>NC_135973.1:4890040-5513221 GCF_053455715.1 Rhinoraja longicauda
GTAAACCTCCGCTGGACCCTCTCCAGAGACAGCACATCCTTCCTCAGATATGGTGCCCATAATTGCTCACAATATTCCAAAGGTGGCCTGTCCAGCGCCTTATAGAGCCTCAGCTTTACATCCCTGTTTTTGTATATTAACCCTCTTGAAATAAATGCTTGCATTGAGTTTATTTTTACTACCGATTCGACTTGCAGATTAACTGATTAACAGGAAATCCTGCACCAGCACTCCCAAGTCCCTTGATTTCTGGATTCTGATTTCTGGATTCTCTCCCCATTTAGAAAATAATCTACAACTACCATCAAAATGCATGACTCCACACTTTGGTACACTAGATTCCATCTGCCACTGCCCATTCTCCCAACCTATCCGTCCTTCTGCGGAGTTCCTGCTTTCTCTACACTACCTGCCCCTCCACCTATTTTCGTATCATCCGCAAACTTGGCCACAAAGCCTTCAATCCCCTCATCCAAATCATTAATATACAACGTGAAGAGCAGTGGACCCAGCACTGAGCCCTGCAGAACTCCGCTAGTCACCAGCAGCCAACCAGAATAAGCCCCCTTAATTTCTACTCTGTTTCTTCTGCCACCCAGCCAACCTGATATCCATGCTAGTATCTGCCGTTCGATACCATGGGCTCTCATCTTCCGTAGCAGCCTCCCATGTGGCAACTTATCAAAAGTTTTCTGAAAATCTAGGTATACTAGACTCTCCTTTGTCTGTCCTGCTATTTACTTCTTCAAAGAATTCCAGCAAATTTGTCAATTCCAGCAAGACCTCCCCTTCACAATGCCATGCCGACTTTGGCCTATTTTATCATGAACTTCTAAGTATTCCATAACCTCATCTTTTATAATGGACTCTAAAATCTTACCAGCCATCCTATAGTTCCCACTTTTTTAATAAAAATTGCACTATTTTATAAAGACTTCTTCAAACGTTGCCTTTTCCATAACTCTTTGGATAGAAATGGAAGTACATTGTAAAAAATCCAATATCTTACAGTGAACCTATCAACAACACTGCAGTTAAATTCAAAAACGGTACTTTTTCACATTTTCCTTCAGTCAGAGATGCAAATATCCCAGAGGCCCGAGAATAAGGGCCGTTTTGGCAGGAAGACAAGAGTTGAGTCAAGAGTGTTTAATTGTCATATGCACTGAAATAGAACAATGAAATTCTTTCTTGCAGCTGCAAAACAGACTATTTCAGACTCTTTTTCGTTGCTTGGTTAGTCAGTGAAAACCTAAAAATGATCCTTGTGGTGCATTTTCTCAACAATTCTTTTCATCAAGGGCTGACCTGTCACGGTACAGAGTTGGCAGCTCCAAATTCCTTTCAGAAGTCAGAATAGCATGTCATCAAATATTCTTAAACTTTCACAGTAGCACTGTAGAAAGTAGCCTGAATGGTTGTTTTTGGCTTGGTACAGTAATTCCAATGCACAGGAATGCAAGTGGTTGCAGATAATAGCGGACTAAGCCCAATTCATGACAGGCACTGCCCTCTCCACCATCAAAAGCACCTACATGAGGCACTGCCTCGAGAAGGCATCATCTATCGTCAACGATCCCCATGCCCTCTTCTCGCTGCTACCATGAGGCAGGAGGCACAGAAGGCTATGATCCCACATGAGATTTAACCTTATCAGTACCTTGTATAATTGTAATAATTCTCTATTCCTAAATTCCAACCCTCTTGCAATGATGGCCATTATGTGATCTGCCTTCCTCACACATACCCCAAAAACAAGTGTCTTGGAGTGAGAAGGCTGCCAGTTCAAATTCTACTTGAGAATCTTAAATATATAACTGAGGTGACACTTTAGCACAATTGAGCATGCTGTGTGTTGGAGACACCATCTCTTAGTTTCGATGTAGTAGATGGGAAAGGTACTCTCAAATTTTTTTTTTGAAGAGGAACAGTGTTTTAATTTTCTTCTATTGTTTAACTCTTAATACCACAAAAAAACAATTTAGTGATTAATCTTACCGCTGCTCAACTGTCTTAGCTGTTTAGAAATTTGTTGCCATTTTTATCCACATCACAATAATGATTGGCTTTTAAAAAAATGAATGGGATACTATTCTTTCTTTCAAAGAAATTTCATCACAATTTGGGTCACATTCAAAAACATTTAGAAGCAAGAGAAAACAAACGTTCTAAGCCAATAAATTTTGGAAAGGGGCCTCCTCTTCTCACGATTACAAAGTTAGAAAACTAACATTACTTCGGAGGAACTGAATATGTTCTTGCAAATATCAGACTGTTCTGTACTACAAAGTTTGAAAAGTGAATAGGAAGCTGCTGACTGCACATTTTAGCATAAGGAATGCATTGTGTGCTAGCAATGACATATCCTTCAGTAGAATGCAAATATGAATCAGACGACGAGGGTAGACTGTGACAAGCAGAGATTCATCCTCTGTTACAGCCGCCTTCCACCATTACAATTGAATAATCAATCCTTCCATAGACATCAGCTTTTCTGCTTAAAAATAAATCAAGAAAGACTACATACAGCCAGTATCCTTTAGTCTACTGATGGCATTTGATAGCAGCCGAACACAACCCAGGAAGCCAGCTCCCTGTTTCTTATGTATTTTCTTGTGATTCCATATGCTTATAGTAATTGAGTCTGCTTTTCCAATGTACCTGAAATGGAAGAAATTAATCGCTATTAGAAAATAACACGAGAATATCTCCCAACATCTCCAACTGGGCAATTGATGAACATTTCACAATCTATTTGGTTCTGTGGGAGGAGGTTAAACTAATTTGGCAATAGAACATGCGTAAGGAGAAAACAGTAGTGGAATCTGCACAAACAATCAAGAAGCAAGTGGCTTTAATGAATAAATTGTCTTTCAGAAATAAGTGGGATCAGATTAGGAAAAGGATAGACACAAGGAACTGCAGATGCTGGAATCTTGCATCAAACACAAAATGCCAGAGTAACTCAGCGGGTCCGGCATAATCTCTGGAGGACTGGATGGATAGGCAACGCTTCGCATTGGGTCTCCTCTCAGGACTTACGAACCCTTCTAGGAAAAGAGTAGGTAGACTAAATTGGATTGAGGTACAAGTTTTTTAAAAAGCAAGATGACCCCTCAAGTCTGCACTGCTATACACATTTTTTACCTGATCTCCATTAACTCTCAAATCTTTACCATCCAAGAAATGATCAAGTTCAGCTTTGAATATAATCAACAGTCAAGTATCCACAACCTTCTAAAAGAGAATTTCAAAGATTAAGAAATATCTCATCTCAATCTTGTTTATGCATGCTAACTTTCTCACAAATCGGCACCCCAAAACTCCTGTGACCTAGTGATTCATTTTAAGAGGAAGGAGAGCTGCCATAACCTGAATGGCAGAAAGCCAACATAGGTGGCAGAGAAGAGAATACACAACATAAGAGCACAAATGTATGGTCAAGATTATTCAAAATTGCCTACAATATTCCTGACTTTAAAACCCATGACTCAGAGTCCAAAACCAAGGGAGTAATCCAAACGAGCTAGTTCCCATCTACACTATCGCTTCGCCACAAATTTCAGGAAGAACATCAAGTCGTACGACAACTGCTGGAGAGTCACCACAATAGTGCCAAAAATGAAGGACTTTAGTCGTGTGGACATTTAGGAGAAAATGGCATTGTTCTTAGGAGAGAGAATACCAAGACAAAATACCCAATCATGATGGTTTCAGCAAGTAAATAATGAGAAATAGCTTCCAGTGGCAGAGAGGTCAGCAACCAGAGGTTAGAGGATAGTTAAGGTAAATAAACAATTGAGGCAGCGATGAAATGAGCAAGAAAGAATTTGCAGGAATAACGATCCAGAAATTTTTTAAAGGACGACAGAAGCAGATACAATAATAAATTTGAAATAGAACTGGATAAATAACAAAAAGAGAAAAGGAGGTAATAGTTCTTTCAAAGGCATTGATTGAATGGACACATTGTTCAGGACCTCCGAGTTGAAAGAACATTTGCAGAAGTTCCAAATGTACAGATACAAATCATAATTTCCTGAAAATTCAAGAACTATAAATAATTAAACTGCACAAATTTAGATGTCCTTTAAAGTGTCATGAATTTGCCTCAAAAATTCCATTGATCTTCAGAAATAAAATGTTAGCTCAGATTAAATTATACTCACAAGTCATAGTGTTGGTTCCATTTTGGATCAAGTGTGTTTTTTACCGTGTCTGTCGAGTGACACTGCCCAGAGCCATCAACAATAATTTTAGCAAAAGGGTCAGGTAATCCTATGCAAGGCAAAACAAACCTTCATTAATATCTGAACAAATTTCTTTTCAGATTTAAAAAAATGATCAAGCTATACTTTAAAAATATTTCAAACTCTATTCCTGACTGAAATCCATGAAAGATGAAGTCTATCTTGAGAGAAATAATATGATTTTTATTTCAATATTACAAACTCCTAATAAAATATTATAACTGTTATCTCTTAACTCTCAGAGAACTGCAGTTGGTGGTTTACCAAAAAAGACAAAGTGCTAAAGTCAATCAGCAGGCAAGGCAGCAATTCTGAAGAATATGGAGAATCTGAAGAAGGATCACAATCAAAAATGTCGTCTATCCGTGTTCTATTTGTTTGTTTACTTTATTGACACATGTACAGAGTACAGTGAAAAGCTTTTATTGCGTGCTATCCAGTCAGCAGAAAAACAATTGATTACAATTGAGCCATTCACAGTGTATAGAGTAACTCAACGGGACAGGCAGCATCTCACTTTAGAAGAGTCTCGACCCGAAATGTCACCCATTCCCTTCTGGAGGGAGTTTGTTTGTTTCGTTTATTGTCATGTGTACCGAAGTACAGTGAAAAGCTTTTGTTGCATGTTATCCAGTCAGCAGAATGACAATACATGATGACAGTTGAGCCATTTACAGATTCCCCACAGATGCTGCCTGACCTGCTGAGTTACTGCAGCACTGTCTTTTTTATCTCTTAAATACTTAATTGATAAATTAATAGATTTTGCTTATAGCGATGAAAGGTTTTGAGAGAAATAAAAAGAGAAAATGTCCACATGTGGGGAGGTATATCAGTGTAGGTCATACTATAAGTAAGAAAGTAAGTCAGAAATCAAGTTGGGAACTCAGAAGAAACTTAATTGACAAAGAAGCAGCAGCAGCAGCAGCAGCAAGCAGCACCAAGCTGTGTTGCTTGGGAAGTAGTGTGTGGGGATTGTGTGGGGATAGTAAGGAGTAAGACCTGTGTGATCTCCCGGACAAGTTTCGATCGCCTAGCTTGGGGTCGGAGAGGAATTTCCCGGATTTTTTCCCAAATTAGCCTGGGTTTTTTATCCGGTTTTTCGCCTCTCCCAGGAGATCACTCAGTTCTTTTGGGTGGGCGGTTGGAGCGGTTGGAGTAGCGGCCGGGCGGTAGGTTTAGTAACCGAGCACGGGGCTTTGTTTAGAGAGTATGAGTGCCAGGGCAGTTTTTTGTACTGGGTGTCGGATGTGGGGAATCTGGGAGTCTGATAGTCTTCCAGACATCCACATCTGCACCAGGTGCGACGAGATGGAGCTCCTAA
This sequence comes from Rhinoraja longicauda, assembly GCF_053455715.1. Classification (NCBI taxonomy): domain Eukaryota; kingdom Metazoa; phylum Chordata; class Chondrichthyes; order Rajiformes; family Arhynchobatidae; genus Rhinoraja; species Rhinoraja longicauda. The sequence continues at coordinate 4,895,615 of NC_135973.1, forward strand.
GGGACCGTATTAGGAACCTGGAGCGGCAGATTGATGACCTCCGTCTGGTCAGGGAGAGTGAGGAGGTTATAGATAGGAGTTACAGAGAGGTGGTCACTCCTAGACCACGGGAGGTAGACAAGTGGGTCACTGTTAGGGGGGGCAAGGATCAGAGGCAGGGACTAGGGAGTACCCCGGTGGCTGTACCCCTTGGAAATAAGTACTCCTGTTTAAGTACTGTTGGGGGGGACAGCCTACCTGGGGGCAGCGACGGTGCCTGGGCCTCTGGCAAGGAGTCCGGCACTGTTGCTCAGAAGGGTAGGGAAAGGAAGAGGAGAGCGATAGTAATAGGGGACTCTATAGTGAGGGGGTCAGATAGGCGTTTCTGTGGACGCAGTCGGGAGACCCGGATGGTGGTTTGCCTCCCTGGTGCCGGTGTCCGGGATGTGTCTGAGCGTGTCCAGGATATCCTGAAAGGGGAGGGAGAGGAGCCAGAGGTCGTGGTACATATAGGTACCAACAATATAGGTAGGATAAGGGAAGAGGTCCTGAAAGGAGAATTTAGGGGGCTAGGAAGAGAGTTTAAAAAAAGGACTTCCAAAGTAATAATCTCAGGCTTACTGCCTGTGCCACGCGATAGTGAGAACAGGAATGGAGTGAGGTGGAGGATAAATAAGTGGCTGAGGAACTGGTGCAGGGAGCAGGGTTTCAAGTTTCTGGATCATTGGGACCTCTTCTGGGGGAAGTATGACCTGTACAAAAAGGACGGGTTGCATCTGAACCTGAGGGGAACCAATATCCTGGCGGGGAGATTTGCTAAAATAATTGCGGAGACTTTAAACTAGTACGGTTGGGGGGAGGGACTCAAACACAGATAGCTAACAGGCAGTGTGTGAGGCAGGAGGCAGAAAAGGGAAACACTCAGACCCAATATGTAGGAGAGAAAGAAGGGAAAAGAAATAAACTGAGAATAAGAAATGATGGGTCCCTTAAATGTGTATATTTTAATGCTAGGAGCATTGTAAGACAGGTGGATGAGCTTAGAGCCTGGATTGACATCTGGAAGTATGATGTTGTGGCGATCAGTGAAACATGGTTGCAGGAGGGTTGCGATTGGCAATTAAATATTCCAGGATTTCATTGTTTCAGATGTGATAGAATCGGAGGGGCAAGAGGTGGGGGTGTTGCATTGCTTGTCAGGGAGGATATCACAGCAGTGCTTTGGCAGGACAGACTAGAAGGTTCGATTAGGGAGGCTGTTTGGGTGGAACTCAGAAATGAGAAAGGTTTAGCAACACTTATAGGGGTGTATTATAGACCGCCAAATAGGGAACGAGAATTGGAAGAGCAAATATGTAAGGAGATAGCAGATATTAGTAGTAAGCACAGAGTGGTGATTGTGGGTGATTTCAATTTTCCGTATATAGACTGGGAATCGCATTCTGTTAAAGGGCTGGATGGTTTGGAGTTTGTAAAATGTGTGCAGGATAGTTTTTTGCAGCAATACGTAGAGGTACCTACCAGAGAAGGGGCAGTGTTGGACCTCCTGTTAGGAAATGAGATGGGTCAGGTGACGGAGGTATGTGTTGAGGAGCACTTTGGGTCTATTGATCACAATGCCATTAGTTTTAATATCATTATGGAGAAGGTCAAATCTAGACCAAGGGTTGAGATTTTGGATTGGAGAAAGGCTAATTTTGAGGAGATGAGAAAGGATTTAAAAGGAGTGAAATGGAAATTTTTGTTTTATGAAAAGGATATAATAGAGAAATGGAGGATATTTAAAGGTGAAATTTTGAGAGTACAGAGTCTTTATGTCCCTGTTCGGTGGAAAGGAAAGAATAATAATTTGAAAGAGCCGTGGTTTTCCAGGGAAATTGGACACTTGGTTCGGAAAAAGAGGGAGATATACAATAAATACAAGCGGCAGGGAGTAAATGAGGTTCTTGAGGAATATAAAGAATGTAAAAGGAATCTTAAGAAGGAATTTAGAAAAGCGAAAAAAAGATATGAGGCTGCTTTGGCAAGTAATGTAAAAGTAAACCCCAAGGGGTTCTACAGATATGTCAATTGCAAAAGGATAGTGAGGGATAAAATTGGTCCATTAGAGAGTCAGAGTGGTCAGCTATGTGCTGAGCCGGAAGAAATGGGGGAGATATTAAACAATTTCTTTTCTTCGGTATTTACCGAGGAGAAGGATATTGAATTATGTGAGGTAAGCGAAACAAGTAGAGTAGTGATGGAAATTAGGAGGATTAAAGAAGAGGAGGTACGGACACTTTTGAAAAATATAAAAGTGGATAAGTCCCCAGGTCCTGATAGGATATTCCCTAGGACATTGAGGGAAGTTAGTGCAGAAATAGCAGGGGCTATGACGGAAATATTTCAAACGTCATTAGAAACGGGGATGGTGCCGGAAGATTGGCGCATTGCGCATGTTGTGCCCTTGTTTAAAAAAGGTTCTAAAAGTAAACCTAGCAATTATAGACCTATTAGTTTGACGTCTGTGGTGGGAAAATTAATGGAAAAGATACTTAGGGACAATATATATAATTATTTGGATAATCAAGGCCTGATTAGAAACAGTCAACATGGATTTGTGCCTGGAAGGTCATGTTTGACTAATCTTCTTGAATTTTTTGAAGAGGTTACCAGGGAAATTGATAAGGGCAAGGCTGTGGATGTTGTCTATATGGACTTCAGTAAGGCATTTGACAAGGTTCCACATGGAAGGTTGATTAAGAAGGTTAAATCGTTGGGTATTAATAGTGAGGTTGCAAGATGGATTCAACAATGGCTGAATGGGAGATACCAGAGGGTAACGGTTGACAATTGTATGTCAGGTTGGAGGACAGTGTCTAGTGGAGTACCCCAAGGATCTGTGTTGGGTCCACTGTTGTTTGTCATTTACATTAATGATCTGGATGATGGTGTGGCAAATTGGATTAGTAAATATGCAGATGATACTAAGATAGGTGGAGTAGTTGATAGTGAGGTAGATTTTCAAAGTCTACAGAGAGACTTGGGCCTTTTGGAAGGGTGGGCTGAAAGATGGCAGATGGAGTTTAATGCTGATAAGTGTGAGGTGCTGCATTTTGGTAGGACAAATCAAAATAGGACGTACAGGGTAAATGGTAGGGAATTGAGGAATGCAGTGGAACAGAGGGATCTGGGAATAACTGTGCATTGTTCCTTGAAGGTGGAATCTCATGTGGATAGGGTGGTGAAGAAGGCGTTTGGTATGCTTGCCTTTATAAATCAGAGCATCGAGTATAGAAGTTGGGATGTAATGTTAAAATTGTACAGGGCATTGGTGAGGCCGAATCTGGAGTATGGTGTGCAGTTCTGGTCGCCAAATTATAGGAAGGATGTCGACAAAATGGAGAGGGTACAGAGGAGATTTACTAGAATGTTGCCTGGGTTTCAGCACTTAGGCTACAGAGAGAGGTTGAACAGGTTGGGTCTTTATTCTTTGGAGCGTAGAAGGTTGAGGGGGGACTTGATAGAGGTTTTTAAAATTTTGAGAGGGACGGACAGAGTTGAAGTGGGTAGGCTTTTCCCTTTGAGAGTGGGGAAGATTCCAACAAGGGGACATAGCTTCAGAATTGAGGGACAAAGGTTTAGGGGTAACATGAGGGGGAACTTCTTTACTCAGAGGGTTGTGGCTGTATGGAATGGGCTTCCGGTGGAAGTGGTGGAGGCTGGCTCGATTTTATTATTTAAGAGTAAATTGGATAGGTATATGGATAGGAGGGGATTAGAGGGTTATGGTCTGAGTGCAGGTAGATGAGACTAGGTCAAGGAGAATGGTCGGCGTGGACTGGTAGGGCCGGACAGGCCTGTTTCCATGCTGTAGTTGTTATATGTTATGTTATAATAGCCTGACTGTGGGATTTGCTTCCGCAAAGTGGTTGAAACTAACAGTGCATTTAAATGCTAAAATGTATTTAAGGGATGATTCAACAAGCATGTGAGAGAAAGGGGAATAGTGAACTATGCCTCTGAATTTGGATGAGAAAATAAAGGAGGATGCGTAAATGGAGCATAAATGCCTGATGAGCCAAATAGCCATGTTCTGCACCATCTATCCAAAGTAATCGGACACCAGTCACAATGCAGCTGAATTGGATGCACCTGACCTTTTTGAGAGGTGTTTTCTGGATTTACCTCAGTTGCTCAGTGATCTTTGAAAGTCATTAGCATCCACACTAGAACAGATCTTTGGGATTGCATCCAATATCAAGGAACATTTAAGCCACACTCGCTAGAAGCATTTCCTATGGCTGCCACATTCATGTGACATATGAAAGGTGTATCATTTTTTCAAAGCCAGCATTGGTGCTGCGCCATTAGATGCCAGTAACCATGCAACGCATAAATAATGCAAGAACATAAAGCCTTTAGCCCCATACATCTGTTCTATGATGAAATATGATTACAGTTGATCTTTTCCCTTAATGGTATTTCCTGCACTAACAATTCCTTTAATACCCAAAGAATCTCTGTCTTGAGTGTACACAGCAATGGAGCCACTATGTTCATCGCAATTAGTATTGATGTGGACTTAATTTGATTTGAAACATTAATCTTTAAGCATACTAACCTTTGATGAGAGTTCTGCATAAGACCTAAGCAGAATACACCAGATTTGGAGCAATGGTTCAATTTGTTTAAAAAAAAGTGATGATTGCCATTTTAAATTACAATACAGAACTGAGTAATAATCGTTCCTCAGCTGTTGCTGGGCGCAAAATTATTCTGGCCCCACTGTTTCCAGAATGGAGTAATCAAGCTTCTGTTCCTCAGAAATAAAATTATAGGCAATACAGTAATACTTACTGAAGAAATCTTTCTTGGCCAGATTTTTCGCGCACAACACTGAAAAACAAAAATATAGGATTGTTTCATATACTTCCTCTGAACACTCTCCCCTTTCCTAAAACATATGTCTCATAGACACCAACAACTTAATAATCCCTTTCTGATTAATTCATTTTCTATTAATTTGAACAATACATGACAAGTCTGAAGAAGGGTCTCGACCCGAAACGTCGCCCATTCCTTCTCTCCCGAGATGCTGCCTGACCTGCTGAGTTACTCCAGCATTTTGTGAATAAATACCGTCGATTTGTACCAGCATCTGCAGTTATTTTCTTATAATATATGACAAGTGGTTGTTATGAACAATATTTAAGTTAACACCAATTTAATTTTGTCATTCTGGACTTGCAGAAAATAATATTGTTTCACAAGAAACTGTACATGTGTTTAAAATTGGAGGTAATCTTGTAATACGAGTTTTAATTATTATGGAAGCAGGAGACAGAGGATGGCAATGAGAAGGCTCATCACTGGCCGGATGTGACCAGGGATTTGTACTGGGGGCTCAGTTTCTCACCATACTAGCTTTGTAGAGAAATATAGTTGTGCATGGGGTTTTAGGGGTTGGAGCAGACTTAATTTTAATCAGATTTAATTTTAATAGAGAAAAAGCTATTTCAACAATCTCTACTGGTGCAATACAACCGAATGACCTGAAATTTGCTCGCACTGCAGAACTGCATTTCACCTCCTGGTGTCACTAACACTCGACGCATTTAAAAACAAGAACTAAAACACACAAGGCTTTTAAACTGAGATATGCAAATTAAACTGAACATACACTCTAAGAATGGGTCACTTAAAAAAATTAAAACAGTAGGGCGATTCATTGTTAAATGCTGTGTAACCAACTAATTCAGAACACTACAAAACGTAATTGTTTGTTGATGGGAGTGGCATGCACAACGTTTACCCATATCAGCTCAAGGCTATATTGCTCTGATTTTAACAATGCTAATCCAAATGTAACATTGTGAATAAATCAGAAAGCCATTTTCCAAGTCCTCAAAACTAGAATCCATAAAATGTAATTAAAAAGACACAAGGAACTGCAGATGCTGGAATCTTGATTAAAACACTAAGTGCTGGAGGAACTCAGCGGATCAGGTAGAATCTATGAAGAGCACAGACAGGCACCATTTCGGATCAGGATCCTTCATTAGTCTGAAGAAATGTCCCGACTCAAAACGTTGTCTGCCCATTCCTTCACAAATCAAATTTAGAACTGTGCTGCATGTTTTTTTATATATACCAACATTTCAAGAAAACTTCATATCAAAGTGGTTTGGTGTATCCTTCAGTCATGAAATGTACTGCGAAAATCTAAATTATTTTATAGGTTTATAAAAATTTAATTCTCAGATGATTGTATTTTTACTTAGAAGAAAGCCATTAGCAGGCCTTAACAGTGTAATTTAGGCATTAAAACAGGACATTTTACAAATACATCTGCATGGGATTTCATGCAGTGCTGTAAAACACACATGTACGCATTAAATAAATAGAAAATTTCACTTAGTTGTGATCTTTACTATCTCTCTCATTTATTACAGAAATAACATATTTACAAAGTGCCTTTTATGGAATGTCCCAAATTGCTTTAAAATTACTTTTTTTAATGTTGTGACTATTATTCTATATGAAAGAAGATGGCCTATTTGGACAGTGCACTAATGTGATTATCCTCAAAATAATCTGTCCTAAAGCTTAATAATTGCCCTATAAACTAGAGACAAACTTCTTTGCCTTAAAATAGAGATCCAAAACAGGGCCTCAGTTTAAAAGTTCTCTTTTCTGAAAGACATCACCTCCCATGGTGCCACGCAAGCTCCTCTGCACTGGATAGCAGTATGCAATGTACTCACTTTTCAGGAGTCATACAAACATAAAGTGTTGTATCTAGGCAACTGAATAGTCACTTCTGCAAGGTCGCTACTATTCAAAGAAATTTGATGCTGGACATCTGAAATAAAAGTAAAGATGACCTTTCTCTACCTGAAACATTAACTCTGTTTCCCTTCCAGCAGATGCAGCCTGACCTGCTATGTATTTCCAGTATTTTATGTTTTTAATCAATGATATTCAGCGTGAAATTGTAATGGATGAATCCTGTCTGATTAACTGCAGTCTAAAACTTATTTATTGAAAATATAAAAGGTTTACATCCTGGGTGACAAACAATCAGTACTTCTCTGCAGTCAAATTATTTAATTTGGTGTCTCATTTTTTTGTGGAAATTGGAAAAATGACGAAATCCAAGATTATGCTGTGGTTATTAATTAAAATAATTATTTTTACACCTAATATTCTACTTTGAATGCATTTTTGGTTGATAACTTCACACTTGTCAACTTTGCAACCCATTCCTTCCCATTCAATTAATAACATTCCTATGTAAATTAATGCATCCAATACACTGCTTTATAAAGGTCTATCTTTGCATTATTAGCAATTTAGGATATCTGGCTCTCTATACCATTTACCGAGTCATTAATAAATAGTGAATAGTCGAGATGTCAGAGATGTCACTGGTCACATTTCGGGATTTTGAGCACCTGCAAGTTGTCACTGGTTATGTCTTACTATTTTGAACATCTGCCAATATCTCCATTTGCCTCCTGCCCCATAGTAATCACCCAATAGATGCCAAGTGTTAACTGTAAATAGCAGCCTCTTACAGAGGAAATCAATACAACAGTAACTTCTTTGTACTGTACTGCAGTCATTCTTCAAAAAAAATTACTTGAAATTGGCAGTCACAATAATATCAATTCCGCCGCTTCCTAATTACCCAAGAACTCAGTTCTTGGCTGTGTACACTGCCGATGCAATAATTAGCCAGAGTGGAGATGAATAGGAAATTCCTCTGCCAATCAAGTTTAGTGGCCACGTTGCTCTCAGAGATTAACATAGATTTTATGTAGATGATTTGTATCAAACTAAACTCTGCATATGCAATTATTTTGTCCTAGAGAAATTGTGTTGCTTTTATTGGGAGAGAGTGCTACTACTGCAATTCCTCCACCTTGAAAAACATTTCTCTCCACGTTTCTCTTCTCACCTTTCTAAAGAATTTCTTGGAAATGGAAAGATCAAAATCATAGTACAGACATTTGCATTATTTCCATTTACTCTTTTAAAAGTTGCAGAACAAAATCATCTGCTCCACTTTTCCAGTTCAATTATTTTTGTTGTTGCCATTGCTTTTGACACACCCTGGCACCCAAATGAACATTAGTTTCAGATGTTCAGATCAATGGCAGTGCACAACAGCAGAAGAGAAAGTGGTCAAGAGAAAGACTCCATAATTCCACAAAGCAATATATTGCTGCAGGTGCAATAGTTATATCTAAATACAGAACAGCAGATGTAAAAAGACAACAAAATATTCCCACTCTGCTCAGCAATTAAATCAGAGGAATTAAACTCTGATTAATGGCCCTGGGGTGATCAAGGAATACCAGCAGCAATACCAGGAGAAGAAATGTTAGCACTTTAGGCAATAGCATAAATCTGAGAGTTCAAATCTGGAGCCATGTTTAGGATAAGTAAGGATTTATGAAACCATACAACATTCAAAAACTGAAACTCCAACTGTAACTTAGACTGGTAGTCTGAAAGAATTAAGAGTCAGAGCCTCTTTTGAAAAAGCAGTTGGTTTGAAAATGAAGGTGGGTCTCATGGATAAAATAAACCCATGAAGTCATGAGAAGAGGCAAGAGAAACCCGAGTGGAGTGGGGAGGTTGCCGGGGAATATTGGACTTCATGAGCCAGGTACAGTAAGTAGGGAGGCAGGAAACACAGCTGTGAAGATGTTTTCAATCTTAATGTCTCAGAGGAAAATATATCTGGTTGACAAAAAAAGTCTAGTCATCACCATTCTCTTAAAATAATCCTGGAGATATGAAAAATTGTGATGCAAGTCCTTAAGAATGATGATATATACATAACTGACAAACAGCTAGTTTGACATGTGTATGTCTGCATCTGAGAATCAGGATAGAATCCATATCAGAAGAAATATTCAAGGTGATGGCAGCTGATGGTTAATTTAACTTTGTGAAGATTGAAGCACAGCCAAACTCAAAACAGCCCTACATTAATGATTTCACCATTGAACACGAAGCATATGTAATCAGGATGAACGTGACTGTGACAAATCAAGTTTTAGGGTGTAATTGTTCTGTTGGAATTTTGAAAACTGGCTCATGACTAATTTTGGAGTTTGGGTCAATATTAGTATGTGTGTTATGGCTTAAGACGAGCTTGTTGATTCTTGGGGTAGGTCTTTTGTAATACAAAAATGACATTATTTATAGTTAGTAGCATACTGCTTTCCCAAGGTAGACACAAAATGCTGGTTTAACTCAGCAGGCCAGGCAGCATCTCTGGAGAGAAGGAATGGGTGATGTTTCGGGTTGAGACCCTTCTTCAGACTGATCAGCTGTTACTCCAGCATTCTGTGCCTACCTTTGATTTAAACTAGCATCTGCAGTTCTTTCCTACTGTTTTCCCAAGGTTGCTTCTCTCAAATTCTCCCTCTCTCCTCCTCCCAAATTCCACCACTCACCTACACACCGGGGGAAATTTAAAATGGCAAATTAATCTACCAAGCTGCACATCTTCGTGATATGTTAAGAAACTAGAGCATTGAGAGAAAACACAAGCAGTCACAGGGGGAACATGCCATCTCCACACAGATAGCATTGAAAGTCAGGACTTAACTCAGGATACTGATGCGCTGTAGCAGGAGCCTGCCAGCTCTGCCACTGTGCTGCTACTTAATATAGTGTAAACAAAATAATTGGTTGAGTGCTCATCAGTGGACAACCCTTGGATCCAGCATTCCTGCTTTAAAATATGTTGTATTATCACAAGTCTATATTAAGCATTATGATTTCAGTGCTTCGTGTTTACAGTGAGAATTGTGGTAGATTCATTGGTCAATAATGAGTGCTTGGCTTTTTCCAAGAAAATTCAAAATAAGTAATTGTTCATTAGCAGCAAATGCAATGCGGTGTCTATTGAAGAGTGGATGAAGAATGCCTTCGAGAATATTTATGCACCGAATAAGACAGAGAAAACACTTCTTCATAATTTTCATCCATAAAATTTATGATGGCTAACCATCGCAAAACTAGAGAGCCAGAAAACTTTATAGCACTGTCACAACAACTGTATCTCAATGTATAAAAATATTCTTCACTGATGCTATTCAGATCTTATATGGGCACGAATAATTCGAACTGGCATTAAGGTTAAGCGTAGTCACTTTTATTTGTCCACATTAAGATAATATATGTTAATAATCAATGGTTATCAATACAGAGACAGATTTTGGCTACATTATCCAATTTTTGTGTTGAGTAGGCAGATTGGATAGCAATGAGGTTTGTCATGAACATACTCCTAGAATGAATCCTGCTGAGGATTAGCATCTATTCCACAAGACTGAAGAGTATGAAGGTTCCTTCTGAAAGACTTATTAGACTGTCACTTTATTCTCCACTACAAAATCAGCATTTCTGCTGCTTACATACATGAAGCTTTCTGACGAAAATAAGTCTCACTTTGTAAAACACGTTTAATGCAGACAGTCGATTGCACGAATATGCTTCCTATTTGTTAATGGTCAGAAGCAGCTTAGGTCCAGACTACACTTCAGATACCTCAGCATTTTAAAATGGAACCTTTGCCTTACCCTTTCATCCCAGTATTCCTCTCAGCTGCCTTGTTCATTTTCTTTTCTGCATTGCCTTAAATATGTTAAATTCCCTTTTTATCTGAACAAACAAGATTTTATGTAACTTCCATATCCTTACATAACTACTGGATGCCATTATTTTGAACTTAGTTTATGCTTTCACATCTGCCTTCATTAGAATTCTAATGCACAATAAGAGCTTAAACAGAATTAAAAATTAAAATGCCAGTTGAGAAATGACCTTTTCTGACCAAATTTGTGTACTATGCTTCTATTTAAATATTCATCTGAACTATTGTTGTCCAGGCTGAACTTTATACACTTTATGCATTTGGTGTAGTTAATTTGTTAAAAATATTGTCTTTATAGTTTTTTTTATAGTTCTTTGCAATCGCTACTCTGTCATCTCCCTTGAAAGAAATTTATTAAGTTCGACAAACATTAAAACAATTTTCTATGGCAACGTCAAGATGTATATGATGTGTTTAATTCCACGCCAATCCTTAATGTATAGACCTCTTGTTTTGTAGGAGTGAAAATACCCAAAGGGATTTGGTGCCCTTGCTATTCAATTTATGTGCTCTAGTCATATAAACGGAAACTGAGGGGTAATGGAAAAGGGATAAGAATGGATGACACTTTTTCTTTAAATAATAATTAATTAGCTTTAAAATTCAATCTAAAGTCATCTAGTTGCATTTTGTGATAACAAGTGGTCAATGCAATCAAAACAATAGAACATTAAAATTTTATGTACCTCTAAAACAGGAAGAAGTAGTTAGTGAGAGCTTAGTTTATTGTTCTGCAGGTTTTTGATCTTGTTGCCTTTTATAAGCAAACAACATGCATTTGAGAGAAAACAATAGAAAAGACAGAGTCGGAAGGGGCGTTATTGAAGCATGATGGTGTTCTTAGCCCCTTCACACACACTCTTGGATGAACAAGGTGGGATTGGGTGAAGGTCTACAGACAAGACTGAATACAGGTATTGGCTAAATTGCTCAGACATTTGATTATATGAAGGCCATATGGTTAAAAGGATGGCTTGTGGATAAATGGTAGGGCCAGATACTATGATTTGAAGCTTAATTGTGGCTATAGCCATAAGGGGCTTCTTTGTCTACAGCACCATATGATATCAACCACAGTCTCAACACAGAAAAAATAATAAAACAGACAGAAAGAGAAAAAAGAAAGAGATGCAGTGAAGAAAATTAACACGGGAGAATCCAGATCGGAGACATGAAAAATGTAACACCAAACCTTATAGAGACAAAGGGATCACCTAATTCTCCAAACTTCTCTGTGCAAAATGACAAGTCATTCATCAAAATTAAACTGGTGTTCTGAGACAAGAGCAACAAAGAGAGAACTATCCCTGGGTACTTTAAAATTATGAATATAAAAACACTGGGCAGGAAGGAAAAAATCAATTTAACGACCAGCATCCAAAGCAACTTTCAAAAATTTGTTTGCAAAATGTAAGAACTTATGAAAACACAAGGCAAAATTACTTTGGAAACCTCAATAAGCAGATACAGATGATCAGTGACCAAAAGCAAAACAAAACCAATAACAAAAGATTAACATTTGTACCACATGCTGTGGACATCCAAATGTCTCTCCAACTCCTCTGACCATCTTACTGAAAGCAGTGAAAGTTGAGGGAGTACAAGGACATTCTGTGGACATTTAAAAATGAAGACAATTTGAGTGAAAGTAGACACTACACTGGAGAATAACTGGTTTGGAACATTTATGCGGGAAAGATTAAAATATGACATAAAGATGTCAAACACTGAAGTTTGCTTTTATTTGCACTTTCTCCTCAACCACCAGGCTAACAGTGGGAAGCTGGTGGAACTGAGCTCTACAAAGCAGCCCAAACTTAGTGTTCTGTGGCATACATTTTGTTATAGAAAAAGTACTAAATCATGTTCACAAGAAAACAGTCCAAAGCAATTATTTTGCATTTATTTTCAAACCGATGTTAAATATATAGATCATTTAAAAACTAAAACGATTACATTTTCCAATAAAAGCTGCAAGCAGAATATTCAATTATATTTGAGAGTCAAATTCAGACCAGGCAAATAATCACAATGACCTTTATTATAAGCTGCAGCCAGACGTTACCATAGAAATAATATTCCAAAGCAATAATACAGGCTCTATTTTGAAATGGATGTTGAATGTGAATATCTCAACATTCAAATTTTGAAAAATATCTCAAAATTGTTAAAATTGAATTAAAATCAAACAATTTACAGAAAATTTTGAATATAACTAACAGAAAAAAAAGATTAAAAACACGAACTCTACCAAGCTAGTACAGGTGTCAGCAAGGCAGGAGAATGGGGTTAGGAGGGAGAGATAGATCAGCCATGATTGAAGCAGACTATAATATATTCCTTTATTCGTCCCACACCGGGGAAATTTAGTGTTACAGCAGCAAAGTGGATAGCAAGAGAGCAAGAGATCATTCAATATAAATAAAAGATACATAAATTGTCATCAGTTTTCTGTGTGTTCTTAGCGGTTATTATTGACTCGTCTGCTGGGAGCAGTGCTGGTTGTGCAGTCTCACAGCAGCGGGAAGGAAGGACCTCCTATATCTCTCCTTCACGCACTTGGGTTGAAGGAGTCTGTCACTGAAGGAGCGACTCAGTGCAGTGACAGTGTCCTGCATGGGGTGGGAGTCGTTGCCCAACAGCGATGTTAGTTTTGCTATCATCCTCCTCTCTCTCACCACCTGCACTGAGTCGAGGGGGCAACCCAAGACAGAGCTGGCCTTCCTGACCAGCTTGTCGAGTCTCTTCCCTTCCGCCGCTGAGATACTGCTGCTCCAGCAGACCACTCCATAGAAAATGGCTGATGCCACCACCGTGTTGTAGGTGGTCCTTAGGAGTGCCCCCTGTGCTCCAAAGGATCTGAGTCTCCTTAGCAGATAAAGTCTGCTCTGGCCCTTTCTGTATAGTGCATCGGTGTTTTCAGTCCAGTCCAGTTTATTGTTGAGGTAGACACCCAGGTACTTATAAGAATCTACCCTCTCGATGTCCATTCCTTGGATGTTCACGGGTGTCGGGGGGACCTGGCTGCGCCTGCGGAAATCTACCACCATCTCCCTGGTTTTCCCCACGTTGATCCGGAGGCAGTTTCGCTGGCACCAGTCCACAAACTCCTTGATCAGTTCTCTGTACGCCCTGTCCTCGTCGCCCGTGATGAGACCGACGATGGCAGAGTCGTCAGAGAACCTCTGTAGATAGGAGTCTGCGGAGCTGTGCGTGAAGTCCGCAGTGTACAGGGTGAACAAGAATGGCACTAGCACTGTTCCCTGCGGAACCCCAGTGCTGCAGACCACCCTGTCCGAGACCAGGTCCTTTGTCCTCACATACTGTGGTCGGTTGGTGAGGTAGTCCAGAATCCAGGATGTGAGGTGGTGATCCACTCCTGTGCGCTTCAGCTTGCCCCCCAGAAGCCCCGGCTGGATGGTATTGAATGCACTGGAGAAATCAAAGAACATGATTCTCAGTGCTATCCGGCCTGTCCAGGTGTGAAAGAGCTCTGTTCCGCAGGTAGATGATGGCGTCCTCCACCCCGATGCGAGTCTGGTAGGCGAACTGCAGCGGATCCATTGATGGTCTCACCAGGGGGCGGAGATGGGCGAGGACCAGACACTCCAGTGTCTTCATCAGGTGTGATGTCAGTGCCACTGGCCTGTAGCTGTTGAGTTCCTTCGGGTGCGGCGTCTTTGGTACCGGTACCACGCAGGATGTTTTCCACAACTGCGGAACTCTCCCTAGTTTCAGGCTCAGATTGAAGACATGCTCCATTATTCCGCACAGCTGGTCTGCACAGGACTTGAGGAGCCTCGAGCAGATGCCATCCAGCCGTCTTCTTCACATTGATCTTCCTGAGCTCATTTCTCACCTGGTCTGTGAGGAAAGACAGATTGGAGCACAGGGGCTGGGTGCTCAAGGGTGTGAGAGGAGGAGGGGGTGTGGTGTGGGGGGAGGAGGAGGGGGTGGTGGGGTTGGGGCAGGAGAAGCAGAAGCAGTGGGTGGTGACTGTGACCCAAGTGCTGTGTGGACTTGATGGGCCAAATGGCCTAGTTATGCTCCTATCACTTGAGCTTTTAGATGATTATGTGTTTACTTAATTATCTCACTTAGGGCCATTTCTCAACATTGAATAAATATCGCAGTCAAATCTACAACAAATCTAACTTGATAAAGACTCTGCCCCATAATTGCCCAGCAATTGGGCAGCTTCTCAACATCTCATGCACAAGTGACAAGATTATTTTGGGTAAAATAAAGTACCTCAAATTTTATCCTTCCATTTGATATTCTAGTCAAGTTTAAATTCAGAGTTATTCAACGGGCAAATGAATAACAATGCTATCCACTATATCAGTTTTCTTCAGAAATGGCCACATTGCCAGCTTGAATATTTGCAACTTACACCGAACCTAACAAGTGTTTACTTTAAACACCAACCTATCTGTTTTGTCAGAAATAAAATGTTTTAAAATTCCAATCTCGAACAATCCAAAAATACACGTCAAATATTTAAGTAAAACTCTTCAATAACATAACGATCAAACTTTAAAACAATGTTAATTTACAGCAAGACAAGGCAATGCAAACTCACTATGTATATATAACTATGATTTATACTTGAAAAATTTAGATTCCAATTTTTAAAAATCATACATTACTGTTGGTTCGGATGCGTTGCTGAATTATATTTACTTGTTAAATATTTGTTGCGCTGATCAAGTACAGAGGCATAATTCATCACAACTTGATGAATTTTGTCCAATTTTTTCTGATCATTGAAAGCATCTAGCTTTTATTAAAAAGTTCATTCAAATGTAACATAAATTTTCCAAAAATGTATGCAGGATAACAAAAAGATGTGGATTCAGGCTCCCTCATTTTATCAGCCGCATTAACCTGCAATAATCAGAAATTTGATATTCCTTACTAGCCCCATCTTCATTTTTCAAGCTACTTCATTGTCATTACTCCAAATTGTTCTAACAAACCTTAATTTAACAGCTGAAACTTAAGGTCACCCTGAGCTCATGAAAGCTGACAGGATCTTTATTTTATAAATATTGCAATTTACTAATTACCTTTCAACAGCTTCCCCAATTTGTCTGTTGATTTATCAGTTGAAAACTTTTATCTCATTGAAGTCATCTCATACTTCAGTTATAATGTTGGTTCAATCACATACCTTGGAGACTTAATTCTTGTTCCTCAAACACCATGATTATCACAGTTCTCAAGCTGTTCCATTACCATTTGTGATTCATTACTTAAAGCTATGAATATCAACTCCTCCTTTGTTCATAGTAATACTCGAGTGCAGGGGGCAGTGACAGTCCACAAAAGTCTGGGACTTAAGACTCAATTCAAATATTTCACTGCTTTACTCCTCCTTTTCCACGTGTGAGAAACAGAGTAATGAGCCAAAGTAAGTGAAGCCATAAAATGAGAAAATGTGATATGAAATGTGAATAGCTCTGCACCGTACTACTGCCTTCTACCTTTCCAACCACCTGCATAAGCATCAGGCTGTTCCTGACATTACCCGATGGTCAGGGCAGAAACATTTCAAAGCTATTTATTCCAATGGAGAGGCACACCCATATGGGAGAAGGGCAAGGATAATTTGCAATCCTTCGTTAATTCAAGTTTGCTTTCATCTTTTTTGTTGCATCATTTAAAAGTAATTAAAGTAGACCAAAAAGACAAAGATAATTCTTAAATTTATTTTTTTTACTAATTTTAATTTTTTCTGAACGTCAGAATCCTTCAAACAACATACAATGTCCATGACATTGACAGTCAGCAAAGCCTGGAGGCATGACTTTGTCAAAATTTCAACTGGTTCTCACACAAGATCCCGCCATCAAGTAGGGTTTTGTCATCTTGGATCTGGCTGCCCTTTTTTGAGAAAATTGGCATCAGCGCATTTGAAAAAGTCAGGCTTGTTGGTCCATATGTCAGCAGCAGGTATAAGAAGACTGCTCTTGGCATGAGGTTGTGGATCATTAACATGATAGCTTTGGAAGTCCTTAAAAACGTCTGCACAAACATTTCTAAAATTGAATACCTATCCTGAAGTTGCATTTTTAAATTTTGTCTTGGTCAGTTTCTATGACAAACATTATAGCTTTGCCAAGTTAAAATAGAATTGAGCTACTGTTACATTACAGGATGTCTTTCTCAAATGTTTCAGTTATTCAGTTAAAATAACTTTCACAGGTGTGTAGTAGCAAGTTCAGATCTGAAAGCTCGCCCACCACATTTTTAATGAGAAGATATGCTTATTAAAGAGTGTCATTTCAGCTAATCACGCTAAGAAAAAATTTGAGAATCACAGAAATTATTTTCTCATTCTTCCTTGCTTCTCCCACTCAAATTAACTAAGTAATTAAGAGCATAAAGCATTTCAAACAGCATTACTGTATATTAGCAATTTGAAAGATATCACTGGGATTAGTGAAATTATTCAATAAACTTTTATTGAAAATAAAATTAAGTAGGGAATTATTTGCCATTTTCCACTTCTCATTTTGTATAAAAATATAAATTTAAAAACCAATTAGGATTATATAAATCAATACTCTCATTAACTTTCTCTAAGGGATTATATTACTGAAGAGAAGCAGATCTTGTGATGGTTGTACCAGCCACGATGTACAACCGCCTCCTCTAAATTGTTTACTGTTATAATGCCACAATTAACCTTCATGACAGGCACGTTTTTTGTTTAAAAAAAACAATCCTTTTAGTCAGCACATGAAGGAAGCAATCTAAATTGACTATGAAGCTGTGTTTTATTCTATGCATTCTTCTCTGTTCTATGCAAAAATCAAACAATATTTTTGTTAACCATAATTCAATGTCACAGTTGTGTGAATTCAGCTGGCAAATATAGTGAGAAAAGAAATTGTATTTGCAGGGCCATAGATTGGCATGACTTACCTACTTGGTACATTTCAAATGACTCCATTAGAAAGCAAGTTCCATGCTTACAAGAACATCTATTCACATTATTACATACTATTTACTATATAGAAACTGGTCACTCTGCCCAACACGTTTAAGAATGCATATACTGCAAACTCTTTCACTTCACATTATAAAACACTGTCCAGGAGTTGATACATCCCTTCAGCCTACCTAATTTGGACAATATTTGCAGACAATATAATCAATGCTGCCTTGAAGGATAGGGGCCAGTTTCCATTTGGGGGTAGCGGCATAGTTTAGGAGCTCAAGTTAAACAGACCTAACAAATTAAGGTGGTCATTATTACTCATATCATAAGAATGACCAGCAGCTCTTGAAACAATTAACATTGAAGAATAAACTATATACTTAAGAGGATGTAGAAGAAAAATGTATGGGCTCCCTGTCTCAAAAGAGAGACAGAGTGTGTGGTGAAGCATTGATGTTCACATTTTGGTAAAATGGCTGCATATTTGCACACATTCCTACAAACTGCAATATCATAATGAGCAGATAATCAATCTTATGAGTAGGCAAAAAACTGCAGATGCTGGTTAAAATCTAAGGCACACACAAAATGCTGGAGTAACTCAGTGGGTCAGGCAGCATCCCGGGAGAGTCGGAATGGGTGACGTTTCAGGTCTCGACACGAAACATTGAAGAAGGGTCTCGGCCCGAAACATCAATCTTAGTGATTCGAAACGTACAAGATTATTAAGGGGTTGGACACGTTAGAGGCAGGAAACATGTTCCCAATGTTGGGGGAGTCCAGAACAAGGGGCCACAGTTTAAGAATAAGGGGTAGGCCATTTAGAACTGAGATGAGGAAAAACTTTTTCAGTCAGAGAGTTGTGAATCTGTGGAATTCTCTGCCTCAGAAGGCAGTGGAGGCCAATTCTCTGAATGCATTCAAGAGAGAGCTGGATAGAGCTCTTAAGGATAGTGGAGTCAGGGGGTATGGGGAGAAGGCAGGAACGGGGTACTGATTGAGAATGATCAGCCATGATCACATTGAATGGCGGTGCTGGCTCGAAGGGCAGAATGGCCTCTTCCTGCACCTATTGTCTATTGATTGAAAGATAATATCGGTCATAAGAAATTTCTCTCCTGTTTTTCTTGGGATCTTGGTTTAACCGGTCGTACCTTGCAAAGTCAATGAGTATCATAAAAGAGCGTCAGACAAGTCTGCAGAAAATAGGAGCGTTGATAAAGCAAGATTAATAACCAGATAGACCTGTCGGACGAAGTAGGCTAGTTCTGTGCAATGTTGTTATGTAAACTTAATCTCCAAGTGTCAACATATTCTTTCATTGCTCTCGGACTCATTCACCTTGCCGTGTAACAGCATAAACACTGCTTATTTTCAGCAATTAAAGTTGATTTTCAAAATGTTGCCATTCCCAAAAAGATTGCTGGATGCTCAGTAACCTCACAAGAATAATTTGAGGTATGTAAAAACATGAGCGGTATAGTTGGGGTAGACAGGAGAAAACCTTTCCCCATATCAGAAGTGGATAAAACTAAAGGATGTAGTCAATAGACAATAGGTGCAGGAGTAGGCCATTCAGCCCTTCGAGCCAGCACCGCCATTCAATGCGATCGTGGCTGATCACTCTCAATCAGTACCCCGTTCCCGCCTTCTCCCCATACCCCCTCACTCTGCTATCCTTAAGAGCTCTATCCAGCTCTCTCTTGAAAGCATCCAACGAACTGGCCTCCACTGCCTTCTGAGGCAGAGAATTCCACACCTTCACCACTCTCTGACTGAAAAAGTTCTTCCTTAGGGTAAAGTGAAAAATATTAAGAGGGGAAATATTTTTCATCCAGTTGTTAACAAAATATATAAGGCTACAACAGGACTTTGGCTCTGACGGGTGGGCAAGGTTGGAGACCTGTCGACTTTTGGGACAAAACTCATACTTCATTGTATGGCAGAACCTGGTAGGAACCGTATTCAAATTTGACTGATTATACATTATGTTTCACCAACACTCCCCACACTATAAACAGTAATCCAAGATAATATTTCAGACGTGTCAGCTTCCAAACTTTTATAAATCTCAAACTGTTAGATTTATTAGATTATGGTATTTATTATTTTTCTCATTTCCCCATATTCTTCTCATTTCCCCATATTCTTCTAATTTCAGCTACCCGATCAAGGGTTACCAACTGTTCCCTTCCCACTTATGACAATGCTAATTTCAGCTCGCAATGCAACGCAATATTAACAAAAAAATACCAAGAGGATGCAGAGCAAGAACTTTCATTTCCATTTCTTCCAATTCGACTTTTCACGAAGAAGAGAAGAGTAAATAAACTATTAATCAGTTGGCCTAAAATTGGTAGCACAGAAAATGCCACTCATTAAGGTGGATATCAACACTTAAAAGTATAAATATGACTAAAAAAATTTGACTAATGTTTAATTCATTTGTTAGTTTCTTCTGAGCATGTGCTGGATGACGAATCTCATAGCATAAGGTACCAGTATACAAAATCAGGTCTCTTAGAAATGGAGGCCTTACACCTTAGAAATTGGTTAATGAAAGCACAAAGAAGAATAAATGGGTCATTTTTGTCACATTGTAACTTGTGGGTTTAATGATTGGATTTTGATTGTTTATGATTTACGGTAAATGTTCAAATGACAGGACAAAATGTAACACAAAGTTTCGCATTGATACAAAACTAGCTGGGAAAATAAGCAGGGAGAGGAGAATGCCATAAAGCAATGATGTGGGGGAGGTGTGGTGATGGCGAAGCAGGGGGTACGGTGGCAGGCTAATGGATGCTGTCCATTACATGGTCGCAACGCCCTCCCACTGTTCTTTCTGATCACTGTGCGGCAGTTTCGCAATTCACCACAGGCAGCCTTTTCTTATTCCAAAAAATTACATATAATAGAGTACATGAATTTCTCTGCATTTATTGTACCAGCAATCCAATACAGTCTCTTAATTCAAGTAGATAGGCTTGCAACTTCACTAATCGTTCCCTTTAACAATGGGGTTATGCAGCTGCAACCCCACAGACAGTCCATATCAAAGCCATGCTGATGAGATATTACAGCCATTAGTACTTGATGTCCTGTACCATGTATGGCAACCTTAGCCATAAATCAGACATTGGAGCCATATGTTAGGTGCATCATGCTCATTGAGCGAGTCACAACCTGCCTTTTGGGAAGCTCTGCCCAAGAGTGGATGCTACAAAGTTTCACTGGTATGATTCTTGGAAAGGCATTCTAATCCTATGAATTGAAAGGAAACACGGCAGTTCATATTCCCTAGAATTTCAAAGAATGGGAGGTGATTTCATGAAAACACACAAAACCAGGTTTTGCATTTGCAACAAGAAGAAACTGACAATATCATTGCAACATATTACCAATGTTGGGAAATGAGAAGTTGCTATTGGAAATTCCCCATCTTTACGTAGGGCATGCCATTTGGCAACCTTTGCCAGCATACCTTACGCAGTATCAGTGATCAGATGGGAATTATTTGGTGCAATTGTTATCCTGTAAACATATTGACAGTCTAAGCACATTTAAATACCATACTAATAACGTCTGCCTAACAAACTCACTGGCCCTGAAATAAAAACAACTTTTTAAGATATTTCGAATTGCAACATATTTAAGAGAGAGTTACTTTTTGGGCACAAGGTGAAATACTATGTATTCTAATGTTCATTTCACAAACTAAAAATACAGTTAAATCTGTTTTATTCATTCCAAGGTTTGTAATCTTGGAGAACGTTCAACACAAGTTGCTATTCTAGCCAGTTTGACTTTCAAAGCTGACAGATTTCACAGGGGCCTAATAAAAAGAAACCAACATAGATGAAGAGAAACTCCATGCACTGATGTCATTAGATCTCGACGGGCAGCCTTTTCTGAGGTCAACCACATTGACTATTACTTCACTTCCACTTCCAAGATTCTTCTCAGGCTTGATATGGTTGGAGATGGAGGATAGATAGTCTCCCCATGGCTCCCCTTATATACACATTTGAAAGAGCAAAACTGCTGTACCAGTGCTATGGAAAAAAAATTGACCAGTTGACCAAACCAAAACTTAAATTACTCATTTGCTATATTTATGATATTTATAGGCAAAAAGAAAAAGTATTTTATGATCACTTTTCATTTCTATTACAAATGGGACTGAAGAAAAGGAAAATTACATTCATAATGGGCAAGTAATGCAGTGTCCAGCAACTTGGATTTAATTTTGACCCCGGTGATGCCTCTGGAGTTTGCGCATTCTCTCTGTGATTGCATGGGATTTCTCTGCGTCCTCCAGCTTCTTTCCCCATCCTAAAATGTGTCGGTTAGTAGGGTAATTGAGTTCTATAAAATGCCCCAGTACAGGTGAGTGAATGAATAATGAATAAGTTTATTGGTCAAGTATGTGCATATACAAGGAATGTGCCTTGGTGCTCTGCTCACAAATGACAACCCAAACATACAGTTAACAATTAAGAATAAAGCATAACCACATCAAAACAATAAGGATACAACATTACGGTCTAAACATGTGGGTGAAAATAAACCAGAGCAAAAAAGAGACTACAGACTTTGGTTATTGAGTAGAACTACTACTCGTGGAAAAAAGCTGTTTTTATGTCTGGCTGTGGCTGCTTTGATAGTCTGGAGTCACCTTCCAGAGGGAAGTGCTTCAAAGATTTTGTAGCCAGGGTGAGAGGGGGCAGAGATGATCTTGCCCGCTCGCTTCCTGGCCCTGTGTGGGAGAATCAGGGTTAATGGGCACATGAGAGAGAATAGGCTACAGAGTCATAAAAGTGATACAGTGTGGAAACAGGCCCTTCGGCCCAACTTGCCCACATCAGACAACTTGTCCCAGCTACACTAGTCCCTCCAAACATATGCTGCCCATGTACCTGTCTAACTGTTTCCTAAATGTTGGGATAGTCCCTACCTCAACTAACTCCTTTGGCTGATTGTTCCATACATCCACCACCCTTTGTATGAAAAAGTTAACTCTCAGATTCCTATTACATTTTTTCCGCTTCACCTTAAACCAATGTCCTCTGGTCCTCGATTCACCTACTCTGGGCAAGAGACACTGTGCATCTAAGCTACAGGAAAATAAACTGTGGAACAGAACTGATGGGGTCTGCCCTGAATGTCAGCATTGACACAATGGGCAATTGACTTCTTCTTTTGTCATAAAGAAATAAGAAAATTTGCCGTCTCAATTTGGAAATCCTACACTGGCCAACAAGATTCTAGTATATTATGCACACTGAAAGAATAAAGACAACATGGAAAGGTCTGAGGCGGTGTCACAGTGCAAAGCTGCAATAAAGTAGCAGAGAGACTGCCAAATGCATTTATTTCAGGACAATACAAGAGAAATCCACTGATTTGGAGGCCACAAATTTGCAGAAAACCTTTAATGTGTCATGAAAGACAACAAAAATGATATCAATTGATTGTTATGATGACCAATTGGATTAAAAACTGAAAACTCCAGATGAAGCTGTATCTTAGCAGGTCGTCCAAAATAATTCAAGGTGATTATAATACTGGAGCACAGAAACAAATGACCTAATCAAAACAAAATGCACAATCGCTTACATCTGATAAATTTACTTCTGTTAAATCTTACACCACAGGCTACACTGTTTGGCCAGAAGAAGAACAAGTGACAACATTTTACTGCCAGTGTTCTCCCTAGTTGATTTAAATTGGTTACTCAAACAAGTGCATCCAAACCAACCAAGCAGATGACATAATACTGGACAAAACAAATGTTGTATTTTGCTAACAGAGTCTGCTTTAACATCACCACATATTGCAGAAAATTAATCTAGTATCACAACATGTGATTAACTGAGCAGAGTATTTTTGGCACTGGCAACTTTCACCATGACGATGGATGGGGTCATCAAGGCCAGCTCAGTTGATTGAATGTGGGGATCAAGAATGAATCCATCAGGCACAAGAAGCCTTTGTTCAAGTTCCTGTCCAAGACTGGATTGCTGAGGATATCATTAAAATGGCAAAGATAAAAGTAAGGGAGTATGATCTTAAAGTAGGAATAGTGGCACCAAACGGGGTTATGTCACAGTGTGCAGAAAGGAACTGCAGATACTGGTATATACAGGAGATAGACAAAGTGCTGGAGTAACTCAGTGGGCCAGACAGCATCTCTGGAGAAAAAGGAAAAAGAGGAAACCTTTTACCCGAAGAGGGGCGAAAAAACAAAACTTAAGACAATAGGGTAAAGTATTGATACCTCTGAAGGTAGGTCAGCCAAGTCTGAGGCAGAAGAGAAAATAGAATTAAGCTATTAGATTCAGTGGAGGAAAGATTAAAATAGGTTCAACTGAGGCATAAAACAATGGCATGGACTGCATGGGCCAAATAACCGGAATACTTAAGAGTTAAGATGGAGACTGCAGTAACCATGGATGGAGGATCACCCAGCAAAAAGATCACAGAAGATAGTGGAATGCTGATAATTCAACCAACTAATCAAATATTGATGATTTGACATCAATAGTTAGTTTAGTTTAGAGATATAGCATGGAAACAGGGTCTTCAGCCCACCGAGTCACGCTGACCAGCGATCCCCACACACTAACAATATCCTACACACACTGGGGACAATTTACAACTTTTACCAAGCCAATTAGCCTACAAAGCTGTATGTCTTTGAGATGGAGGGGGAAACTGGAGATCCCAGAGACAACCCAGATCACGGGGAAAACGCAATACAGGCAGCACCCGTCGTCAGGATCGAAGCTGGGTCTCTGGCGCTGTAAGGCAGTAACTCTACCGTTGCTCCACTGTGCCGCCCCAATGTGATGGTTCCTTGAAATTAGCCAGGTTATATTAAACTTACTGGGTTCAATGTAACATCTATAAGACTGTGTAATCTAAAAAAATTAATTACAATTATTTGGGTCTATTATTAGGAATAACATGCAAAAACATGCCAGTCCAGCACCAAAGTCCCAGGCATGCCAAATTAAAATAAATAGATGCTTGAAGAAAATATAAAGTCACGTTTATTATCATATGCACAATTATGGTGCAGTACAGGTACAATAATGCTCGTTTGCAGCAACTTCACAGCCACCTAGACTCACGCAACATCCAAAATTGCACATAAAATTCTGAAAGACATTAAAAAGAAAGAAGACTGCATAAAAATACATAATTGCAAAATACAGTTAGGAAAAAAGTAATAAAGTCCACGATAGTGCAAGAGGTACTGTCAAGGTAGGATTATGGTTGCTGGCGTTGATTTAAGAACCTGATACTTGTAGGAATGTAACTTCGCAAATCTAGCGGTGTACATCTTCAGGCTTCTGTACCTCCTACCCGATGGTAGCAATGAAGGGAATGGGGGAATGACATCACCATTAAAGTAGATAGTGTGGTAGGTTGATGGAAAAGAAAAGATGAGAAAGAAAGACATGCAAACATGTTTGGCATTGCCAATCGAGCCAAACAAAACACTGCTTCACTGGGTTATGAAACCACAAATCAACATAGCCAAATCCAATTTTATTCTCAGAAACATCCGTGTTGCCCAGCATGCATTACAAGAGCGCAAGCACGTAGAAAACCTTGTTTACCCAAAGGCATTAAGACACGTGAAGCCAAATTCAGCCTCTCATTTCAGATTAGACTGATGCAGTAACAATGGTGCTACTGTGGTCCTTCCAGTTCATTGCCTACATGCAGAAAGCTGGATTACAGTTTTTTTTTTAAACAAAGGGCAAAGAGGAAAGGTACCAGAAACTGAGTAGCATACTAACTTGGTCATTCCCTCTTAAAGAATTAGAAATGAACCAATAAATGTCGTGACATTACAATTTAAGACTGCAAGAATTGATGAGCTACCGGATAAATTTATGCAAGAGGAATCAGCTTGGATCTTGGTAGATGGCCCAGATTTGTATGGCAGCAAGTCTCCAGCACAAACAATTAATTATTAATTGAACCCTGTGCACTGCTTGTGTAACTGCTACCAAAATAACACTTCCCATTGAAATTCAAGTTTAAATACACAAATCACCATGCACTAATTTAGATCAGATAAGAATTATAAATCCTCAATGTTACTCAATGAGGTAATGATTTGTTGAGTCATAAAGCTATAGAGCATATAGCTATATAACTACTCCCAACTCATCCAGCTTTTCCTGCAACTTTATTTTCCCCTGATAAATTGCTTTTTTTTTACCAATATAGTGTAGATAGCCTGAAGAGGAACTGGCAGTGGATCAAAACTAAAGCAGTAATCAAAATTAGGCTAAATAGTTCTGCAAGCAATCCATGATTGAAACTGTAAAACCTAATATTTTATTACCAAAAGAAAAGCTGAGAATTTAAATACATTAAATTTGCATAAAATCTTAAGTAGGATTTGAATGTAAATACAATGGAGCAATTCAAGTTGCTATTTACTTCCAATTACAGATTTCAGATTCTTCTTTACAGAAATAGGAATTGTTTCAGAAATCAAAATAAAATTAAAGAATGTTAGATTTCCAATGGGGGAAGAGCGGAGGGATGTCATAGCAGAAATCCACGAGGCTCTGAAGAATTAAGGCAACAGGTGCAGGAATATTTCTTAGTTTAGTTCAGATACAGCGCAGAAACAGACCCTTCACTCCACCGACCAGCAATCCCCGCACATTAACACTATCCTACACACACCAAGGACAATTTTACATTTTGTACCAAGCCAATTAACCTACAAACCTGTATTTCTTTGGAGTGTGAGAGGAAACCGAAGATCTTGGAGAAAACCCACGCGGTCACGGGGAGAACGTACAGACTCTGTGCAGACAGTACCCATAGTCGGGATCGAACCCGGGTCTCCGGCGCTGTGAGCACTGTTAGACATCAACTCTACCGCTGCACCACCGTGCCGTTATAATTGTGTTCGCCATTTAAACTTAATTCTTAAACCAAAGAGAACATTTTATCCCTTTGAGTTTGTTCCAGCAATTAGCAACGGTGGTTGTTCTGCACCTCAAGTGTTTTTTGCCCACTGTATGCCATACCACTTGATCACTTTCCTATCCAAGAAATCCCCGTCAATAAAGTTACAATTGTCATATCATTTGTATGCCAAAGTATTTCTAAAGAACATTTCCACAAACTTGTCATGTGATAATTATATCCAATGTAAATTATATATTTGACACAATGCTGCTATAATTTTCACCCTTGGAAATGTAAAGTGCTTTGTTTATATTTTACACCATTTTCATGAACAGATCAAGACTCAAATAATTTCTCTGAGTGGAGTGGAACAATGATGTAAATGTATGCTTGAAAATTAGCTTTTCATAATCATTATAGGGATCCAAATCTTGATCTTGAGCTTAGTAAGACAGTATTTATTGCCCATCTCCAATTATATGTGCTGTACTTTAGAATATTTTACAAGAGCAAACTCGGGTAAAACTTTAACCAAAGGAAAAGGCATCGTATGGGAGGCGCATTCCCAATCTCGTTGTACCCCTGTACAATGACAATAAAGATATATTGTATTGTAAATAAAAGTTGACCATAAAATGGACTATAAGGAATATCTTAAAGGAGATGAGGCAATAAAATTAGGTCGAGAATTTGAAAGTTTAGCAACTAGACAGTACATCTGATCAAAAAAATAATTTTTGACATATTGCATACCATTTATGAACAGATCTCTGAGGATTATAGGATTGGCAGAAATTACAAAATTAAGTGACAATGTGACAGGTGAAATTTTTTTAAAAATCGCAGGTATTGAAAAACAGAAAATGCTGGAAACACTCAGTACATCAGGCAGCATTTGTGGTAGGTGAAACAAGAGTTAATGCTTCAGGGCAGCGGCACTTTGTCAGCAGCAAGCCACAGAAGGATCTGAACACAATTTGTTTTTAGGTTGAGAAATTAATGGAGCCCAAAGAGCCACATTTCCCAGAGTTTAACTTTGGTTCATCTAGAGCTCAATGTGGGACATGTACAGTCAAAAACACTGACAGAGTCAGAATTGCATGTTAACTGTTTACATGTGAAACACGATAGGTTTTTACCATAAACAATAGACAAAGGAGTAGGCCATTCGGCCCTTCGAGCCAGCACCACCATTCAATGTGATCATGGCTAATCATTCTCAATCAGTACCCCGTTCCTGTCTTCTCCCCATACCCCCCGACTCCGCTATCCTTAAGAGCTCTATCTAGCTCTCTCTTGAATGCATTCAGAGAACTGGCCTCCACTGCCTTCTGAAGCAGAGAATTCCACAGATTTACAACTCTGACTGAAAATGTTTTTCCTCATTTCCATTCTAAATGGCCTACCCCTTATTCTTAAACTGTGGCCCCTGGTTCTGGACTCCCCCAACATTGGGAACATGTTTCCTGCCTCTAACGTGTCCAACCCCTTAATAATCTTATATGTTTCGATATGATCCCCTCTCATCCTTCTAAATTCCAGTGTATACAAGCCTAGTCGCTCCAGTCTTTCAACATATGACACTCCCGCCATTCCGGGAATTAACCTAGTAAACCTGCGCTGCACGCCCTCAATAGCAAGAATACCCTTCCTCAAATTTGGAGACCAAAACTGCACACAGTACTCCAGGTGCAGTCTCACTTGGGTCCTGTACAACTGCAGAAGGACCTCTTTGCTCCTATACTCAACTCCTCTTGTCATAAAGGTCAACATGCCATTAGCTTTCTTCACTGCCTGCTGTACCTGCATGCTTCCTTTCAGTGACTAATGCACTAGGACACCCAGATCTCGTTGTACGTCCCCCCTTCCTAACTTGACACCATTCAGATAATAATCTGCCTTCCTATTCTTACCACCAAAGTGGATAACTTCACTCTTATCCACATTAAACTGCATCTGCCATGCATCCGCCCACTCACACAACCTGTCCAAGTCACCCTGCAACCTCATAGCATCTTCCTCATAGTTCACACTACCACCCAGCTTTGTATCATCTGCAAATTTGCTAATGGTAGTTTTAATCCCTTCATCCAAGTCATTAATGTATATTGTAAATAGCTGCGGTCCCAGCACCGATCCTTGCGGTGTCCCACTAGTCACTGCCTGCCATTCTGAAAGGGACCCATTTATCCCCACTCTTTGCTTTCTGTCTGTCAACCAATTTTCTATTCATGTCAGTACCCTACCCCCAATACCATGTGCTCTAATTTTGCCCACTAATCTCCTATGTGGGACCTTGTCAAAGGCTTTCTGAAAGTCAAGGTACACCACATCCACCGGCTCTCCCGTCAATTTTCCTAGTTACATCCTCAAAGAATTCCAGAAGATTAGTCAAGCATGATTTCCCCTTCGTAAATCCATGAACGATCCTGTTACTACTATCCAAATGCTCCGCAATTTCGTCTTTTATAATTGACTCCAGCATCTTCCCCACCACCGATGTCAGACTAACTGGTCTATAATTTCCTGTTTTCTCTCTCCCTCCTTTCTTAAAAAGTGGGACATTAGCTACCCTCCAATCCACAGGAACTGATTCTGAATCTATAGAACATTGGAAAATGATCACCAATGCGTCCACAATTTCTAGTGCCACCTCCTTAAGTACCCTGGGATGCAGACAATCAGGCCCTGGGGATTTATCAGCCTTCAGTCCCATCAGTCTACCCAACACCATTTCCTGCCTAATGTGGATTTCCTTCAGTTCCTCCGTCACCCTAGGATCTCTTGCCACTAGAACATCTGGGAGATTGCTTGTATCTTCCTTAGTGAAGACAGGTCCAAAGTACCAGTTCAATCGTCTGCCATTTCCTTGTTCCCCATAATAAATTCCACTGCTTCTGTCTTCAAGGGACCCACATTTGCCGTGACTATTTTTTTCCTCTTTACATACCTAAAAAAGCTTTCACTATCCTCCTTTATATTATTGGCTAGTTTCCCCTCATACCTCATCTTTTCTCCCTGTATTGCCTTCTTAGTTATCTTCTGTTGCTCTTTAAAAGACTCCCAATCCTCTGGCTTCCCACTCTTCTTTGCTATGTTATAAATTTTGTTACCAAGGAAAAACATGCATATAACAATGGAGGTGCCAGATATAGATCCCTGGTAGACTTCAGGGGAACAGCAAGGGAGTGGGAAGGGAAAACAAGACACATGATTCTCCAGCAAAGACTGGATAGGGCGGAATGGAACGAAACAAGAAAAATCTCACTCAGCTGAACAGTGAAGCAACACTACAGAGAAATTATGATCAACTGTGCATTGGCTGCAAATTGAACAAGGTTGGGAATGGAGAAAGTAACATTTCATGGGATGTCAGTTATGACTTTGTTCTGGGCCTTTCAAGTGCCACAATTGAGCACAAGCCACATCAGCATGGATCATTTACAAGAAAATTAAAAAAATAGATGCTGGAAATCTAAGATCAAAATCCTCGAAATACAACAAATGTGGCCCAATATATGGAGTAAGAGATACAGAGTTAACGTTTCAGTCGAAGACCCTTCATCAGATGTCAGACATCAAATATCTGACAAAGGGCTTGAAACTCAAGGAATATCTCTTTTTTTGTTGCAGAATGACCGACTGAGTATTTCCAGCATTTTTTGATTTTATCTTGGATCATTTAAAAGTTTCCAAGAACATAGAAACTGAGAAGTTGGGGTGGAATAAAGGTGGAAGAACAGAAGAGCACAAAATGAGACATGCAAGATTACAAGATCTTAGGGAGAGGAGAATGTGGCAAAGTCAACTGAGCATGATTTAAGTTTTTTGAAATAAAGAAGCCCATGATCTCCATGCTCATTGCTGGTGGCAAGGATGGAGAAGATAGTAGAAACTAGCAGTAACAAATAATTCATGGCAAGAATGCCAAACATTATCTTTACACTGCAGAGTAGTGAATTGTTTCAGCAATGGCAAGCAAGGAAAGCCTAAGAGTGCTTGATGTGATTTGGTTTGCATTTTGCATCAAGATAAAACTAAAACATTTTATCTTGATCCACCTTGCTGAACCAGATCAAGCACTATTGGGCCCTCCATTCCACACTATAATTTCATAACTTTAAAATCATGCCATCCTAACCATTATAAATGAAAAGCTCTTGCCATTCCGTAACAATATACTGAAACTATTACTGGACAAAATTATATTAATCCAAGTCATTCTCAATTGAAGACACTCGTTTAGAATAAGAAGGGCATGAAGGAAGAAAAATTAAGTATTTGAACTTGTCTTTGCAGCCTCATCTTGGCTTGACATTGAAAAAAGTAGACAAAGGAATATTATGGTTCCCAACTTATTTTGCATTTCCTCATTCCTCCTTTTTAATCTTTGTCAATACCGCACAGTCTCACAGTGCATGATTTTTAGATCCAATCATTCAATCACACAAAGACATTTTTTCCAATACTCGGGAAAGATTCAAGAGACAGTAATTGAGAGCATGAACAAATAGATATTTATACCCTCTCTTCCCCAACCCACGATGCTAAGACCAACTAAGACAAATTCCTGACCAGTATATATATATATATATATATATATATATATATATATAAACAAAGGCTCTCTGCTTTGATGGCTTCGGAATGTATATCAAGAAACACAATGCAGTAGTTCAAAATCAGAAACTACTGAAAAGATTATTATTCAATTTTGTTAAATATGAAGAATATTTCCAAAGGCTCATTATTTAGAAGAAAACAAAGTCTTTGTTTTACTAAATTTAAATCTCTGAACTGACTTAGCCTGTGCCAACTAAACACAAGACAAAAGGCCTAGATTTCATTTTATTCCCAGTGAAAGCATACTTGAACAAAGTTAAAGCAGAAACTGCAATTTACAAACAGAAAAAAGATTGAACAGCAAACAATTCCGCCAATAAAGATGACAATCCGTAATCAAATGCATAGTTTTCAAACTACAATCAAATCAAACAAAAAACATGCCTTCAATCTGTAAAGCACTTAATTTTCCTTGACAAAATTGCTTTTAAAGTAATCTGGGCTAAAAACATGTTCTGTCTGATTCGGTGATGTGGGACCCGCTGCACCATGGGAGGAAGGTCAGGGGCGGGGCATGCCGGGACGGGCACCGGTCCTCCCGGCGCTGATGCGCAGGCGCACTGCCGCCGAGCCCGGCAACCCACCCCCAACTGCGCACGCGCAGATACCTGTTGGGTTCCCGTTGTGACGCAAGATGAACACGGAAGTATTAGATCAAAGGGCACCAACTGCGCAGGCGCGGTTGCCGGGCCCATTCACAGTATAAAGTTTATAAAGTTAATTACTTTTAAAGTAGCGCAACAATTTGAACTTGACACTGCACACTGCAGGCGGATGGTGAGTAAGATGGGCCTAAAATTGTTGCGCTATTGTGTACCGATTTGGCTGTATTTTGGGAACAAACATTTTTCATCAATGTTACTGACATTTTTATTACACACAAACTAGTTGGTGCTAATAAACAGGCGCTAATAAATAATATGATTTTTTTTAATTGTCTAAACAATTATTCCACCATTGTCTAATTTAAGCAAATGCCCATGGCCAGCATTCCGAGCTACACAAAGATTGACCTGGAGGGGGCTCTCAGAAAGCCATTTGGACGGGCGTAGGGTAGAATGTACATGCATGAGAGGTTCAGAAAACAAAGATGCTGAAGAACTGAATGAAAGGAACACCAATCTTGATGAAAATGACACAGAAACCCTGTGAAATTACGACAAAACTGCACGTATGCTTACCACAGGTTGTGAATTAGCCGCATGTATACTTACCACAGGCTAACTTATTAGAAGTCAATCTTCTGCCAAGCATTTAATAACTCCTCAAAATCCATCCCACCTTTTAAACACATAAGGACGAATAAAGCAACGTGGGATATTTTAATTTTTGGATGCAAGTACAACTAACAAGTTCTATGCCACATGATTGTGGCTTTCAAAACCAAACAATGCATTCTAACAACATTATCTAACCACCTTCAGGCACTATCTTAATTACTATAGCCTAAATCATTTTTATTCTGTTCACTACTTCGACAATAATGAAGCAGTCTGCAACAATTTACAGTAATATCTGGTCAATGAGCTGGGTATCATAGAATTTTAATGCGAAGTAACTGTCTTGAGGCAAACTCTCTTCGATGCTTGGAATTCCCAGAGCTTCTCCAGCAATTTGCTTTCGGCACCAGCCGAGTATCTCCAGCAATTAGTTTTTTTGCTCCAGATTTCAGCATCTGCAGTCTTTTGTGTCTTCCCCCAGCATTTAACAGCATGACCATGGCAGAGTCTCCTATTATCAAAATCCTAGGTGTCAATTTTACACCAATACCTGAGATGCAGAATGAATGCAGAGATTGGCGACTCAGTGACTTCTTACCTTTGACCTCAGAACTAGCCGACCACCCAAATATGTGGTCAACAATGTCCCACAACTCACCAGATGCCCTGTTTGGTCAAGCAATAGCCACGGAAATGAAAACAATTCGAAACATCCATGTTCATTTGGTTCAATAGGCAAGCATTTCAACACTGACAGCACAAAGTATAACATAACCACTATCTAATGGGTGCTTGGATCATCAAGGTCATTTTGTTATCTTTCCTAGCCTAGTGTGGGGAAGGTTACTTCTTACGAACTTCATCGAGTTTTTCTGAGACGGCGAGAAAGATGATTGATGAGAGTAGGGATGTGTACATGACTTTAGTGAGACAACAAAGTCCTTCAAAGAAGGCTGGTTCAGAAATTAAGTCACATGGGAACCACGGTGAGTTGGTACGTTGAAATCAAAATGGGCTTGTTCATAGAAGACGTAAGGTAGTGGTGGAGCGGTGTATTCTGACAGTTGTGTTCCGCAAGGATCAATGCTGAGACCTCTTATTTGGAATATCGATATAACTGAATTGGATGCAAATGTAAATGGACCAAACAGAAAGTTTACAGATGACACAAAAGTAGCTGGAATTCCAGATAGTGAGGAATGTTGTCAAAGGATATAGCAGAATATAAATCAGTTGGAAGATTGAAGTAGAGGTGGGGAAATGGCACATGGAATTTAATCCAGACGAGGTCAAATGCAAGAGGAAACTACACAGCAACCTTCAGAGCATTGATGTAGAGAGAATTGGGGGGGGGGGGGGGGGGGGGGAATCCCTAGTTGCCTGAAAGTAGCATTTAATTTGTATCGCTGACTGCAGGAAAACTTATTTGATGGTGATAATTACAAATTGAGAAACAGTATGTCCAGTTCAGTACTCCAGTAATCCAATGTCAAGTGCAGACTCACTGATTTGTATGTATTTTTTTGAACTACAAGATGGTGAACATAATATTTCCAATTCCATTAAAATAAATCACACATCCCATTTAAAAACAGTTCCAAAACTAATCAATTTAAAATGTAACAAAATTATAATGAACATATTTTCCTCTACCTTCAGAATTAGTGTGACATTCTACACACATTAAACACAAACAGAAACAATGAAGGCTCAATATATTTGACTGAAGATGACAAAATGTTCAACACTTAAGACTCGATATATTTGACAGGCGTGAATTTACCGACTTTATCGCTGGAGGACTAAATAACAACCATCTTTGAGCAAAAGAAAATACAAACTGCTGGAGGAACTCAGCAGGTCAGGCAGCATCTGTAGAGGGAACTGCACAAAATAGCATTCCATGGTTCAAGTCACGTTTCCAAGCGTGGAGAAGGGTCCCGACACAAAAAGTTACCTGTCCATTTCCCTCCATAGATGCTAGCTGACAAGCCGAGTTCCTCCAGCACTTTGTGTTGGCTCGTCTCATATCAATATGCAATATACATAGAAACATAGAAAATAGGTGCAGGAGTAGGCCATTCGGCCCTTCGAGCCTGCACCGCCATTCAATATGATCATGGCTGATCATCCAACTCAGTATCCTGTACCTGCCTTCTCTCCATACCCCCTGATCCCTTTAGCCACAAGGGCCACATCTAAGTCCCTCTTAAATATAGCCAATGAACTGGCCTCAACTACCTTATGTGGCAGAGAATTCCACAGATTCACCACTCTCTGTGTGAAAAAAAACTTTCTCATCTCGGTCCTAAAAGACTTTCCCCTTATCCATAAACTGTGACCCCTTGTTCTGGTCTTCCCCAACATCAGGAACAATCTTCCTGCATCTAGCCTGTCCAACCCCTTAAGAATTTTGTAAGTTTCTATAAGATCCTTAAACCTTAAGGATCACCTTAAACCTTTCACCTTAAACCTTTCCCCTTAGTTTAATACTCGCCTACCCTTGGGGGATAGCACAGTGGCGTAGAGCTGATTGATACCTCACAGCACCAGAGACATAGATTTGATCCTGACCTCAGGATCTGTCTGTGTGGAGTTTGCAATTTCTCCCTGTGATTGTGTGGGTTACAAGTTTGTGAGATGGATATTTCCCCATTCCCTTCACAGATGCTGTCTGACCCACTGAGACCCTCCAGCACTTTGTGATTCCAACATCTGCAGTTCCTTGTGTCTTCATTTCCCCATCAATGTTGCTGATCAATACACTTGGATGGCTTCAGATTTCCACAAATGCAGAAAACTCGATATACATTTGTGATGAGCCTCCAGTGAGAGGCACTTCCACATCAATATAGGTACATGGAACAGCAGGTGCTGGTTTACAAACATAGGCACACAGTGCTGGAGTAACTGTGGGTTGGGCAGCAATTCTGGAGAACATGGACAGGTGACATTTCAGCTCATGACTGATCTGAAGAAGGCTCTCAACCCAAAACATCACCTATCCATTTTCTCTTAGACATGCTGCCTGACTTGTTAAGTTACTCCAGCACGTTGGGTCTTATTTCCCAGTTAATGCTTGCCAAGTAATACACCTACATTTCTCACTCAAAAAGCTTGATATAAAAATATAATAAGCCTCTCAGCGAGAAGGAGACATGTCCATTAGGTAATGGTCCCCAGGAAAGGGAGTTTGTGGAGTGCCTCTGTGATGGATATTTAGAGGGGCTTGTACTGGAGCCTACCAGGGAGAAGGAAATTCTGGATTTAGTGTAGTGTAATGGACCAAATTTGCTAAGGGAACTCAAGGTAAAAGAGCCATTAGGGGGTAGTGATCATAATATGATCAGTTTTAATCTACAATTTGAGAGGGAGAAGGGAAAATCGGAAGTGTCAGTATTGCAGTTGAGCAAGGAGGACTATGGAGGCATGACTTTTTAAAAAGGGAGGGAGAGAGAAAACGGGGAATTATAGACCAGTTAGCCTAACATCGGTAGTGGGGAAAATGCTAGAGTCTGTTATTAAAGATGTGATAGCATCACATTTGGAAAGTGGTGAAATCATCGGACAAAGTCAGTATGGATTTACCAAAGGCAAATCATGTCTGACGAATCTTATAGAATTTTTCGAGGATGTAACTAGTAGAGTGGATAAGGGAGAACCAGTCGATGTGTTATATCTGGACTTTCAGAAGGCCTTCGACAAGGTCCCACATAGGAGATTGGTGTACAAACTTAAAGCACACGGTATTGAGGGTTCAGTGTTGAGGTGGATAGAAAATTGGTTGGCGGACAGGAAGCAAAGAGTAGGAATAAACGGGTCCTTTTCGGAATGGCAGGCAGTGACTAGTGGGGTACCGCAAGCTCAGTGCTGGGACCCCAGTTATTTACAGTGATTTGGACGAGGGAATTGAATGCAACATCTCTAAGTTTGCGGATGACACGAAGCTGGGTGGCAGTGTTAGCTGCGAGGAGGATGCTAGGAGGCTGCAGAGTGACTTGGATAGATTAGGCGAGTGGGCAAATGCATGGCAGATGCAATATAATGTGGATAAATGTGAGGTTATCCACTTTGGCAGCAAGAACAGGAAAGCAGAGTATTACCTGAATGGTGACCGATTGGGAGAAGGGGAGGTGCAACGTGACCTGGGTGTCATGGTGCACCAGTCATTGAAAGCAAGCATGCAGGTGCAGCAGGCAGTGAAGAAAGAGAATGGTATGTTGGCATTCATAGCAAGAGGATTTGAGTTTAGGAGCAGGGAGGTTCTGCTGCAGTTGTACAGGGCCTTGGTGAGACCGCACCTGGAGTATTGTGTGCAGTTTTGATCTCCTAACCTGAGGAAAGACATTCTTGCCTTAGAGGGAGTACAGAGAAGGTTCACCAGATTGATCCGTGGGATGGCGGGACTTTCATATGAGGAAAGACTGGATAGACTGGGCTTGTACTCGCTGGAATTTAGAAGACTGAGGGGGGATCTTATAGAAACATATAAAATTCTTAAGGGGTTGGAGAGGCTAGATGCGGGAAGATTGTTCCCGATGTTGGGGGAGTTCAGAACCAGGGGTCACAGCTTAAGGATAAGGGGGAAGTCTTTTAGGACCGAGATGAGAAAACATTTCTTCACACAGAAAGCGGTGAGTCTGTGGAATTCTCTGCCACAGAAGGTATTTGAGGCCAGTTCATTGGCTATATTTAAGAGGGAGTTAGATGTGGCCCTTTTTGCTAAAGGGATCAGGGGGTATGGAGAGAAGGCAGGTACAGGCTACTGAGCTGGATGATCAGCCATGATCATATTGAATGGCGGTGCAGGCTCGAAGGGCCGAATGGCCTACTCCTGCACCTATTTTCTATGTTTCTATGTTTCTCTATGTTTCTATGGGAGAGGAGCTAGCCAGAGTTGACTGGAAAGATACCCTAGCAGGGAAGACGGTGGAACAACAATGGCAGGTATTTCTGGGAATAATACAGAAGGTGCAGGATCAGTTCATTCCAAAGAGGAAGAAAGATTCTAAGGGGAGTAAGAGGCAACCGTGGCTGACAAGGGAAGTCAAAGACAGTATAAAAATAAAGGAGAAGAAGTATAACATAGCAAAGATGAGCGGGAAGCCAGAGGATTGGGACTTTCTTAGAGCAACAGAAGATAACTAAAAATGCAATACGGGGAGAAAAGATGAGGTACGAAGGTATTCTAGCCAAGAATATAAAGGAGGATAGTAAAAGCTTCTTTAGGTGCGTGAAGAGAAAAACAATAGTTGAGACAAATGTGGGTCCCTTGAAAGACAGAAGCAGGTGAATTTATTATGGGGAACAGGGAAATGGCAGACGAGTTGAACAGGTACTTTGGATCTGTCTTCACTAAGGAAGACACCAACAATCTCCCAGGTGTACTAGTGGACAGAGATCCTAGGGTGACCGAGGAACTGAAGGAAATTCACATTAGGCAGGAAATGGTGTTGGGTAGACTGATGGGACTGAAGATTGATAAATCCCCAGGGCCTGATGGTCTGCATCCCAGGGTACTTAAGGATGTGACTCTAGAAATCGTGGACACATTGGTGATCATTTTCCAATGTTTTATAGATTCAGGATCAGTTCCTGTGCTGTGGAGGGTAGCTAATGTCATCCCACGTTTTAAGGAGGGAGAGAAAAAATGGGAAATTATAGACCAGTTAGCCTGACATCAGTGGTGGGGAAGATGCTGGAGGCAATAATAAAAGAATACATTGAGGAACATTTGGATAGCAGTAACAGGATCGTTCTGAGTCAGCATGGATTTACGAAGGGGAAATCATGCTTGACTAATCTAGAATTTTTTTGAGAATATAACTAGGAAAATGGACAGGGGAGAGCCGGTGGATGTGGTGTACCTCGACTTTCAGAAAGCCTTCGACAAGGTCCCACATAGGAGATTAGTGGGCAAAATTAGGCCACATATTATTGAGGGTAGGTACTGACATGGATAGAAAATTGGTTGGCAGACAGAAAGCAAAGAGTGGGGATAAATGGGTCCCTTTCAGAATGGCAGGCAATGACTAGTGGGGCACCGCAAGGCTCAGTGCTGGGACCGTGTTACAATATACATTAATGACTTGGATGAAGGGATTAAAAGTACCATTAGCAAATTTGAAGATGATACAAAGCTGGGTGTTAGTGTGAACTGTGAGGAAGATGCTATGAGGTTGCAGGGTGACTTGGACAGGTTGTGTGAGTGGGCGGATGCATGGCAGATGCAGTTTAATGTGGATAAGTGTGAGGTTATCCACTTTGATGGTAAGAATAGGAAGGCGGATTATTATCTGAATGGTGTCAAGTTAGGAAGGGGGGACGTACAACGAGATCTGGGTGCCCTAGTGCATCTGTCATTGAAAGGAAGCATGCAGGTACAGCAGGCAGTGAAAAAAGTTAATGGCATGTTGGCCTTTATGACAAGAGGAGTTGAGTACAGGAGCAAAGAGGTCCTGCAGTTGTACAGGGTCCTCGTGAGACCGCACCTGGAGTACTGTGTGCAGTTTTAGTCACCAAATTTGAGGAAGGATATTATTGCTATTGAGGGCGTGCAGTGTAGGTTCACCAGGTTAATTCCCAGAATGGCAGGACTGTCGTATGTTGAAAGACTGGAGCGACTAGGCTTGTATACGCTGGAATTTAGAAGGATGAGAGGGGATCCTATTGAAACATTATTAAGGGATTGGACACGTTAGAGACAGGAACCATGTTCCCAATGTTGGGGAAGTCCAGAACCAGGGGCCACAGTTTAAGAATAAGGGGTAGGCCATTTAGGACGGAGATGAGGAGAAACATTTTCAATCAGAGTTGTAAATCTGTGGAATTCTCTGCCTCAGAAGGCAGTGAAGGCCAATTCTCTGGATGCTTTCAAGAGAGAGCTAGAAAGAGCTCTTAAAGATAGCGGAGTCAGGGCGTATGGGGAGAAGGCAGGAACGGGAACTGAATGTGAATGATCAGCCATAATCACAATGAATGGTGGTGCTGGCTCAAAGGGCCGAAAGGCCTACTCCTGCACCTATTGTCTATTGTCCTTGAATGCTTGGTGAGGCTATACACTTGCATTTCCCAATCGCAGTTAACTTGGTATACGATTGTGATAAGGCTACCAGTAATTTAGACACTTCCCCACCAATGTTTGATGAATAAAACGCCTGTATTCCTCAATTGCAGTTAACTTGATACACGATTATTAGAAGCTTCCCAGTTGTATAGGAAAATAACTGCCGATGCTGGTACAAATCGAAGGTATCCAAAAATACTGGAGTAACTCAGCAGGTCAGGCAGCATCTTGGAGAGAAGAAATGGGTGACATTTCAGTCTGATGAAGGGTCCCGATCCGAAACGTCACCCATTTCTTCTTTCCAAGATGCTGCCTGACCTGCTGAGTTACTCCAGCATTTTGTGATACCTATAATAATTTCCCCAGTAAGATACACACTTCCCCAACAATGCAGTGAACAAAACACTTGTATTCTCCAGTCGCAGTTATTAACTTGATATATGATTATGATAAGCCTCTCTCTAAGATAGACACTTCCTCAACAACATTTGGGTGAGTAATACACTCGCATTTCCCAATCGCAGTAAACTTAGTAGACAATTGATAGACACTTCCTTAACAATGCTTGGTGAACAAAACACTTGCAATTCCCCAATCGCAGTGAACTTGGTATACAATTATGATAAGCCTCTCAGAAAGATAGACGCTTCCTCAACAATAGACACAAAAAGCTGGAGTAACTCAGCGGGACAGGCAGCATCTCTGGATAACATGGTCTCGACCCGGAACGACACCCAATCCTTCTATCCGAAGATGTTGCCTGTCCCGCTGAGTTACTCCAACATTTTGTGTCTGTCTTCGGTTTAAACCAGCATCTACAGTTCCTTCGTACTCACTTCCTCAACAATGCTTGAACAAAACACTTGCAGTCCCCAATCGCAGTAGTGTAGTGAACTTGGCGTATGATTATGATAAGCCTAGCACTAAGGTGGACACTTCCCCAACAATACTTGGGCGAGCAATACACCCTCAATTCCCCAATCGCAGTGAACTTGGCGGA
Organism: Rhinoraja longicauda; assembly: GCF_053455715.1. Taxonomy (NCBI): domain Eukaryota; kingdom Metazoa; phylum Chordata; class Chondrichthyes; order Rajiformes; family Arhynchobatidae; genus Rhinoraja; species Rhinoraja longicauda. The sequence continues at coordinate 4,936,052 of NC_135973.1, forward strand.
CAATTTAATTGTGAGAACACTACTGTGGTGGACACTTGCCCATCAATGGCTGACTGTATGAGGAAGCGGCGGCGCGCCTGCGCGGAGGGGGCGAAGCCGCAGCGGAGCGGCCCGGGCGACGGCACCGAGGGGGGGGGGGCTGGCACCGAGCGACGGACGGACGGACGGGGGGGGCTGGCACCGAGCGACGGACGGACGGGGGGGGGGGCTGGCACCGAGCGAGGAGCGCGCACAAATAACCGCCTCAAAACACACACACTTTCCCCTCAGCAACTCCATCCTCCCCGCTCCGCCGACCCTCCCTTCGACGGCCGACCCCAGAAACGGCGGAAACTACCGTTGGAATTCGATCCAACTGAACTTCTTTTACCTGTCAGCCGGATTTTAATGCTTGACCCGTTCCGTCGAGCTCCGGGACCGGTGTTCGACATTACTTGTAAAATGTCCCTCTTCTTTTTTTTCTCCCCCCCCAACAGCGAGTCGGTCCTGTTCCTGCGCGCCGTATTAAAAAATTTTTTTTTTTATCGACGAAAGAGAAAAGATAGATGGTGTGTGTGTGTGTACATAGATTATATGTACGTGAGGGAAGGCAGTGATTTTTGTGAGGAGCCGAGCCCGGGCCCAACGCTCGCAGCGCTGGCGCGAGACACACAAGTAGTCACGGCTGCGGCAGCGCGCGCGCCGCGGCCCCCCCCTCCCCCGGTGCAGGGCGTCCGCTGCGCGCTGAGGTCGCCGGCCGTGCGCGCGCGAGGACGTACGGTTCCCTCTCCCCCTCCCCCTCCTCGCTGCGCTCTGACGTCGCCGGCCGTGCGCGCGCCCCCCAGGACGTGCCCACCCCTCACTGCGCGATGACGTCACCGGACGCGCGCCCCGCCCGAGGACGTGCGACCCCCCCCTTCCCCCTTCGCTGCGCGATGACGTTGACGTCCGTGCGCGCGCGCCCCTTTCCCCCTTCGCTGCGCGGTGACGTCGACATCAGTGCGCGCGCGCCCCCGCGCCTCAACCTCTCGCTCTCTTCATCCTGATGGAGTCAATCGAGTTCTATTGTGACATGGAGTTCTTCCTTGCAGCTGCAGCAGCAGCAGCACATCATACAAAAACGATGGGGTTTTTTTTTTCGTTAATACAACCAAATACAATGCTAATAAATGCATGTATAAGCCGCTGAGAATGTAGGAGGAATTTTGCACAGTTCTCATTTTGTATTTTTTTAAATTCTGAATAAAGTTTATTTTGATTTATTTTTAAAAAAAACATGTTTGTCAACACAATACTCAATGGATAATAAACAAACGAAAAAAGTTCAATAAACCAAAAATATGGTGCATAAACAAGAGCATTTTATTGTCATATGAAATTCTTACTTGCAGCAGCAACAGCGTTACATTGTCCACACAGTACATAATAAACGAAATAGTCAATAATTTTTTTAAATATAGTGCAAAAACGAATGTATTTTATATTCAAAGCTCAAAATCCCCTTGAGCAACCCAGAGTTTAATTGAAGTTCGTTGTGTTCAAACAGACTCAATGGGCCGATTGGCCTAATTCTGCCCCTGTGTCTTCTGATCTTATGATCAACAATGCACCATAGCTGCAGTCTGCAGTAAGGGTACAACACAGTAAGATTACTCATCTAGACCACATCTTCCAAACCCACAATTTTCAGCAGCATGGGCAAGGGCAGCAGATCCACGGGCAGCAGATCCACAGGAACACCACTGCCTTCACAATTACGCACGATGCCAATGACGATAAATCCTGCAACTCCTAGACCAATAGCATTTGGAAACATCCTCACCAGAAGGACCTGTAACAGCTGCCCATCAATAGCTGATAAAAAACACTGGCCTTTGCCAGCAGCAACAACATTCTGAAAATGAAAAAGTACCTTTGAAATGTTGCCACAGTTGCAATGTATAAAAGATGCCAACCAATCTATGTACAAGATGCATGAACATACGTGCGGTGATGAACAGATGTATGCTTTTGAGTGTTGACCCAGTGATAAATATTGACCTGGAGATTGGAAAAGACAGCAGACAAATAGTTCCAAGCAAACCTTTACATCCAAATAAAAGGACAGACAAGAGTTCAGTTTAGTATCTTATCCAAAACAACATACAGTATTTATCAGTGGTGGCCAAGAAAACATGTGCTCATACACTGTTGGGACTTGAACCGTTCACTCAGCTTTGTGTGAGCCAAAATTCAGAAAATAAAATACTGCACCTTGAACCCTGAAACTAAGCACAAACTGAACCGTTGCTTTCAGTTTTGTTTAATTTGGAGATACAGCGTGGAAATAGGTTCTGCAGCCCGCCGAGTCCACACCGACCACAATTACCCATACACTGGTTCTATCCAACACACTGGATACAATTTATAGAAGCCAATTAACCGACAAACCTGTACGTTTTTGGAGTGTGGGAGGAAACCGGTGCATCCAGAGAAAACCCATGAGGACACAGAGAGAACATACAAACTCTATACAGGCAGCACTTGTAGTCAGGATAGAACACAGGTCTCTGGCGCTGTAAGGCAGCAACTCTACTACTGTGCCATCCCTAACATGATGCTCACTGAAGCTCATTGAACATGATGCTGATAGGTACAACATTAAATATAACGACTGCTAAACAGTAGAATGGTGCAAGGATTGTAGTGTAGAAAGAATATATTTAAGTGCAATAACTGAGGTGCAGTTAAAATTAAAATTCTCTGCCACAGAAGGCAGTGGAGGCCAAATCACTGAATGTTTTCAAGAGAGATAGATTTAGCTGTTAGGGCTAAAGGAATCAAGGGATATGGGGATAAAGCAGGAATGGGGTACTGCTATTAGATGATCAACCATGATCATATTGAATGGCTGTGCTGGCTCAAAGGGCCGAATGGCCTACTCCTGCACCTATTTTTCGATGTTTTTCGATGTTTTCGAAGCAGCATTTCTGAGACTGCGGTGCAAAATAGGTGATTGGTTCAGGAGTCTGAGAGCAGGGGGAAGAAGCCTTTCTTAAGTGTAAATTTCCTTGCATTCAAGTTCCTGTAACTTCTCTCAGAAGATGGAAAGAGAAAAAGGAATTGGCAGGTTGTCAGGTATCCTCAACGATACTTCCAGCCTTCTCGATGCAACACACCATGACGATGGACTGGATGGAAGGAAGCGCCAATCCTGTGATGGACAGGGCTGTGTTCACTGCTCTCTGCAGGTTCAGTCGGTCATGCACAGAGGAATCACCACACCAATCTGAAATACATCCCATGGCGCACCTGTAGAAGTTTGAGAGAATCCTTAGACATGGTGAATCTTCAGACCCAAGAATGTAAATACACTAATGTGTAAGAAGGAACTGCAGATGTTGGTTTATACAGAAGATAGACACAAAAAGCTGGAGTAACTCAGCAGGACAGGGAGTAACCCTGGAGAGAAGGGTCTCGACCCGAAACATCACCCATTCCTTTTCCCCAGAGATGCTGCCTGTCATGCTGAGTTACTCTAGCATTTTGTGTCCATCATACACTAATAACATAACAACACTTTATTGTCACTCGGCTTTTTACACCGAACGAAATTTCAGCAGTCACACAAAACACAGCAAAAAAAGAAAAGAACACAGGACACCCGACCCCAACACAAACATCCATCACAGTGACTCCAAACACCCCCTCACTGTGATGGAGGCAACAAAACTTCCCCTCTCTTCCCCCCGCACCCACGGACAGGCAGCTCGACCCCTACCGAGGCAAACGACACGCACAGCCCCCGCAAGGGGATGGAAGGCCCCGCGGCCGAGCCGCCCCGGGCACCGAAACGTCCCGCGGCCGCACCGGGCGATGTTAAGTCCAGCGGCCGAGCCGCACCGGGCACTGAAATGCTCTCTTGATCACTGGATTAATGTCGTCTTCTTTCGTGTCCATCATCCATGTTTCAAATGTTACATCACTGTCATCGTCCGTCCCGAGAAGGGCACAAGCTTCTGGTGACGTGGACACTTCTGCTACGGGGCCACTGGATTAATGTGAAAGGATACGGTTTTGGTGCCAGTGATCTGGATGCCACAGAATCTGAAGCCGTCCATCATCTCCACAGCAACTCCGTTGATAAGGGTAGGGTTGTATTCACTGCCTCTCCCCCACCCCACCCACTTATTTTGGTCAACAACCAACTCTTTCATCTTGTAAGAGTATTATCAGTAGGAAAAAATAAAGAATGCGTGGAATTAAAGATCTGTTTCATCTTCACCACAAAATACAAAAAATGAGAAATATTTAGAATCAAGGCACATTTCAAAATTTGAAACAGACAGAAAATAAAAAAGGCTCTGTGATAAGCTTGTCAGGAATGTTTGAGTTGCTCAGTGACCTCTGTTGAACAAATGCGTAGACAACACATCACAATAGCATGCCTTTGATGCTTTTGTTTTGAGGTCTCCCAGTAATTTAATTCATATTCTCAGCAAAAAATATATTGTGAGAAATACAATGAGCAAAATATCTACAATGAGGCAGGGCGGCACAGCAGTAGAGTTGCTGCCTCACAGCGCCGGAGATCACAAATTCACAATTGCCCCAATCAGTAGTGTGCACACAACAGCCCATCGAATCCAAATGCAAAATATGGCAGAAAGAGGTAAAAAGATGTCATGCATTGGTGAAAGATTTAGAATTCTGTTGCTGAAGCAGAGCTGTGCCTGTATCTCTCCCAGTCTGAAGGGTCTCGACCCAAAATGGCACTCGTTCCTTCTCTGAAGACATGCTGCCTGCCTGCCCTGCTGAGTTACACCAGCTTTTTATGTCTATCTTGTGCCTGTAGACTGTTGCTCTAGGCCACATTTACTGGAGCATTCTGACTTTGGGGAGCATATTAGGATTATGCTTCTTGCATTCAGCATTACGCCAACTTTTTGGTGGCCACACCCTCTTGGGGCTTGAAGTTTGCGGATGGTGGAACGTAGACGAGGACTGAAGAGTTGTAAATTATGGCTTCAATAATCAAAAGGCATTGGTCACCCATCCCCCCCCGAAAGACTTGATGCAGTGACCATAATATTGAAGTGGGGAGGGGGGGCTGGGGTAAAAAGTAAAAGTCAGGCAGCATCTCTGGAGAACATGGGTGATATTTTACATTGGCCTTCATCCATCTGCCTCTCAAACACTTTTCCTCGTTGCTCATTTTCACCTATTACTTGCCACATTTGGTCCTGCCCCTCTCTTCTAGCTTTCTTCCACCCCCTGCCCACCCTCTCAGTCTGAAGGGCTGCAACCAAAAACATTACCTCCATTCTCCAGAGATGCTGCCTGACGCATTGAATTACTCAAGCATTGTTTCCACATGTTAGTCCAAGTTGCAGCAAGATTTGGGCTACCAGATGGAAGATCGATAAATTCAGCTACCACCTTGTTTGGCACACCTATTGGAAGTTTACTATTTTACTCAGACCTTTAAAACAACAAAGCCAACTGAATTTTTTTTTTCTGCAAAAGAGTTTATTGGTGAAAGTACAAGTTATTGCACCAACTGCTTTGCTGCACATTTTAAAGTTGGAATCTATTGTTGAGAACATCGACTTTGTACTGCATTCCTTCATTTCTGTCTTCTGGCTCCACATCTGGAACTTGGTGCTCCTAGAGAAAAATCATTCAGGTTTTAATAGTTTGGATTATTTCAGTCTTCAAATTGTCATCTACTAAAAATATGCAGGAAAATTAACTAGTACCTCCCTTATCTCTCTTCCTCACCCTTAATTCCCCCCCCCCCCCCCCCCTCCTAAAAGAAAAAGTACAGCAGACCACTCTGGACAGCAGGGACATTTCACAGCGACATGGCTGAACTGTTCTGCGGGTTGCAGCCTGCAGGAGGAAGGCACTGAGCCCATCCCCATGCTCATTGGACCCAGTTGACCGCCAGCCTGGAAGGGGAACCTGCTGTGCTCGTTCCCTGAAGACCAGGAAGAGGGAGCCAGCAACGACAGGCGTGATGTGCGAGGAGCAAGGCTGGTAGGAGAGGATGGTGTACTGGGGTCTGGCCGATAGCACCCTCTGGGCACTTTAGCCCACGCCAACCATCCATCACCCGTTCACACAAGCTCTATGTCATCCGACTTTCTCATACACTCACACACGAGGGACAATTTACATACAAACGCTTGGGATATGGGAGGAAACCTATGCAGTTGGATTTAGCTCTTAGGGCTAAAGGAATTAAGGGATACGGGGGGAAAAGCAGGAACGGGGTACTGATGATCAGCCATGATTATATTGAATGGTGGTGCTGGCTCAAAGGGCCAAATGGCCTACTCCTGCATCTAGTTTTCTATGTTTCTATGTTTTACAGGAAAAATGAACAAACTCCACACAGACAGAACCAGAGGAAATGATTGAACCCAGGTCTCTGGCGCTGCAAGGCAGCAGCTACCAGCTGTGCCACTTAATGCAAATAAACTGTTACATTCTAGACTTTAGTTCAGTTATTACATTATGTTAGTGACCACACCATTAACATTAAACTCCTAGAAGATAAATTATTCAAGTACAAGAGTTTGGTTTATGACAGTCTTCAAGTTAGATCCTATAGATAAAAAATAAGTGTAGTTTAATTTTGAATTGATATGTATCAGCATATTTTAGTTGAAATAAAAGCACAGCAAAGGACTTACAAAAGTAATGCTCATTTACTTTTTGGCAAACAAATCAAAATAGTCATTCCTTCCCCTTATCAGTAGCAGGATCAAAGGATAGCCATGAATCCAAATATTCCTCATTTCACAGTAACAGAAGCCAGCGTAGATTTGAAAAGAAAAAGCATTAGGTAGCAGTGGCAAGGTCACCCGTGAGTGCTCACCTCATCATAGAAATACTTCTCAATTAGCTTTAACGAGGTTTGATACACCATGCTATTTGAATGGAACTGAAGAGCCTCTATTTTCTCCAAGCCATTAAATTCCTCTATTATTAAACATAGTTTATCTGTTTCGCCCAACTGCTCAGCAGCCTGTAACACAAAGATACAATTAGTTAATGGCTTTTTTAGTATATGGTTGCTGCTCATCGCAGGCCCTGCTTGTCACACCAAGATTCCCTTCTCTTTTGGCTGATTCAGTGGCAGGTTCTGTAAAATGGCAAGACTACACATAGAAACAGAGAAAATAGGTGCAGGAGGAGGCCATTTGGCCCTTCAAGCCGGCACCACCATTCATTGTAATCATGGCTGATCATCCACAATCAGTAACCTGTGCCTGCCTTCTCCCCATATCCCTTGATTCCGCTAGCCCCTAGAGCTCTATCTAACTTTTTAAAATTCATCCAGTGAATTGGCCTCCACTGCCTTCTGTGGCAGAGAACTCCACAAATTCACAACTCTCTGGGTGAAAAAGTTTATTCTCACCTCAGTTTTAAATGGCCTCCCATTTATTCTAAGACTGTGGCCCCTGGTTTTGGACTCTCCAACATTGGGAATATTGCATCTAGCTTGTCCAGTCCTTTTATATGATTTTATAAGATACTAGACCAAGTCGGCCCAAACCTCTCCAAGATGTTTCTAAGAAATCTACTGACATACACCAGGAAAGAGGGGTAGAGCACATTACAGAGAAGACTAACAAGCAGAGTCTTCACATTCTTCAAAGAATCCCTATATGAAGGAGTTACGATTGAAGTCTGATACAATAAACCGAAATGCAAGTTTTAATACAATCCCCAAAATTGAAAGAAATCTGAAACTGTAGAATGGAAGTGCCGGTTGACCATAGAGCTGATTATACTTGGAGGTAATTAGTCCCACATCATTAATGTTCCCTTTACTTTTACTGTCCCTCTTCACAGTAATCTTCTATCTCCAAAACACTCTTCACAAGCTCCAACCAAAGCCTTTGGTCATCCAATAATGGGCAAGTTTCATAAAGCTCGAGTTGGTCCTAAACAGGTTGATGCCAAGCATGGGTTCCATGGACTAGAACCACTGGCTGGGCAGAGCAAGACCATCCAAACGGTGGGGAATAAGCGCTGGACAGATTGGCACATGTGGGAGTGCACACTGAGCCTGTAGACTGGGGATGAATGGAACGTTCTGAAGCTTTATCACCAGAGGCTTCAGCGAAGTGGCCGAGTGGAAAGACGCTGCCCGAACAGCTGGGCTCAAGTTCAGCAGCAGGAGGCGCTGCCAGGTCACAAAGGCAGACAGGCGAGTAGAGGGGTGTCGCATCCAAGAAATGAGATGGCGAGAGGTCTGCAGCAGCTGGAGATCTTGCCTGGATCGGGCACCGTTCACAAGAACTAGAGCCAGCATCCTTGTGAAGCCATGACATTGCTATGCCAACTGGCAAATCTCACACTAATCTTTACCTACGCCTTTGTCTGTGCAGGAAGAAACTGCAGATGCTGGCTTACATTGAAAATAGACAAAATGCTGGAGTAACTCAACAGTTCTGGCAGCATTTGTGGAGAAAAGGAATGGGTGACATTTTGGGTCAAGACCCTTCTTCAGACAGAGTCGGGGAGAGTAAGTCTAGAGATACAGAAGGGAAAAGTTCCGTTTATTTCCCCATGTGTGCCAAGTCCTCAACTCAACACAAAATCTGCTGGGGGGTAAAAACTGCCCATAACCCAATCCTTCATTGCCCAGATCACTGCCGTAGCCTCTGGTATTCTTCCCTTTGGACAACTCGATGGCTTTCTACAAGTAGTAGGGAGATTATCTACAATGAGTTTGCAACATCCTCTGTCTATTCATTCCGTAAAGAACATTGTTGCAGAATCCTCCACAACTGCGACATTGGGAGATACTTTTCTCCAGTAAAAGGACAAAGTCTTCATTCACGAAGTCAGCCATGAACTTTAGCCTCCACCAGATTTTTTTTTTTTTTTAGTCACAACCCTTGTTACTTTAAAGAAAAAAACATTTGCTTACAAGAAAGATATTTCCCAGAGCATCCAGGATCACAAGGATCATTTTGGCATCTTTGATGTCGAGTAGATTAATGAGGGGCTGCAGCACTCCGCACTGTACAAGGTGCACAACCTGTTCAACCATACCACCATTAGTGTAATTGGTAATAGCCCAAACTGCTTCCTTCTGAGCTTTAAAATCGCCCTGCAAGATAAGTGGGGGGAAAAAAATAAATTACTATTAGCTCAAAGGAATGTTTTATCAACAAACATAAGGCCTCAGTTAAAACACAATTGCATTACAGTCACTCAATGTACTGGACCATAACCTTCAATAGTAATATTCTATTAGTGCCAGCAATGCTCATGTCCATGTTTAAATGTGATTGCAATGGTCACGTTTGTAACGGCTTGGTGGGATTTTACTGGTTAAATGCCACCCTAAATGAGTGGTGCAAAAACCTTCTGGTGCTTGCCAATGCTGCTAGGTAATAGGTACAATGTTTTTAACCACAGATCAAACAATAAATAGTAGGCAGACAAAACGCTGGAGTAACTCAGCAGGACAGGCAGCAACTCTGGAGAGAAGTAATGGGTGATGTTTTGGGTCGAGACCCTTCATTCCTTCTCTCCAGAAATGCTGCCTGACCCACTGAGTTGCTTGAGCATTTTGTGTACATCTTCAGTGTAAACCAACATCTGCAGTTCCTTCCGACACATGCACTCAAATAATTCTCATTTAACAAATAGTCATCAATTCTGTGAACGACTCACAACTGAAGTACCTACTTTTATCAGCAGCTCAATAAGAGGAGCTATAATTCCACAAGTAATCAACTGTTGAATCTGCATTGGATGTCCTGCAGCAATGTTGGAAATGGCCCAGGCTGCTTCCTTCTGTACGGAGATCTTGGGATGTTTCAGGAGCTTTGGCAGAACAGAAAGAACCCCAGCTTCGAGGACAGCCTCTGTTTGACTGTCAGTCCCACTCACAACGTTGCCAACAGCACGGAGGGCAGGGGTCTGAAATACATCGCAAACCCAAGACACTTGTGAGAAAGTGGACCAAACTGAAATGCCCAGCAACTCATAATAAAACTATGGTTCAATAACTGATGTTTAATTTGACATATTCCCAAGATGGAGCATCCATGGCTACAGATGCTGCCGCACTCTGGAAAGTCTAGCTACAAATACAAACGTCACATTTAAGGACCGGGAACCTGCGTGAAGACTTGGTCAGTGGGATTGGAAACCAGTTCATTGGATTGTGGACCTGCCCGAAGTCTCGGATAAGGTAGGTCGCCTTCCAGGTAGGCTACAGGAGGCATCCCCGGGACTCAAAGATGGCTGGGGAAGGAGAGGAGAGTGAAGTTGTTTCATAGACATAGAAACATAGAAAATAGGTGCAGGAGTAGGCCGTTCGGCCCTTCGAGCCTGCACCGCCATTCAATATGATCATGGCTGATCATCCAACTCAGTATTCTGTACCTGCCTTCTCTCCATACCCCCTGATCCCTTTAGCCACAAGGGCCACATCTAACTCCCTCTTAAATATAGCCAATGAACTGTGGCAGAGAATTCCACAGATTCACCACTCTGTGTGAAAAAAACCTTTCTCATCTCGTTCCTAAAAGACTTCCCCCCCTTATCCTTAAACTGTGACCCCTTGTTCTGGACTTCCCCAACATCGGGCACAATCTTCCTGCATCTAGCCTGTCTAACCCCTTAAGAATTTTGTAAGTTTCTATAAGATCCCCTCTCAATCTTCTAAATTCCAGCGAGTACAAGCCGAGTCTATCCAGTCTTTCTTCATATGAAAGTCCTGCCATCCCAGGAATCAATCTGGTGAACCTTCTCTGTACTCCCTCTATGGCAAGAATGTCTTTCCTCAGATTAGGAGACCAAAACTGTAGGCAATACTCCAGGTGTGGTCTCACCAATGCCCTTTACAACTGCAGCAGAACCTCCCTGCTCCTAAACTCAAATCCCAAGTTTCATGGGAACTGTTCCAGTACATAGAGCTCGCGGGTTGACCGGACTTTGAATAATGGCGGTGCCTGCACGTGTAATATATGCAAAGGGAATTTCACCATGCAGTTGCAAATAAACCATTATTGAACTATTGCTAAATTTTGAAAACCTAATAAGGACCCGATGAGCTGCAGGTGAAACAGAAGCCAATCTCCCTCCTCAAAGCACCTGTGAAGTAAATGTCAGGCAACATGTAGCTGCTGTACACATCCTGCAGAAGATCTCTTCATTCTCCACACCAATAAAGACTTGCACATACTCAATATCCTCAAATCCGATCAAGCTGCAAAGCTAGATCCAATCTCCCTTTTGACAAAATAGCAATTTCATTTGGCACACCGTGCATGACAAAAAAACCAAGAATTTTAAAATCTTATCTTATTTTCTCTGCTCTAGTTTAGTCGTGGGTCCAATCAGCGAAACGTCGATGAAAGTAGGTGCCCACTTGATAACCCCAATGACCTGTCTGCCTAGCCTTCCTCAACATCGGAGGAGCATAGGTGAGTGCATAAGCCTCCCATCACCACCGGGAGCAAGTTGACATTTGGCACTTTGGATTTCTAACATCTTGTCCTGTGTATTTGGAAACATTGTCATGTGGAAAGAGACACAGTGACAAGCCTTTTTGCACGCTATCCAGTCAGTGGAAAGGCAATACACGATTACAATCAAGCTGTCCACAGTGTAGAGATAAGGGATAAAGGGAATAACGACTATAAAGACAAGTAAAGTCTATGTTTCCCACATCTCAAATACCCCAAAAGATTAATAATACTCATCTGGGAATTTATTCAATGAATAACTTTGAGCTGTTTCTCCCAGAGGATAGTGGGTATGTCGAGCGAGCTGCCAGAGCAGGTGACTTGGACAGTTACATGGTTAGGCAAGGTTTAGTGGGATATGAGCAGCATTGGATTAGCTTAGCTGGGGCATCATGGTCAGCATGGAGGAGCTGGGTTGAAGGGCCTGTTTCCGTGCTGAACGCCTCGAGACAAAACAATCCATTGTGTCATGAATAAGCATCTCCACCACAAGCAGATTTTCCAGCATTGTTTTGTGAAAGCTGATCACACAACAGTCTGCCATTTTCTTCTCGTCTTTCCTTGTAATGTAATTATGGCAATAATGAAAACAAAATACTCAACGTGCAGTTAACTGACAAGTGCTCACAATTACCAATTCAACACAAAATTGCTTTTTGTCATCGGCGGGATTCTGACGTCCCAGTTGATTAATTAAAATGGGCAAATTCGGAGACCGTGCGAAATCAAGTAGAAGCAAATATTAATTTCTAGGCCACACAGCCACCTTTGAAAGATTCCTTACCCCATAAGTTTAGCAGAGCATGATGTTTTCTTTGAATAAATTTACACAACTTATTTTGAAGTTTAATTTAACATGACTGGGGATCCATCCAGACTCAGGTGCCCTCTGTGCAGAGTTTGCACGTTCTCCGTGGCTAAACGGGTTTCCTGAAGTGGTCTGGTTTCCTCCCACATCCCAAAGATCTGGATTAATTGGAGTCTAAATTGTCCCCAGCATGTAGGGAGCGGATGTGAAAGTGAGATAACCTAGAAATACACTGGTGTGCCTGCGCTGCCCTAGCAGCTGCGGCTTGCCTGCAGTCCGTTTATCTTTTGTGTTTTTTGTCTTAATTGTAGTGTTTAGATGTGATGTAGTGTTTTTTGTGGTTGCGAGTTATGTGTGGTTTCTTCGGCCGCGGGCCGTGTGGCTTTCGGAAGCTCGCAGGCCCTGCCCTGGGTGGGGGCTGACATCGGGAGCTCCGGCAGCAGCAGCGTCTTTGCCCACCTTGAATCGCGGGGCTTGGGTCGAACCGCTGAGGACCTTTCACCGTCCGGCGCGGCCTGCAGAAATAGGCCGCGGGATATTCTCTGCCCGGCGGGGGCTTCAATGTCGGGAGCCATGACCGCCCCCACGTGGCAACGTCAACAGCCTGACCGTGGGAGAAGACGGCAGGGGAAGAGAAAAGACATTCTGGCCTTCCATCACAGTGAGGAGGTGGCTGGAGGAGACTCAGTGATGGATGTTTCTTGCTTATTTTTATTGCTTATTTTTATTGGTCTTATTGTTGGACTGTGGGTGATCTTTCATTTCACTGCACATTTATGTGTATGTGACAAATAAAACATGCAAGGAGAAGCAAGGTAGAGCCATCAGGTTACTCACCAACACAGTCAGTTGTGCATTACCCATCAATTGGACAAGTTTTGCCAAAATACCAGTCTGGATCACCACTTCGATGCGCTCGTTCGGGCCATCAGTGAGGTAGGATATTGCCCAACAAGCATCAGAGAGCAGCTCAGAGTCACGATGATGAAGCAACTGAACCAGCGTGGGGAGTATCTGGCGAACTGTCTCGAGCGGCGGATGTGGGTTTTTGTTGCGACATAGGTTTGACAAAGTCCATGTGATATTGCGCAAGAATGCAATCTAAAATTTAAATTTAAAAATTTGATAGGTCAACACTTAGGTAGAGGTGGGTAATTTATTAGGTTTAACAACAAGATCAGATATCAGGGGAATAGTCAATGTACCAACTGTCCAGCCGCAAGCAAATTTACAAAGATATTCTAGTTGCCCCCATTGTCGAGTTAAACATAATCAATTTGCACAAGAAAGGCAACTGGATCAAAATCAATGACAAGGGAGGAGTTGTATTTGCATCAACCAGGTTCTCAACACAGGGAAGACAGGATGCAAGAGGTACCTTTAGTACTTTAAATGTAGCAATGTTTCTCAAGGCATTTCACAGCAACACTTTCAAACAATATTTGACTGAGCTACTTGAGGTCAGATGTTATTCATTTATTTTCTAAGAATCTTGTGAAATCTAAGCAATGGAACAAAAGGAGAAAATTCTAAATAGATCCGTGAAAGCTGAAGGCAGAATATCAGTGAAATAGAGAGGTTCACATTCAAAGAGCCTAAAAAAGCAGGAAAAACCTTTTGTGATCAGAGGAATATTCTCCTGATTGTTATTCATGTCAATGGTACATTGAAATGAATAACAGGGGTGGCAGTGGTAGACTTGCTGCCTTAGAACACCAGAGACCTGGATGCTGTCTGTACGGAGTTAGTACATTCACCCTGTGACCATACAAGTTTTCCAGATGCTCCAGGTTCCTCCCACATTCCAGAGATGTGCAGTTTAGTAGGTTAATTGGCTTCTGTAAAGTGTCCCAAGTGTGTAGGATATGGGCCCATTTCCACACTGTGTCTCTAAACTAACTGTCACATGGACAGTTCATTTTTTTGCATAAAGTTCAGTAAAAATGTTACTATGTATCAGCCCAATTATACTCCAGTACAAGTGCGTAGGAATAGTAGATTACACAAAGACCGTACACAAGAGTTGGCTCAACCCCAGCACCATTGACATCATTTCAAATTGTAACCTCAACAGTACAACAGCAGCCTCCAACAGGATGGTAAACAGAGGAACTACACGTGGCAGTCTACACTTACGGAAAGGTCAGGTTTCACCAGCCCCAGAAGTGCCGGGACAGCAGAACTCTCAATGACAGCATCACGATAAAGAGGACCATCGCCTGGAAGAAATGTTAAAGAGTTACTGCTTCCATCGCTGTGCATCAGCCTGGCTAGAATGTCAATTAAAAGCAGCTGGCTGGAAACAAGCCGTTTTGTACCTGCAATGTTACCCAAAGCCCACACAGCTTGCTCACTGATGTGCACGTGTTGAGAGTCAAGGAGACGAACAAGTGCTGGAATAGCACCTCCTTCCACCACAGCTTTGGTCTGGAGCGATGTACCAGATGAGATGTTAGTGAGTGCCCAGGCAGACTCAAACTGCAGTGATGAATGATCGTCACAACCAAGGAATTCAACAAACTTTTTGACTAGTCCCACTTCAATTATTTCATCTACTGGAGGCTTCCACGCTCGTGACAGAACCTTCCTATAGAGGAAACATTGTACAAAGGATTCAAATCGCTGGATTTTTACTCATCACTAAGTGAATTGACTAAACTGGATGAGGATTGTGTTTTGGCTGCTTTGGGTGGCACCAAACCTCGAGGACAAGCCTTTGGATGGAGCGGCAAAGGTGGTGTACGGTTTGCTTGCCTTGGCAGGTTGGGGCATTGAGTACAAGAATCAAAATCATGCTGCAGCTTTGTAGGACTTTGTCTAGGCTGCAATTGCATTATTTGGGCAGTTCTGGTTGCTTCAACACAGGAAGATGGACAATAGACAATAGGAGCAGGAGTAGGCCACTTGGTCCTTCGAGCCAGCACCACCATTCAATGTGATCATGGCTGTAATCAAGATGGAGGCTTTGGAAAGGGTGCAGAAGAAGTGGTTTACCAGATGGCTGAATTCGAGGGTATTATTTACAAGGAGAAGTTAGACAAACTTAGATTGTTTTCTCTGGTGCGTTAGAGGCCGAGGAGAGACCTGATAGAAGTATAAAGTGATGAGATGCATAGACAGGGTTAGCATTTACAACGTTTTCCCCAGGGTGGAACTGTCACAGAGTGGAGAGTGCTTGGAATGAGCATCCAGGAGCAGTGGTGGAGATATATGATAGGATAATTTAAGAGGCTTTGAGATAGGCACATGGTTATGCAGGGAATGGAAGGATATGGATCTTTTGAGTTAGAGGAAGTTAGCTTATTTTGGCATCATGTTTAGTGCAGACATGGTGGACTGAAGGGCATGTTCCACACTTCCTGTTGTATGATAAAGACAGAAGTGCAAAATGTCACCTTGCATGCAAGGATTCAGAGGTATGGATAATGTAAAGAAATAAAATAACTACAGTACATACGATGTTTGCTTACTTGAATAAAAGTTAGCATTTTTCTTCAGGGGATATGGAAACACTCAAGCAGAGAGAACAATGTACAGAGAAATAACAGAGCAATCATTTTTTGTTCTGATATTTGAAACTTTAATGACTTTCCCTGATTATCGGTTGGTTTGACATAGGCCGATGGGGGTTTGGGAGAAGAAGCAAGACCCAATGAACAGATCTCAATTCAATTGAGAATTCAATACTTTTGTTGATAGTGTCCTAAATTTAATCACTTCACAGACCTACCCTTACAATGGAAATGAGACTTAGGCGGGTCGATTAATATGGTCAGCAGTTTTTCAAGCTCATACCTGGCTTTGTAGGCAGCCTGGAGTTGTTGCAGTGGCTCCTGGCTATTCATTCCCATCACCATCTCTTCTGTCGTCATGTCAGAGTCCTACAGGAGATTGAAGAGTAACGCTTCAGGTTTGACTGAACAAGGTTATCAGGTTAATGTTTGGATAAGGATAATTTAATGGAGTGATTGGTGTTCATTAAATTTAAAAATGGCTAAATTAAAAAAGTGTGCACAACAGTGCCACAGCAGGAGAGCTCCTGCCTCACAGCGCCAGAGACCCATATTAAATCCTGACTATGGGTGCTGCCTGCACGGAGTTTGTACGTTCTCCTGTGAATGCTTGGGCTTTCTCCGGGATCTCTCCTTTACTCACACATTCCAAAGAAGTACTGGTTTGTAGATTAATTGGCTACTGTAAATTGTCCCTCGTGTGTGCAACAGAACTAGTGTATAGGGTGATCACTGATCAGCGTGGACTCGGTGGGCCAAAGGACACATTTCCACACAGCAGCTCCAAACTAAGAACGTAGAAACAATACAAAAACCATGCAGAACAAGTTGATTCAAGTTTTCTATATATGTGGTTAGGCGCAGTTGCTAATTCACTGCGTTCGATCCAAGTCTCGGGTGCATGTGACCATGTGGGCTTCCTCCCACATCCCAAAGACATGCAGGTCTTGGGTTAATTGTAAAATTGCCCCCTTGTGTGTAGAGTGGATGCAAAAGTGGAATAACAGAAATAGTGTGAACAGGTTACCAATGGTTGATCACCTGAACAGGTGATCAATGGGTTGATCACTTGGAGGGCTGAAGGCCTCGTTTCCATTCTGCATCTTTCAAGTCAATCAATTAACAACTTGTATCTAAAAACGGCAGGTCACCAGCTCATTGTGGGGTTGTACCAAAGCAAGACTCCCGAGAATGAAAACTCAAGGTACATGGCACACGTCACGTTGCTGAGAAAGACTGAGCATTTCACCAGAAGCCATACACACCACCCAGCAAGGATTACAAATCACGTTTGGCAAACAATACCGCAAGGAATGTGCCCCGTCCCTTCAAATGTTGAAAAGCAAAGCCAATACAAAATTAAGCAAAGGATAAAATCATAGTTTCAACTTCAGCTGAGTGTTTTGACAAAGACAACAGCCAATGGAACAAAATACATACATTAACTCCCGCCGGTTTCAGCAATGAGTAAATATCGCCATCTGGAAAATTGCCTATATTGCGCCTCTTCAAGATTTGTTCATCTTTTTTAGCTTTTCGTAATTCAACACAATATTCAGCCCTTTGTCTCCTCTGATCCTGTTTTGTGGGTGGGGTGGGAAGAAAAGAAACTAGAGAGTTATCAGAGGAATTAAGAAAGAGTTCTTACAATTCACACAAGGTCATAATCCAAGCACTTGAACCCGTTTGCAACAATTGAAGATATTTCCATCTGTTTAAGTCCCCCAAACTTAGTGAATTTGCACAAAACTATTGGATAAATAAATACAACTCTATGGCACAGTGACGCAGCGGTAGAGTTGATGCCTTACAGTGCCAGACCCAGGTTGGAACCTGACTACGGGTACTGTCTGTAAGTTTTCCCCATGACCACATGGGTTTTCTCCAGATGCTCTGGATCCCTCCCACATCCCAAAGTCGTGCAGGTTTGTAGGTTAACTGGCTTCTGCAAATCATCACTAGTGCGTAGGATAGAAGTAGCGTACGGGTGATCACTGATTGGCAGAGACTTGGTGAGCTGAAGGGCCCGTTTCCGCGTTGTATCCGAGGTCTAAAGAATTACTAAGAGCATATAGTGGAGAAATAGAACGTAGAGTCCAAACATTGCACGTGTACTCAATTTCACCTCTTCATCTGGCTCCTTAGTTCATTAGCCAATATTTGTTTCCTCGTATGCTTTCCTTAAATGCATCATTTCAACTGCTCTGTGGCAGCCAGTATTGCACGCAACATCCTGGCAGAAGGACTACTTTCGGAACGTTTCCTTAAATATTTACTAGTGGTCACGTCTTGTTGGGGCATTCTTGATCTTCAGCACAAATCTTCTGTGTTAAATCCTTTCATAATTCTCAGAAGCTGCACCAAGGTCACTCCTGAGACTCTGCCCAAGTAGTAAGGAAATGTATCTGTGCTTTGCAAGGAAGTACGGACAATATCAATTCTGGCTTGACTTTAATGCACTCTCAACAATGCTTTTTTTGTTACACAGGGCAGTCAAACCCATGCGCTGTACTTTTAAGTTTCATCCAGGATTTGATAAAGTTTTTAAAAAGTCCCCTCTGGAAGTAAACTGAATGTTACAAGCTCATAAGGAGTAGAAATGGGCCATTCGGCCCATCAAGTCTGCTCCACCATTCAATCCTGGCTGATCTATCTCTCCCTCCTCACCCCATTCTCCTGCCTTCTCCCCACAAACCCCGACACCTGTACTGAACACGGCGTGACTTTGGACTGAATCACTATTCAGCCTTTCTGCCTTCTAGAATTAGACTTGTAATTCCATATCCTATTTTTCCACTACCATTACCAAGTGACCACTCTTCCATTAGTTTAGTGCATTATTGTCACGTGTACCCAAGTACAGTGAAAGGTTTTCGCTGCGTGCCAAACAAAGGAAAAAACTAGACATGATTACAATCAGGATATCCACTAAGCTAAAATACGTTCATGAGTTTTAAGAGGAGAATAAGGTCATTCGGCCCATCAGGTCCACTCTGCCATTCAACCATGGCTGATCTATCTTTCCCTCTCAACCCCGTTCTCCTGCCTTTGCCCCCGGCCACCCGTACTAATGAAGAATCTGTCATCCTGTTGAGTATAGGAGCAAAGAGGTCCTTCTACAGTTGTACCGGGCCCTGGTGAGACCGCACCTGGAGTACTGTGTGCAGTTTTGGTCTCCAAATTTGAGGAAGGATATTCTTGCTATTGAGGGCGTGCAGCGTAGGTTCACTAGGTTAATTCCCGGAATGGCAGGACTGTCGTATGTTGAAAGGCTGGAGCAATTAGGCTTGTATACACTGGAATTTAGAAGGATGAGGGGGGGATCTTATTGAAACATATAAGATAATTAGGGGATTGGACACATTAGAGGCAGGAAACATGTTCCCAATGTTGGGGGAGTCCAGAACAAGGGGCCACAGTTTAAGAATAAGGGGTAGGCCATTTAGAACGGAGATGAGGAAGAACTTTTTCAGTCAGAGAGTGGTGAAGGTGTGGAATTCTCTGCCTCAGAAGGCAGTGGAGGCCAGTTCGTTGGATGCTTTCAAGAGAGCTGGATAGAGCTCTTAAGGATAGCGGAGTGAGGGGGTATGGGGAGAAGGCAGGAACGGGGTACTGATTGAGAGTGATCAGCCATGATCGCATTGAATGGCGGTGCTGGCTCGAAGGGCTGAATGGCCTACTCCTGCACCTATTGTCTATTGTCTATCCTCAGCGTTAAAAATATCCATTGACCTTGGCCACCATAGCCTTCTGTCGAAATACATTATGTCATGGAACCATTTATCTGGTTTGAACCATTCATCTTTCCTTTGATCTGATTAACTTATTCCAAGATTGACAACCCCTACCTTCCTTTGAAACCTCTGGAATGATTTGAAGCCGAATTTATGTTTCCAGAGAAAGAGTACAAAGTCCCAAGCGACCAATTATAAATTTCAGTCGCATATATTGAGCACTCCAACCGAACAAGAGGCAGACGATAGGCAGAGAGAATGCAAGTTCAATGCAAGCGATAGCCAAACGAAGAGAAGCGAATCACGCAAAAACAAGTACCTGAATACTTTTGCCATAATTCTTGAATTTTTTCATCCTGTCATGTTCCGATTTGCAGCTGGACGACATCTTCACAGCCGGAGTTTTTACACAGACCACGACAAGGCTTCAAACAATGAGAGCAATAAACTAAAAAAACAAACGACATTTTAGCCAAAGATCACCACTACTGTGACTCAAAGTTAATCCATGTGAGCACAGCCTAGAAACCACAGTGTTCTACATATAACCACTCATCTCTCCTTTGATCTGATTAACTTATTGCAAGATTGCCAAATTCCACCTTCCTTTGAAACTGCTGGAATGATTTGGTGCAGAATTTAAGAAGATAACTGCAGATGCTGGTACAAATCGAAGGTATCACAAAATGCTGGAGTAACTCAGCAGGTCAGACAGCATCTCAGGAGAGAAGGAATGGATGACGTTTCAGGTCGAGACCCTACTTCAGACTGAAGAAGGGTCTCGACCCGAAACGTCACCCATTCCTTCTCTCCTGAGATGCTGCCTGACCTGCTGAGTTACTCCACCATTTTGTGATACTTTGAAACAGAATTTAAGGTTCCCGAGAAAGAGCACAAAGACCCAAACAACCCATCTAATTCAGAATCTGACAACAAAAATATGACATGCAAAAAATACTTCTACACAACTATTCACTACGCACTTCAGGTACTTATTTTCCCCTTTGGATTTTTAAATGGTTAACTAAACAGCCCATTTCAGTGCAATTTAGTAATTTTGCTTCCATGTTATTGCTCATTTTATGTTAGAAAATAATTGCATCCATATGAAATGAGAAACAGTTCAAGAGATTTTGAATGATTAGTCACATTCTATCCCCTCTCCCAATAAACATCAGCAACCCATATAGATTGAATGCAATTATCTTTAAAATACTCAAGCAGGAATATTAATCATCAATTCAGTGGTTTTTAGTACAATCATTTGAAATGCACAGGTTTGCCACAACCCACATTTGCTTTTAAATAAATCATTGTTCCGGCAATAACAGTAACTTTGTCTAGACATTCAGATAGCCAAATATCACAATGGATTTGCAAGAAGATACATTGCCACTTGCAAGGTTAGCACTACAAGGTAGACAGAAGTGCGTTAGAGTCTGATCATTGGTTTGGTTTGGAGCTGGTGCCTTCATAGAGTGCAAGGTGTTCTACACAGTCTGCTTATGTCACGTGAACTTTATGCAAAACCAATTTGAAGCATTCCACTTCAATTCCCTGATGGCATTTTTAAGAATCTTTATTCACTTACTGCATAATCTGCTGGCTACATCATGTGCTTATTCTTCATTGAATTTTGAGTCAACCATTCCTGACAACTTTGGCATGTGGATTTCGGGAGGGGGGGGGGGGGTGGGTAGGAGGAAAGAGGTGGAAGAGTGCAAAACAGGGTTGGGAATTAAGATTTTACTTTGAACTCGAAGGCTAAACGAGGGAAACCCATCTGATTGATGAAAGGGTGGCGGGTGCCTGGAACAGGGACACGAGAGGAGCAATTACTGGACAGGCACATGGATATGCAAGGAATGGAGGGATATTGTGGATCATGTGCACGCAATGAGATTGTTTATCTTGACCACATGGTCTCGATCGGCATTGTTCCTATCCTATACCACGGCTCAAGAACCGAACTGAGCATGGGATTGTTAAAGCAAAATAATTGGAGTCAGACATAAAGTGAAATTTGGAGTGCACTGCCAGGGGTAGTGGAAGCAAATTCAATGTCGGTACTTGCAGGGAGCAAGTTATGCATGAAAGCAGTTGTAAGAAGAATTACTGGGCAGGACGGGGTTAGGAATGGCTTAATGGTTCTTGTGTGGGCGTTGTCCCAAGGTGAGAGCGAGCAACGCGACAGCTTAATTGATTCAATAAATGCACAATTATCACTTTCGCTATCGATTTTATAAAAAAAACAATGTGCAAAACATCTCTCGGTGCTTTTAAAAAAAACAACCTTCTCACCCATACAAGAGTTAGAAACAAAAAGACTGAATACAAATCTAGATTGTACTCAATCTTTCCCCAAACGCCAGTAAAACAATCTTGTTCGCCGATAGCTGGATGAAAATATTTATAGCAATTGGAGCTTTTAGCAAAATAATTCGAGGTCGCAAATTAGAGAACATAAAACCCATTCAAACAAATACTCGAGAATTGTGGCATTAATTCCTCCCCCCTCCAGTTAGTAAACCGGATTCACCCTTCGTTGACAAACTCCTATAGAAAAAAAAAATCCATTGCGCACGAGTTTAAAAATACACATGAGCAGTCAGCCCATTAAGCGTTTTCAAAATCGATTTAATCTAATTAATCAATTCTCCCCACAGACCATGAAGGGTTTTCTGGCGTCAAGGTCCCTCATCAACCTATTTAAAGATTTGATGGCTGTGTGATATCCAATTATGCATTCAATTTGAAGGCATTAATACAACTTGGATATTGTTTTTAGCCTGGATACCAAATTCGCGACATCGAGTAAACAACGTCTTCAAAAACCTCATCGTAATGAACTCGATATATTCTGATACTTTAATCTCACAATAAATTTACCACGAAAGAACAACAACCAGGATCCAACCCAAGAAGCGTTAGAAAATTAACGTTGCTTTTAATCTACACGAAACCCATTTGTTATCGTTTGTTACCAGATTAATCAAGTCACCGAATTTTTAACTGAAACACATCAAATTATTTTACGGGATAACTATTGTCATGGAAAGTTTTAATACTAACGTAATCCATGTTAACAAAGGTGCAGCTTGATTTTAGGAAGGACCCGATTAAAAAAATAAATTATGGGGCAATTTGATACTAGGTAGATTTTAAATGGTAAGAAGACTGGTCTTGAACAGGAACACCAATAATTCAGTTACAATTACTTTGTCTTTGGTTAAAACGAAAAAAAGAGTTTACAATCTCGGTTAGAAACAAATTTCTTACTAAACAAAATTGTTACAACATCCTCTGCCTGCCTAACGAGAACACTGCAAGAAACGGGAAACGGAGGGGACTGGAGGTGTTGCAAATCCTGAGCAAAGCCCTGAGCTGGAGGAACTCAGCGGCAGGTGCCCTCCACAGATGCTGACTGACCCGCTGACTAACTCCTCCAGCCACAGCACTCCATCTTAAACCAGCAACACCACGGGCACCAATGATACAGAGAACACACAAAAGGAATAACTGAACAGGAATAATTGCAGGCGTCGCGAAAGTTGGATTCGGTGCCACATCCAAAATGGTGAAGGACTAGAGGTTGGGTTTATTTATTTAACAAGATTTGAACATTAGAGCAACGAGATTAAAGATTAGTAAAACATTATGAGGTTCAGACCTTCAAAAGGGGTTAATAATTTGTCGACTTATGGGCAAAAATAAGATAGGCGTTTTGCACCCGTTAGCAAAGAAACGTTTCACAAAAACGACAGGTAATGGTCCCTAATATCTATGACGAATAAATGAACTCAAATCTCCCTGCGCCTTCACTCACCGCCACGTTACTTTGCTGTGAATATCAACAGGAGTGGGTGCAGAAGTCGCGGCGGCGTTTAAATTTCCCGGCCTTTGCTCGTCTCTCTCCACCTCTACACCGGTTGGGTGACCCGCGGTGGGCTCCGCCCAGGGGCCATGAGCATGTTGACCCGACCTCTCCTGTCAGTAACCACTGATTCCAACGAGAAAGACACAACAAGCTGGAGTATCTCAGTTAGCATCTCTGGAGAGAAGGAATGGGTGACTTTTCATTTTCCGGTCGAGACCCTTCTTCAGATTATAATGATATGTTCATTCTTACTTTTCAACAACAACAGTTCAACAGAGCTTTATTTGTCATTCGGTACCAAGGTACCGAACGAAACTACATAGCAGTCACACACAAAAAAGAACACAAGACACATGACCCCAACACAAACGTCCATCACAGTGACTCCAAACACCCCCTCACTGTGATGGAGGCAACAAAACTTCCACTCTCTTCCCCACGCCCACGGACAGACAGCTCGTCCCCGACCGACCCGCACAGTCCCCGCGGCCGAGTCGCACCGGGCGCTGAAACGTCTCGCGGCCGAACCGGGCGATGGAAGGCCCCGCGACCGGCCGTGCGCAGCTAAGTCCCGCGGCCGAGCCGCGCCGGGCGATGTTAGGCCCCGCGGCCGAGCCGCACCGGGCGATGTTAGGCCCCGCAGCCGAGCCGCACCGGGCGATGTTAGGCCCCGCGGCCGAGCCGCACCGGGCGATGGAAGGCCCCGCGGCCAAGCAGCACCGGGCGATGTTAAGTCCAGCGGCCGAGCCGCACCAGCGATGAAAAGTCCCGTGGCCGAGCCGCGCCAGGCGATGTTAGGCCCCGCGGCCGAGCCGCACCGGGCACTGTTAAGACCAGCGGCCGAGCCGCACCAGCGATGTTAGGCCCCGCGGCCGAACTGCACCGGGCACTGTTAAGTCCAGCGACCGAGCCGCGCCGGGCGATGTTAAGTTAAGTCCAGCGGCCGAGCCGCACCAGCGATGTTAGGCCCCGCGGCTGAGCCGCACCGGGCGATGGAAGGCCCCGCTCTAGTGTTATATGACTCTGTGGTATTTATTCACAAAATGCTGGAGTAACTCAGCAGGTCAGGCAGCATCTCAGGAGAGAAGGAATGGGTGACGTTTCGGGTCGAGACCCTTCTTCAGACTGAAGACACACAGAGTAATTCAGCAGGTCAGGCAGCATCTTTGGAGAACATGGATAGTTTTGGGTTGGGACCCTTCTTCAGACTGAAGAAGGGTCTCGACCCGAAACGTCACCCATTACTTTGCTCCTGAGATGCTGCCTGACCTGCTGAGTTACTCCAGCATTTTGTGAGTAAATACCTTCGATTTGCACCAGCATCTGCAGTTATTTTCTGGTGCACAATATGACAATAATAATGAACCTACATCTGAATGGGCTGCATAAAATCCGAAGTGCAGTATTCCTTTCACAATTTCATAAATTCAGAACTTCTAGGAGCAGAATAAGGCCATTCGGCCCATCGGGTCTCCTCCACCATTCAATCATGGGAGATCTATCTTTCCCTTTCATCGCCATTCTCCGGCCTTTGCCTCATAACTCCTGACACCCCGACTAATAAAATCATCTGTCAACCTCCACCTTAAAAATTTCAATTGACTTGTCTGTCTCTCGTATTGCTAGATTTTTCAAAAAATTAAACAGAGCAATATAAAAATTAAAAGAAATAGCTACGATTACAATTAAAAGTACAATATTTATACAATTAATAGGAATATACTTTTCTTTAGAGGCTTTGAGGGATGTGGGCCAAACGCAGGCAGGTGGGTTTAGTGTAGATAGGCCAATAAACTTATTCATTCATTCATTCATTCATTCATTCATTCATTCATTCATTCATCTTGGTTGGCATAGGCAAGTTGGGCCGAATGGCCTGTTTCTTGGCTGTATGACTCTTTGACTTTACTCTTAGCCTGGCCAAGCTAGAGAAGAAATTGTTAACACACAGGTAGTTCAGAAGGTATTGATGCAAGGAACCGCAGATGCTCGTTTACAACAAGAAACACACACAGAGTAATTCAGCAGGTCAGGCAGCATCTTTGGAGAACATGGATAGTTTTGGGTTAGGACCCTTTTTCAGACGCAATAAGAAGGGTTACAACACAGAACGTCACCAATCCATGTTCCCCAGAGATGTTGCTTGTCCCGCTCAGTTAATCCAGCACTGTGTGTCCTTTGTGGTGCAGAGGGTAAGATTCTTAATAATGCATTACATTTATATAGCGCTTTTCAAACACTCAAAGACGCTTTACAGGGATTACTAGAACATAGAGAAGAAAATAAATAGATAAATAAGTAAATGAACAGAAAAAGGAGACAGAAGGTGAGGTGACGGTCAGTGGTTGAAGGCAGTGCTGAACAGGTGAGACTTCAGTGTTGTTTTGAATGTGGTGAGTGAGGAGGAGTCTCTGACGGTTTGGGGTAGTGAGTTCCAGAGGGTGGGAGCAGCGATGGAGAAAGCCCTGTCCCCCCAGGATCTGAGTTTGGTCCGGATGGGGGGGACAGGAGGTTGGCAGCAGCAGAGCGGAGGGTGGAGGTGGGAGTGTGTCTGTGGAGGAGGTCAGTCAGGTAGGATGGGGCCAGGTTATGGAGGGCTTTGTAGGTCATGAGGAGGATTTTGTACTGGATTCTCTGGGGGATGGGGAGCCAGTGGAGCTTGTAAAGGACAGGGGTGATATGGTCACGGATTGGGGAGTGGGTGAGTAGACGGGCAGCGGAGTTTTGAATGTATTGAAGTTTACTGATGATTTTTGAGGGTGAGCCATAGAGGAGGCTGTTGCAGTAGTCCAGACGGGAGGTGATGAAGGCGTGGATGAGGGTTTCTGCAGCTGTGGAGGAGAGGGATGGACGGAGACGGGCGATGTTTTTGAGGTGGAAGAAGGCTGTCTTGGTGATGTGTTTGTCGAAAGAGAGGGTTTGATCAAAGATGATTCCAAGATTCCGGATGTGAGGGGAGGTGGATACTGGGAGACCATCAATATTGAGGATGAAGTTTTGGGTGGATTTGGTGAGCGTTTTTGGACCAATGATGATGATTTCGGATTTGTTGCAGTTGAGTTTGAGGAAATTTGATTGAAGCCAAGATTTTATTTCAGTGATGCAGTTTGTCAGTGTAGAGTGTGTGGTGGTGGAGATTGACTTGGTGGAGATGAGGAGCTGGATATCATCGGCGAAGCAGTGGAAGTTGAGACCATGACGGCGGATTAATTGACCAAGGGGGAACAGGTAGAGGATGAAGAGGAGGGGGCCAAGGACTGAGCCTTGGGGGACACCTTGGGGGAGGGGAGCGGTGGGGGATTTACAGTTGTTAATGGAGATGAACTGGTGCCTGTCGGAGAGGTAAGATTTGATCCATCTTAGTGTGTAAGAAGGAACTGCAGATGCTGGCTTAAACCGAAGATAGACACTAAATGTCGGAGTAACTCAGCGGGACAGGCAGCATCTCTGGATAGAAGGAATGGGTGACGTCTCGGGTCGAGACCCTTCTTCAGGTTCTGAAGTTTGAAGATGGGTCTCAACCCGAAACGTCACCCATTCCTTCTATCCAGAGAATCTGCCTGCCCTGCAGTCTGTTTCTATGGAAGATTCTTAGTGGGAGTTTCCATCTTTCAGATGAGCTGTTAAACCAAGGGTTTGTAGGTTAATTGGCTTTTGGGTGAATGGTGCCAATAATCTATCTTGCCAATTTTTCCATTCTTTTTGATAATGCTGGAGTAACTCAGCGGGTCAGGCAGCGTCTCTGGAGAAGTCTCAGGCAGCATCTCTCTTTGTCAGCTTGGTCAACTCATTGCACTGAAAGGAGTAACCTTTATCTCACTGTTGTAGTTCTAATATAAAGACATATGAAGACCCCCATTGTCATAGTTCACGACATAGATGCAGCAAAATCTCAACCCTCAGCAGAAACGCCCTTCATGTGATAGGAGCAGAATTAGGCCATTTGGCCCATCAAGTCTACTCCGCCATTCAATCATGGCTGATCTATCACTCGCTCCTAACCAAATTCTCCTGACTTCTCCCCATAACCCCCGACACCTGTACTAATCAAGAATCTATCCATCTCTGCCTTAAAATTTGACCAATTGAACAAATACTTTGGTTCTGTCTTCACTAAGGAAGACATAAATAGTCTGCTGGAAATAGCGGGGGACCGGGGGTCTAATGAGATGGAGGAACTGAGGGAAATCCAGGTTAGTCAGGAAGTGGTGTTAGGTAAATTAAATGGCTTAAAGGCAGATAAATCCCCAGGGCCAGATAGGCTGCATCCCAGTGTGCTTAAGGAAGTAGCCTCAGAAATAGTGGATGCATTAGTGATAATTTTTCAAAACTCTTTAGATTCTGGAGTAGTTCCTGAGGACTGGAGGGTAGCTAATGTAACCCCACTTTTCAAAAAGGGAGGGAGAGAGAAAACGGGGAATTATAGACCAGTTAGCCTAACATCGGTAGTGGGGAAAATGCTAGAGTCAGTTATTAAAGATGTGATAGCATCACATTTGGAAAGTGGTGAAATCATCGGACAACATCAGCATGGATTTACAAAAGGCAAATCATGTCTGACGAATCTTATAGAATTTTTCGAGGATGTAACTAGTAGAGTGGATAAGGGAGAACCAGTCGATGTGTTGTATCTGGACTTTCAGAAGGCCTTCGACAAGGTCCCACATAGGAGATTGGTGTACAAACTTAAAGCACACGGTATTGAGGGTTCAGTGTTGAGGTGGATAGAAAATTGGTTGGCGGACAGGAAGCAAAGAGTAGGAATAAACGGGTCCTTTTCGGAATGGCAGGCAGTGACTAGTGGGGTACCGCAAGGCTCAGTGCTGGGACCCCAGTTATTTACAGTGTATATTAATGATTTGGACGAGGGAATTGAATGCAACATCTCTAAGTTTGCGGATGACACGAAGCTGGGTGGCAGTGTTAGCTGCGAGGAGGATGCTAGGAGGCTGCAGAGTGACGGATAGATTAGGCGAGTGGGCAAATGCATGGCAGATGCAATATAATGTGGATAAATGTGAGGTTATCCACTTTGGCGGCAAGAACAGGAAAGCAGAGCATTACCTGAATGGTGACCGATTAGGAGAAGGGGAGATGCAACGTGACCTGGGTGTCATGGTGCACCAGTCATTGAAAGCAAGCGTGCAGGTGCAGCAGGCAGTGAAGAAAGCGAATGGTATGTTGGCATTCATAGCAAGAGGATTTGAGTTTAGGAGCAGGGAGGTTCTACTGCAGTTGTACAGGGCATTGGTGAGACCGCACCTGGAGTATTGTGTGCAGTTTTGGTCTCCAAATCTGAGTAAAGACGTTCTTGCCTTAGAGGGAGTACAGAGAAGGTTCACCAGATTGATCCCTGGGATGGCGGGACTTTCATATGAAGAAAGACTGGATAGACTAGGCTTGTACTCGCTGGAATTTAGAAGACTGAGGGGGGATCTTATAGAAACATATAAAATTCTTAAGGGGTTGGAGAGGCTAGATGCGGGAAGATTGTTCCCGATGTTGGGGGAGTCCAGAACCAGGGGTCACAGCTTAAGGATAAGGGGGAAGTCTTTTAGGACCGAGTTGAGAAAACATTTCTTCACACAGAGAGTGGTGAGTCTGTGGAATTCTCTGCCACAGAAGGTAGTTGAGGCCAGTTCATTGGCTATATTTAAGAGGGAGTTAGATGTGGCCCTTGTGGCTAAAGGGATCAGGGGGTATGGAGAGAAGGCAGGTACAGGTTACTGAGCTGGATGATCAGCCATGATCATATTGAATGGCGGTGCAGACTCGAAGGGCCGAATGGCCTACTCCTGCACCTATTTTCTATGTTTCTATGTTATTATCTGTGTGGTGCAGATTAGCAGCTATTAAATCATCAGCTTCTGCATAATTTCACATTAACTATTTTGCTGTCTCGGTGTCAATCATGGAGAGGGTTCACTTTGATGAAGAATATCCTGCTCAGTGCTAGCTGATGAGATTTATTTATACATATTGACATCATTAATTAGAACTGAATGGATTCAAACGCAAGTGTCTGATGTTACTAAAAATATAGTTGAAATGCACTTCAGATGCGGTCTAATGGGTCTCCCAGGATTTAACCGTTCAGCCGTGAGAAGGCTTGCTGACGAAGTAATGCATCTGTTTCGGAGCTCCCAGCGCTAGGAGATAACGATAAAACACTAACCCACAAGAAAAGAATGATAACTGGGAATAAACTTCACATTTATATTTTTGCTATAATTACCTTTTCTTTTTACGCATTGCGAGGAACAGCAATGCTGACGAAACAAAACATCTTTATTGTGCTTGCACACTAACAGCATTGAATCCTGATTTGAAGACGGTATAAATAGAATATCATCCTCAAATTCATTCTGCATTTGAAACTGCTACTGTGAAAACCGTCACCTGTCAAATTTCTGTCAAAACCTGTCATAAATAAAGCTCTCTCCAAGCCTGCACACGCACAAATTGTCTTGTTTATAGGAAAGCTTATGGATATGGAATACTCTGCGTTTTTTTTCTGTAAAAACTTAGTTCTAGAGCATCTGAACTATAGTCAGGATAGCAGCCAATGATAAGATGATAATTATATTCTTTTAAGATGTTATTGGCATCTTAAATTGTATTTTTAAGGATTAAAAATGATAACTACTGCTTGCTGAATACACAATAATGCTCATAATAGTTTTGACAATATTATTTATTTATTTACAAATGACTGAATATTTTTCTATGCGTAGCAAATATTAACTTTTTAAGTCCAATGGCAGCATGTTTTAGGTTTATTATACGCGTACAGCGTAGGTTTACTAGGTTAATTCCCGGAATGGCGGGACTGTCATATGTTGAAAGACTGGAGCGACTAGGCTTGTATACACTGGAATTTAGAAGGATGAGAGGGGATCTTATCGAAACGTATAAGATTATTAAGGGGTTGGACACATTAGAGGCAGGAAACATGTTCCCAATGTTGGGGAAGTCCAGAACCAGGGGCCACAGTTTAAGAATAAGGGGTAGGCCATTTAGAACAGAGATGAGGAAAAACTTTTTCAGTCAGAGAGTTGTGAATCTGTGGAATTCTCTGCCTCAGAGGGCAGTGGAGGCCAATTCTCTGAATACATTCAAGAGAGAGCTAGATAGAGCTCTTAAGGATAGCGGAGTCAGGGGGTATGGGGAGAAAGCAGGAACGGGGTACTGATTGAGAATGATCAGCCATGATCACATTGAATGGCGGTGCTGGCTCGAAGGGCCGAATGGCCCACTCCTGCACCTATTGTCTATTGTCTATTATTGTCACGTGTACCGTGAAAAGCTTTATTTTGCATGCTGTCCAATTAAATTGGATAATACTTTTCATAAATACAATCAAGTCAAACTCATGTACAATAGATAGAGCAAGTTGCAAGGTACAGAGTGCAGAATATAGTTCTCAGCATTGCTGCGCATCAGTTCCAGAGACCAAGTCCAATGTCCACAATGGGGTAGCAGTAAATTGGACAGTTCCCTAGTTTATGTTAGGAGAGTTCCCGAGTTTATAGCGGAATCAAGGGATATGGGGAGAAGGCAGGTACGGGTTACTGTTTGTGGATGATCAGCCATGATCACAATGAATGGCGGTCTGAAGAAGGGTCTCGACCCGAAACATCACCCATTCCTTCTCTCCCGAGATGCTGCCCGACCTGCTGAGTTACTCCAGCATTTTGTGAATAAATACCTTCGATTTGTACCAGCATCTGCAGTTATTTTCTTACAATGAATGGTGGTGCTGGCTCGAAGGGCCAAATGGCCTCCTCCTGCACCTATTTTCTATGTTTCTAATACTACCATGCAGAGAGTTTTAACAGCAGCCAAGATTCTATCACCCAGCTGATAAAGCTATCAGTTCTGGTTATCTTTGTGGCCAAATAAATGTTGTCTCACCACTCGCCTATCCCAATCTATCCATCTTATAAAAGTATAAGAAATAAAAGCTAGACCGGGTTGAGCCACCGTTGAATCATGACCATGGCCAAATCTACCTTCCTCACCTTCTGACCCTACTACCATATACTTTGTGTCCATTAGCATCCAATGATGTATCTGGCTCAATGTTGAATTTGTTCAACAATTGACCATTCATAGGTCTTAGGGCAGAACATGTGGACGATTCACAGCAGCATGTGAAGACAGTTCTCATCTTAGAAGATGCATTGTGCTTTTTATATCTCTCACGATAATGCAATGGTAAACACCGGTAACTGACACATAAAAGTTGTTAGACAGGTAGACACAAAATGCTGGAGTAACATCTCGGGAGAGAAGGAATGGGAGATGGTTCGGGACGAGACCCTTCTTCAGATAATATAAAATTCACACAAAATTAAGATAGAAATGAAATTTTGTAAACAAACTTTAAAAAATAAAAAAATAAAATAAATAATCTAAAACTGCAGTATATTGTGAAATACTTATCTGAGGTAATTACAGTCTACACATATAAAATTACTGCTTTAGAACGAGTAAGGTTGTTAAGCACTAATTATTGCTCGTTATGCAATTGGAAGCTTCGACAAAGAGTGACATCTTCAGTGTTTCTATAACAGGGATAATTTGTAAGTACTTGAAATTCTCTTCAAGTGACTGATTTCTTAAGATTATGCCGGAGTGGATCAGAGAAAAGTATAGCTTTGGATGAACAAGTCATCAATGGCAGTATCTTCTGGATTGCCGTGTTTAGTTGCATTGACGTATTTCAAAAACTCTCATCGGCTTGTGATTCGTGAATGGTACCAATTCTGCTGTCATTACAACATCAAGGTGGTGGGTGAATGGAACAAGCTGCCAGAGGAGGTAGTTGAGGCTGGGACTATCCCATCGTTTAAGAAACAGTTGGACAGGTACATGGATAGGACAGGTTTGGAGGGTTATTGGCCAAGCGCAGGCAAGTGGGACTAGGGTAGCTGGGACATTGTTGGCCGGTGTGAGCGTGTTGGGCCAAAGGGCCTGTTTCCACACTGTATCACTCTGTGACTCTAAGGTCGTGACGAGCAAGTCGATGACCATTTTACTGATGTGGTCTACAGGATAAATATTTGCCAGGACAACACGGTGAATTCTCAAGCTCTTCTCCAAATATTGTCGTGAGATCTTTCATGTGAAGTTGCACAGAGAGCAGCTGCCTCAGCACCAGAGACACTGGTTCGATCCTGACCTCGGATGCTGTTGACAGGTGTTGAGTTGGCACCTTCTCCCTGTGACTGCGTGGGTTCCCTCTGGGTGCTCCAGTTTCCTCCCAAACACGAAAGGCAATCAAATGTCGGTTGATTGGCATTGGTAAAATTGTAAAATTTTCCCCAGTGTGTAGGATCGTGCAAGAATGCAAGGTGATCGCTGGCCGGCACAGACTCGGTGGGCCGAAGGGCCTGTTTCCATGCTGTTTCTCTAAACTAAACTAAATGTGCAAGTTTGCAGATTAATTGGTCTCTGTAAATTGCCTCAAGTGTGCAGGGAGTGGATGCAAAAGGGGGATAACATATAGAACTGGTGTCAACGTATCGTCCTGGAAATACTCAGTAAGTCAGGGTGCATCAGTGGAGGGAGAACCGCAAGAGTGGAAAAATAAGGTGGAGACACGAGGAAAACAGATGCTGGAATCCTGAGCAAAACACAAAAGTGCTGGAGAAATTCAGCGGCTCAGGCAATATCTGTGGAGGGAGTGGACAGATGAGGTTTCTGGACGGGACCCTTCTTCAGACTCCCGAAATGTTGTCCGTCCATTCTTTCTACAGAGGCTGCCTGAACCAATGAGTTCCTCCAGCACTTTGTGTTTTGTTCATGTTTTAAGTTACTGGGAAAAGGGGAAAGTCGAGAGAAAGAGAGTGTGTCTGTAATTAGGTGAAGACTAATATGTTTAATAAGGTGAAGACTAATAACGCACGTCTGTCTGGAATTAGCATGCAGTTCTGAGGCTAATTGATCATTAGTGTGATTTAAACATGCCTGCAGGTGCTAAAATTCTCTTGTAGATTTAGCACTTGATATCTGATTAGTGACAGTTTTCAGAAGAGATCCGTCTCACCTCCCAGGCATCTTGTTCCACTGAAATTGAGACTGAACCTCTTCATGGAAACATGGATATTTGATGGGTCGGGGCAAATGGGTTTGTAATTTGCCAGATGACCATTGGAATAGACAATAGACAATAGGTGCAGAAGTAGGCCATTCGGCCCTTCGAGCCAGCACCACCATTCAATGTGATCATGGCTGATCATTCTCAATCAGTACCACGTTCCTGCCTTCTCCCCATACCCCCTGACTCCGCTATCCTTAAGAGCTCTATCTAGCTCTCTCTTGAATGCATTCAGATAATTGGCCTCCACTGCCTTCTGAGGCAGAGAATTCCACAGATTTACAACTCTCTGAGTGAAAAAGTTTTTCCTCATCTCCGTTCTAAATGGCCTTCTTAAACTGTGGCCCCTGGTTCTGGACTCACCCAACATTGGGAACATGTTTCCTGCCTCTAACATGTCCAACCCCTTAGTAATCTTATACGTTACGATAAGATCCCCTCTCATCCTTCTAAATTCCAGTGTATACAAGCCTAGCCGCTTTCAACATATGACAGTCCCGCCATTCCGGGAATTAACCTGGTAAACCTACGCTGCACGCCCTCAATAGCAAGAATATCCTTCCTCAAATTTGGAGACCAAAGCTGCACACAGTACTCCAGGTGCGGTCTCACTAGGGCCCTGTACAACTGCAGAAGGACCTCTTTGCTCCTATACTCAACTCCTCTTGTTATGAAGAACAATTCATGTGGGACCCATGTGGGAGGAGATGGTGCAGGAGGGCAGAGGCAAAGGTTCTGGTCCTTGGATGCTGCTCCAGTGCCTAAACGTAGTAACAGTTTAATGCATCAGCATGGTAACGATCAATGCGAGAAGCAAAGTGCCACGGCAAATCTGCAGCACAACGGTGCTTCATTGCTTCTACTCTGGAGCTGTAGAGAGCATCCTGTCCGGCAACATCACAGTCTGGTTTGGGAACAGCTCTGCCCAGGACAGGATGGCCCTGCAGAGAGTAGTGCGTTCGGCAGAACGCACCATGGGAACTACACTCGCCCCCCTGCAGGACCTATACATCAGGAGGTGCAGATCCAGAGCAAGCAAGATTATGAGGGACCCCTACCACCCCCAGCAACGGACTGTTCCAGCTGCTACGGTCAGGCAAACGCCTCCGCTGTCACGCTGTGAAAACAGAGAGGATGAGTCGGAGTTTCTTCCCACAGGCCATCAGGACTGTTAACTTTAATAACTCCAGGGACTAAATTTTGTCTTCTCTATATTAACTTTATTAACTTTATTTATATGCTGTAACTGTAATTCTTTTTTGTGCACAATCCGCAGGCATTGCCACTTTCATTTCACTGCACATCGTGTATGTGTATGTGACAAATAAACTTGACTTGACTTGACAATCCCACACCATGACATCCTTGTATAGACCACACAAGCATGCACTCATGTGTACATATTTACACAAGCACACACACCCACACACATATACACACGTATTGACAATCAAACACCATTACATCCTTGTCAAGTCAAGTCAAGTCAAGTCAACTTTATTTGTCACATACATATACAAGACGTGCAGTTAAATGAAAGTGGCAACGCCTGCGGATTGTGCTAAACTACAAAACAGAATAGATTTTTTTTTTTTTTAACACACAATTTTTTTTTTAATACAGTAAATTAAATTAGTCCCTGGTGATATGAGAGTTAACAGTCCTAATGGCCTGTGGGAAGAAACTCCGTCTCATCCTCTCTGTTTTCACAGCGTGACAGCGGAGGCGTTTGCCTGACTGTAGCAGCTGGAACAGTCCGTTGCTGGGGTGGTAGGGGAACCCCATAATGTATAGAGCACACATGCATGCACGCATGTTACAGACATGCATGTGTACACACATATACACCTGCACACATTTACACACACATGAACAGTTACATACAATCACATGCTATTACACACTTGTATACAGCACACATGCACATTGTCAATTACACACTATTACACACTATTACACACTTGTATAGAGCACATGCATGCACTCATGTGTACATATACACACACACACACGTATATACACATATATGATCGCCCATTCACACTAGTTCTATGTTATCCCCCACTTCCTCATCCACTCCCTACACACGAGGGGCAATTTACAGCGGCCAATTAACCTACAAACCCGCACATCTTTGGGATGCGGGAGGAAACTAGAGCACCTGGAGGAAGCCCACGTGGTCAGTGGATGGGTGGGAAAGGATAGGCACATGGAACTGCAGATGTTGGTTAACAAAATAAGACACAAAGTGCTGGAGTACTTCAGTAGACCAGAGTAGGCCATCTCTGGAGAACATGGATAGGTTCTGGTTCTGAGGGGCTGTGGTAGTCTGGCGTGCTGACCTCTACCGCACCGAGGCCAGACGACAACTATCAGACACCTCTTCCTACCTATCCCTGGACCATGACCCCACCGATAAACACCAGACCTTCATCACCAGCACCATCACCGACCTCACCAACTCCGGCGAACTACCCCTCAGTGCCTCCAATCTCATAGTTCCCCAGCCCCGCACGGCCCGATTCTACCTCCTACCCAAAATCCACAAACACAATTGTCCCGGCAGACCCATTGTCTCTGCCTGCTCATGCCCCACCGAACTTATCTCTACCTACCTCGAGTCCATCCTATCCCCCCTGGTCAAATCCCTCCCCACCTACGTCCAAGACACCTCACACGCTCTCCATCTCCTGGATAACTTCCGGTTCCCAGGCCCCCACTCCCTCATTTTCACCATGGATGTCCAGTCACTCTACACTTCCATCCCCCACAAGGATGGTCTCGAAGCCCTCCGTTTCTTCCTCGACCGTAGAACCAGCCAATCCCCATCGACCAACACTCTCCTCCGCCTAGCAGAGCTGGTTCTTACCCTCAACAACTTCTCCTTTGACTCCTCCCACTTCCTCCAAACCAGAGGCGTAGCTATGGGCACTCGCATGGGCCCTAGCTACGCCTGCCTCTTTGTTGGGTACGTCGAACAATCCCTGTTCCAGACGTACACTGGCCCCATCCCCGAACTCTACCTCCGCTACATCGACGACTGCATTGGTGCTACCTCTTGCACCCATGCCCACTGACTTTATACACTTCACCTCCAATTTCCATCCTGCCCTTAAATATACCTGGACTATCTCTGACATCTCCCTCCCGTTTCTGGACCTCACCATCTCCATCACAGGAGAAAAACTAGTGACGGACATTTATTACAAGCCCACCGACTCGCACAGCTATCTGGACTACACTTCTTCCCACCCGGTCCCCTGCAAAAAGTCTATCCCCTACTCCCAATTCCTCCGTCTACGCCGCATCTGCGCCCGGGATGAGGTGTTTCACACTAGGGCTTCCGAGATGTCCTCGTTTTTCAGAAAACGGGGCTTCCCCTCCTCCATTATAGATGAGGCTCTCACTAGGGTCTCTTCTACATCCCGCAGCTCCGCTCTTGCTCCCCATCCCCACACTCGCAACAAGGACAGGATCCCCCTCGTTCTCACCTTCCACCCCACCAGCCAGCGGATCCAACATATTATCCACCAACATTTCCGTCACCTACAACAGGACCCCACCACTGGCCATATCTTCCCATCCCCTCCCCTCTCTGCGTTCCGCAGAGACCGTTCCCTCCGCAACTCCCTGGTCCACTCGTCCCTTCCTACCCAAACCACCCTAACCCCGGGCACTTTCCCTTGCAACCGCACGAGATGCAACACCTGTCCCTTTACCTCCCCCCTCAACTCCATCAAAGGACCCAAACATTCTTTCCAGGTGAGACAGAGGTTCACCTGCACCTCCTCCAACCTCATCTATTGCATCCGCTGCTCTAGATGTCAACTTATCTATATCGGCGAAACCAAGCGCAGGCTCGGCGATCGCTTCGCTGAACACCTGCGCTCGGTCCGCATTAACGCAACTGATCTCCCGGTGGCCCAGCACTTTAACTCCCCCTCCCATTCCCAGTCTGACCTCTCTGTCATGGGCCTCCTCCAGTGCCATAGTGAGGCCCGCCGGAAATTGGAGGAGCAGCACCTCATATTTCGCCTGGGCAGTTTGCGGCCCGGTGGTATGAACGTCGACTTCTCCAACTTCAGATAGCTCCTCTGTCCCTCCCTTCCCTTCCTCCTTCCCAGATCTCCCTCTATCTTCCTGTCTCCACCTATATCCTTCCTTTGTCCCACCCCCGACATCAGTCTGAAGAAGGGTCTCGACCCGAAACGTCACCCATTCCTTCTCTCCCGAGATGCTGCCTGACCTGCTGAGTTACTCCAGCATTTTGTGAATAAATCGATTTGTACCAGCATCTGCAGTTATTTTCTTATATGAACATGGATAGGTGATGTTTTGGGTCGGGACCCTTCTTCAGACTGGAGAAAAGACCCGACCCGAATACCTATCCATGTCCTCCAGAGATGCCGACTGCCCCGCTGAGTTACTCCAGCACGTTGTGTCTGATTTTGGTGGGGAAAGGGTAGGGTGGGAAGAGGTCACCTGACAGGATGTACCTTGGGAATTCAATGTTGTGGCAAGCAGCCTTGTAAGGCTGGCCAAGGAGACCAATGAGCGCACTTGGTTAACGCTTAATATAATTTTAGTCTTGCAATGCGTCACTTGAGCTTTTTAATTCCAGTATCAAGTGCATGTATAAGTTGCAGCTATTTCTTAAAGCCCAAGAGGGTCTGTTTATTTTCTGTACATGTGCTTGATGCTAGAAGAATGTTTGCAAAAGTAGACGACCTCCTCATGCAAAGTTGTTTCAGAAGAATATGGAAATAAATATGCAATACATATTTTTTTAAATTGTCAGTTAGAACATAGAGTGGGATTGCACAGGAACTGGTCCTTCGGCCCACGTTGTTTGTGCTGAACATGGTGCCAAGTTCCCACTCCCATCTTTCTTCCAGCTTTCTATCCCCCCCGCCCCTCCCTGCCCCCCCCCACTACAAACAGCCTGACCCACAATGTTGCCGATCTATATTCTCCTGCAACGCTGCTTGACTTGCTGAGCTACTCCAGTGCTTTGTAACTTTCTTTGTAAGGACAAGCACCTACATGCAGTTCCTTGAGCTGCCAATTTAAACTAATCTGCTCTGCCTGCGCATGGTCCATATCCCTCCATTCCCTGCATTATCCAGAAGCTTCGTATACGCCACTATTGTACCTGTTTCCACCACCACCCCTGGCAATGCATTCCAAGCACTCACTGCCCTCTGTATAAACCGGCACGGTGGCACAGCGGTAGAGTTGCTGCTTTACAGCGCTTGCTGCGCCGGTGACCCGGGTTCGATCCCGACTGCGGGCGCTGTCTGTACGGCATTTGTACATTCTCCCCGTGACCCGCGTGGGTTTTCTCCGAGATCTTCGGTTTCCTCCCACGCTCCAAAGACGTACAGGTTTGTAGGTGAATTGGTTTGGTATAAATGTAAATTGTGTGTGAGGGACCGTGTTAGTGTGTGTGTGTGTGTGTGACTTGGTGGGCCGAAGGGCCTGTTTAGAGATATAGCACAGAAACAGGCCCTTCGGCCCACCGGGTCCGCGCCGCCCAGCGATCCCCGCACATTAACACTATCCTACACCCACTAGGGACAATTTTTACATTTGCCCAGCCAATTAACGTACAAACCTGCACGTCTTTGGAGAATTATCAGATTCTCTGACGTACAAACGCCATACAGACAGCACCCGTCGTCGGGATCCAACTCGGGTCACCAGCACAGCAAGCGCTGTAAAAAGAGAATTATCAGAGATATTAACCTTAGTTTCCTCACAGATCTGCATCTGTAATGTAGAAACAAGGCACTACAGATGCTGGTTTACAAAAAAAAGACACAACATGCTGGAGTAACTCAGGCAGCAGGTCTGGAGAATTCAACCAGCAGTATAGTCGTAGTCAATAAATGGAACAACTTGTGGCATAAACAGGGCGGCATGGTGGCGCAGCGCCAGAGACGAGGGTTCGATCCTGACTAAAGGGGGCTGTCTGTACGGAGTTTGTACGTTCTCTCTCTGACCACGTGGGTTTTCTCCTGGTGCTCCGGTTTCCTCGCACACTCCAAACGCGTACAGGTTTGTAGGTTAACTGGCTTTGGTAAAATTGTAAATTGTCCCCAGTGTGCAGGGTAGTGCGAGTGTACGGGGTGATCGCTGGTCGGTGTGTACTCGGTGGGCAGGAGGGCCTGATTCTGCGCTGTAGTCTAAAGTTTAAAGTATAAAGAGAATAATCTTTCTCCGTTTATTTTTCTTTCAGAAACACGTCATGAATTAATTGATTAATTTTTAAATAACCACCTTGTCCATTAACCCTCGAGCAATGCTGAAACTCTATCGCCTGTGTCTTAAGTATATACAGACTCCAGGTTAGCACCTGTTCCATGTCCCTTATACGGATATAAGCTGGACCACAGAATTCCCAAGAAACTGGCTATTAACTGCACCGTACACTGGGGATCCGGTTTAGCCAATGAGAGTTCAATTCAGGATGCTTTGCTTCATCATTTATGCTTGCTCAGGAAATTACGGGAAGTATAAAAGTCAAATTCCAAGAAGACTTCACAACAGCTTCTGCCCCTGTGTCTGGTAAGTATTTGGTCACAACGTTTCCGGTGGTAAGTTAATGCTCTATCCTTCACAGTATTGACAAAATCTCAGTTAAGCTGCCAATTGTAATTATTTTCTTTGACTGGATAGCACACCAACAAAAAGCTTGTCTCTGTGCGTTGGTACAAGTGAAAATAATAAACTAAACTA
This sequence comes from Rhinoraja longicauda, assembly GCF_053455715.1. Taxonomy (NCBI): domain Eukaryota; kingdom Metazoa; phylum Chordata; class Chondrichthyes; order Rajiformes; family Arhynchobatidae; genus Rhinoraja; species Rhinoraja longicauda. The sequence goes on from NC_135973.1 coordinate 4,976,282, forward strand.
AACTAAACTTACTGTGCAGTGAAGTTTACCCATCGGCTTACTCTGATAGGCAGTTGTTTTTATGAAGACATTTTACGATAAGTATATAAGTCGCAAAGGAGTGAGATGGTTTATTTTTTTGCACAGTGTGTTGCTACAGTTTGGACCGCACACGCCGAGAGTTGATTCTCTCATTACTTTAAGAGAGATATTTGTAAAGAAACAAAAATGCGGGAAGTGGGGGGTGGGGGGTGGGGAGGGGGGGTGGGGGGGGGGGGAGGGGGGGGGGGGAAGAGAGGGAGACAGCGAGGATAAAGGATATCTGTTCCCAGGTGCTGAGAGAGTTCCTGAACTGTTTGCCTGAACAGTTTGAGGATGGGTACAAAATGTGTCCTATTACAAACATATGGATTTGTGTATTACACCATGAAACGATGGAGGTACAAGGAACTGCAGAGGTGGAAATGGTCAGAGTGAAGGGGAAGATATAGAATGCAGAATATAGTTCTCGGCATTGTTGAGTAACAATTTCCTAGACAATGTCCAATGTCCGCTATGGGGGTAGATCTGGGCTGCTTGCAGCCTTGGTAAAGTGCTTGGTAAGTGGGTATTTGTCACATCTATGCTCCGTTGCTAAGATAGTATTTTGACCCACTGACCTGCTGCTTGGGTCTGACCGTGCAGCCTTCATCCACGCCATTTGTATTTGGGACTTGATTCTTCTCACGTACACCTCTCACCTTGCCACCTTCGTACCCACCACTTTGCTCCTCAATTATTCCCTTGTTCCCAGCCTCCTTCACACCTTTCACTTCTCTCCCTCTTGACAGTGTTTCAGTTTTAATATCCTTAACCTTGTTTTCAAATCCCTCCAAGGACGTGATCACCCCCCCCCCCCCCCCCCCCCCACGCTCTCCGTCTGCACAATCTCAAGAAGCCTTGTGGACCTCAACGCTCCTCTTATTTCTGGCCTCTTGTCTCCACGGATTTCAATTCTTCCAAATCTGGTGGCTGTACTCTCAATTGCCACAGTTCTAAGGGCTGGTCTTTCAAAATTAGGGCATTGTAGCATTGTTTGCAATCATTAATATCAGACACGTGCAGGCATATAGGTCTCTGGTTTCATCAGCCTACTCCAGATTGCGTTTCTTAGAAGTCCAGTGACCAAAGTAGGTTCCCAACCTGAAACGTCACCCATTCACGAGGGGCTGCCTTACCTGCCGAGTTACTCCAGCACTTTGCGTCTTTTCATTGTCAACCAGCATCTGCAGTTCCTTGTTTCTCCAAAGATGAATTTCTCCCCCTTTGTAGACTTTTGGACTTTTGAGATACAGTGAGGAAACAGGCCCCTCGGTCCACTGAGTCCACACCGACCTGCGATCAGGACCGATAGACAATAGACAATAGGTGCAGGAGGAGGCCATTCGGCCCTTCGAGCCAGCACCGCCATTCAATGTGATCATGGCTGATCATTCTCAATCAGTACCCCGTTCCTGCCTTCTCCCAATACCCCCTGATTCCACTATCCTTAAGAGCTCTATCTAGCTCTCTCTTGAATGCATTCAGAGAATTGACCTCCACTGCCTTCTGAGGCAGAGAATTCCACAGATTCACAACTCTCTGACTGAAAAAGTTTTTCCTCATCTCCATTCTAAATGGCCTACCCCTTATTCTTAAACTGTGGCCCCTGGTTCTGGACTCCCCCAACATTGGGAACATGTTTCCTGCCTCTAACGTGTCCAACCCCTTAATAATCTTATAAGTTTCAATAAGGTCTCCTCTCATCCTTCTAAATTCCAGTGTATACAAGCCTAGTCGCTCCAGTCTTTCAACATATGACAGTCCCGCCATTCCGGGAATTAACCTAGTAAACCTACGCTGCACGCCCTCAATAGCAAGACCGATCAGTAGACTGAACATTAGGACTACTGCTAGTACACTAGCATTATCCTACGCACTAGGGACAATTTACAATTTACAGAAGCCAATTAATCTACAGACCTGCACGTCTTTGGAGTGTGGGAGAAACTGGAGCACCCAAAGTAAACCCACGTGCTCACAGGGCGAATGTACAAACTCCGTACAGGCAGCACCCGTAGTCAGGATCGAACCGGGTTCTCTGGCGCAGTGAGGCAGCAACTCTACCGCTGTGCCACCGTGCCGCACCAGCCTCTTCCCAACCCTCTGGATTTAATAAATACAGAATACAGAATACAGAATACAGAGCCTTTATTTGTCATTCGGTACCGAGGTACCGAACGAAATTACGTTACCAGCAGTCACACAAAAAAAGAAACACAAGACACATAACCCCAACACAAACACCCATCACAGTGACTCCAAACACCCCCTCACTGTGATGGAGGCAACAAAACTTCCGTTCTCTTCCCCACGCCCAAGTCCCCGCGGCCGAGCCACACCGGGCGCTGAAACATCCCACGGCCGAGCCGGGCGATGGAAGGCCCCGCGGCCGTACCGTGCGCAGCTAAGTCCCGCGGCCGAGCTGCGCCGGGCGATGGAAGGCCCCGCGGCCGAGCCGCGCCGGGCGATGGAAGGCCCCGCGGCCGAGCCGCGCCGGGCGATGGAAGGCTGCAAGAGATGCTGTGGGTAGTCAGACGGTCAGGTCAAAGCTTCTGAGTTCTACAATCCCTTACGTATCTGATCTTTCTCTCCCCCTGTCTTCTCTTGTACTGTCTCCTTCAGAGGGAGATCTTTGTTCTTCTCGAGCATACTCTGCAGACGATTTGAATCCAAAATGGGAGGCAAGGGAGAATGTGGAGACGATGTCGATCCAATGCCTTTCTTGGCTCCAACTGACAAGGAGAAAATGGACATCATGAAGAAGCCCTATGACATCAAGAGGTCCTGCTGGATCAAGGATGACAAGGAAGGCTTTGTTGAAGGAGAGATCCAGTCTGAAAAAGATGAGCAAGTCACTGTGAGGACGGTCAAGAATACAGTAAGTGGAAATTAAAATGCAATTTGTATTTGGGGAAACAGAAACCTAATGAGAACAGAATAGAATAGAATGAGTACAGCACAGGAACAGGCCACTCGGCCCACAATATCGGTGCCAAACACAATGTCAAAATAATCTAATTTAGTTTAATTTAGTTTAGAGATACAGCGTGGAAACAGGCCTTTCGGCCCACCGAGTCCGTACCGACCAGCGATCCCTGTGCACTAGTTCTATGTTATTCCAGTTTGGCATCCTACACACCCGGGGCAATTTAGAGAAACCAATTAACCGACAAACCTGCACGTCTTTGGAATATGGGAGGAAAATAGATCACTCGGAGAAAACCCGTGCAGTCACAGGGAGAAGGTACAATCTCCATACAGACAGCACCCATAGTCAGAATCTAACCCGGGTCTCTGGCTGGACTGGTATCAGTTATACTCTTCTACAGTAACATCATAGCTATCTTAAATCGCAATTTGAGATTTTTTTTAACGCAAATGACCTTCCTGAAACATCTGCGTCCCTGCTTTGGGAAACATTTAAAGCGTTTGTGAGAGGATGTATTATTGCTTTTCAAGCGTCTCAAAACAAGAAGAACCGAGCTGAACAGAATGACTTGGAAAGTCAGATAAGACAGTTAGACATAACAAATGCCATCGCTCCCTCTATTGAAATACATAATAAAATTGCAGTTCTCAAATATGAGTTAAATTATATCCTTTCAGCTCATATTTTAAGGCTTTTTCAATATACTAAACAAAAACATTTTGAATTTGGAGATAAACCACAGAAATTGCTAGCACGTCAACTCCGTAAATTAGAAGATGATTCTACAATTCATAAAATTAGATCAGAAAATGGAGATTTGCTTAAACTACCTAAGGATATTAATCAGAGATTTTTGCAATTTTATCAGTCATTATATTCATCAAAAATAACAGATACTTCTGCGCAGATGCAAAAGTTTTTGCAGGAATGTAATCTTCCTGGTTTGAATGTGAGTGATAGAAATTTACTGGGCGCAGAAATAACTATGAAAGACGTTGAAGAGACTATTAAATCCATGAAAAATGGGAAGACTCCTGGCCCTGATGGCTTAAATAATGAATTTTATAAAAAATTTAGTGGTTTGATCTCTCCACGTTTGCAAACTGTATATAGTCACGCCTTTAAACAACAGAGATTGCCACAAACTCTGACTGAATCAACAATAATCCTCATTCCTAAAAAAGATAAGGATTCTGAAGACCCTGGTTCGTATAGGGCGATAGCTCTTTTAAATACTGATCAGAAGATATTAGCGAAAATTTTAGCTCAGAGATTAAGTCTAGTTATAGACAAATTGATACACCCCGATCAATCAGGCTTTATAGCTAAACGATATTCATTTTTCAACTTGAGACGCTTGTTTAATATAATTTATTCAAATAGACTATTAAATGAAGATTTAGCAATCATCTCGCTAGATGCTGAAAAAGCATTTGATCAAGTAGAATGGCCCTATCTTTTCTCAGTGATGGAAAAATTTCAACTAGGTGAAAATTTTTGTGCATGGGTGAAACTTTTATATACATCCCCAACAGCTAGAATATTAACTAATCAAATGCTGTCATCTAAATTTCATTTAGCTAGGGGTTGTAGACAAGGATGTCCACTATCACCACTTTTATTTGCCCTTATTATAGAACCACTTGCTGAGAGTATTAGATCAAATTCAGATATTCATGGCTACAACACTAAACATACAACCAATAAAATTTCTTTATATGCGGATGATGTATTAATATATATTACAAAGCCAGAAATTAGCATTCCGAATTTATTAAATCTCATAACTCAATTTGGTTCATTTTCAGGTTATAGAATTAACTGGTATAAAAGTGAAATTATGCCAATAATGGAGCATAATCCGGCCATACTTCAACAATTTCCTTTTAAAATTGCCTATGAAAAGTTTAAATATCTTGGAATTTACGTGACTAGGAAATATACTTCTTTATTTAAATCAAATTTTCCTCCTTTACTTGCTAAATTACACAGAAATATCCAATTTTGGAAAACACTTCCTATATCATTAGTTGGTCGTAGTAATGCTATAAAGATGATCTTTCTTCCACAGCTACTATATTTATTTCAAGCAATTCCGATCTATCTTCCAAAAAAGTTTTTTTTTTAAATTGATTCAATTGTCACTAATTTTATTTGGGACTACAAGACTCATAGAATAAATAAAAGACACTTATGTAAGTCTAAAATTAATGGAGGAATTGCTTTACCTAACTTTTTATTTTATTATTGGGCGGTTAATATTAAAAATATAACCTGCTGGTTGGATGATTCTGATCAACAACCGGATTGGTTAAAGATGGAGAAAGAGGAATGTTTACCATTCGATATTGGTGCGATCCTCTTAGCTCCAATAAATTTAAATAAAAAAACATATGGAGGTAATCCCATTATACATAGTGTTATCCGTACCTGGAAACAATTAAAGCTTACGTTAAAATTGAGTAAATTATCTGTTTTCCTTCCTATTGCGAATAATCCTTCTTTTAAACCGTCTGTCTTAGATAGAGGCTTTGCTCAATGGAAAAGTTATGGAATCAAAAGGGTGGGAGATCTTTATCATAAGGGAACTTTTCTTTCGTTTCAGGAGTTATAGCAGAAGTACGGATTACATGTTAATAATTATTTTAGATATTTACAACTTAGAGATTATGTAAAATCACACATGCAAGAATATAAGTTTAGAGGTCCAGAAACACTTGATGTATGCCTGAATCGATATTATAATTCAAATAAATTAATATCCTTTATTTACAATACTCTCCTTGACACTGACATTCCGTCATCAGAATCTTATAGACGAGCATGGGAGGACGAATTGAATCAATTTATAATGCAAGATATATGGGATGAAAGCTTACAACATATACATCAATGTTCATTGAATACTAGACATTCCTTAATACAATTTAAAATAATACATAGATTACATTATTCGAAGACGAAATTAAATAGGATTTTTCCTAGTATCTCTCCTATTTGTGATAAATGTCAATTTCAAGAAGCTAATTTAACTCATATTTTCGTAACTTGTATAAAAATGCAAAACTTCTGGTTGGAGATTTTAAAAATAGTTTCTAAAGTTATTAATAAAAAATTAGATATGGACCCAAAATTAATTATATTAGGATTATCAGAACATACTACAAATTTTACAGTAAGTCAGGTACATTTTCTTGATTACAGTCTAATAACTGCGAAAAAATTAATACTTAAATTTTGGAAAAAACCAATAACCCCCACAATTAAAATGTGGACTACGGAAATGACAGAGACCCTGCATTTGGAAAAAATAAGGTTTGCCTTAATCGACAAACCTGAGTTATTTTTAAAAATATGGTCTCCATTTATTGAATTTTTAGAAAAGTAAATGGGTTTGGCACAGGATTAAAATAAAAAAATTTAAATTAAAAGTTGAAACTTGAGTTAGGGGTTGGATGTACAACTGTGGTTATTGTCTCCCGGATCTACTCCCTTTAATTTTTATTGTTAGATCCTTTTTTTTATTTTTATTAACCCTCTTATTCTCTCTCCCCAAGTTTATAGTTTTTTATTTTTATTTTTACTTTCTCTCTTCAAAAATTTAAAAATTGAAGCTATGTAAGAACTTTGTAACAAATGTGTTTTTTCTTATTTCTATTTGTACATATGCTTTTCAAAAAAAATAAATAAATAAAAAAAATAAAAAAAATACTCTTCTACAGTAACATCGTAGCTATTAATTCTGACCACGTTTTGATTTATGTTTCAGACTGTGACTTTGAAGAAGGATCTTGTTCAACAAATGAATCCACCTAAGTTTATTCAAGCCACAGACATGGCCAACCTGACCTTTCTGAATGAGGCCAGCGTCCTGGTGAATCTCCGAGATCGCTATGTCAACATGCGAATCTATGTAAGTCTCACACTCATCTTCACCTGCTCCTTTCTATCTGTGTGGGAAGGAACTGCAGAGGCTGGTTTATATCGAAAATAGACTTAAAAAGCTGGAGTACCTCAGCGGGATAGGCAGCATCCCTGGAGAGAAGGACTGACTGACGTTTCAGGTCAAGACCCTTCTTATAAACAATAGACAATAGACAATAGGTGCAGGATGAGGCCATTCGGCCCTTCGAGCCAGCACAGCCATTCAATGTGATCATGGCTGATCATTCTCAATCAGTACCCCTTTCCTGCCTTCTCCCCATACCCCCTGACTCTGCTATCCTTAAGAGCTCTATCTAGCTCTCTCTTGAATGCATTCAGAGAATTGGCCTCCACTGCCTTCTGAGGCAGAGAATTCCACAGATTCACAACTCTCTGACTGAAAATGTTTTTCCTCATCTCAGTTTTAAATGGCCTACCCCTTATTCTTAAACGGTGGCCCCTTGTTCTGGACTCCCCCAACATTGGGAACATGTTTCCTGCCTCTAACGTGTCCAGCCCATTAATAATCTTATACGTTTCGATAAGATCTCCTCTCATCCTTCTTCACCTCCACAAGAAGGTTCTCAATCTGAAATGTCAACCATTCCTTCTCTCCAGAGATGCTGCCTGTCCCGCTGAGTTACCCCAGCATTTTGTGTCTATCCTGTTTATCTGTGTTTGTTTGTGAGAAAGCAATGTGAAGGGACAGAGATCTCAATAGAAATGATGACCTGCCACGCTTTGTCCTGCCCACCTTTCTTCTTGTTTCTTCACCCCCCCCCCCCCCGATCGCTACAATCAGATTGAAGAAGGGTCCCGACCCAAAACATCACCTATCCATGTTCTTCAGCCTGCTGCCTGACCTGTGCTGTGAGTTACTCCAGCACTTTGAGTCTTTTTTTTGTTGTAAACCAGCATCTGCGGTTACTCGCGTCTCCATGGTTCATGGGGTGGTACACTCAACTGTGAATGAGAAGCTTGTGGATTCAATTTCTGCTGCAGAACATGAGTACAACGTTCTGGTTAATGTGCGGGGCGGTACATGGAACATAAGAGATGCCTTCCTTCTGCATTGGCCCTCAATGTGTCAAACATAATGCCAAGCTAAAGCAATCTCATCCGCCTGCACGTGATGCATATCCCTCCGTTCCCTACATATCCATGTGCCTATCTCAAAGCCTTAAAAACACCTCTGTCGTATCTGCTTCACCGAGCTGTGCATTCCAGCCGGAGTGAAAGACAAACTAGCCCACACACCGCCTTTAGATGTTGACTATCCCCCCTTATCGGCCGCGGGACGTTTCAGCGTCCGGTGCGGCTCGGCCGCGGGGACTGTGCGGGTCGGTCGGGGACGAGCTGTCTGTCCGTGGGCGTGGGGAAGAGAGTGGAAGTTTTGTTGCCTCCATCACAGTGAGGGGGTGTTTGGAGTCACTGTGATGGACGTTTGTGTTGGGGTCATGTGTCTTGTGTTCTTTTTTGTGTATGACTGCTATGTAATTTTGTTCGGTACCTTGGTACCGAATGACAAATAAAGCTCTGTTGAACTGTTGAACTTATAGCCATGCCCTATTGTTGGAGATGCTGAATTTCCGATGAGACATTAAACCGAGACCTTGTGATTTAAAAAATAAAGAAAACAAGGATTTTAAGAGTGTCAGGGGTTAAGGGGAGAAGGCAGGAGAATGAGGTTGAGAGGGGGGGGGAAGATAGATCAGCCATGATTGAATGGCGGAGTAGACTTGATGGGCCGAATGGCCCAATTCTGCTCCTGTAACTCATGAACTTATGAATTATTTCATTGGTGCCTTTACAATAGACAATAGGTGCAGGAGGAGGCCATTCGGCCCTTCGAGCCATTCAATGTGATCATGACTGATCATTCTCAATCAGTACCCCGTTCCTGCCTTCTCCCCATACCCCCTGACTCCCCTATCCTTAAGAGCTCTATCTAGCTCTCTCTTGAATGCATTCAGAGAATTGGCCTCCACTGCCTTCTGAGGCAGAGAATTCCACAGATTCACAACTCTCTGACTGAAAAGGTTTTTCCTTTGGGAGTGTTTTGTGTCTAATTCTGGGCTGAATTTACAACAGGAACAATTTCAAAGGCCTTTCATTGTCTGAGAAGTGTTCTGAAGTCATGATAAGTTCCATGTTCTGTCAATCCTTGTTCTGTTATTGTAGCTTTGGGTCAGTTGTGGATATTTACTAAAGACTTTGTGAAATCAATGAAGCAAAGGTGTTGCTTTAAAGGGAAGCACGTTCTCATTCCATTCCACCTGTTTTTGATGTTTGCAGACATATTCTGGGCTGTTCTGTGTCACTGTGAACCCCTACAAATGGCTTCCCATCTACGGCACCAGAGTGGCGAATATGTACAAGGGCAGGAAACGCAATGAGATGCCTCCTCATCTTTTCTCAATCTCTGACAACGCATATCATGACATGCTCATGGGTAAGGAACTGATCGATCGGACCCAAAGTTCTGAATTCAGTACCGAGAAGATTTCTGCATCAAATATTGAAAGGTCGCTTTGATCAATAAACCTTCTTAATTAGTTTAGTTCAGTTTAGTTTATTGTCACATATACCAAGGTACAGTGAAAAGCTTTCATTGCATGCTGACTAGTCAGCTAATCTGAAGAAGGGTCTTGACCTGAAACATCACCCATTCCTTCTCTCCAGAGATGCTGCCTGTCCCACTGAGTTACTCCAGCTTTTGTGTGTCTATCTTCAGTTGAAAGACTATGATGAAGACAAGACTATACTTAGTTTAGTTTATAGTGAAAAGCTTTTGTTGCGTGCTTACCATGATTACAATCAAGCCATCCACCGTGTACAGATACAAGGTAAAGTGAAGAACATTTAGTGCACGATAAAGTCCGATTAAAGATAGTTTGAGGGTAGAGAGTAGCTGTGGATCGCTTTCTGGTCGCTGATAGGATGGTTCAGTTGCCTGATTACAGCTGGGAAGAAACTGTCCCTGCTTATTTTATGTGTAGGAAGGAACTGTAGATACTGGTTTACACCGAGGATAGACACAAAATGCTGGAGTAACTCAGCGGGTCAGGCAGCATCTCTGGAGAGAAGGAATCGGTGACGTTTCGGCTACCCTGCTTATTTTTTATTATCGATTGGCTATTTTAATCAACTAAGTTCCATATTTTTATGGAAAGGGCTGGCAGACGTTCGACAGAAGCTCCATTTACAGCAGGAATTAGAGGCAGCACAGATGTTATGGCAGGATGTACAGCAAACCATCCATTTACTCAGCAAACAAAGTCTGTTTAAACAACAGAGGGCGGCAAACAGGCTGACCGGTCCACTTAGAAACCGGAGTGTTTACCGGCTGAATGAAATCAATCTTAATTTAAAACTATTACCAGCTTTTTGATTAGAAAAATTGAGTTGTTCCTTTTGTAAAATGCACTGGTTGGAGGGGAGTTGTCTGCATATGTTGTGGGTGAAATCAAACCAGATACCTCCAACAGTGCAGTGTACACGATGTGATTTGCACACAAATTATTTCCCTTCTGGCCGAGGGTGATAATGTCACATTTTACTTGTATGCAAGTTGGAATCAAGAGTAAATAGGGTTTTGGTAGCAGATGGAATCTGGGTACTCTTTGAGTAGTACATACTGTTGACTTCGGGAGGATTTCAGTGTTTACACGAGCCAGTTCCACCAAACCATTGCCACATTTACTCTCTCTCTTTCAGCCTCTCTTTTGGTCCTCCCCAGTACGTTCTCTGAGCACAAAGTCTGCCATAGTTTAGTTTAATTTAGAGATACAGCGCAGAAACAGGTCCTTCGGTCCACCGAGTCCGCGCCGACCAGCGATCCCTGCACATTACCACTATCCTACACACACAAGGGACAATTTACAATTATACCAAGCCAATTTAACCTACAAACCTGCACGTCTTTGGAGTGTGGGAGGAAACCAGAGATTCCGGGGAAAACCCACGCAGGTCCCAGGGAGAACGTACAAACTCCGTACAGACAAGCGCCCGTGGTCAGGATCGAACCCGGGACTCTGGCGCTGTAAGGCAGCACTCTACCTCTGTGCCACCATGCCACCCCATAGCTTCTCTCATTTGATCTCTATTCTTCTTTGCCAGTATGTCCTTCTCCTCATCTCTCAATGACATCGGCCCCCTAGTGATCCTTTTACACCTCCTGGTCGCAAAGTGGGGATCAGAATGTGCAGGAAAACACAGCAACTCAGCAGATCAGGCAGCAACTGTGGAGGGAATGGATAACAGATGTTCCGGGTCGGGACTCTTCTTCAGACTGATTGTAGTTGGGAAAGATTATGAAAGCTGGGAAAGACAGCTGAGGGTGATGAGTGTTTATAAGTAAAAGGGGAGTTACTATCAAGACTGTTACTATCAAGTCAGCAGAAATGGAGCCTTACTTGCTGATGCTTTGAGAATGTTGGAACTGCAGAGAAGAATATCAAACGTAGATTCCTACACCCCTGAAACATTTTGATATTAGCAGCATTTTGACCTGTGTACGAAATTGCAATAATTTTGCAGCCTGCAATTCATGGGTTGTTTGAGAATGGTACCAAGGTGATGCCAATGTTATGTGCAGAAAAAAACACGCCATTACCGATTTAATGCTGTAACCTTTTAGTATTGGTATTAACTTTCATAATGGAAGAGACAGAAATGATGCCTTTCACTAATGTTTCTTTGCCTTTTTTTTGCAGAGCGTGAAAATCAGTCAATGTTGATCACGTAAGTTCCTGTTTATATAAATCTATTTTTTTAAACACAAGTCTGATCTACAACAAATTATTTTTAAAAAGCCAACAAAGGACCCGTAAAACGAATCTAGACAAACTGGTTTAAATCTTAGAGAACTGAGTATAGAAGTTGGGAGGTCATGTTGCAGTTGTATAAGACGTTGGTGAGGCCACATTGAGAGCATAGTGTTCAGTTCTGGGCACCGTGTTATAGGAAAGATGTTGTCAAGCTGGAAAGGGTACAGAGAAGATTTACGAGGATGTTGCCAGGACTAGAGGGTCTGAGCTATAGGCAGAGGTTGAGTAGGCTGGGCCTCTATTCCTTGGAGCACAAGGAGGATGAGCTGGTGATCTTATAGATGTGTATAAGATCTTGAGAGGAATAGATCGGGTAGATGTACAGAGTCTTTTGCCCGGAGTAGGTGAATTGAGGACCAGAGGACATTGGGGAAAAGTGAAGGGGAAAAGATTTAATAGGAATCAGAGTGGTAACTATTTCACACAAGTTGCCAGAGGAGGTAGTTAAGGCAGATAGTATCCCAACATTAAAGAAGTAGTTAGACAGGTACATGGATAGGACAGGTTTGGAGGGATATGGACCAAATGCTGGCAGGTGGGACTAGTGTAGCTGGGACATGTTGGCCGGTGTGGGTAAGTTGGGCCGAAGGGCCTGTTTCCACACTGTATCACTCTATGACTCTAGTAGAAACAAGGAACAAACTGCTGATGCTGGTTAATACACAAATGGACTCGAAGTGCTGGAGCAACTCTGCAGGTCAGGCAGCATCTCTGGAGAACATGGATAGGCGATGTTAATTGCTTCCATCCTGGATAATCCTTCAGTGAAAGCCCAACCCTTACTAACATTTGTTAGATTCCCAGCCATGAACCCATGCTGAAATATCAAGATGCCAGAAATATGAAATAAAATCATAAGATGCCGGAAACACTCAGCAGGTCAGGCAGGATGGATGAGAAAGTCTGAAGAAGGGTCTCGACCCAAAACGTCACCCATTCCTTCTCTCCCGAGATGCTGCCTGACCTGCTGAGTTTGTGAATAAAAACCTTCGATTGGTACCAGCATCTGCAGTTATTTTCTTATAGGCTGGATGAGCAATTTGGGTGGTTTCACAATTTGCAACTCTCCAATCCTTTTGTCTCACACCTTCTGTGTTATTCTCTGGCCTGTGTTACAACCACCTGCCTATTAAAAAGCCCCCTTTGCCTGAGTCCCCCTGTCACCTGCTGCCCCTTGTCATGCCTCCCCCTCCTAGCCTTACAATCAGTCTGAGGAAGGTTCCCCACCCAAAACGTCACATATCCATATTCTTCAGAGATGATGCCTGACCCGCTGAGTTACTCCAGCACTTTGTGTCCTTTACGACCCGAAACATTGTCTGTCCATTCCTTCCACGGATGCTGCCCGACCCGCTGAGTTCCTCCAGCACTGCGTGTTTTTTCCACATCTTTGTGTTTTCCCATCTGGACTTCCTTCACAACAGTCAGTTAATGTGCCCGTAAGTACCAGCAAGCAGAGGTTTATGGCTCTTCTTGCACTGAGTTTGGATATATCAGTCTGAAGAAGGGTCTCGACCCGAAACGTCACCCATTCCTTCTCTCCTGAGATGCTGCCTGACCTGCTGAGTTACTCCAGCATTTTGTGAATAAATACCTTCGATTTGTACCAGCATCTGCAGTTATTTTCTTACACCTAGATATATTAGAGATATATTCGTGTGCTTAGCATAAGAATAAGGGGAAACATAATGAATCAATACCAAGGAAGGAAATGATGGATGTGATTTGGTCAGATTATCGTCAGCCATCAGTGCATGTTACCCTGACGACTGATGCTAGCTTGTGTTAAGTGGAACTACAGTGCCACCACTAGGGGTAAGACTGAATAGCAAGTACAGGTCCACCATCAATATTCCGGCACCCTTTGTTCCAGGGCCTTGGTGGATTATCCGTTTTGCCAGACCAACAGAGGTCACTAATAATAATAATTCAACTCTAACCCACTAATTATACCCCTCCCATGTCTCTCAAGCACCATGGATTGCTGGAAACGTAAATAAAACAAATATAAAATGTGAATTAAATGATTGAAGAAATACATTAGTACTGGTATAAAATGATACGGGTTTGTTAGTACAGTAAGCAAAAATAAGCTAAGAATCGCACAAGACCGAGGGGGTCACCATGAACAACTATGGATGAAGGAGCAGGGGGTAGAGTTGCTGCCTTACAGTGCCTGGAGACCCGGGTTCCATCCTCACTACGGATGCTGTCTGAACGGATGTGCATGTTTCCCCTGTGACCACGTGGGTTTGTTCTGGGTGATCAGGTTTCTTCCTGTGACACAAGGACATGTGGGTATGTAGGTTCATTGGCCTTGAAAAACTATCCCAAGGGTGTGGGGAGTGGATTACATAGAACTAGTTTGGACACGTCAACATTGTGAACATTGGGCAGCGTGGACTCAGTGGCCCAAAGAGATGCTGCAGCTCTAAACTAAACCTAAACTGATGTCTTTGAAGTAAAGGGAACAGAAGATTCATCAGTCCCCTTGTTTGCTCTTGTGCCACATCCTTGTAGGAACATTGTGCTTGCTGCTCAGAGTACTTGACATTGGTTTAGAGACACAGGAGCTGAAGTGATTCAATTTGGTCCATCGAGTCTGCTCCTCCATTCGATCATGGCTGATCTATTTTTTCCTCCCAATCCAATTATCCTGTCTTTAAAAATACCCAAAGTTTCAGCATTTCAAGGAATGCAGATTTTCAGGTAGTGAAAGTGAAAAGAATATTTGCAATTCGACTTGAGAAATCAATGAGCATCTAAATATGACTTTTTTTTCCCACACAGAGGAGAATCTGGTGCTGGAAAGACTGAAAATACCAAGAAGGTTATCCAGTATTTTGCCAACATGGGTGGCTGTAAGCCAGTCGGTGGTGAAGAGAAGGTAGGATTGGAACTAGGGTGAAGAAGTGCGAAGTGATGAGAAAAAAACAATATCTACTCAGTACAATAATTATAAAGGTGATGCAGGAAAAGTGACAACTAGGGCTTATAGGTCACATTCTTTGAATGGACTGGGACCTTGAGAAGGTTGTTTAGAAAGTATATCTTCAGCATTATTAGACAACGTCTATAAAACAAAATCAAGAAAGTTTTGCTAAAACAGGAGACATAGCCCAGTCCATCATGCAATCCAACCTACCTTCCATGGGCTCCATTTATACTTCATGCTGCCTCGGCAAGGCCAGCAGCATAATCAAGGACCAGAGTCACCCCGGTCACCAGAACAAGGGGCCACAGTTTAAGAATAAGGGGTAGGCCATTTAGAACTGAGATGAGGAAGAACTTTTTCAGTCAGAGAGTTGTGAATCTATGGAATTCTCTGCCTCAGAAGGCAGTGGAGGCAAATTCTCTGAATGCATTCAAGAGAGAGCTAGATAGAGCTCTTAAGGATAGCGGAGTCAGGGGGTATGGGGAGAAGGCAGGAACGGGGTATTGATTGAGAATGATCAGCCATGATCACATTGAATGGCAGTGCTGGCTCGAAGGGCCGAATGGCCTCCTCCTGCACTTATTGTCTATTGTCTATTGTCACTCCCTCTTTTCCCCACTCCCATCAGGCAAGAGGTACAGAAGTGTGAAAATGCACACCTCCAGATTCAGGGACAGTTTCTTCCCAGCTGTTATCAGGTGACTGAACCATCCTATCGCCAGCTAGAGAGCAGTCCTGGGCTACCAGCTACCTCTTTGGAGACCTTCGAACTATCTTTAATTGGAATTTAATCGAACTTTACTGGACTTTATCTTGCACTAAATGTTATTGACTTTATCCTGTATCTGTACACTCTGACGGCTTGATTGTAATCACGTATAGTCTGACTCGATAGCACGCAACAAAAAAGCTTTTCTCTCTATCTCGGTACACATGATAGTAAGAAACTAAACCAAAACTAAGCTAAACTTTGGTTCATTGTTTATATGAACCAATCTAATTATGACCTTTGCAGCTTTTATCACAGCTCAGTCAGATGTATGACTGAATTTAAAAGAGAGTTAGATAAAGCTCTAGGGGCTAGTTGCGAATTAGTGGAATTCTCTGCCACAGAGGGCAGTGGACACCAATTCACTGGATGAATTTAAAAGAAAGTTAGATAGAGCTCTAGGGGCTAGCGGAATCAAGGGATATGGGGAGAAGGCAGGCACAGGTTACTGATTGTGGATGATCAGCCATGATCACAATGAATGGCGGTGCTGGATCGAAGGGCCACATGGCCTCCTCCTGCACCTATTTTCTATGTTTCTATGTATGATAAACATAGTTTATGTCACACCAGTTACATTATATAACTGTGTAAGAAGAAACTGCAGAAGCTGGTTTACACCATAGATAGACACAAAATGCTGGAGTAACTCAGCGGGTCAGGCAGCATCTCTGGAGAGAAGGAATGGGTGACGTTTTAGGTCAAGACCCTTCTTCAGACTGGGTCTGCAGTCTGAAGAAGGGTCTCAAGCCGAAATGTCACCCATTCCTTCTCTCCAGAGATGCTGCCTGTCCTGCTGAGTTACTCCGGCATTTTGTGCATTATATAACTAGTATTACATACAAATAATTTCTTAATTCAAACATTTTGCGAAGTAAATTTGGAACTGTTGGTCATTATTTACCACTGTAGGTTTTAATGTATCTGAGGGTTTAATGTTATATCCTTAATTTTGTTACTCCTGAAGTGAGTTTACTCTTTAAAAAGATATATTTATGCAGGATTTCAAGATGTATTCAAGGGAGAGTTGGATGTGGCTGTTTGGGCTAATGGAATCAAGGGATATGGGGAGAAAGCAGGGATGGGGTACTGATTCTGGATGATCAGCCATGATCATTAGTGTTGAATGGCCGACTCCTGCACCAATTTTCTATGTTTCTATGTTTCTAAAATGTGTTGAACTGTTACCAGACATTTCACTTTTTCTTTTCTGCTTCTTTATTTATAAAGGGCTCCCTGGAAGATCAAGTCATCCAGGCCAACCCTGTGCTAGAAGCTTTTGGCAACGCCAAGACCACCAGAAACAACAACTCCTCGCGCTTTGTAAGTCTTTGTTTGCTCTTTGCCTTCCGTGATTTCCGCCTCTATTGTCTCATCTCCAACACGTCAGTAGGGAATCGGACTGGAGTTGCTTTCCAATTATATGAACAACTTCCATAGGTTAAATTCATTCACAAAATGCTGGAGTAACTCAGCAGGTCAGGCAGCATCTCAGGAGAGAAGGAATGGGTGACGTTTCGGGTCGAGACTCTTCTTCAGACTGATGTCAGGGGGGCAGGACAAAGGAAGGATATAGGTGGAGACAGGGAGATAGAGGGAAAACTGGGAAAGGGGGGGGGGGGGAAGAGAGGGACAGAGGAACTATCTAAAGTTGGAGAAGTCAATGTTCATACCGCTGGGCTGTAAGCTGCCCAAGCGAAATATGAGGTGCTGTTCCTCCAATTTCCGGTGGGCCTCACTATGGCACTGGAGGAGGCCCATGACAGAAAGGTCAGACTGGGAGTGGGAGGGGGAGTTGAAGTGCTCAGCCACCGGGAGATCAGGTTGGTTAAGGCGGACTGAGCGAAGGTGTTGAGCGAAACGATCGCCGAGCCTGCGTTTGGTTTCGCCGATGTAAAGAAGTTGACATCTAGAGCAGTGGATGCAATAGATGAGGTTGGAGGAGGTGCAGGTGAACCTCTGTCTCACCTGGAAAGACTGTTTGGGTCCTTGGATGGAGTCGAGGGGGGAGGTAAAGGGGCAGGTGTTGCATCTCCTGCGGTTGCAGGGGAAAGTGCCCGGGGATGGGGTGGTTTGGGTCGGAAGGGACGAGTGGACCAGGGAGTTACGGAGGGAACGGTCTCTGCGGAACGCAGAAAGGGGAGGGGATGGGAAGATGTGGCCAGTAGTGGGGTCCTGTTGTGGGGTCCAAAGGTTAAATGGGAGGCACAGTGGCGAGGCGGGTAGAGCCGCTGCCTCACCGCGCCAGAGACACAGTTTTGATTCTGACCTCAGGTGCTGTTTGTATGGAGTTTGCACATTCTCCCTGTGACCTTGTGGGTTTCCTCTGGGCACACTGGCTTCCTCCCACATCCCAAAGACGGCGGGTTTTATTGGCTTCTGTAAATTGCCCCGAGTGTGCAAGGAGCGGGTGTGAAAGTGGGATAACATAGAACTAGTGTGAACGGGCGATCAATGGTCAGCGTGGACTCAGAGGGCTGAAGGTGCGTTTAGGAAGAAACTGCAGACGCTGGTTTACACCGAAGATAGACACAGAGTGCTGGAGTAACTCAGCGGGACAGGCAGCATCTCTGGAGAGAAGGAATGGGTGACGTCTGAAGAAGGCTCTTGACCCGAAGCATCACCCATTCCTTCTCTCCAGAGATGCTGCCTGACCTGCTGAGTTACTCCAGCATTTTGTGTCGACCTTGGTAACGTTCAGTGTCAAATAAGAATAAACTGGAAATAAACATCTGACCCTAAGCAAGTGTGTTTGACTTGACATACAAATAGAAGGTGCTGGAAATACTCTCTGGGACAGGCAGCCGGTGTGGAGAGAGAGTTAAAATTCAGGTCCATGATCTTTCACAGAACATAGAACATAGAACGGCACAGCTCAGCAACAGGCCCTTCGGCCCACAATCATTACTTACAGAATAATGAAAGGCATCGATAGAGTGGATGTGGAAAGGATGTTTCCACTGGTGGGAGAGTCTAGGACCAGAGGTCACAGCCTGAGAATTAATGGGCGCTCTTTTAGAAAGGAGGTGAGGAGGAACTTCTTTAGTCAGAGGGTAGTTAATCTGTGGAACTCATTGCCACAGAGGGCTGTGGAGGCCAAGTCAGTGGATATTTTTAAGGCAGAGACAGACAAATTCTTGATTAGAACGGGTGTCAGGGGTTATGGGGAGAAGGCAGTAAAATGGGATTAGGAGGCAGAGTTCAGCCGTGATTGAATGGCAGAGTAGACTCGATGGGCCGAATGGCCTAATTCTACTCCTATAACCTGTGAATGTGAACTTGTGAACAGTGCCTGTGCCGTACATGATGCTAAGACCACTGTCCACACATAATCCATATCCCTATTCAAAATCATATTATGGTTACTATCATATGACACAATCATATTACTGGCATATTTGACTCCACCACCACCACTGGCTGCAGGTTCCAATTGCTCACCACCTTCTGTGTAAAAACAAACCCAACATCTTTCATTAGAACTCGAGAAAATTAGTGTTGAGTTCCATCCTGAAGGGAGTAAGGAGCGTTATGTTGTGTGTGCGTGCGTGCATGCGTGTGTAAGCGAGCGTGCAAGTGTGCGCACATATATTTAGGACTGAAGTTGAATATTAATGGTAACTCGTAGCAAAATACCGTCTAATTTCACTCTCTCATCCTCTCAAGGGAAAATTCATTCGCATTCACTTTGGTCCGACTGGCAAACTCTCGGGTGCTGATATTGAGAGCTGTAAGCATATGTATTTATTCATACATATATTTTTTAAAGCTGCATTTGTTATTTAAAGAACGTTAGCCGTTTGAGATTTCTGCCATTTCATGATTTTGTGACAATAAGCTGAACTGAACAATTTGAACACTGGAGAGTTTGATTCACACGTTTGCAATGTGTCTGTTCATTCAGATTTGCTTGAAAAGTCGCGTGTGATCTCGCAACAATCAGCTGAGAGAGGCTACCACATCTTCTATCAGCTCTTGTCTGGAAAGATCCCAAGCATAATCGGTAAGTGGTTGGTAGTTAACAAGCATCATTAACTCACAAAGCACTGGGAAGAAACTATCCTCAGTCCATAAAGGGAGCCCAGCGCAGCTATCAAATATGAATCATGGTGATCACACAACTACTCCGCTCAGCATCATTGCCAATTTATTGATTGAATTGATTGAAAGGTTCAGCATGGAAACAGGCCCTTCGGCCCATCAAGTTCATGCCGACCATCGCTCACCCGTTCACACTACAGTAGTTCTATGCTGTCCCACTTTCTCAACCGCCCCCTACACATTGGGGAACAATTTGCAGAGGCCAATTGACCTGCGGACCAGTATGTCTTTGGGAGGAAACCGGAGCACCCGGAGAGAACTCCACTCGGTCAAAGGGAGAACGTGTAAACTCCACACGGAGAGCGCCCGAGGTCAGACTCGAACTCGGGTCTCTGGCGCTGCGAGGCAGCAGCTCTACCATCTGTACCACTGTGTGGCCCCTACTTTGCTGGGCCAGATGTGTGCGAGTAGACAGGAATGCAAATAGCAGTGGCACAGGGGTAGAGTTGCTGCCTTACAGCGCCAGAGACCCGGGTTCGATCCTGACGGCGGGTGCCGTCTGTACGGAGTTTGTACGTTCTCCCCGTGGCCTACGTGGGTTTTCGCCAAGATCTTCGGTCTCCTCCCACACTCCAAAGACGTACAGGTTTGTAGGTTCATTGGCTTGGCACAAATGTAAATTGTCCCGAGTCCGTGTAGGATAGTTTTAATGTGCGGGGATCGCTGGTCAGCGTGGACTCGGTGGGCCAAAGGGCTTGTTTCCGCGCTGTATCTCTAAGCTAAACTAAGCAAGTCAAGGTGAAAAACCATATCCACCTCAATTCACCCAACCTTGTTGTTGGTGTACTCCTGTACATACAGAACTGACGGAGCAAATTGTCTCCTTCCAATTGAGCTCTTGTTCATCACTTTGATCAGAGAGCAAAAAAAAACAACGCAAGGATGAGATAATCATAAAGAAAACTTGAAATGGATGAGATAATATGAGCGGAAAAAGTCTTGGCTAAAAGACGATCTAATTTTATCTTTGGTGTAAAATCTAGCGAGTCTGATCATTCTCTGCATCATGTAGCCCATCTGTTGTGACAAGAATACATGGGATTGGCAGAGTAGACAGTGATTAAGATATCGCAGGGAGGGAAGTGTGTTCTCTCATGCCTCCTACAACACGAATATACTTAGAGACAAATTAAAATAGACTGCAGTTGGCCTCAAAATTGTTCCAAACCAAGATGGGAAATGTTGACATAAATGACACAATTGACAGTGTGACTGAAGTTTAAATGAATTGGTCTTGACCTTCTGCCACAAAGTGCAGGTTTTGTGCGCTACTTATTAAATTTCATCAAAAATCAACTTGAATGCGTGCAGCGCAGGTTTACTAGGTTAATTCCCGGAATGGCGGGACTGTCGTATGTTGAAAGACTGGAGCAGCTAGGCTTGTATACACTGGAATTTAGAAGGATGAAAGGGGATCTTATCGAAACGTATAAGATTGTTAAGGGGTTGGACACGTTAGAGGCAGGAAACATGTTCCCAATGTTGGGGGAGTCCAGAACAAGGGGCCACAGTTTAAGAATAAGGGGTAGGCCATTTAGAACGGAGATGAGGAGAAACTTTTTCAGTCAGAGAGTTGTGATCCGTTGCCTGATCCGTTGAGTTACTCCAATGTTTTTTGTTGAAGTATTCAATAGACAATAGACAATAGGTGCAGGAGGAGGCCATTCGGCCCTTCGAGCCAGCACCACCATTCAATGTGATCATGGCTGATCATTCTCAATCAGTACCCCGTTCCTGCCTTCTCCCCATACCCCCTGACTCCGCTATCCTTAAGAGCTCTATCTAGCTCTCTCTTGAATGCATTCAGAGAATTGGCCTCCACTGCCTTCTGAGGCAGTGAATTCCACAGATTTACAACTGAAAAGGTTTTTCCTCATCTCCGTTCTAAATGGCCTACCCCTTATTCTTAAACTGTGGCCCCTTGTTCTGGACTCCCCCAACATTTGGGAACATGTTTCCTGCCTCTAACGTGTCCAACCCTTTAATAATCTTATATGTTTCGATAAGATCTCCTCTCATCCTTCTAAATTCCAGTGTATACAAGCCTAAAACTCTGTTGTTGTTATTTTCCCAAACAGAGGCACTGTTGTTGCAGGCTGACCCCAACCAATACTTCTGGGTGTGTCAGGGTGTCGTTAATGTGGAGAACATGGATGATGGAGAGGAGTTGGGTCTCACTGATGTAAGTATTTTAACATTTAACACTTAGTCCCTTGAAACTTTACCCAATAGTGAAGGGCCTGGTTAGAGTGGATAGAGTGGCTAGGATGTTTCCACTAGTGGGAGAGCCATCTCATCGGAATAAAAGGACGTAGCTTTAGAGAGGAGTTGGGGCGGCACGGTGGCGCAGCGGTAGAGTTGCTGCCTTACAGCGCCAGAGACCCGGGTTTGATCTTGACTGCGGGTGCTGTCTGTACGGAGTTTGTACGTCCTCCCTGTGACCTGCGTGGGTTTTTGTCTGGGAGCTCCGGTTTCCTCCCACACTCCTAGGACGTACAGGTATGTAGGTTAATTAGCTTGGTAAAATTGTAAATTGTTCCAAGTGTGTGCAGTATGGTGTTACTGTGCGGGAATCGCTGGTCGGCACAGCCTCTGTGGGCCGAAGGGCCTGTTTCCGTACTGTATCTCTAAACTAAACCAAGCTAAAGATGAGGAGGAATTTCTTTAGCCAGAGGATGGTGAATCTGTGGAATTAATTGCCACAGATGGCTGTGGAGGCCATCGTTGGGCATTATTAAGGCACAGATTAACAGATTCTTGATTAGTAAAGGACTCAGGGGTTATGTGGAGAAGGCAGAAAAATGCCGTTGAGAAGAAAAGATGCCAGGCACGAATGAATGGTGGAGTAGACCTGGCTTATTTCTGCTCCTTAAAATGAATGCACTGCAACTGTGAATTGGCAACACGTCTCGGTGGAAGTAATTGTTATAAACTGGGAAATATACTTGGATGGGAGATTGGAGGGTGAAGAAGAGCTTTATCAGCCTGCAGAAACAAGGAACTGCAGAAGCAAAAGGACACAAAGTGCTGGAGTAACTCAGCGGATCAGCAAGCAACTCTGGAGAACATGGATAGATGATATTTCGGGTCAGGACCCTTCTTCAGACTGATTGTAGGTGTGGGGGTGGGGGTGGAAGAGAGGAAAGTTATTAGATCATAAGATCATAAGTGATAGGAGCAGAATTAGGCCATTTGGCCCATCGTCTACTCCGCCATTCAATCATGGCTTATCTACCTTTTCCTCTTAACCCCATTCTCCTGCCTTCTCCTCATAACCTCTGGCACCCATCTCCAGACCTGAGTTGCCACTTGACTCTGAGATAGGGTTGCCAACTGTCCCGTATTAGCCGGGACATCCTGGTATTTTGGGCTAAATTGGTTTCCCCCTTACGGGACAGCCCTTGTCCCGTATTAGGCCCTGGGGGCACAGTCGGCCCGGACTCTGCAGGCCCCGACACTGTGGGCCCCGACACCATAGACGGGCCCGACACTGTGGGCCCCGACACTGTGGGCCCCGACACCATAGACCCCAACGCTGTAGGTCCCGACAGTCTAGGTTTCTGGTATTTTAGCTCCGCACAGTCTAGATCCGGAGGCCCGGGTGCCGCCTGACGGAGGTTGCCTAGCAACCCGCCTCCCGGCCCTAGCGGCCACTGTTGGTGGAGCGGGAGCACGTGGCCGCTGGCTGGGTGAAGTCACGTGGGGCATGGGGCAGAGACATCACCTTGTCCCATATTTGGGAGTGAGATAGTTGGCACCCCTACTCCGAGATGACCATTTAGAGCATGTGGAAGATAGACATCAAATGCTGGCGTAACCTAGCGGGACAGTTATGAACAACAGCATTTATAAGGCATTTGGATAGGCAGACGGTATAGGAAGGGTTGAGAGGGATTTTGGCCAAGCAGGTAAATGGGATGAGCTTAGTTGGTTGGTTCTCGGTTGGCATTCTTGCTTGGCATGAACGGGCCTGTTTCCGTGCTCAATGACAAGTCTGTGATGTTTGATCACCAGGTTGCCTTTGATGTCTTGGGGTTCACTGCTGAAGAGAAACTTGGCATCTACAAGTTGACTGGGGCCATTATGCATTTCGGTAACATGAAGTTCAAGCAAAAACCAAGGGAAGAGCAAGCTGAAGTTGACACTCCTGAAGGTAGATTCCCCATCATTCAATGGAATATCTCCAATCATATGAATTGAAAGAAGCACAAGGTAGAAAAGTGGGGAAAGTGACTCACTGGAAAATACTGAACAGTACTATGTGGAGAAACATCTGAACAGTAATGCAGCACAGTGGCGCAGGTGGTCGAGCAGTTGTCTCACCAGTCAGTTCAGTTTAATTTGTTGTCATGTGTGTCGAGGGGGTACGGTGGAAAGTTTTTTGTTGCGTGCTAACCAGTCAGCGGAAAGATAATGCATGATTATAATCGAGCCAATTACTGGGCATAGATACATGATAAGGGAATAACGTTTAGTGCAAGGTAAACCGGCGAAGACCGATCAAGGATAGTCCGATCAAGGTACGACCAAAGAGGTAGATACAAGAAGTTAGGTTTATCCGGAGTATTGTGTGCAGTTTTGGTCTCCTAATTTGAGGGAGGACGTCCTTGCTATTGAAGCAATGCAGCGTAGGTTCACGAGGTTAACCCCCGGGATGGCGGGACTGTCGTATGAGGAAAGAATGGAAAGACTGGGCTTGTGTTCACTGGAGTTTAGAAGGATGTGAGGGGATCTTATAGAGACGTATAAAATTATGGAAGGACTGGACAAGCTAGCTGCAGGAAAAATGTTCCCAATGTTGGGGGAGTCCAGAACCAGGGGCCACACAGTCTAAGAATAAGGGGGAGGCCATTTAAAACTGAAGTGAGAGAAAACATTTTCGCCCAGAGAGATGTGAATTTGTGGAATTCTCTGCCACAGAAGGCAGTGGAAGCCAATTCACTGGATGAATTTAAAAGAGGTAGATAGAGCTCTGGGGGCTAGTGGAATCAAGGGATATGGGGAGAAGGCAGGCACGGGTTACTGATTGTGGATGATTGGCCATGATCACAATGAACGGATAGCGTAGATGGGCATTTTGGTCTGGATGGGTCGAAGGGCCTGTGTGCTGGGTGACTCCATGACTCTGACTCTAGAAGAGGCTTGGACAGAGTGGATGTGGAGAGGATGTTTCCATTAGTGGGAGAGTCCAGTACGAGCGGTCATAGCCTCAGATTTAAAGAACTTTTTTTAGGAAGAAGATGAGGAGAAATTTCTTTAGTCAGAGGGCGGTGAATTGGTGGAATTCTTTGCCACAGAAGGCTGTGGAGGCCAAGTCAGTGGATATATTTAAGGCCGAGATAGATAGATTCTTGATTTGTATGGGTGTCAGAGGTTGTGGGAAGATGGCAGGAGAATGGGGTTAAGGAGGGAGAGATAGATGAGCCATGATTGAATTGCAGAGTAGACTCGATGGGCCAAATGGCCTAATTCTACCTCTATCCCTTATGAACTTATGAAGAGGAGGTATAAAATACTGACATTTCATTGTGCAACGCATTAATGTTTTGTGATAATGAACCAGAAAATGCCAGAAGAGATTCAGCAGGTTCATTCAACTTCTCTACCTTCTCTGTCCTCTGTATCTAGTGGCTGACAAAGTCGCCCACTTGATGTCCATCAATGCAGGAGATTTGCAAAAGGGCATCACCAGGCCCAGGGTGAAGGTTGGCAATGAGTTTGTGCAGAAGAGCCAGAATGTGGACCAGGTGAGCATGGGCATCCAACCTCATTCCAATGTAATAAATAGACCATTGAACACAGAACAGTACAGCACAGGACCAGGCCTTTCAACCCACAACATTTGGACCGAATATGAGACCAACACCAATTCTTATCTTACTGCATAAAATCCATATCACTCATTCTCTGCATATCCATATGCATATCCAAAAGTGTCTTAAATGCTACTATCTCCTCTTTAATGCTACCATCACTGCCACCATAACCTGGCAGCCTGTTCCAGGCAGTCACGACACTCTGCGTAAAAACCTGCCTTGCACACCCCCTTTAAACTTTGCCCCCTCTCACCTTATAAGGCTATTACATTTCTATTGTTTAAAAAATTCCATCCACCAGAAAAAAAACCCTGATATATTATCAGTCCACTAACATTTGGATTTGGTTGGTTTAATTGCCAGCTTTCACCTTCTCCCTCTCCAAAGGATTTGACTGTCTTTTTTGATCATGCTCCCTTTGATAAAAGAGCATTCCCTCACGTCGTCACTGGTGGTCTTCTGTTGCCTCACTTTTCAATTTTGGAAGCACTTTCCACGGGGATTTTGAATGCCACCAGCACTACCAACACCAGGCAGAATTATGCTTTTGTTTTGTACAAATGACGGTGGCGCAGCGGTAGAGTTGCTGCCGTACAGCGCCAGAGACCCGGGTTCGATCCTGACTACGGGTGCTGTCTGTATGGAGTTTGTACGGTCTCCCTGTGACCTGTGTATGGTTTCTCCGGGTGCTCCGGTTTCCTCCCACACTCCAAAGGTGGACAGGTTTATCGGTTAATTGGCTTTGGGAAAATTGTAAACTGTCCCCAGTGTGTGGGATAGTGGCGGTCACAGGAATCGCTGGCCGGCGTGGACTCGGTGGGCCAAAGAGCCAGCTTCCGCGCTATATCTCTAAACTAAAAACCAAACTAATAAGGCCAGGCTTCCACTGTCATCTCGATCTATCTCAAACTCAGGGACCAATCTTGCTGCGTGTTAAAATGTTTTCCCACACAGTAAGAATAGATCTTGCCTCTGCAGTCAATACAAGGGTGAGTTTGATGAACTTGTTTTCATTTGTGTCTTCTTTCAGTGCTACAATGCGATCGGCGCGTTGGCCAAGTCTGTTTATGACAAAATGTTCAAATGGATGGTGGTCAGAATCAACAAGACCTTGGACACCAAGTTGCAGCGCCAATACTTCATAGGAGTGCTGGACATCGCTGGCTTTGAAATCTTTGAGGTAGAGTCTTACAATGGAGACACTTTGCAATGCAGATCACCAAAAATTAGCAATCTACTAACATTGTTGATTATTAAGGTAGACACAAAATGCTGGAGTAACTCAGTGGGTCAGGCAGCATCTCAGGAGAGAAGGAATGGGTGGCGTTTCGGGTCGACCCGAAACGCCACCCATTCCTTCTCTCCTGAGATGCTGCCTGACTCGCTGAGTTACTCCAGCATTTTGTGTCTACCTTCGATTTAAACCAGCATCTGCAGTTATTTTCCTGCATTTGTTCATTATTGAAGCAGAAGATGAAATGTTATTCGCGTTTCAAGTTCTGATGATATAAAATAATCTTTACAGGGGCTAATTTTAACTTTAAAAATTGGCAGTATTGGTTCAACTAATACGGACTACTAACATCTGAGAAGTAGTATGTTGGGAGGAACATTTGTTATAGTTCATTTTCCATTGTCAAATGACCGGAAATACTCTAAAAAGAAAGGACAGAATGAATCAGGACAATTGACTCTTCACGGCTGCTGAAACATTCATAAGGATCATGGCTGATCGTCCATCTCAACTCCCACTGTTCCGACTCCCACTGTCTCTGTAACCTATGGTTCTCTGAGTATCTAAGAACTATGGATTGCTGAGCCAAATTTGCTCCACAACAGGACATTCATTGTCCTCTGGAGTAGTAACGTCGGGAGCCTAACAGCTCTCTGAATTAAGTTGTTTCTCCTCACCGATCCTGAATGAAAGATCGATTATTCTGAGAATGGTCCCCATTCTCGTCTCTTGACTCAAAGGAAACATACACCCGGCATCCAACCTTTCAAACTTCTTAGGAATTTATTTTTCTGTTCCTTTGAGATCACCTTTCATTTTCCTAATCTCAATCGAATATAGGTTTGGTTCACAGAACCTCTCATGATGTGATTATCATCCCAAGCCAGAATCAATCTGGTCATAAGGAGTAGAATTAGGCCATTCGGCCCATCAAGTCTACTCTGCCATTCAATCATGGCTGATCTATCTCTCCCTCCCAACCCCATTCTCCTGCCTTCTCCCCATAACCTCTGACACCCGTACTAATCAAGAATCTATTTATCTCGGCCTTAAAAATATCCACCGACAACGTCCACAGCCTTCTGTTGCAAAGAATTCCACACATTCACCACCCTCTGACTAAAGGAATTTCTCCTCATCTTCTTCCTAAAAGAATGTCCTTTAATACTGAGGCTATGACCTCTAGTCCTAGACTCTCCCACTAGTGGAAACATCCTCTCCACATCCACTCTATCCAAGCCTTTCACTGTTCTGTATGTTTCAATGAGTTCCCTCCTCATTCTTCTAAACTCCAGCGAGTACAGGCCCAGTGCCGACAAACGCTCATCATACGTTAACCTACTCATTCCTGGGATCATTCTTGTAAACTTTCTCTGGACCCTCTCCAGAGCCAGCACATCCTTCAAAATCTGATGATTTTTCCTTTGCAAGACAAAGGAAAAGGAGAACAGTGGAAGGAATGTTAGACAAAGGAAGAATCGGGAGAGGGGGAAGAGTAGTGTTTTGCCTCCAACTCTCTTCCAGGTTTCTCCCCCCGACTACAATCAGTCAGAAGAAAGGTCCCGACCCAAAACATCGCCTATCCATGTTCTCCAGAGATGTTGCCTGACCCGCTGAGTTACTCCAGCACTCTGTATCTCTGTCTGGTGTGGAATGCAGTGAGTTGCTTGGACCCAGAGACTTGTAACTGCATTTAAAATTTGTCGACAGAATCATGGGTGAAAATGCAGATTTAAAAATTGGGACTTTCAAAGGACAAGGGAATGACAATCAATAGATAATCTTAATGGTTTGAAAGTAAACCTTGATTTCTAAATAAATAAGTGCTATGCGAGATGCGAAAGGAATGAGAATTAAACAGTTGTCCAAATAGTTTGGTAAGGAAATATTCTTATTTTCCACCATTATTATACTTCTGTAGTGACCGTAGTGATGTATCCTTATTATAGACAATAGACAATAGACAATAGGTGCAGGAGGAGGCCATTCGGCCCTTCGAGCCAGCACCGCAATTCAATGTGATCATGGCTGATCATTCTCAATCAGTACCCCGTTCCTGCCTTCTCCCCATACCCCCTGACTCCGCTATCCTTAAGAGCTCTATCTAGCTCTCTCTTGAATGCATTCAGAGAATTGACCTCCACTGCCTTCTGAGGCAGAGAATTCCACAGATTCATAACTCTCTGACAATTAGACCGTAATGTTGTATCCTTATTGTTTTGGTTATGCTTTATTCGTAATTGTTAACTGTACGTTTGTGTTGTCATTTGCGAGCGGAGCACCGAGGCACATTCCTTGTATATGCACATACTTGGCCAATAAACGTATTCATTCATTCATTCATTCATTCCACAGTTCAACAGCTTTGAGCAACTCTGCATCAACTTCACCAACGAGAAGCTGCAACAGTTTTTCAATCACCACATGTTTGTCCTGGAACAGGAGGAATATAAGAAGGAGGGGATTATCTGGCAGTTCATTGATTTCGGCATGGATCTCCAAGCTTGCATCGAGCTGCTGGAGAAGGTAATTGCATCAAACAACTCCCAAAAACATTGACAGAACGGACAATGACCAAGAGCCAGAAACAAGAAGGTAAAACATTGGGGAGAAAAATTCATAGAGGGTGGAAACAGGTCCTTTGACCCAACTTGCCCACACCAACCAACATGTCCCAACTACACTAGTCCCACCTGCCTGCATTTGGCACATATCCCTCCAAACCTGTCCTATCCATGCACCTGTTTAATGTTTCTTAAACGTTGCAATAGTACCTACCTCAATTACCCCCGCCAACAGCTCATTCCAAACACCCACCACCCTTTGTGTAAAAAAGTTACCCCTCAGGTTCCTATTGGGTGGCACGTTGGCGCAGCGGTAGAGTTGCTGCCTTATAGTGCTTGCAGCGCCGGAGACCCGGGTTTGATCCCGACTACGGGTGCTGTCTGTAGGGAGTTTGTACGTTCTCCCTGTGACCGCGTGGGTTTTCTAAGAGATCTTCGGTTTCCACCCACACTCTAAACACATACAGGTATGTGCTGAGGGTAAATTGACTTCCGATGTTCTTGAGCTAACATTGTGTCTTGGCCCAGAGGGCCACTCCACATCACTGAAGCACTTGTCACTCTCCAAATCTCACCGTACCAATCCCATGACCTCTTTCAACTAAATTGATGAATGTGTATGGAATCAAAGGGTCTTAACCTGTTCGGCCAGACAACACCCAGAGTTGTGCAGCTAGTAGAGCTTCTGCCTCACAGCGCCAGTGTCCCAAATAGTTCGATCCTGACTTCGTCTGTTCTCTGTGTGGAGTTTGTAACGTTCTCCCTGTGACCGTGTGGGTTTCCTCTGGGTGCTCCTGCTTCTTCCCACATCCCAAAGACGTGCGGATTTGTAGGTTAATTGGCCTCTGTAAAATGGCCCCTCCTGTGTAGAAGCCTAATGAGAAAGTGTGACAATGTGGAAATGGTGTGAACGGTTGATCGATAGTCAGCGTGGACTCACTTGGATGAAGGGCCGGTGTCAATGCCATGTCTCTAAACGTGGTTGGGCAATCCAAATGTATCCACTTTGGGGTAGCAGTTTGACCATTGCTTGTGGATGAGTAGCCATGGCACAACCCAGTGAAAATTCTTCTGCTCTTGTTTTTCCAGCCCATGGGAATCTTCTCCATCCTGGAGGAGCAATGTGTGTTCCCCAAAGCCACGGATGCAACATTCAAGGCCGCCCTGTACGACAACCATTTGGGCAAGTCCAACAATTTCTTGAAACCAAAAGGTGGCAAAGGAAAAGCAGAAGCCACCTTTGAGCTGGTCCACTACGCGGGCACGGTGAGTATTGACATCTTTAGCAAACGTGCCGGGCTCTGCAATTCCACCAGTTCCAAAATAAGACTTGCCGGTGGTTGGTGAGCGGTGTGAGCCAATGGTGGGATTGGCCAATGTTCGTGGCCGATAGATTGCTGGCCAATAACTCAGCGGGTCAGGCAGCAACTCTGGAGAAAAAGGATGGGTGACATTTCCGGTCGGCACCCTTCTTCACCTATTCTTTATTCTCCAGAGATGCTGCCTGACCCACTGAGTTACTCAAAGCATTTTGTGTCTAAATTCAGTATGAACCAACATCTTCTTACACACTTGATGTCAAATCCACTCTGAAGATCCTTGGCGAAGACAATGTGGGATTCTGTAGATTGTGCATGCTGATTTGTCACCAGTCCATTTCACACAGCTGGTAGAGCTGCTGCCTCACAGTGCCAGAGACCCGGGTTCCCCCCTGATCTCGGGTGCTGCTTGTGTGGAGTTTGCACGTTCTCTCTGTGACTGCTTGGGTTCCCTCCAGGCGCTCTGGGTTTTCCCCCACATCCTAAAGACACGCGATCTTAGTTTACAATGCCTCCAGTCTGTGGGGAGTGGGTGTGAAAATGGGATAACATGGAACTGGTGTGAATGGGTGGTTGATGGTCGGTGTGGACACATCGACTTGCCATCCACAAGGTCCCTAACTCGACTCCAAGCTAGTCTAGACCAGTGCTTCTTAAACTGGTGAATGGTTCACCCAAGGGTGAATGAAACTAGAGGGGCGCATGAAGGGTGAATGAGTTAATATATGTAAAATTATACACAAGGGAGAATAAGACAAAAAGTATCCCAAAAAAAAAGAAAATTTAGTCGAGGGTGAATTAAATTTTGTGATAAAGACTCAAGGGTGAATCAGTTTAAGAAGCACTGGTCTAGACTCGATGTGTACCTTCACTGCGATACATTGTGATTGTCTTCTTGATCTTCATCAGGTTGGCTACAGCACCCAAGGTTGGCTGGAGAAGAACAAGGATCCCTTGAATGAAACGGTGGTGGGTCTTTTCCAAAAGTCAGCCCAGGCTTTGCTACCCATTCTGTTTAAAGAAGAAGAGGCACCAGGTACGTTACAGAGAACAGAGATGTGAAAGAGAGTGAGATACAACTCCAGGGGCTAGTGGAATCAAGGGATTATGGGGAGAAGGCAGGCATGGGTTACTGATTGTGGACGATCAGCCATGATCATCAATGAATGGCGGTGCTGGCTCGAAGGGCCAAATGGCCTCCTTTCTCCTGCATAGAAAGGAGAGGTGTTTTACTGTGCAGCGTGTTTTCTAAGCTGAAGGAAAAGAGAGATACACTTGTATGAGTTGGACAAGCTGGAATTAAGGAGTTCCTGCCACATCACACATGCATGAACATGCAGGCCTCAACTACCTCTAAGCCTGTTGTTTGATTTAGAAGTATAAGAACTGTTAGTTGAGTTTAGTTTAGTTCAGAGATACAGCACGGAAACAGGGCCTTCGGGCCACCGAGTCCTCACCGACCAGTGATCCCCGCACACTAACAGTACCCTAAATGTACCAAGGACAATTTTACATTGATACCAAGCCAATTAACTTACAAAACCTGTACGCCTTTGGAGTGCGGGAGGAAATAGAAGATCTTGGAGAAAACCCACGCAGATCACGGGGAGAAGGTACAAACTCCGTATAAACAGCACCCGTAGTCAGGATCGAACCCAGGTCTCTGCCGCTGTAAGGCAGCAACTCTACCTGTTACTTGAGTGGAAAAATCTTCTATCCCATTGCAGCTGGTGGAAAGAAACAGAGAAAAGGCTCTTCCTTCCAGACTGTTTCTGCAGTTTACAGGGTAAGGTTTTATTTTAGACATTTAACTGTCAGAGCTCACTCTAATGCTGGAAAATGATGACTGGGCTGGGATTCGAAGGCTGCATAATAATGATATCCAGTGAACTGTACTGAGTGTTGGGCCATCACCAATTGAAATCTGAGAATGGGCACAAAATGGTGGAGTAACTCAGCGGGACAGGCAGCATCTCTGGAGAGAAGGAATGGGTGATGTTTCGAGCAGAGGGTAAGGGTTTTACAGGGTAAAGTTTCTGTTTGGATTCTCCAGCAAGGACAATCGGCAAAACTTCTCTCCCTTGTATTTTCTTGGTTGGTTTGCCTTCATCCCAGACTACTCATCATTCAATCCTTCCTGGTTGAGTTTACTTCATTGTTGTCATGTGTGCACTGAAAAGCTTTTGTTGGCATGCTATCGAGTCAAAGAAAATATTTCTCAGCTGTAATCAGGCAACTGAAAGATCCTCTCACCAGCTAGAATGTGGTCCTGACTTGCCGTCTTCCTCGTTGGAGAACGTTGAACTATCTTTAACTGGACTTTATCTGACACTAAATAATAAACCTTTTATCATATATCTGTACACTGTGGGTGCCTTGACTGTAATCATGTATAGTCTTCTCATTGACTGGATAGCAAGCAATAAATAGCATGTATAGTCTTCTGGATAGCAAGCAATAAAAAAAGCTTTTCACTGTACCTCGTTGCACCTGACAATAATAAACTAAATTAAACTCATCTACACTAAACTAAATTAAACGTGAATACATTCAAGCCATCCACATATAAAGGATGAAGCATAAAGGATACAATATTTAGTGCAAGATATAATATTGAAGTCCGATAAAGTTCGATTAAAGATTGTTCACAGGTCTCACATGAGGTAGATGGGAGGTCAGGACCCCACTAGCTGATGAGAGGACCGTTCAGTTTATTGAATGATTTAATTTAATTATTCCACACTTGCTCTTTATTCAACACTTCGTGATTTCATTTAACTCGTGGAGTAACTTTGACATTTCTGGACCGATTGTTGTTTTTGCTCCATTTGATGCCTGGTCTCTTTGTGACCGGTCTCATTTCCCTTCACTGCCTCCATTTAAAATATTCCTCCTTTCAACACCACAGGAGCAGCTGAACAAGCTAATGACCACGCTGCGTAGCACTGCTCCCCACTTTGTGCGATGCATTGTGCCAAATGAAAACAAGCAATCGGGTGAGTCCCGTTCTATGTATAATCTTTGTAACTAGCACAAAAAAAAAAGTATAATTTTCTCTCGTCGAGCCAGAAGGTCACACGGCCCAGAAACAGGCCCTTCGGCACGACTCGTTCATGCCGATGAAGATGACCCATCGAAGCTAAGTGTTAAAGGACATCTATTCCCCCCACCGACCCTCCCCGCGGCTTTACGACATTCTTTTCTCTCCCTCTCAGGTCTGACGTAAGGTGTCCCACCTGCAACATTGACCCAGTTTGTCTTCCCACAGATGCGGTCTGACCTGTTGAAGATTTCCTGATTTTTTACATTTTTGTTTCAGTGGACTTTTAATTTAGACATTTAACTATCAGTGCTCACTATAATGCTGGAAAATCATGGCTGGGATTCAAAGGCTACAGCAATACTGATGTCTCGTGAACTATACTGAGTGTTGCAGCATTTCAGGAGAGAAGAAATGGGTGACGTTTCGGGTCGAGTCCCTTCTTCAGTCTGAAGAAGGGTCTCGACCCGAAACGTCACCCATTCCTTCTCTCCTGAGATGCTGCCTGACCTGCTGAGTTAGTCCAGCATTTTGTGAAATAAATTCCTTCGATTTGTACCAGCATCTGCAGTTATTTTCTTATACTGAGTGTTGGGTCACCACCAATTGAAATCTGATAATAAACACAAAATGCTGGAGTAACTTAGCGGGACAGGTGAGAAGGAATGGGTGACATTTCGGGTAGAGACCCTTCTTCAGACCGAGAGTCAGTGGAGAGGGAAACTGGAGGTACAGGAAGGTACAAAGAGAACATAAGGTGCGAAAAGGACAAATGAAAGCAGATGCAGTTCAAGGAACTGTACGACGGTTCATTGTTGGCTATTGGGAAAGGTGACAACGAGGCATAAAAAACAGTAAAACTAATCAGGAGGACAGTGAAACAAGTCGGACAACTAAGGAGGAGAAGGGACAGAGAGAGAGAGGGAAAGGAAGGGTTACTTGAAGTTGGAGAAATCAATATTCGCTGGGTTTTTCACACAATGCTGGAGTAACTTAGCAGGTCAGGCAGCATCTCGGGAGGGAAGGAATGGGTGACATTTTGGGTCGAGACCCTTTTTCAGACTGATGTCATGGGAGGGGGCGGGACAAAGATAGAATGTAGTCAGAGACAGTAAGACTAGTGGGAGAACTGGGAAGGGGGAGGGGATAGAGAGGGAAAAGCAGGGACTATCTGGAGTTAGAGAAGTCGACGTTCACATTGCGGGGGTGTAAACTACCCAAGCGAAATATGAGGTGCTGTTCCTCCAATTTGTGCTGGGCCTCACTCTGACGATGGAGGAGGCCCAGGGCAGAAAGGTCAGACTGGGAGTGGGAGGGGGAGTTGAAGTGCTGAGCCACCGGGGGATCAAGGAGGCTAAGACGAACTCCTTCGCCGGGTTAGAAGCTGCTCAAGCGAAATGTGATAATCATTGGTTTTGGTTTCTCCTGCAGGTGTGTGTGATGCTGCCCTCGTTCTTCATCAACTCGCATGTAACGGTGTGCTAGAGGGGATCCGTATCTGCAGGAAAGGGTTCCCCAACAGACTGCAGTATCCTGAGTTTAAACAGAGGCAAGTTTGCAGGACTTTGGTTCGACAACATTTGGAGCACAGCTTCCAGTTTATGTCATAATCTGTGAGGGATTTTCTCGGGGCATTGAGTATAAAAGTCAGGAAGCCATCGAACTTCATTCAGCTTTATAGAACTCTGGTTTGGCCGCATTTGGGGCATTGCTTCCAGTTCTGGTTGCCCCCCTTTACAGGAAGGAGGTTTTGAAAAGGGTGCAAGAGGAGTTTCACCAGAATGATGCCTGGATTAGTGAGTATTGGCTGCAGGGAGAGATGAGGGGCATGTCTCCATGAAACTTTTCCCCTTTCACTTTATAGCTGTTACCTCTAGTGTTGGACATTTCCACCCTGGGATATATATGTTCTGTCTACCTTATGTATAACAACATCTGCAGTTATTTCCCTACACAACTCATCTGCATTTATGTATGCCTCTCATCATTTTATATACTATATCCACTATTCTTCGACTTCAAAGTGGAATTCTTTGCCGCAGAAGGCTGTGGGGGCCAAGTCAGTGGATATATTTAAGGTAGAGATAGATAGGTTCTTGATTGTACAGCAGACGGAGGTTATGGGGAGAAGGCAGGAGAATGGGGTTAGGAGGGAGAGACAGTTCAGCCATGATTGAATGGCGGAGTAAACTTGTTGGGCCAAATGGCCTAATTCTACTCCTATTCCTTATGACCTTACTAAGTTCTCCCTTCAGCCTCCGACATTCCGGAGCAACAATCCATATGAATCTGACCTCACCCTGTAGCTAAAACCGGCTCAAGGAATCAAAGGACTGATGGACTACGTTGGACTAATGACAATCAGGGATGATCAAGAAGGCAGAACTGAAGGAAAATCAAAGAGTTTACAGATGTTGGGAGTGATGAAGCCTTGGAGGGATTTGGAAACAAATGTGTAAAAAGCCAATGCATTGGGCGGCACGGCACGGCACGGCACGGCACGGCACGGTGGTGCAGCGGCAGAGTTGCTGCCTTACAGCGCGCCAGAAATCCGGGTTCGATCCTGACAGCAAGTGCTGTCTGCATGGAGATGGCACGTTCTTCCTCTGACTGTGCGGTTTTTCTCTGGGTGCTTCTGTTTTCTCCCACATTCTAAAGAATGCAGGTTTGTAGGTTAATTGACTTCTCTAAATTGTCCCTCGAGTGTTGGATAGATCTGGTGTATGGGGTGATTGTTGGCCGGCGTATACTCAGTGGGCCGAAGGGCCTGTTGTTTCCATTCTGCATCTCTAAACTAAACTCTAAACTAAATGACAGGACTGATGGGTGATCGGGACTTGAGAGTAGATGATTCCATTTATGCGGACTGCAAAGTTGGAGACACTGAGTTGAAGAGTATTAGAACTGTTAAGTATAAAAGTAACACAGGCAAGGATGAGGGTTTCAGCAGTGAATGAACTGAGACATGGACTGTTTAGTTTAGTTATATAGCATAGAAACAGGCCCTTCGGTCCACTGAATCCACGCCAACCAACAATCACCTCTGCACTCAATAGACAATAGACAATAGGTGCAGGCTTAGGTCCTTTGGCCCTTCGAGCCAGCACCACCATTCAATGTGATCATGGCTGATCATTCTCAATCAGTACCCCGTTCCTGCCTTCTCCTCATACTCCCTGACTCCGCTATCCTTAAGAGCTTTATCTAGCTCTCTCTTGATTGCATTCAGAGAATTGGCCTCCACTGCCTTCTGAGGCAGTGAATTCCACAGATTTACAAATCTCTGACTGAAAAGGTTTTTCCTCATCTCCGTTCTAAATGGCCTACCGCTTATTCTTAAACTGTGGCCCCTGGTTCTGGACTCCCCCAACATTGGGAACATGTTTCCTGCCTCTAACGTGTCCAACCCCTTAATAATCTTATATGTTTCGATAAGATCCCCTCTCATCCTTCTAAATTCCAGTGTATACAAGCCTAGCCGCTCCAGTCTTTCAACAAATGACAGTCCCGCCATTCCGGGAATTCACCTAGTAAACCTATGCTGCACGCCCTCAATAGCAAGAATATCCTTCCTCAAATTTGGAGACCAAAACTGCACACAGTACTCCAGGTGCGGTCTCACTAGGGCCCTGTACAACTGTAGAAGGACCTCTTTGCTCCTATACTCAACTCCTCCTGTTATGAAGGCCAACATTCCATTGGCTTTCTTCACTGCCTGCTGTACCTGCATGCTTCCTTTCAGTGACTGATGCACTAGGACACCCAGATCTCGTTCTGTCCACACTAGGGACAGTTGACCTTTCACTGTCCCTCAGTACATGTGACATAAATAACAATAATAAACTAAACTAAATTTGGAAGCCGATTAATGCTGGAGTAACTCGGCAGGACAGGCAGCATCACTGGAGAGAAGGGCGGCACGGTAGCGCAGCGGTAGAGTTGCTGCTTTACAGCGAATGCAGCGCCGGAGACTCAGGTTCGATCCTGACTACGGGTGCTGCACTGTATGGAGTTTGTACGTTCTCCCCGTGACCTGCGTGGGTTTTCTCCGAGATCTTCGGTTTCCTCCCACACTCCAAAGACGTACAGGTATGTAGGTTAATTGGTTGGGTAAATGTAAAAATTGTCCCTAGTGGGTGTAGGATAGTGTTAATGTACGGGGATCGCTGGGCGGCACGGACTTGGTGGGCCGAAAAGGCCTGTTTCCGGCTGTATATATATGATATGATATGATAACCTACAAACCTGTACGTCTTTGGGATGTGGGAGGAATCCAGAGCACCCGGAGAAAACCCCAGTGACCACAAGAAGGACATGCAAACTTCACACCGACATCACCTGTAGTCAGGATTGAACCCGTGCCTCTGGCACTGTGAGACAGCAACTCTACCACCATGCTGCCCTGAGTGATAAGGGTATTGTTACTGAGATGGTACCTGAGATCCTCAGGTGGATATGGAGGGAGATATTCGGCTCAGAATCAGTCGAGATGCTCAGATTGGGGACAGTGTGGGTGGGGCAGCATCAACCATTAATGAAGGGGGTTTTGTCTGGATGCTGAGGGAAAGGAGTGAGTGGTCTCTTAAATTAATTTCACTGTTTAAATAAGAAGAAGCAGAATAAATATGTGGGAAGGAACTGCAGATGCTGGTTTACACCGAAGAAAGACACAAAATGCTGGAGTATCTCGACTGGACATGCAGCATCTCTGGAGAGAAGGAAGGGGTGACGTTTTTGGTCGAGGACTTCCTTCTCTCCAGTGATGCTGCCTGTCCTGCCGAGTTACTCCAGCATTTTGTCGCCCATCTTAGAAGCAGAATAAAGGTAAGTAATAAAGCTGCAGTCATGAAGTCTGATTGCCCAGTCTCACGTCACGTATCGCTTTTATAGACAATAGACAATAGACAATAGGTGCAGGAGGAGGCCATTCGGCCCTTCGAGCCAGCACCGCCATTCAATGTGATCATGGCTGATCATTCTCAATCAGTACCCTGTTCCTGCCTTCTCCCCATACCCCTTGACTCCACTATCCTTGAGAGCTCTATCCAGCTCTCTCTCGAATGCATTCAGAGAATTGGCCTCCACTGCCTTCTGAGGCAGAGAATTCCACAGATTCACAACTCTCTGACTGAATTTTTTTTTCCTCATCTCAGTTCTAAATGGCCTACCCCTTATTCTTAAACTGTGGCCCCTTGTTCTGGACTCCCCCAACATTGGGAACATGTTTCCTGCCTCTAACGTGTCTAACCCCTTAATAATCTTGTACGTTTCGATAAGATCTCCTCTCATCCTTCTTTTTTGTCCAGGTACCACATCTTGAACCCAAACGTCATCCCCAAGGGATTTGTTGATAACAAGAAAGCTTCAGAATTGGTCCTTGCTTCAATTGGTCTGGACGATAATGAGTACAAAATCGGACACACTAAGGTAACGCATCTTTCAGCTGAACAGAGAGATCACTCGAGTACTAACGTGCAGGTAACCCTTGTTATAACGGACCACGGGACTGGCGGGGGGGGATGGTGTCCGTTATTCCCAACATGTGTCCGCTATAACCAAGTAAGGGATAACCACCCAGCCGTCACACTCCGTCAAATAACCAGTAGTTTTCACATACAAAGTTCTTTTTAACAACTAAAAAATGCTAAGAGCTGTTTGTAACGTTGTTCAGTAGAGGATCGTTGCGCATGCATTGATCGAGGCAATTGCATGTCGGTCAGACGGCCTCCCACAGTGTAACGAGCAGCCCGTGTTCTTAAAGTGGCAGCGGTGCCTTATTACTGTGGGGCCATTCCGCCCTGTGTAACCAAAATCTGTTACAAAGAGGTCCGTAATAAGCGAGGGTCACACGGATGTTGCTACGGATATGAATTTTCTGCCGTTTAGTTCATTTAAATGGCATGAACGGTGGATATTGTTAGTTTGCAGTTTCATTCAAGGTTGCATTGAAATTTCTAACCTGCCTCAGTCCTGAGATTATTGTCAATCTTCAGGCATCTGTATCACCTTCACATTCTGAATTGTTATAATTTAATTTCTTATTGATTTTTTAATTAATTTCAAATATTAATTTATTTATCTGATGCGTTGCTTCTCTGCACCTTTTCATTCACAAGGGAAGATTTTCATTCATAGTCTAGGCCATGCCACACACGTTTCCTGTCATCGGTTTAAG
This sequence comes from Rhinoraja longicauda, assembly GCF_053455715.1. Classification (NCBI taxonomy): domain Eukaryota; kingdom Metazoa; phylum Chordata; class Chondrichthyes; order Rajiformes; family Arhynchobatidae; genus Rhinoraja; species Rhinoraja longicauda. Next base: position 5,015,977 of record NC_135973.1, read on the forward strand.
TCGACTAATGGTCTTGATATGGTTGACGTATAAAATCCCTTTCTTTAGTTCAGAGATACAGCATGGAAACAGAGTCCGGCCCAATGAGCCAACGCCGACCATCAATCTCCCATTCACATAAGTTCTTTGTTACCCCACTTTCGCATCCACTCCATACAAACTTAGGGCAATCACCCTATATGTCCACACATCTTTGGGAAGTGGGAGGAGACAGGAGCACCTGGAGGAAACCCATGCAGTCACACTCCACCAAGGCAGCACTCGAGATCAAGATCAAACCTGGGTCTCTGGCACTGTGAGGCAGCAGCTCTACCACCTGTGCCACTGTGCCGCCTGAAGGATGGAATAATCTTTCATGACTCTTGCTTTCCACATCATTTATCAGTGTTTAGCTTCATATAGTTTAGAGATACAGCGCAGAAACAGGCCCTTCGGCCCACTGAATCCATGCTGACCTGTGATCCCCGTACACTAACACTATCCTACACACCAGGGACTACGTATAATTTTTACCAAAGCCAATTAACCTACAAACCTGCACGTCTTTGGAGTGTGGAAGGAAACTGGAGCACCCGGAGAAAATCCACAAGGTCACGGGGAGAACATACAAACTCCGTACAGACAGTCAGGATCAAACCTGAGCCTCTGGCGCTATAAGGCACCAACTCTACCGCTGTGCCTTATAGCGCCATGTTCCCAATGTTGGGGGAGTCCAGAACAAGGGGCCACAGTTTAAGAATAAGGAGTAGGCCATTTAGAACTGAGATGAGGAAAAACTTTTTCAGTCAGAGAGCTGTGAATCTGTGGAATTCTCTGCCTCAGAAGGCAGTGGAGGCCAATTCTCTGAATGTATTCAAGAAAGAGCTGGATAGAGCTCTTAAGGATAGTGAAGTCAGGGGGTAGGGGAGAAGGCAGGAACGGGGTACTGATTGAGAATGATCAGCCATGATCACATTGAATGGCGGTGCTGGCTCAAAGGGCCGAATGGCCTCCTCCTGCACCTATTGTCTATTGTCTATTGTCTATTGACATTTGTAGAGTTTACATCTCTTGTACGTACTGAACAGGTGTTCTTCCGAGCTGGAGTTCTGGCTAAGCTGGAGGACTTCCGTGATGACCGACTGGCAAAGATTCTAACAATGATTCAGTCTCGTTGCCGTGGGATGCTGATGCGAATAGAATTCAAAAAGATGCTGGATAGAAGGTGGGTCTTCAAGTTCAATAAAGCTTTTATGAGACACATCCTCATCTATTCTTAAACTTCCTCCCTAACCCAGGGTACAGTCCCAATTCTCCTCATTGCGGACATTGGACTCTGTCTCTAGAACCTTTTGTTTAGAGATAAAGCGCGGAAACAGGCCCTTTCGGCCCATCGGGTCCACGCTGACCAGCGGTCCCCGCACATTAACACTGTCTTATGCACACTAGGGACAATTTTTTTAAATGTTCACCAAGCCAATTAACTTACACACCTGTACGTCTTTGGAGTGTGGGAGGAAACTGTCGGAGAAAACCCACTCAGGTCACGGGGAGAACGAACAAACTCCGTGCAGACAGCACCCGTAGACGGGATCGAACCCGGGTCTCCGGCGCTGCATTCACTGTAAGGCAGCAACTCTACCGCTGCACCACCTGTTACAAAACAATGCTGCAAAACTATATTGTGCACTCTATATCTTTCTGTATTGTACTTGAGTTTGGCTTGATCATATTTGAGGACATAATTATCTGATTTGATTGGATGGCACATAAACAAAAAGCTTTTCCCTGTTTCTCAGTATACCTGACAATAATAAACCTAAACAATGATAAATTATGTTCAGTTTTGAAGGAATGTATCTGACAGTCCGACATAGGAAAATCAGTAGATTAAATAAAACTAAGGTCCATTTAGTTGGTGATTCTAACTTCCTGACAGTTACATAATACAACGGCAGTGTTTAGCTTCAGACTTTGGAGATACAGCATGGCAACAGGCCCTTCGGCCCACCATGTACACTCCGACAAAAGATCCCCAGATACTAGCTCTATCCTACACACTAGGAATAATTTCCAGAAGCCAATTAACCTACAAACCTGAACGTATTTGGAGTGTGGGAGGAACCCAGAGCACCTGTAGAAAACCCACACAGTCACAGGGAGAACGTGCAAACTCCATACAGACAGCACTTGTAGTCGGGATCAAACCCGGGTCACTGGCGCTGTAAGGTAGATTCATCAGAACAATAACCTTGATCAATTAGCCTACAGAAGATCCAGAGATTTTACAAGGAAATCTCCACTCGTGCGAGCATTGAGAATGGCAGGTTCATGGTCACCTTATTCCTCCCAACGTTATTGTATTCACGATTGCTTTTTTGTACGTATTTGAGATTCCTGTCCTCACATCACATTTATATAATGTGTGTGGTTACATATTATGAGCTTATCTGCAGCTACATTGTACCAGTACATTGTTCAGCCTTGAAAATACTTGCCCAGCTTCCAAGGAGCAATTCATGTGAAGAGATAACTTGCCAATCCATTAAATGCATGCCTCACCCTACCCAAGGCCAAAGATGAGCGATAATTGGCATGCGATGTTCCCTCACTGACACAATCATAGAGTAATAGTATAATAACTGAGCAACAAAAAGATGGGAAGGTACTAATAATAATAATAATAATAATAATAATAATAATAATAATAATAATAATAATAATAATAATAATAATAATAATAATAATAATAATAATAATAATAATAATAATAATAATAATAATAATAATAATAATAAAACAATAATAATAACAACAATAATAACAATAACAATAACAATAACAATAACAATAACAATAACAATAACAATAATAATAACAATAATAATAATAATAATAATAATAATAATAATAATAATAATTGATAATAAAAAAAAGATAAAATTATTAATAATGATGATATTTTTTTAAAATAATAATAATTAATAATAATAATAATAATAATAATAATAATAATAATAATAATAATAATAATAATAATAATAATAATAATAATAATAATAATAATAATAATAATAATAATAATAATAATAATAATAATAATTAATAATGATAATAATAACTATAATAACAACAATAATTTAATTTAAAAAAATTAAAAAATTAATAATAATAATAATAATAATAATAACTATTTAATTTATATAGCACTTTTCATGCAATTGAATGCAGTCCAACGTGCTTTCCACAAAAACAAACACATGTCTATCAAAAATACAATTAAAAACAGTAAAGACATAGCATCATACAAGGCATAGATTTATATAAAAATAATATAAAATGTAAAATTGAGAGTGTAAAAAGGCAAACAAAGTAAAATCAGTTAAAAGCATGATTAAAACGACATGTTTTTAACTGTAGTTTAAAAATGTCATATTGATTTGATATTAAGTATTGATATTAATAAGGAGTGGGTCTATGAAGCGTGTCTCTGGTCTCCCACATCCTCGCGCGTTGCTGAGAAATATCTTGTTTGCATTATTTGCAGAATCGGACTGATCGTTATTCAACGCAATGTCCGCAAATTCCTGCAACTTCGCTACTGGGGCTGGTGGAAACTGTACACCAAGGTAAAGTATTACAGAGGATATGTTATTTATGTCAACTTTATAACAGAACTTTATTGTCATTCGGTATAAATACCGAACGAAATTTCAGCAGTCACAAGACACAGCAAAAAAGAAAAGAACACAGGACACACGACCCCAACACAAACATCCATCACAGTGACTCCAAACACCCCCTCACTGTGATGGAAGGCAACAAAACTTCCACTCTCTTCCCCCCCCGCGCCCATGGACAGGCAGCTCGACCCCTACCGAGGCGACCGACACGCACAGCCCCCGCAAGGGGATGGAAGGCCCTGCGGCCGAGCCGCACCGGGCACTGAAACGTCCTGCGGCCGAGCCGCGCCGGCGATGTTAAGTCCAGCGGCCGCGCCGACGATGTTAAGTCCAGCGGCCGAGCTGGAAGGCCCCGCGGGCGATGGAAGGCCCCGCGGCCGAGCTGCGCCCCGGGGAAGAGACCTAATAAAAGAAAGGTTTCCCCCACCCCCCTCCCCCACCCCCCCCCACCCCCCCCCCCACCCACCCCCCCCACCCCACCCCCACCCCCCACCCCCCCCACCCCCCCACCCCCCCACCCCACCCCCCCCCACCCCCCACCCCCCACCCCCCCCACCCCCACACCCCACACACATACACAGCCAAAAACAGAAACAAAAACCATCCCAACACCGACACACACACAAAAAAGACAAACAGACTGCCAGAGAGCCGCAGCCGTTAGGCGCAGCCACACGTGACCCGGGAGCCACAAAGGTTATGTATATCATAGAGTTATACGGCACGGTAATAGGCCCTTTGGCCCAACTCATCCATGCCGACCAAGAACCCCCATCTAAGATAGTTCCATTTGCTGCCATTTGGTCCATATCCCTCTGCACTGTTCCTATCCAAGCACCTGGCCTAGTGAGACAAAAAGTGCTGGAGTAACTCAGCAGGTCAGGAGTACATGGAGGCGATGTCTTGGATCGGGACCCTACTTCAATCTGATTTATTCCAGCACTGAGTCTTTTTTTTTGTGAGCGCCATTTGCCCTTCCTTGTTTCCATGGTTCTCTGCTGGAGTTCTGAAGTTATCTTTACCCCATTCTGCCACTGAAACATGAACTCTGTTTTTCTCTCCGTTGATGCTGCCTGACCTGCTGAGTACCCACGGCATTTTCTGTCTCTATTCCGACTTGTTATTGCGTGTATCTCAGAAAAAGTCTCTATTGCCACAGGTTATAACATAGGCGCCCATACTAAGTGTCGCCCAATAACCCTCTTCAGGTTAAGCCTCTGTTGAACGTGGCCCGCCAGGAGGACGAGATGAAGCAGAAAGAGGAAGAGCTGAGAGCTGCAATGTCACAGACCGGCGACCTCCTTACCCGTATCAAGGAACTCGAGGAGAAGACAGCAACCCTCTCACAGGAAAAGAACGACCTCTCGTTGCAAGTCCAGGCAGTAAGTGATCAGCAATAACCAGGACATGACCATAATGGGAGGGCAGTAACTAATTCATGCTGCATAGAACAGCAGATAACAGGCCCATACGACAAAGGAGCAGAATTGGGCCATTTGGCTGATCTGGTCTGCTCCGCCTTTCAATCATGGCTGATTTATTTTTCCATCACAACACCACTCCCCTGTCTTCTCCCCGTAAACCTGTGACGTCCTGACTAATCAAGAACCTATCATTCTCCGCTTTAGCGATACTCAATGATGTGGCCTCCACTGCCGTCCGTACCGTTACAAGCACCCACCACTCTCTCTTTTTGCTCTTCCACAGGAACAAGATAACATTTCTGATCTGGAGGAACGGCTCACTCTACTGATGAAGACAAAGATGGAACATGAAAATCTGATCTCGGATATGAGGGAGCGGCTGGAGGAAGAGGAGAACTCGAGTTCCAATCTCTCGTCTCAGAAACGGAAAATGGATTCAGAGTTATCCGAACTGAAACTTGATCTCGAGGGCTTGGAAACAACCCTTGTGAAAACCGAGAAAGAAAAGCAGGTAGAGCGGCTGGCATTTTACGTATCACGATATTTACCTCAGCCTTGAGAGATACAGCATGGAAACAGACCCTTTGGCCCTCCGGGTCCATGCCAACCAGCGATCACCCACACACGAGGAACAATTTACCAAACTCAATTAACCTGCAAACCTGCAAACCTGCATGTCCGTGGAATGTGGGAGGTAACTGGAAAAGCCAGAGAAAACCCTCGTGGTCACGGGGAGAACGTACAAACTCCATACAGACAGCACCCACAGTCAGGATCGAACCCGGGTCTCTGGCACTGACTCGCTGGAATTTAGAAGATTGAGGGGGGATCTTATAGAAACTTACAAAATTCTTAAGGGGTTGGACAGGCTAGATGCAGGAAGATTGTTCCCGATGTTGGGGAAGTCCAGAACAAGGGGTCACAGTTTAAGGATAAAGGGGAAGTCTTTTAGGACCGAGATGAGAAAGTTTTTTTTCACACAGAGAGTGGTGAATCTGTGGAATTCTCTGCCACAGAAGGTAGTTGAGGCCAGTTCATTGGCTATATTTAAGAGGGAGTTAGATGTGGCCCTTGTGGCTAAAGGGATCAGGGGGTATGGAGAGAAGGCAGGTACAGGATACTGAGTTGGATGATCAGCCATGATCATATTGAATGGCGGTGCAGGCTCGAAGGGCCGAATGGCCTACTCCTGCACCTACTTTCTATCTTTCTATGTTTCTATGTCTCTATTGATACACACTGCAAGATGCAGTGCCCAATGCAGTTACCATTGTGATCTGATGCTTTTTAAAACTCCCTTTTTCTTACAAGTGGCCGAGATGCCTTGTGTTTAGCCCAGACTTCATTGGTATTTAGTACATATGGAACCTGCTTACAGCCTCGTCACATGCCAATTGGTTGGCAGAGATGAGTTGGACTGAGTTGAGTATAGGAGCAAAGAGGTCCTTCTGCAGTTGTACAGGGCCCTAGTGAGACCGTACCTGGAGTACTGTGTGCAGCTTTGGTCTCCAAATTTGAGGAAGGATATTCTTGCTATTGAGGGCGTGCAGCGTAGGTTTACTGGGTTAATTCCCGGAATGGCGGGACTGTCATATGTTGAAAGACTGGAGCGACTAGACTTGTATACACTGGAATTTAGAAGGATGAGAGGGGATCTTATCGAAACGTATAAGATTATTAAGTGGTTGGACACGTTAGAGGCAGGAAACATGTTCCCAATGTTGGGGAGTCCAGAACAAGGGGCCACAGTGTAAGAATAAGGGGTAGGCCATTTAGAACAGAGATGAGGAAAAACTTTTTCAGTCAGAGAGTTGTGAATCTGTGGAATTCTCTGCCTCAGAAGGCAGTGGAGGCCAATTCTCTGAATGCATTCAGGAGAGAGCTAGATAGAGCTCTTAAGGATAGCGGAGTCAGGGGGTATGGGGAGAAGGCAGGAACGGGGTACTGATTGAGAATGATCAGCCATGATCACATTGAATGGCGGTGCTGGCTCGAAGGGCCGAATGGCCTACTCCTGCACCTATTGTCTATTGCCTATTGTCTATTGAAAGGGCTTTTTTTCGTGCTGTGTGACACTATGACATATGTAATCTTCTTTAAAGTTGGCATAAATAACATACTCTTTGTAATAATTTACCTTAGTGTACGGTTTCCACCTGCCCAGTAGCACAGTTGCAAGAATTTGCAGATACTATGTTGAATCACTATTTTCAGCTATTAGGCTATATATTAACAGAGTAGCCTTTTTGTAAATATTGCCCTTTAAAAAATATTGTAGTATTCAGCTTCCAGATAAATGAAAACTAAGGTGTTCGTACAGCTCAACTATAGAACGTGAATTGGGGGTCACTGAGAAGCAAGGAAAAGCAATTGGTTACAAGTCCAGAGGAAGGGTGAAAATTGGGATAAATGAGAAAGCAGTTCCGATCTAGGCATTAAATGATCACCAGTGGGAATGTGGAACAGACCTGGGGCAACTTAAAAAACCCATTAATACCAATTGCTGAAATGTTTCTCAGTTGCATCAGACGCCACAGAGTTCCTTACACAAACTGAAAGCACCCTTAGTTGCAACCAGAGCTGGAATCTTTGAGAACCAGCAGAATCCTTAGCCTAATCCATATTCTTCGGACTTGTTTCCTGAGCCGCTGAGTTACTCCAGCACTTTGTATCATTTCTGAGTTGTAACCAGTAGGGTCCTGATGCGAAACATCTCCTATCCATTCCATCCCCAGATACTGCCTGACCTGCTCAGTTCCTCCACACTTTTACATTTTGCTTGGTTCTAACTGCAGTGATGACAACAGGGAAATTAACATACATCTTAAAACCTAATGAACCCAAACTATCCAGCGGCCTTCCACCTTCCCACTAGGAAAAAGTGCTCGCTCTCATACCAGCAATAAGACAATAGACAATAGACAATAGACAATAGGCCCATGCTGACTCTGAACAATCCTGTTACTACAATCCAAATGCTCCGCAGTAAGGCACAAGTCCTCCTTCATGCACGCTATTCAGCCGAGCTTACCCTTGCACGCTGATCATGCACGTTATTCAGCTGAGCTTACCCTTACCCGCCCATGACGATCGGTTATGTTACTCCATCAGGCTCTGGATGGCAAAGTGCGCTCCATGACCAATGACCTCAATCAGCGGGATGATACCATCGCCAAACTGCAAAAGGAGAAGAGAGCCTTGGACGAGCTTCACCAGGTTGGTATGACTCCACAAAGCCTCTGAACTGACGGTGTTATTAGTGACAATTATCTGCGGCTTCCTCTTCGCACCATTTGAAGTGCGGGGTGATAACTCCAAAAAGTTTGCACTTGAACTAAATGACTCTAATGTGGACTGAATGTAAAATTTGAAATATTGTTAGTTCTTCAACACTGGCACCAGGGTTGAGATTAATGATCAATGGTAGAATTATGTTGCTTTCTGATGATTATTCCAGGTATTTTAAAGGGGTGCTTAATGTTTAGTTTAGTTTAGCTTATTATTGTCACATGTACCTAGTTAAAGTGAAAGGCTTTTTGTTGTGCGCTATCCAGTCAGTGGAAAGACGATACATATGTACAGTCAAGCCGTCCACAGTGTGCAGGTACAGGATAAAGGGAATAATGTGAATAACGTTTAGTGCAAGATAAAGTCCAGTAAAATCTGATCAAAGATAGTCGGAGGGTCTCCAGTGAAGTAGATAGTAGCTCAAGAGTTGGAGTAACTCAATGGGTCAGGCAGCATCTCTGGAGGACAAGGATAGGTGATGTTTCGGGTTGGGTCTGAAGAAGAGACCCAACCCGAAACGTCACCGATCGATGTCCTCAAGAGTGTGCTGCCTGACCCGCTGAGTTACTCCAACACTTTGTGTTCTATCCACCTTTTAATTAGATTATGTTTAACCGATACCTCTACTCCACCTACTCACCTTAACTACTTACCATCGGACATGTTGAGTAACTCTACAAAACAAGTACTTGATTAAATCATTGAAGATAACAATTTAATCATGTTCTATATTTTCAGAAAACACTGGATGATCTTCAGTCTGAGGAAGATAAAGTCAATCATCTCACCAAAACCAACTCAAAACTCAACTCCCAGATTCAAGAGGTAAACGTGCAGAATATTCTGACGATATTTACCCAAGCGTTAGCTGATGGTCTAAGCCAGCATTTCTCAACCTTTTTACCCTTGTGGGAACCCTTGAAATAATTTTCATGCCTCAGGGAACCTCTACATAAAAATTATTATATATCTTTATTAATCTCTTTCTATCTCAGGCTGTAGACTTTATTATAATACCCAAGAATTTTCCAAGAATATGCCGTACGTGTATAATAAAATTACGAATTTGAAATTAAACACAAAAATGACTCAAAAGTGTATTTACATATGATTAGCCGAATTATTACTATTTGTCTCGGAACCCCTAGCGACCTCTCGCTGAACCCGATGGTTCCAGGGAAATCCAGTTGAGAAACGCTGGTCTAAGCTTTTCATTTTTATTTGCCATGTGGCTGTGTCACAAGGACTTCTATATTTTTCATGTCATGTTTACAATAGACAATAGACAATAGGTGCAGGAGGAGGCCATTCGGCCCTTCGAGCCAGCACCACCATTCAATGTGATCATGGCTGATCATTCTCAATCAGTACCCCGTTCCTGCCTTCTCCCCATACCCCCTGACTCCGCTATCCTTAAGAGCTCGATCTAGCTCTCTCTTGAATGCATTCAGAGAATTGGCCTCCACTGCCTTCTGAGGCAGAGAATTCCACAGATTCACAACTCTCTGGCTGAAAATGTTTTTCCTCATCTCAGTTCTAAATGGCCTACCCCTTATTCTTAAACTGTGGCCCCTTGTTCTGGACTCCCCCAACATTGGGAACATGTTTCCTGCCTCTAACGTGTCCAACCCCTTAATAATTTTATTAAGTTTCGATAAGATCTCCTCTCATCCTTCTAAATTCCAGTGTGAACAAGCCTAGTCGCTCCAGTCTTTCAACATATGACAGTCCCGCCATTCCGAGAATTAACCTATGTGTGTTTGGATTGCTGTAGATGTGTTTCAAATGAAGGGCAGAAAAAATTCTCAATGTTACAATTCGTGAATTATTCATTAAAACACAATAATAGCCAAGTAAATATTTTCAAATTTACTGCTCGACCAGTGTGGGCAAATTACTTTACATTTTAGAGATGCAGCGTGGAAACAGGTCCTTTTTACCCCACCGTGTCTGTGCCGACCATCAATCACCCCATGCCCCATACACTACCCTACTTGTCCCTACCCTACACACTAGGGACAAGTTAAAATTTACAGAAGCCAACTAACCTACAAACCTGTACGTCTTTGGAGTGTGGAAGGAAACCAGAGCACCCGGAGAAAACCCACGCAGTCACGGGGAGAACGTACAAATTCCAACACTGTACAGATTGTGTGGTTTACCTGAACGTCTAAGGGAGACTAAGGGTCTCGTCCCTGGCGCTGTGAGGCAGCAAGTCTACCACTGCGTCACTGTGCGGCTTCCAAGAACGCCTCCCAGAAGCTTGGCATTTAGTCTCCCATGATATTGTGATGATGTATTGTTATCCCTTCAACAGTGGCTAACGCGGACTTTACAGGTAGATGCAGTCTAATGTTTGACAATTGTTTCACTACGTGATAGCTGGAAGATAACTGGAACCAGGAGAAGAAAATCAGGACTGAGGTGGAGAAGGCTCGGCGAAAGGCTGAGGGAGATCTGAAGATGACAATTGAAAACCTGAATGAGATGGAAAGAGCAAAACTGGACCTGGAGGAAATTCTGAAGAAGTAAGTGACTTATTTTTCAGTAATCTGTATTTATCCTGGTATCCCTTGTAATGGTCTAGGGGTCAACTTTTTAATTTATAACCTTTTAGTTGGGTGCCTTGGAACGATTTATTCTATTTAAGCTACTATGGAAATGCAAGTTGATCGAGGAGTCGAAGTATTCACTGTTTATATAAAGAGTTAATCATTTTGAAATGACAAATTGGAGAAAATTGCTCATCACCTTCATTCTGAATGAGGAATTACGAGTATTTTTTATTGCTGTACCAGGAATATATTTAACCGGTGAAATTATATTATGTGAATATTGACACACCCCATTCATCATTACTTCCACAATATTTGCACAGAGTCATTTTAAATACCTTAGTTCATATAAATAATCCACAGATTTTACTCAAGGGTGTCTTCTTGAGATGTAAAGACCATTAAGAATGTAAAATAGACAAAAAGAGAGATTCAGGTAACACTTGCAAGTATACCAGCTGCTCCTCAAATTCATTGTTCCTGTCAGTCCATATTCCGATAACTTTTAATTTTTTTTAACTTAACTGTAGTTGCAAAGTCTGGTTTTAAGAGAAATATTTTTTTTTAAACTATTTAATTGAGTCATACAGCTTGCATACAGGCCCTTTGGCCCAACTGACCCATGCCGACCAAGATGGCCTGTCTAAGCTAGTCCATTCTGCTCATGCCTGGCCCATATCCCTCTAAACCTTTCCTATCCATGTTCCAACTTAGTGTCATAGAGCATGGAAACAGGCCCTTTGGCCCAACTCGCCCATGTTGACCATAATGCCCCATCTGCACGAGTCCCACCTGCCTATGTTTGGCCCATATCCTTTCCCATCCATCTACATGTCCAAATGTCTTTTAAAAGTTGTACGGGAATCGTGGTCGGCGTGGACTCGGTGGGCCGAAGGGCCTATTTCCAAGCTGTATCTCTAAAACTAAACTCACAATCAATCACAATCACAATCATACTTTATTAGCCAAGTATGTTTTGCAACATACGAGGAATTTCATTTGCCATACAGTCATAACAATAAAAAGAAACGGGATACACAAAAAAACATTTTAACATGAACATCCACCACAGCGACTACTCCACATTCCTCACTGTGATGGAAGGTGAAAAAAAGTTCAATCTCTCCCTTCTTTGTCCTCCAGCGGTATAATTGAAAATAAACTAAACAATCAGGTCATTTGGTCTTCTCCGTCAGTTTTTTTACCTGAACCGCTGACATTATTTCATCAACAATGGTTTGCACAGTGACCTGAAACTTATTTTTGATTTTTTTAAGGAGGGACATGGAGATTAATTTATTGACCTCCAAGTTGGAAGATGAACAGTCTCTGAACACCACGTTACATAGGAAGCTGAAAGAGCATCAGGTATGGAGAGGACTAATCTCATACATGCAATCAGAACATGGTCTATTCTTGCCAATAACCGATGGAGATAAATTTTAAGGTATCACAAAATGCTGGAGTAACTCAGCAGGTCAGGCAGCATCTAGGAGAGAGGGAATGGGTGACGTTTCGGGTCGAGACCCTTCTTCAGACTGATGTCAGGGGGGCGGGACAAAGAAAGGATATAGGTGGAGACAGGAAGACAGTGGGAGAACTGGGAAGGGGAGGGGGGAGGGGGGGAAAGAGAGAGACAGAGGAACTATCTAAAGTTGGAGAAGTCAATGTTCATACCGTTGGGCTGCAAGCTGCCCAAGCGAAATATGAGGTGCTGTTCCTCCAATTTCCGGTGGGCCTCACTATGGCACTGGAGGAGGCCCATGACAGAAAGGTCAGACTGAGAGTGGGAGGGGGAGTTGAAGTGCTCAGCCACCGGGAGATCAGGTTGGTTAAGGCGGACTGAGCGAAGGTGTTGAGTGAAACGATCGCCGAGCCTGCGTTTGGTCTCGCCGATGTAGAGATAAATTTTAAAGCAAATTGAAACAATGTAATACGTGTAAAGTTGGCTGATGACTCAAAGCTAGAATGTAAGGTTGGGAGTGTGATTAATTTTACCCTCATTTGCCAATAATGGCTGGAATGCTGGCACTGTACCTGCCCACTGTTCCCCTCCCCACCATTTCTTCTGTCAAAGACCAAAATCCTGTATTCCCAAAATCTTGCCAATTTAGTATATCTGAAGAGTGTATGATGTCTGAAGAAGGGTCTCGGCCCAAAACATCACCTATTCCTTCTCTGCAGAGATGCTGCCTGTCCCGCTGAGTTACTCATTTTAGCATTTTGTGTGTAAACCTTCAGTGTAAACCAGCATCTGTAGTTCCGTCCTACACACTGTTCCCTCAATTGACTTAAGATTGTTAGAATGATTCCATGGTATGCGTTGAATACAAATAACAAATACCTTGTGTGATACAAACTCAACCACAGCGGTCATTTGAAAAAGCAATAAAAATGTGCAAAGTAGTTTCATGATGCTGGTATAATTTGACTTTAAAATGCAGTTTTTGGAGTAAGAATAAAAAATACCCCAGAGATCTGTGTAACCCTTCTGATATTTTAAATGTGACTCTAAAGACTTGTAAAACTTGTACATCTTCATATGTAATGTTTCCGTTTAAGGCCACAGTTTAAGAATAAGGGGTAGGCTATTTAGAACGGAGATGAGGAAATACATTTTCAGTCAGAGAGTTGTAAATCTGTGGAATTCACTGCCTCAGAAGGCAGTGGAGGCCAAGTCTCTGAATGCATTCAAGAGAGAACTAGATAGAGCTCTTAAGGATAGCGGAGTCAGGGGGTATGGGGAGAAGGCAGGAACGGGGTACTGATTGAGAATGATCAGCCATGATCACATTGAATGGTGCTGCTGGCTCGAAGGGCCGAATGGCCTACTCCTGCACCTATTGTCTATTGTCTATTGTCTATTGTCTTTGCCTGAATGGCCAGAAGACTTTGAAGAGAAAGGCTTCTTTAATTTGTTAATTTTGTATGAGCTTACCATTATTAAACTAAAATTCTGATTCAAAGAAAAGACCAAAATCACACATTCCCGAAATCTTGCCAACTTAGTATATCTGAAGAGTATATCATTAATCTGTCTGAAGAAGGATCTCGACCCGAAACATCACCCTTTTCCTTTTCTCCAGAGATGCTGCCTGACCCGCTGAGTTACTCCAGTATGTGTGCCTATCTTCCATTTAAACCAGCGTTCCTTCCGACACAGAATTCATATGTATCATTGGTTTTAAATTTAGAAAGGGGATAGAGAGATATTAAACACTAATGCATGTGTTTCTGTTTGTAGTCCCGAATTGAAGAGCTGGAAGAGGAGCTTGAGGGAGAACGGGCGATGAGAGCCAAGGTAAAACTACATCCGATTGCTGCTTCGTGCAAAAATCTCTCATGATATTTTAGATTTTAGATTTAGAGATACAGCGCGGAAACAGGCTCTTCGGCCCACCGAGTCCGCGACGCCCAGCGATCCCTGCACATTAACACTATCCTACACACACTAGGGGAATTTTTAAAAAACATTTTACCCAGTCAATTAACCTACATACCTGTACGTCTTTGGAGTGTGGGAGGAAACCGAAGATCTCGGAGAAAACCCACGCAGGTCACGGGGAGAACGTACAAACTGCGTACAGACGGCACCCATAGTCAGGCTCGAACCTGAGTCTCCGGCACTGCATTCGCTGTAAGGCAGCAACTCTACCGCTGTGCCACCGTGCCGCCGGTGAACCAGTCTGTAATAGTTCAGCTTACTTTAGAGACACAACACTGAAACAGGCCCTGCGGCCCACCGAGTCCTCGTCGACCATCCATCACCCGTTCACACTAGTTCTGTGTTATCCCACTTTCTCATCCACTCCCTGCCACACTAGGGGCAATTTACAGAGGGCCAATTAACCGACAAACCCGCATGTCTATGGGATGTGGGGAAGAAACCGGAGCACCCGGAGGAACCCCACACGGTCACTGTGTAAACGTGCAAACTCCACTTCAGACAGCACCTGAGGTCAGGATTGAACCTGGGTCTCTGGCACTGGGAGGCAGCGGCTCTACCAGCTGTGCCATTGTGCTGCCCAAGTCATGTCTACGGTAACACTTCGTTAATCATGAACACCATGGCCAGGGTACATCTGAAAACATGTTTTTCTCATTATCTTTATGCCGGATCACACGGCCAGATGCCGACCGCAGCTAAAATGGTGAAGAACCAAATAGAAATTTTAGAGGTGGGGTAAAGGGTTATTGTTAGGATATATCATGCCATATCTTGGTGCAGACGTCATGGGGTCAAGCCCTTTGTTGGTGAAGACACTTGGGAGATGCTGGAGCAAAGGTCTTGAAGCAAACTCAGGGTGAGAAGGGAAGTGAGAAGGAGAAAAACCATTTGGGAATGTGATCATCATCAATGGCCTCATGAACCAGCTTCCTAATAATCCACCATCTCCTCCATGGAGTTAGAAGAATCCTACCCTGAAGACCGCCACCATAGCCGTGCTTGTTGCCTCAGCATTTGCCTGCCCCATCATCTTGCACCACGTGGCTTCCAGGTCCGTTTCCACATCTCCCAGTTTGGACCCAACTCGGATTTCAGGTACCCAGTCTGAAGAAGGATCTCGACTCAAAACATCACTGATCCAGGTTCTCCAAAGTTACTGCATGACCCACTAAATTACTCCAGCGTTCTGCGTCTTTCCCCATCAAATCTCCCTTGGTAGAAAATGATATCTGATAACAGCCGGGATAATCTTTACTGTTCTTGGTTTAAGTGGTAGTGTTTGGTTTCAAATGGCGTTCCTCCAATCCATGCAGGTTGAGAAGCAGAGAGCCGAGTATGCCCGTGACTTGGAGGAACTCAGTGACAGACTGGAAGAAGCTGGTGGAGCCACAGTGTCTCAGGTAACTTCAGGGGCAAGTGGAGGGATTTCAATCCGAGCACTTTCCATCGGTGCTTCTTATCATCGTGTCTGCATGTACGTTTATCTTCAATTGGAGCAGGGAAGAGTTGTTTACTTTAGTTTGGTTTAGAGGTACGGCATGTGAGCAGGCCCTTCGGCCCACCAATTCCACACAGACCAGCAATTAGTTCAACACTACACATTAGGGACAATTTACTGAAGCCAATTAACCTGCGAACCTGCATGTCTTTGGAATATGGGAGGAAACCGGAGCACCCGGGGAAAACCCACACGGTCACAGGGAGAACATGCAAACTCTGCACAGACAGCACCTAAAGTCTAGACCGAACACGGGCTTCTGGCTCTTTGCGGCAGCAATT
Organism: Rhinoraja longicauda; assembly: GCF_053455715.1. Lineage (NCBI taxonomy): Eukaryota > Metazoa > Chordata > Chondrichthyes > Rajiformes > Arhynchobatidae > Rhinoraja > Rhinoraja longicauda. The sequence continues at coordinate 5,032,133 of NC_135973.1, forward strand.
CTACCGCTGCGCCACTGTGGCGCCCAGTTGCCGTATCCCTGCTTCACCCTTTCTCCACCTTCACATTGAAAAGACCCAGGAGGAAGGCAGCATCCTGAGATGTTGCTGTCGGATTGGTTGTATGTATTGTCATATGTATTGAGGTACAGTGAAAAGCTTTTGTTTGCGTGCTGTCCAGTCAGCGGAAAGACTATATGTTAACACAATCGTGGATTGCACAGATACAGGATAAAGGGAACAATATTTAGCCCAGTTAATGTCCTCAGTTAAACATTGTCCGATTAAACTTAGTTCAAAGGCCTCCACAGATTCCACAGATTCACCACCCAGGTTAGATCATCCATGAGAGAGAGAGCTGGATAGAGCTCTTAAGGATAGCGGAGTCAGGGGGTATGGGGAGAAGGCAGGAACGGGGTACTGATTGAGAATGATCAGCCATGATCACATTGAATGGCGGTGCTGGCTCGAAGGGCCGAATGGCCTCCTCCTGCACCTATTGTCTATTGTCTATGAGTGAATAGCACAGTAGACTTGATGGGCTGCATGGCCTAATTCTGCTCCTCGGACTTATGAACCCTCTGGCTAAAGAAACTGTTCCTCACACTTTAAAATTATTGGCAAATTCTTCAGGTTGTTCAGCGCAAGAAAGCAATTAAGGAATCTTTTTTTTTTGCTTTGGTAAGTTGCAGACAGTGCTTTCTCTTGTGTATCACAAAAAGCTGGAGTAACTCAGCGGGTCAGGCAGCATCTCAGGAGAGAAGGATTGGGTGACGTTTCGGGTCAAGACCCTTCTTCAGTCTGATGTCAGGGGAGGGGGCGGGTCCCGCCCCCTCCTCTGACATCAGACTGAAGAAGGGTCTCGACCCGAAACGAAACGTCATCCACTCCTTCTCTCCTGAGATGCTGCCTGACCCGCTGAGTTACTCCAACATTTTTGTGATACCTTCGATTTGTACCAGCATCTGCAGTTATTTTCCTACACAACAATGCTTTCTCTTGTGAGTGTTTGTTTGTTGGTAGGGGGAGGGGTTGTGGAAATCACCTTGTTCCCTCTGTCCCCCACAGATTGAGATGAACAAAAAGCGGGAAACGGAACTTCTGAAACTGCGACGTGAGCTGGAGGAGTCGGCACTGCAGTCTGAGGCCACCTCCGCGGCGTTCAGGAAGAAGCACACCGACTCCTTGGCTGAGCTGACGGAGCACATCGAGAACCTGCAGAGGGTCAAGGGCAAGCTGGAGAAGGACAAGCAGGTCATGAAATCCGAGATCGACGATCTCAGCAGCAACACGGAGACCCTGCAGAAAGCCAAGGTAACGGACCTCACCAGGGCCCACCACAGTTTAAGAATAAGGGCTAGGCCATTTGGGACGGAGATGAGGGAAAAACTTTTTCGCTCAGAGAGTTGTAAATGTGGGGAATTCTCTGCCTCAGAAGGCGGTGGATGCCAATTCTCTGGATGCTTTCAAGAGAGAGTTAGATAGAGCTCTTAATGATAGCGGAGGGGATATGGGGAGAGGGTGAATTTAGATTTTTTAGATTTAGAGATACAGTGCGGAAACAGGCACTTCGGCCCACCGAGTCCGCGCCGCCCAGCGATCCCCGCACATTAACACTATCCTACACAGACTAGGGACAATTTTTACATTTACCCAGTCAATTAACCTACCTACCTGTACGTCTTTGGAGTGTGGGAGGAAACCGAAGATCTCGGATAAAACCCATGCAGGTAACGGGGAGAACGTACAAACTCCGTACAGACGGCGCCCGTAGTCAGGATCGAACCTGAGTCTCCGGCGCTGCATTCGCTGTAAGGCAGCAACTCTACCACTGCGCCACCGTGCCGCCCAATACCATGATCACATTGAATGGCGGTGCTGGCTCGAAGGGCCGAGTGGTCTACTCCTGCACCTACTGCCTATTGTCTATTGTCTAACGTGAAAAATACCCTGAACCCAGGCTCACCGCAATGGTTTGCTAAAGCTAAACACAGTACATCTGGGCCATTCTTTGGAAAGTGAACCAAAATGTCACACACGTGACCAGACATCATCACATAAAGTAAAACATTAAATGATTATTGTAAGAGATTAATCTTATTTATTGCTATTTTCCTACCTACAGAACCAAAATGCATGTCTTTTTTAAAATTCACAGAGTTTGTAAGATGAAACTGAGTTATGAAAAAAATTGCTTCCGTGTGAGGTCACACACGTGACCAGTCCTATTTGACCTCTGACCCTAAACAAACATTGTCAGCATCTATAATACTAAAACTCTCGTTTGTTATCTTGTTTGTGACTGAACTTCAGCCAAAACGGTACACGATAGCGCGACAATTTTAGGCCCACCTTACTCACCATTGTCACTTTAGTGATAATGCAAGTAGTTTTATTGAAATCGGTGTTATATTTTTAAAGTTATTCACATTTTAAAGTTTAAAAGGAGGGGAGGGGGAGGGGAGGAGGGAGGAGGGAGGGGCGAAGGGGGGAGTGGGGGAGAAGGGAGAGGGGAGGGGGGTGGTTGAGGAGAGAGGGGAGGTGGGGAGGACAGGGTGCTGCACCAATGCAGGAGAGGTTTGGGCCCAACTTTGTCTAGTAACTTTGTCTAGTAACTTTGTCTAGTACTTTGTCTAGTACTGTTACTTTGTCTAGTAACATATAAAACATATAAAAATTTCACTTGATAAGCTTCGACATATATAAGTCATTTATACAGTACAAAACAATATACCTGTAATGCTTTCAGAAGTAAAAGAGATGTATTCCACAATTTTTCATATTCTTGGTCACACACGTGACTAAGAATGGCCCATATAGTCAACATGATTTTCAGCATTCTCAATTATACCTCAAGATGCAATGCACCAAGTTAGGTCTGAAGAAGGGTCCAGACCCAAAACGTCCTCTCTCTATTCTTTCTTCAGGTGCTGTGGACCCTTTACAAAACAATTTATGTTTTGCTCAAGATTCCAGCATCTGCGGTTCCTTACGTCCTCAAGTTTGATCTGATATGGCACTAAATTATCAATCAAGTTCAGAGAAATTCCAAGTAATATTGATTTTATTTAGAGATGCAGCACGTAAACAGACCCTTTGGCCCACCGAGTCCACGCTGACCAGCGATCCCCAATCCCCAATCCCCGTAAACGAGCACTATCCTACAGACTAGACAATTTACAATTTTTACCAAAGCCAATTTGCCTACAAACCTGTACGAATCTGGAGCGTGGGAAGAAACCGGCGCCCCTGGAAAAAACCCACGCAGTCACAGGGAGAACGTACAATCTCCATCCAGACACCACCTGTAGTTAGGGTCTGGGGTCTCTAGCACTCCAAGGCAGCAACTCTACCGCTGCAACATCATGCCACCCCTGAACTGTGATGATTTATCAGGGCCATAGAACTGCTCTTTCTAATATTGGTTTTACACATTAAAAACACAATGTACAAAGAACCTTACATCTCCCTTTGATCCAGCTCCTTCTAGCATTGATGTTTGATGATTTTATAATCTTCATCTCCGCGGAAAGATATGGTCAGAATGTGAAATTAACTGTAACTTTACGGGTCTTTCATCGAGATTCAGAGAAGTTCCAGACAATTCTAGCCTTAGTGGGAGTACAGAGAAGGTTCACCAGATTGATCCCTGGGATGGCAGGACTTTCATATGAAGAAAGACTGGATAGACTAGGCTTATACTCCCTCTCTCTCTGTTCCCGAGAATTGTGATATTTCCTTTGTTGTACTAAATGGTAAAAGCCTTTTCGATGATAAATGACCATTGTGCTCCTCTGTGTGCAGCTGGGCGCAGACATGCATGTTCGAAAGCTGGAAGACAACTTAGCAGAGGCCGTTGCCAAGTATTCCGAAATTGAAAGAAACATGACTGAAGTTAATACTGTGAAGACCAGGTTATCAGGTATCAGATAATTTGCCTCTCCTCCCTACGTCTGCAACTGTCGCAGTCATAGACGTTTGCAAAGCGGAAAATAACCTCCCTTAATTAATATTCTTAATTAATTAAGAATTAAGAATCAAACCTTAATGTGCCGCCAATCAGAATTAGTTTAACTTTCGCACTTGCGATAACGCTTTGATTTGAAACCAGTTTCATTGACAATGAAAAAACATCTGTAAAATATAAGCAATATCTTTTTTTTTTTAATGCAATTTATCCCGCTATATTCTCCAGTGCTTGGAATTTAATGTATTTATGATTTATTTTCTGTAACCTAGTTTCCTATTTCTTTTACCTTGGGCTGATGTCCAATTTGGCTATGCTCTGTTGCTCTGCTACACTGTGTCTCTTTGTCTTACAATTTTAATGCAGTGAGTGCCTTCACGTCCTGACATTGCTAGACCTGGTGGATTCTATTCACCTAGTTTTCCGAGTTAAAGTACAATATAGACCAGAAATTATTCTGAAAGACTTTGTATGATTTCCTTTTGGTTACTATCTTGATTGTCCAGTTGAGTGCAACTCTTACTTTTGAGACAGAAGAGTGGTTTAAGTTTTAGTATAATAATAACAAGAGCACAATAGTCAAGATTGTGCCTCTGAAACATGTTTATTCTGGTACATGGATAGGACAGGGTTAGATATGGGCCAAACGCAGGCAGGTGGGACTAGTGTAGATGCGACATGTTGGTTGGTGTGGGCAAGTAGGGCTGATGAGACTGCTTCCATGCTGTAAGACTCTATGGTCTGAAGAGACTTTTGTACAGGCATGAGGGAGGATATGCAGGGAATGGAGGGATATGGATTATATCACTTCCATCACAGTGAGGAGGTGACTGGAGGAGACTCACTGTGATGGATGTTTATTTTTGTTTGATTGTGTGTGTGTGTTATTGCTTATTTTTATTGCTCTTGTTGTTGGACTGTGGGTAATCTTTCATTTCACTGCACATTTATGTGTATGTGACAAATAAACTTGACTTGACTTGACTAGCTAAAAGTTGGTCTTGCCATCATGTTCGGCACAGACTTTGTGGGCCTAAGGGCCTGTTCTTGTACTGTGCAGTTCTATGTTCCTAAATGCCACTTTTGCATCTGCCTCCACCATCGCCCGCTACATTGTGCAGGAATCTCCGTGAAGGATCGATACACTTTTCCTTGCAGGTGTTGCCAATGGCTCGAAGGGCCGAATGGCCTCCTCCTGCACCTATTGTCTATTGTAACTTTTAACCTTAAGTAAATGCAGAAAGGAAACAGTGAAGTGCACACAATTTACAGCAAAAAAAAGGTTGCTGATTATTTTTCTGCCTTTCTTTCTTGACCAGCTGAGAACAGTGAGTTGAGTCGTGGATATGAGGAAGCCCAGAGTAAACTGAACCAGCTGATCAGAACCAAAACTACCCTCAGTACACAAGTTGAGGAATTCAAGAGGCATATGGAAGAAGAGACACGGGTGAGACTTATTTTATTTAGTGCGTTGAATGTTTAGTTGGATGGGGCACACTGCATAGTTAACGCCATTTCCAATCTTCCAATCTTCAGTCCAGAAGTTTAGCAGTGGTGGGTCTAGCCAATGCCAAGCACGACATGGACCTGACGAAGGAACAACTGGAGGAAGAGCAAGAAAGCAAAGCTGAACTGCAACGACTGGTTTCTAAACTAAACAGTGAAGTGACAACATGGAGGACCAAGTATGAGACCGATGCCATTCAGAAGACAGAGGAACTGGAAGAGACAAAGTGAGTAATTCTTCCTTAAGTGAGTAAAGAAGATTGATTAACGTCCACGGATATTGTTACAGAGCTCTCCCAGAACATTTCCTGAGAAAAATGTTCCCAGGATAGTGTTCCATGCAACACGCAAATTGGAGGAACAGCACCTCAAATTTTGCTTATGAAATCAAGTAGCCAAATATTATTAGTTTTGCCCATGTTCCCATTGAGTCACTGGGTGTTATATTATCACACACATTCAAACAGACTAAATACCTTCCAAAACACACAAAGTGCTTGAGGATCTTTAGATGGCGATAGAATTGCTGCCTCACAGTGCCAGACAATAGACAATAGGGATCTCGACCCGAAACGTCACCCATTCCTTCTCTCCCGAGATGCTGCCTGACCTGCTGAGTTACTCCAGCATTTTGTGAATAAATCGATTTGTACCAGCATCTGCAGTTATTTTCTTACGTCTCTTGTGTCTGCCTTGATCTTGAGACTTTTGAGATACAGTGTGGAAATAGGCTTTACTGCCCATTCGGCCCTTCCAGCCAGCACCACCATTCAATGTGATCATGGCTGATCATTCTCAATCAGTACCCCGTTCCTGCCTTCTCCCCATACCCCCTGACTCCGCTATCCTTAAGAGCTCTATCTAGCTCTCTCTTGAATGCATTCAGAGAATTGGCCTCCACTGCCTTCTGAGGCAGAGAATTCCACAGATTTACAACTCTCTGACTGAAAAAGTCTTTCCTCATCTCCGTTCCAAATGGCCTACCCCTTATTCTTAAACTGTGGCCCCTGGTTCTGGATTCCCCCAACATTGGGAACATGTTTCCTGCCTCTAACGTGTCCAACCCCTTAATAATCTTATATGTGCTGAGATAAGATCCCCTCTCATCCTTCTAAATTCAAGTGTATTCCAGAGACCCGGGTTTGATTCGTAACTGTATGGAGTTTGTACATTCTCCCTCTGACCACATAGGTTTCTCCCGGATGCTCCGGTTTCCACCCACATTCCAAAGATGTTTGTAGGTTAATTGGCATCCATAAATTGTCTTCACTGTGTAGGATAGAACAAGTGTATGGGTGATTGCTGGTCGGCACAAACTCTGTGGGCCGATGGGCCTATTTCCACACTGCGTCTCTCAAACTAAAAAATGAAAACTCAGTGGTTCAGGCGGCATCTGGGGATGGAATGGACAGGCGATGTTTTGGGTTGGGATCCTTCTTCACACCTGAAACTGTCTATCTCCTTCCTGACATGCTGTGTCGTTGAGATGTTGAGTTCCTCCAGCACTTTGTGTTAGGCTCAAGTTTCCAGCACCTGCAGTCTCTTGTGTCTCGATTTATTCACAAAATGCTGGAGTAACTCAGCAGGTCAGGCAGCATCTTGGGAGAGAAGGAATGGGTGACGTTTCGGGTCGAGACCCTTCATCAGTCTGAAGAGGGGTCTCGACCCGAAACGTCACCCATTCCTTCTCTCCCGAGATGCTGCCTGACCTGCTGAGTTACTCCAGCATTTTGTGAATAAATCGATTTGTACCGGCATCTGCAGTTATTTTCTTATGTCTCTTGTGTTTCCCTTGATCTTGAGACTTTTGAGATACAGTGTGGAAATAGGCTTTACTGCCCACTGAGCTCACGCCGACCAACAATCATCCCGTACACTAGCACTTTCCTGCACACAAGGGCCAATTTACAGAAGCCAATTAGCCAACAAACCTATACGTCTTTGGGAAGTGGGAGGACACTGGAGCACTTGGAGAAAACCTACGCGGTCACGGGGAGAACGTACAAATTCCGTACAGACAACACCCGTGGTCAGGATCAAACCTGGGTCTCCGGCGTTGTAAGGCAGCAACTGTACCGCTGCGCCACCGTGCTGCCCTCTATCTATTTTGCCCTGGCTAACATCTTACACCACCTTCTGGTTAACAGGAGAAAGCTGGCCGCTCGGTTGCAGGAGGCTGAGGAAGCTGCTGAGGCTGCACAAGCCCGAGCAGCCAGCCTGGAGAAGTCCAAGCAGAGACTCACAGGGGAGGTGGAAGACTTATCCATTGAGCTGGAAAAGGTAATGAGACATTGGCTGCTACTCGTCCTTGAAATATGCAGTGAAAAATGCAATTGATTCCTTCTGCCCAACAGATTAAATACAGATCACCTCAGATTGATTGGTTGGCAGATACAGCATGGAAACAGGCCCTACACCCGCCCATCGATCACCCGTTCACACTAGTTCTCTGTTATCCCATTTTCCCATCCACTCCAGGGGCAATTAACTAACAAACCTGCACGCCTTTGGGCTGTAGGAGGGAAACCTGAGCACCCAAAGGAAACCCACCTGGTCACAGGGAGAACGTGCAAACTCCACACAGACGGCACCTGAGGTTGGGGTTGAATCCGGGTCTCTGGCGCCGCGAGGCAGCAGTTCTACCCGCTGCGCCACTGTGTAGACCTGGAGTGAAATATTTTATTACCAGGGAAAAAAAACAAAAGGGCATTTAATCAGTGTAAAAAAAGACATTTTTAAAAGGTATGTTCTTTGATTTTCATGAAATAATCATGCAAATAATCGAGAATTGTTTTGAAAAAAAGATCTCTTGATTGAGTGGCCTGTTTGGAGGTTGCATGGTAAAATCTCCAGGAGTATATCAAATCAGAATCAACACCTTCACAGGGTCACACACAATGGGTTCACTGGCTCAAGACATAAGTCAGAAGAGCAGTATTAGGCCATTCGGCCCATCGAGTCTGCAAACGGCTGAACTATTTGTCCCCTCGCAACCCCATTCTCCTGCCTTCTCCCTGTAACCTCAAGAGCTTAGCAACAAGTTAAATGGCCCTCCAGTTTCCCAACCAATGCACTCTGGATGTACATTTGAACAAGTTCAGATGAAATAGAAGCCCTATTTCTGAGGGTATTTCTGCAGGGGGTGTAATACCTGCCATCTTTTCCGATTATTCTCAGTCAAACGCTGCTGCAGCACTTCTGGACAAAAAGCAACGATCCTTTGACAAAATGCTTTCAGAATGGCAGCAGAAGTATGAGGAAATACAGGTTGAACTTGACAGCTCGCAGAAGGAGTGCCGGACCTACGTGACGGAAGTCTTCAAACTGAAGACAAGCTATGAGGAGATTATTGAGCACCTCGTGGTTGTGAAGAAAGATAATAAAAATCTTCAAGGTAATCATTTATTATAAACCGTCTCGTGGCAGAGAAGAGCAAGCAAATATTTCGATCTGCTTTAAATGAGTCTTTCTGCAGAACACATTTCAATTGAAGCTTTCGCAATATACAATGTTACGCACGCACACACATCTCGCACACACACACATTCACACGCATGTGCTCACATACACGCAAACGCACGCTTGCACACGCACACACACACACACAATTAAATCATTATATAACCTCAGATAGAAGGATAGATAATGAGTGGTGATGGGTGTTTAGTTTAATTTAGTTTAGTGATACAGCGCGGAAACAGGCCCTTTGGCCCTTCAGTGCACCGAGTCCATGCCAACCAATGATCAACCATGCCCTACACACTTGCGGCAATTTACGGAAGCCAATCAACGTACAAACCTGCACCCCCTTGGAATGTGGGAGGAAATTGCAGCACCCAGAGAAAACCTGTCATGGGGAGAACGTACAAACTCTGCACAGATGGCACCCGTAGTCAGCATCAAACCCGGTCTCTGAGGCTGTAAAGGCAGCAACTCTACCACTGAGCCACTGTGCACACGATCAAATGGTGCAAAACATTGCAGCAAAACGCATCGTGCTGGAGGGACTCCACGGGGCAGGCAGCATTTGCGGAGAGAATCGACAGGCAATGGACAGGCAATGTCTTGCATCGGTACATTGGAAGAAGGATCCCCAATCCGAAACGTCTTCTGACCATCACCCTCCACACATGCTCCCTCTTCTCCCCTCGCCCATCGGGCAAAGGTTATTGAAGTGTGAAAATGCACACTTCCAGACCCAGAGACAGTTTCTTCCCAGCTGTTATCAGGCAACTTAACCACCCAACCCCATCTAGAGAGCAGACAAAATGTGTAAGAAGGAACTGCAGATGCTGGTTTAAACCAAAGATTGACACAAAAAGCTGGAGTAAATCAGTGGGCAGGCAGCATTTCTGCAGAGAGGAATTGGTGACGTTTCGGGTTGAGACCCTTCTTCAGATCCTTCACACCCTTCTAGAGAACAGTCCTGAACTACTATCTATCTCAATGGAGTCCCTCTGACTATCTTTGATCGGACTTTACTGGTTTTATCTTGCACTAAACGTTATTCATGTTATTCCCTTTATAATGTATCTGTACACTGTGGATAGCTCGATTGTAATCATGTATTTTCTGACCATCTTTCAATTGTATGATCATCTTTATTGTCTAATCATCTTTCCGCTGACTAGTTAGCACGCAACTAACATTTTTCATTGCACCTTGGTACATGTGACAATAAACTAAACTCAACCCAACCCACTGAGGTCCTCCAGCAGTTTGAGTGTTGCTCAAGATATCAGCATCTGCAGTTCTTTGTGTCTCTATGAAATCAGAGTTTGAATCAGTTTAGGTTACCTCGCACAGATAATGGGCGCTGAACTCTCAGGTATATCAGTGCTCAATCCTGATCAATGAAGCTTCAGAAAGAAGCGGAAGTCTGAATTGTCCTGTTGCTGACAGATGTTTCCAAAATGGAGACAGATGAATTGCAGATGCCGGAATCTTGAGGAAAATATAAAGGAGGAACTCCACAGGTCAGGTAGCAATCGTAGAGGTAAATGGGCAGGCAACGTTTTGGTTGGAATCCTTCAGCAGAGAAGTCCAAAAGCCTGATCTCACCTGTAGTTATCTTGATATAAATGGTCATTGGACTCTGATTTCACTGTATAATTTTGTGTGATCCTTCAGATGAGATTAAGGAGCTGGTTGATCAACTCTCAGAAGGTGGGAAGAGTGTGCACGAGCTGATGAAACTAAAGAAGAAGCTGGAAATTGAAAAGGACGAACTGCAACTGGCTCTGGAAGAGGCTGAAAGTTTGCTGGAGGTAATGGAGTTTGATTCAGTGAATGGCTCTCAGATTAAGCATTGATTCATAATAAAGATGTGGACATCATTGCGTGGAATCATTATCTCTGTGACGTAGGCTGCACAATGTCCAAGGCAAACACTCAGTGAAGCTTTCACATTGTGATTTAAGGTATCACAAAATGCTGGAGTAACTCAGCAGGTCAGGCAGCATCTAGGAGAGAGGGAATGGGTGACGTTTCGGGTCGAGACTGATGTCGGGGGGGGGACAAAGAAGGGATATAGGCGGAGACAGGAAGACTGTAGGAGAACGGGGAAGGGGGAGGGGAAGAGAGGGACAGAGGAACTATCTCAAGTTGGAGAAGTCAATGTTCATACCGCTGGGCTGTAGGCCGCCATTCCCTCTCTCCTAGATGCTGCCTGACCTGCTGAGTTACTCCAGCATTTTGTGATACCTTCGATTTGTACCGGCATCTGCAGCTATTTTCCTACACATTGTGATTTAGTTTATTTTAAGCCAAGTGCATGCCAGGTCACATCATGCGGATGGCTCGATTGTAATCATGTCTAGTCTTTCGTCTGACTCGTTAGCACACCACATGACAATAAACTAACTAAACGTTCTCCAGAGATGCTGCCTGACCCACACTTTGTGTCCTTTTGTGTAAACCAGCATCTCCAGTTCCTTGTCTCTGCATGCAACATTGTCCCTGTTCCTTGTTGCTGCATGCAACAACTAAGTCCCTGTGATTTTGCCTTGCATTCGCACTGAGGGCATAACCTAAATCACATATCACTAATTCTGAGTCCAGAATCAGAATCAGAATCTCATGGAATTGCTCAGACGGGACTAGCATGGAGACAATGGGCTGAAAGGCCACCTTCTGTTGCAGTAAATAAGTACATTGTCTGCTTTGTGTGAGGAACAGTCTTTAATTCTTTTTTTATTAAGAGGGTTTTGTTGGAGAGCTACAAAAATCATACGAAGAACATCTCTGAAATCTTTAAATTTCTGGCTTTTTCTTTTTACTTGTCTCTTTTTGGGAATTTCCTTGAAACATGTGTTTTGTTATGTTTGTAGGTCCTGCATTTAAGATAATACATGACCAGTTTGTACTTTGTTGAGTGGACTTATTTGGTTTCTTTACCTGTAGACAGAGGAGGCTAAGGTGGTTCGGGTTCAGCTGGAACTGGCACAGGTGAAGGCGGACATCGAGAGGAGAATCCATGAGAAGGAAGAGGAATTTGAAATCACCAGGTCTGCAGGATGATAAGATTATTTTAATTTTATACATTTTATTGAGTATGCCTTATCTACAGTCTTAGTTGTCTAGATACTTAGATACTTATTTGATCCTGACCTTTGGTGCTCTCTGCGTGGAGTTTGCACGTTCTCGCCTGTGACCGTGTGGATTTCCTCCAGGTGCTTCTGGTTTCCTCCAATATCCCCCAAAACATATGTAGGTTAATTGGCTTCTGTAAATCGCCCCTCGTGTGTCGGGAGGGAATAGCATAGAACGTTGCACTCAGTGGGCTGAAGGGCCTGTTTCCGTGCTGCATCTCTAAATCAAACTGCACTAAACTGTCATCATGATTGCAGCAGCATCCATTTCATACTTGGCCCTCTTCAGTTCAGCCAAAACTGAACACAACTCTTAGCAATATCATTGTTCTCTGCTTTGCATTCTTGTTCCAATAGAGGACACCTCAATAGGGGCTCCATAGTTTGCGGTTCTGTGCCACATATGCAGATGACGTCTTCAGTGTCTATAATAACCCCACTTCTTGAGAGTTGCTTTACAACGATCAGTACCAGCTCTCAGTCTGTTGAGGCATTTCCATTCAGCCCAGCTTGATTCGGTACCGGGAGGAAGTTCTTCTTTAGCACTTATAGACATGGATGTTGTTGATGGGAGATTGGCTAGTCCCTTTGAGAACATTGGGTGTAGACGCCACTGTAATATTTCACCGGGAAGTAAGAAACTCATGCTTCAAATGGCACCTTCTCCAATGAACTTGCAGAAAGAACCACCAGCGTGCCATTGAATCGCTGCAGGCCAGCTTAGATGTTGAATCGAAGGGCCGTGCTGAGGCTCTCAGGCTGAAGAAGAAGATGGAGTCCGATGTGAACGAGATGGAGATCCAGCTGGAGCATGCAAACAAGAACAATGCAGAGTTGGTCAAGACCCTGAAGAAACTCCAGCAGCAACTCAAGGTAGATACGAGCTGGAAGTATTTTCTTTCAAGGGAATACTCAGACATGTCTTTCCAGAGAAGCTAATGAGATATAGATAGTGCAGTTGGTCAGGACCTTTTTCCCCAGGGTGCAAAATTTCAAGGACTAGAGGGGGACATTTTCAAGAGGTGCGGGCAGGTTTTATTACACAAAGGGTGATGGGTGTAAGGACCAGAAGGCACAGCCTCAGAACAAAAGGATGCACCTTTAGAAAGAGATGAGGAGGAATTTCTGTAGTCAGTGGGTGGTGAATCAGTGGATTTCATTGCCACAGGTGGCTGTGGAGGTCGTCAATGGGTATTTTTAAGGCAGAGAAGGATTAAGGGTAAGGGGGAGAAGGCAGGAGAATGGGGTTGAGAGGGAACGATAGTTTAGCCAATGTAAAATTGTCCCTAGTGTGTGTGGGATAGTGTTAATGTGTGGGGATCGCTGGTTGATGTGGACTTGGTGGGCCGAAGGGCCTATTTCCACGCTGTATTGCTAAATCAAAAAATTGAAACTAAAAATTCGCAAGCAAAATTTGATTTGAAGCTATTAAGAACAATATTTGTGGCAGTGAGGCTGCTTTAAGGGATTGAGGGAGGAATTTCAAAACTTAGGCCCAAGTAAAATTTAAAGCCTGTCTGCTCGTGATGGAGCAGTGGAAATAAGGAACGCAAAGTTAGCCAGGGTCAGAAGATCACAGTGCACGGTGCACATGAGTTTTGGGCTGGAAGTGGTTCAGAAATTAGGGAGGTGTGGGAGTGAAGAGTAGGGTTGCCAACTTTCTCACTCCCAAATAAGGGACAAAAGGTGACTTCACTGACCTGCGCCCCACATGACCTCACCCAGCCAGCGGCCCTGTGTTCCCGCTCCATCAATGGCGGCCGCCCAGGCCGGGAGGCAGGTTGCCAGGCAACCTCCATTAGGTGGTGCCCTTGCCTCTGGGCCTACACTGTCTGGGCCTACAGCGGCCCCTGGGCCTACAGTGTCTGGGCCTACAGTGTGTGGGCCTACAGTGTGTGGGCCTACAGTGTCCGGGCCTACAGTGTCTGGGCCTACAGTGTCTGGGCCTACAGTGTGTGGGCCTACAGTGTCTGGGCCTACAGTGTCCGAGCCCCCCCCCCCCCCCCCCGTACGGGACAAACCAATTTAGCACTATATACGGGATGTCCCAGCTAATACAGGACAGTTGGCAACCCTAGTGGAGAGATTTGGTGGTGATTTTCAATTCAAGGCGTTGGCAGTCTCTCTTGTGACAGAACAAAATGGTCTTCTTGCCCCTCAGGAAACACAGGCTCAAATGGACGAGGACATTCGGCGTCATGAGGAACTGCGAGAACAGTTCAACCTGTCGGAGCGCCGCATCAGCCTCCTGCAGACGGAGCTGGAGGAACACCGCAACACGCTGGAATCTAGTGAGCGCTCCCGCAAGCTCACCGAGCAGGAACTGGTGGAAGTCAGCGAGCGCTACAATGAACTCAACGTGCAGGTAAATGCAAGTACTGCGAGTAAATGTGGTGAGAGCTGATCAAAAATTAACATTGCCATCACCCACACATGAAAGCAGAGGAAAATGATTTGAAAATTTCGTGTGGAGGGAGCAGAATCAGGCCATTCGGCCCGTCGAGTCTACTCCGCCATTTAATCATAGCTGATCTATCTCTCCATCCTAACCCCGTTCTCCTGCCTTCTCCCCATAACCCCTGACACCCGCACTAATCAAGAATCTATCTATCACTGCCTTAAAATATCCATTGACTTGGCCTCCACAGCCGTCTGTGGCAGTGAATTGCACAGATTAACCACCCTCTGACTATAGATTTATGTTGATATAACTTGAAAGAGGATCTGGTTTGAACGCATTATTGGCTTCATCATTATTTTTCCTCTCTGCTTAAATCTGCCCTTTAGCTGCTGGAGGAGAGAGTTGAGGCAGGTACGATCACAACGTGTAGCAACGTGTAGGACAGGCATCTAGATCGGACAGGTTTAGAGGGACATGGGCCAAACGCAGGCAGGTGGCAGTAGGGATAAGTTTCCATGCTGTAATTCCATGACTCTATATGGGCTGTAACTGAAGAGGCTTTTCATGGTGTCTAGAGCATACTGACCTGCAGTGATAGATGGTTTACATGTTGTGTCTCAGCTCTCAGGTTAATTGCAGCAAATGCAGTCATCTTCCTTGTGTAGGGACTGCTGCCCTTCAGAGTAGTTTATGATTCACTGCAGCTTGCCTCTGCGCAACACTCATCTTCTTGGACTTCTCACGGAATTGAGAATGACTTACCTGAAGCCCAGTTCCGTGGGGTCCAAAGTGGCTGATGTGCACATTGCAGGCACTTCTGGTGCATGGACATGAGGTTCTCAGCACCGTAATGAACTGTCCTTCTCCACTTTGAGTAGTCATGGATAGGTGACGTTTTGGTCGAGCCCCTTCTTCAGAATTATGAAGATTAGCTCCACTCCCCTGCAAGGTTTGCTGGAGGTGAGGCTGTGATAAGAAAGATTAGAACCAGTGCACTAGCCTTGTTTGATACCGATCTCCACTACGAATGGTGTAAGAAAATAACTGCAAATGCTGGTACAAATCGAAGATATTTATTTCACAAAGTGCTGGAGTAACTCAGCAGGTCAGGCAGTATCTCAGGAGAGAAGGAATGGGTGACCTTTCGGGTCGAGACCCTTCTTCAGACTGATGTCAGGGGGGCGGGACAAAGGAAGGATATAGGTGGAGACAGGAAGATAGAGGGAGAACTGGGAAGGGGAGGGGAAACATAGAAACATAGAAAATAGGTGTGTATCAATAGAGACATAGAAACATAGAAAGATAGAAAGTAGGTGCAGGAGTAGGCCATTCGGCCCTTCGAGCCTGCACCGCCATTCAATATGATCATGGCTGATCATCCAACTCAGTATCCTGTACCTGCCTTCTCTCCATACCCCCTGATCCCTTTAGCCACAAGGGCCACATCTAACTCCCTCTTAAATATAGCCAATGAACTGGCCTCAACTACCTTCTATGGCAGAGAATTCCACAGATTCACCACTCTCTTTGTGAAAAAAAACGTTCTCATCTCGGTCCTAAAAGACTTCCCCCTTATCCTTAAACTGTGACCCCCTTGTTCTGGACTTCCCCAACATCGGGAACAATCTTCCTGCATCTAGCCTGTCCAACCCCTTAAGAGAGGGACAGAGGAACTATCTAAAGTTGGAGAAGTCAATGTTCTAAAAACTTCTCGACCTTTAAAAGACATTTGGACAGATATATGGATCGGAAGAATTTGGAGCTATCGGCCAAATCTAGTCAAATAGGACTAGCCAAACCGGCCAACTAGGCCAGCTGTACAGCTCTATGATCCATTCAATTCATGGTTTCTATGCCATTGTGAAGCAAGCGTAAGATGGAGGTGGATTTCTGAGGTGAGTATTCTTGTGTCCCTCCTGATCAGTGACCTGTGCAACATAGCAAAATATTGGCCAGGAGTCTGGAATGCTGTGTGTGAACAAAGGTGATGAGAAAACACTCTTCTCAAGCAATTTAAATTGGACAGAATAAATTGCCTTCAAACTTTCAATGTTCTTTCCCCTTCAGAATAGCACCTTGCTGGTGTACAAACGTAAACTAGAAGGGGATCTCCAGTCACTCACCAATGCACACGAGGAAATGATTCACGAATTCCGATCTGCTGACGAGAAGGCCAAGAAGGCCATGAGTGATGTAAGTTCAGTCTCAAACACAATATAGATACTCTTGCTAAATAGTTGTGCATCATTCATTTCACTCAGCCAACATTATTCATAAACTAATCAATTTTTGGTTTAATTTCCATTCACCCAAGAAATCATTATGCTTTTAATTTGAAATTACTGCCTCTGGCCCTTATTTTATAATGTTAATGATAAGTTACATTAAATATGAAAAATTAATATTTCAAAAATTGGTATTGAATAGTTTCTTGCCTGGATGTGTACGTGGGTTGAATTTACACCCACTTTGTGGTGCACATTTTGAAATTTTTATATTATTAATATTAAAAGCGTCTAACAAGCACAAAAGCCATTTAACCAAAGGTTGATGATATATTTTGACCGGAGTGGATTCGAAGTCCACCACGAGCAGTTACCTGAATGTCCTCCCTTTCTTCTTTGTCCAGGCCACCCGCATGGCCGAGGAACTGCGGCAAGAACAGGAACACTGCATGCACTTGGAGAAGATCAAGAAGAACTTTGAGATCACCATCAAGGATTTGCAGGGGAAACTGGAGGAAGCTGAGCAAATGGCCCTGAAGGGTGGACGAAGAATCATCCAGAAACTGGAGTCAAAGGTGAGGAGAGCAAAGCGGACGGGCGGGTGTCGGGAGGCAAAGGATGACCTCAGAAAATGGTCAGTTCCTCACTGCCCCAAGATCATTTCACTGCACATCGAGTATGTGTATGTGACAAATAAATTTGACTTGACTTGATCATGTACATAAATCAGAGGTGCAGAATTAGGCCATTCGGCCCATTGGATCTACTCTGACATTCAATCATGGCTGATCCATCTTTCCCTCTTAACCCCATTCTCCTGCCTTCTCCCCATAACCCTTGACACCCTTACTAATCAAGAATCTGTCAATCTAGTATAAGAAAATAACTGCAGATGCTGGTACAAATCGAAGGTATTTATTCACAAAATGCTGGAGTAACTCAGCAGGTCAGGCAGCATCTCAGGAGAGAAGGAATGGGCAACGTTTTGGGCCGAGACCCTTCTTCAGACTGATTTGTCAGAAGATTTTTCAGAAGAATCTGTCAATCTCTGCCTTAAAAATAACCAATGCCTTGGCCTCCACAGCCATCTGTGGCAATGAATTTTATAGATTCACCAGCACCAAAGATGAGATTCCCCGGTGAACATTACATTACTTTAAGAGTCTTACGTCAATCGATGTTATCTTTTACTCTAAGAAAAAATAAATTCAAGGTGAGAGGGGCAAGATTTAATAAGAATGTAGGGGGTAATTTTTTCCACACAGAGGCTGGTGGGTAAATGGAGCGAACTACCTGAGGAGGTAGTTGAGTTACACAACTACAATAGCATTTAAAAGATACTTGGACTGGCACATGGATAGGAAAGGTTTAGAGGGATACGGGCCAAATTTGGCCAAATGGGACTAGTTGTGATGGGGCACTTTGGTCAGCTTGGACGGGTTGGGATGAAGGGCCTATTTCTATTCTGTGTGACTCCATGGTCCATGAAGAAGATTCTGTTGGGTTAATAGTTTCACAGAACGTGCAGTGCAAGTTGATTTTCATCCATTAATTCGAAGGTATGATCACTTTAAGTCATAGAAATGGCTAATGCTTGCACATGAGTTGTGAAAGATTGATTGGAATATACAGCATGAAAACAGGCCCTTCAGCCCATGCTGACCATCGATCGACCATTCACACTAGTTCTACGTTATCCCACTTTCTCAAACACTCCCTACACACTAGTGGCAATTTACAAATGCCAATCAACCTAAAACCTACGTGTTTGGGATATGGGAGGAAACCGGAGCACCTCCAGGAAACTCACACAGTCACATTGAGAACGTGCAAACTCCACACAGTCAGCACCCGAGGTCAGGATTGAACCTGGGTCTCTGGTGCTGTGAGGCAGCGGCTCTACCAGTTGCCCCACTCTGTCATCTTTGCAAGCTTTCCTTTTTGTTCTGATTAGCAATTACATAGAAAATAGGTGCAGGAATAGGCCATTTGGCCCTTCGAGCCAGCACCGCCATTCAATGTGATCATGGCTGATCATCCACAATCAGTACCCCGTTCCTGCCTTCTCCCCATATCCCTTGATTCCACTAGCCCTAAGAGCTCTATCTAACTCTCTTTTGAATGCATCCAGTGAATCAGCCTCCACTGCCTTCTGAGGCAGAGAATTCCACAGATTCACAACTCTGGGCGAAAAGGTTTTTCCTCATCTCAGTTCTAAATGGCCTACCCCTTATTCTTAAACTGTGGCCCCTAATTCTGGACTCCCCCAATATTGGGAACATGTTTCCTGCATCTAGCGTGTCCAATCACCTTAATAATTTTATATGTTTCTATAAGATCCCCTCGCATCCTTCTAAATTCCAGTGAATACAAGCCCAGTCGTTCCATTCTTTCATCATATGACAGTCCCGCCATCCCGGGAATTAACCTCGTGAACCTACGCTGCAATCCCTCAATAGCAAGAATGTCCTTCCTCAAATTAAATGCCGTTCAGTTACAAAGTCATGGAAACATGTGATCACTAAATTGTGTTTTTGCTACAATCTAGATCAAGGAAATGGAGTCTGAGCTAGACACAGAGCAGAAACGCCATGTGGAGACAGTGAAAAATCTGCGTAAGAATGAGCGCCGACTGAAGGAGCTGATCTTCCAAACCGACGAAGATCACAAGACTAACCAACACATGCAGGAACTGGTTGAGAAACTGCAGGCCAAGCTGAAGTACTACAAAAGGCAGATTGAAGAGTCTGTAAGTCATCTGCACATCCCTGACCTTGGAACTGGGTTTAGAAAAGCAAGCTCTTCTGAATGTCCTCAGTCTGAATGTCCTTCCTCAAGTCCCTCCTTCCACTTAATTCTTTACAGAACATTGTTAAAGCCTATTCCTTTGTACAGGCTTGATCCTCCTTCATAGCTCCCCCTCACGCGACATTGAAAAGCTTTTTTCCTGCATGCTATCCAGTCAGCAGAAAGACAATAATGATTACAATCAATCCATCCATGTATACAAATGCAGGACAAAGGGGAATAATGTTTACTGCAAGATAAAGATACAGGACGATTGAGACAGTACAGTAAATCCCACAACACTGACTTTAGACTCTGGAGACACAGTGTGGAAACAGGCCCTTCGGCCCCCTGAGTCCATGCCACCAGCAATCACCCCATACACTAGCACTACCCAACACAAAGAATTGTCCATCCTAATGCCAACTGATTTGGACATTAATCTCTCACACCCATCTGAAGGCCCAGTGGTCACTGTTCCAAACAAAAGACACCAGCTAGAAAAGAGCCAGTAAATATCAGTTGATTGGATCAATATTCACTGCTTCTAAGTGCTTATCGAAGTGCTTATGTGTAGTGATAGGTGCTGAACTGTATACAAAAAATATTTTCACTGTACCTCGGCACATGTGACAAATACAGTGTCATTAAACCAAGGGTTCCCAACCTGGGGTAAATTCCGCCTACTATTATGGTTATTTGAATAAAATAATAATGTTAAAAACAGTATTTTAAAATTTCCCCTTTGTCGGTTGCTTTATTATGGTAGAAGTGTAAACTCAAATTACTGAACAAAGCAGGGTGGGGGGGTAAATTTACTTTCGAAACATTGCCAGGGGTGAACGGGATGAAAAATGTTGGGAACCCCTGCGTGATTAAACCATTGTTTCTCTTTACCTCCTCTTTCCCAGGAGGAACAGGCTAACCAAAGTCTGACAAAGTACAGGAAGACCGTGCATGATTTGGACGATGCCGAGGAGAGAGCAGGAATGGCAGAGTGCGCCCTGAACAAACTCCGCACCAGGAACCGCGTCTCCGCCAGCAAAAGTTTCAGCACCGTCGAGGTCATCCAGGTGTCCTCCAAATCCACCACCGAGGAGTAGGAACAACCTTGCCCCGTCTCGGCCGGCAGCCCCAACTTTAGTCATTGAGCGAAACCATATGTAAAAGATACATTAAAGTTTGTCCGTGTTGAACATTTCATTTGTTCCTTGCCTCTGTATTCTTTCCTGGCTCAGAATGTACGATAGATTGTAGACACAACTGCTGGCGTAACTCAGGGGGTCAGGCAGCATCTTGGGAGAGAAGGAATGGGTGGCATTTTTTTCCCCTATTCATATACGATAGTGTAGCGACAATAGAGAATGGCCCAGGTCGTCGAACCCTCGGATTGGCCAGCGAGGTCACGTGTGAACGCGACCATGGGGATTGGTCCAGGGAGCGACATCGCTGATTGGCCAGCGATGTCATGTGCGCTTTTGGCGCCCGAAATAGCAGTTCGGCGAAGTCTTCGAAGAAGACAGTAAGTTTTTGATGGTTGTCCTTTACCTTGTTGTTTAACTCTGTATTCGAATATTGCGGCTGCAATAAACTTCTTCTACAACCAACAAGTTTTCGGACTCGCCATAAAAGATTGTTTGATTGAAAGACATAGCACGGAAACAGTGACAATAATAAGCTTTCTGTCTCCTGAATAGCCTTTCCACCTCCTCAATTTCTATTGTCAGTGGTGGAGAAGTGGCCAGACTGATGTCGGGCAGTAAGGAGGGGGTGGGTAGTGGAGGAGGGCCCAGACTGGAGTCAGGCTGTAAGTGGGTGTGAAGTGGTGATTGGGGAGGAGTGGGTAGTGGGGGAGGGCCCAGTCTTTCAGACTGGAGTCAGGCTGTAAGTAGGTGTGGTGGTGATTGGGAGGAGTGGGTGGGGGAGGGGTACCAGGGTTATGTTTCTGTCTATCAAACCTGCAGTAGAACTCATTCAGGTCATTGGTCAGCTGAAGCTGGTGATTTCTTGCAAGCCCTTCCACACTGAAGAACTTGCTCCTCAACTTCTCATAGTACCTTTCCTTGGCAGCTCTGATTCCTCTTCTCAGCTTGTACTTGGCCTGCCTGTAGAGGTCTGCATCCCCGCTCGTGTAGGCCTCAACGTTACACTGGCGGAGCTGTCTGAGTTCTTCTGTAAACCAGGGCTTGTCGTTGTTGAACCTGATCCGGGTCCTCGTGGGAATGCAACTGGACTCACAAAAGCTGACATGTGACATCACGGTGTCTGTATAAACCAAAATCTAAACCTAAATGATGGTATTATTGGTTTATTTTTATCAGTAACCCTCACGGATCAGGATCAGGGGTGGCTGATTGAGGCTGAGACCAGGACATTTACGGCGTGTCAATAATCTGTGCCACTCAGTCCTACCAGAGTTATCCAAGAGAGGGCGAGTGATTTAAATAGCACAGTTTCAATCCTCATGGCATTAAAATATCTGTGATTAAAAATGAAACTGCATTGAAACTGCATCGGGTTTTAAGCTCTGCTTTTGCCACAAATACCACGTGTCAAAATTCCTAATCCAAAAAAGAATATACTTGCTCTCATGAGAGTCCCTTGTGGATTAAACAGATGGCTCCTGGGAAGAGAGTTCTGTCATATGAGAAGAGACTGAAAAGGCTAGTTTAGTTTAGTTCATTATTGTCACGTGTACCGAGCGAGGTACAGTGAAAAGCTTTTGTTATTGCGTGCTATCCAGTCAGCAAAAAGACTATATGTGATCACAATCAAGCTGTCCACAGTGTACAGGTACAGGACAAAGGGTATGTGTTCAGTGCAAGATAAAGTCTAGTAAAGTCCGATTGAAGATAGTGCGAGGATCTCCAATGTGATAGATGGTCACATAGTCCACACCGACCAGCGATCACCATATACACTAGCACGGTCTAAACGCTGCAGACAATTTACAATTTTTTTAACCAAAACCAATTAACCTACATACCCATCTGGCTTTGGAGTGTGGGAGGAAACTGGAGCACCTGGGGAAAACCCACGCGGTCACAGGGAAAACGTACAAACTCCATCAGGATCAAACCAAGGTGAGATGAGGGAGATACAGATGAGGGGAGGGAGGGGTGTGGGGGGGGGGGGTTGATTGGCAAATGGTGGAGTAATTGCCAAAGGCTCGAGGTGAAAGGGAAACAAAACAATGTCAGATCAGAAAAGAGGAATGAAGGTAGAGGCGAAAAGATTGTTTGATATGAAGTTCTGAGGAAGGAGAAGCTTCAAGAATATCAGTAAGGTGAACGTTGTAACGGCTTGGCCATTCAGCCTTTACATTGTCAATTGAAGAGGGCATCAGGCATAATATCACATCTTTGTTTTTAATCTGAGAGAAAGTTTATCTGTGTCGTTATCGTTGTGGATTGAGTTCTTCTCAACTCCTTTGCTGATGTTAGTGCCCTTTCCAAAGCTAACACCCATGAGGCAACATCAGAGATGCCTCATGCCCTTAACATGCAGCATCACTGAACGCACCCTGTCATTTGATCAATTATTACATGTGTGTAAACATGTTCCAACGTGCGGGAGCAAATAGACCAAATCAGTCAGATGCAGGAAGCAAGCACTCAAGGTAAAGCAGCAGTCAGGCACAAGAAAGGATTAGAGTAGAAACAATATATATATATATATATAAGAAAATAACTGCAGATGCTGTTATCTGAAGAAGGGTCTCGACCCGAAACGTCACCCATTCCTTCTCTCCCGAGATGCTGCCTGACCTGCTGAGTTACTCCAGCATTTTGTGAATATATATATATATATATATATAAGACAATAACTGCAGATGCTGGTACAACTCGAAGGTATTTATTCACAAAATGCTGGAGTAACTCAGCAGGTCAGGCAGCATCTCAGGAGAGAAGGAATGGGTGATGTTTCGGGTCAAGACCCTTCTTCAGACTTCTAGAAACAAGGAACTGCAGGCGCTGGTTAATATACAAGAGGACACAAAGTGCTGGAGTAACTCAGCGGGTCACGCAGCATTCCTGGAGAACATAGAGAGGTGCCATTTCAGGTCAGGACTCTTCTTCAGACTCAAGATTAAAGTCGTTGATAAACATCAGTGATTTACACAATACTAACACTCCGAAAAACCCGAATAATTCATGGCTTGACTCATGTATGTTTAATCGGACGTGATAAATCTCATTTTAAAAAATGCAGATTCGTTTTAATAAAAGGCATTTTTTATTACGCCATAATACAATAATTTGAAAAAGAGAAATCTGACCCGTCTTTCTAAATATTAAAAAAATTAATCTAAATTTGGAAAAACCTAGTTAGGTACATTTGCACGATGGGGATTTTGCATGGATATTTTGCCCATTCTAGTGCAGTGCAATATCTTACCCAGTGTGGAATCATTTTTCTACCTAACATTATTGCATTTGTTGTGTTTATCAACGACAATTTCAACCATAAAGGTCTCCAATTTATAACTCCATTATTCTTAATATTTTGGCTGAAGAAGTCTGAAGAAACATTTTAGTCTGAAGAAGGGTTTCGACCCGAAATGTCACCTATTCCTTTTCACCGGAGATGCTGCCTGTCCCGCTGAGTTACTCCAGCATTTGGTGTCTAGTTTCTTAATATTTCGCATACTTCGTAAGCAAGGCAACAAATGGGAAATATGGCTTCCCAATTGTGCAGGACACCTGCCATCTCTTGCTTCAAGAACAAATTATTTTTCTAAGTGTTGGTCTCCTCTGAGATTGAGGTAATTTAGATTTCAAGATTTGAATGCATTTTCAGAATAGTACGTGAGATTTTCTGACAATAGTATCAGAGGTTAATACAACAATTGAACAGACCTCAGTGCAAAACATCAATATAAATGCACAGTTAGAGCAAGAGGCAAGGGAAATTAAACTGACAACTGATTGAAAAGACACACATGGTATATTTAGCATCAGAATGACACAGCGCAGACTGGCTCTTTGTAAGAGGTATCCAATACATTCATCTGTCCGATTTTCTCCCCGAGCCCACTAATTTAGCTGTGCTTACGTTCTTATTCAAGCCCCTTCAGAAAATCATTTTAGAACCTTTTCTGTCAGCCTTTCAGGCAGTGAATTTGGATCCAAACAATTCAGAGTGAAATAATTGTCCTAATTTCATCTCTCTCCTTTGCCTTGTATTTGAGTCCTGGGTTATTGATCAATTTATCCATCAGAACAGTTTATCTTTAATTACTTTGTCAAAATTGTTCTCAATTGTACACACTTTTTCATAACTTTCCTCTCCCCATGAACACAGAACTTCCCTCTTCACTGCTGATCAAAAAAGAGCGGCAGCGCTTCTCTGTTTTAGTAAGATCAGTAAACAAGTGGGGCTGTCAACAATCAACTAACATGAGCAGCTAACAGAGCAATGTATCAAAAGTCATCAAAACTCAGCAGGTCAGGCAGCATCTCTGGTCGTAGAGTGAAAATTGCATGAAATCAGGCCCTTCGGCCCAACTTGCCCAGATCGACCAACATACCCCAACTACCCTAGTCTCACCTGCCTGTATTTGGCCTTTATCCCTCTAAACCAGTCCTATCCATGAACCTGTCTGAATGTTTCTTAAATGTTATAATAATAATAATAATAATAATATATTTATTTTATATAGCGCCTTATCACATGCTCAAAGCGCTTTACAAATACAATTAACATAGAAACAAACAGACAAACTATCCTGACGGAAAAGCGGCGAATACTCAACGCCAGCGTCCTCTCACGTCAGGGTCCGGCAGCAGACATCAAAAAGCACAAGACACACAGATACAATTTTTTACACAAAACAGCCATCACAGTGATTGCTCCAGGCATACCCTCACTGTGATGGAAGGCAAAGTCTTATCTCCTCCTCATTCTTCTCCCGTGGCGCCACGAGGTGATCGAGGCTCCCAACCCCTTGAAGCCCCCACCGGGCGATGGAAAGTCCCAGGGCCGAGCCGAGCAGGGCGATGAAGGGCCTGAGCCCCCACCGGGCGATGGAAAGTCCCAGGGCCGAGCCGAGCAGGGCGATGAAGGGCCTGAGCCCCCACCGGGCGAGGGAAAATGCCGCAGCCGAGCCGAGCAGGGCGATGAAGGGCCTGCGGGCGGGTTGATCGTACCTTGCGCTTCGGGGCGGTCGAAGCTGCTACGGCTGGAGCTCCCAAAAGCCGGTCGCCAGCCAGGGACCTGCGAGCTCCCGATGTTGCGGTCTGCAGGGCCCAACGGCCGAAGCCTCCGAGATGGTAAGTCCAGGCCCTGCGACCGGAGTCTTCGAGGTCGATCCCAGCTGGAGGCCGCCGACTCCACGATGCTAGGCCGTAGCGCGAACGGAGATACGACACGGTAAAGGTCGCATCTCCGTTGAGGAGGAGATTGAAAAAAAGGTTTCCCCCACCCCCCCCCACCACCCCCCTACATACACAGAATTAAAAATAAAACAAAACGTACATTTAACAACGACAATGACAAAAAAATGTTGCAACAGTACTTGCCTTAACTACCTCTTCTGGCAAATTGATCTATACACACAACACCCTTTCTGTAACCAGAGTTACCCCTCAGGTTCCTATTCAGGTCCCATATGTCTACGGCCATACTAATCTGAATCTGAATCTGAATTACCTTTATCGTCATTCAAAATGAATTGAACGGAAATCATTTGCCACGCAGCCACAACAGTACAGAGTAAAAGACACAAGACACACAATTTTAACGCAAACATCCATCACAGTGACTCCTCCAGACACCCCTTCACTGTGATGGAAGGCAAAAAAAAATTATTCTCTCTTCCCCCATGCTTCTCCCGCGGACAGATAGCTCGACTTCTGCCGAGGCGACCGAGGTTCCCGACTCGCGCAGCCCCCGCAAGGAGATGGAAGGTCCCGCGGCCGAGCCGTACCGGGCGATGGAAGCCTGAAAACGCTCAATCTCGTCTAATCTCGGAAGCTAAACAGGCTCAGGCCTGGTCAGTACTTGGATGGGATTCCGCCTGGAAATACCAGATGCCGTAGATTTGGGGCGGTACGGTGGAGCAGCAGTAGAGTTGCTGCCTCACAGCGCCAGAAACCCGGGTTCAATCCTGACTACGGGTGCTGTCTGTATGGAGTTTGTACACTTACCCAGTGACCTGCGTGGGTTTTCTCCGGGAGCTCCGGTTTCCTCCCACACTCCGACAGGTTTGTAGGCTAATTTGCTTGGTAAAATTGTAAATTGTCCCCAGTGTGTAGGATAGTATTATAGCGCGGGGATTGTAGGTCGCACACACTCGGTGGGCCGAAGGGTCTGTTTCCGTGCAGTATCTAGAAACTAAACTAAATCTTTCTCTCCTCACCTTAAACCTATGTCCTCTGGTTCTCGATTCCTCTACTCTGGGCAAGAGACTGTGTTTGCCCGATCTATTCCTCTCATGATTTTGTACACCTCTATAAAATCACCCCCACCGGCTTGCGCTTAAAGGAATGAAGTCCAAGCCTGCTCAACCTCTCCCTATATATCCTTCAGACCCTAGAGTCCTGGCAACATCCGAAGCCGAAGACAGAAAGGTCAGTGTAGGTAGGAAGGAACTGCAGATGCTGGTTTGCACCGAAGATAGACACAAAATGCTGGAGCAACTCAGCAGAACAGGCAGCATCGCTGGATAGAAGGAATGGGTGACATTTCGGGTCGAGATCCTTCTTCAGACTGAGAGTTAGGGGAGTGGGAGACACAGAGATAAGGAAGTGTAAGGTGTGAAAACGAGACATCAAAGTGGATGTAAATCAAGGAACGTGTAGAAAAGATAATTGTTAGCAAGGAGAAGGTGACAACGAAGCATACAGGGATAACATTTAATCAGAGGGACAGTCATAGAGTGATACAGTGTGAAAACAGGCACTTCGGCCCAACTTGCCCACACCGGCCAACATGTCCCAGCTACACTAGTCCCACCTGCCTGCGCTTGGTCCATATCCCTCTAAACCTGTCCTATCCATGTACCTGTCTCACTGTTTCTTAAATGTTTTCCCCTTCACCTTAACCATAAGCCAGACTGGTCGTAGAACTAGGATGGGGGTGGGATGGAGAGAAAGGGAAAGCAAGGGTTACTTTAAATGAGAGAAGTCAATGTTTATACCACTGGGATGCAAGCTGCCCAAGCAAAATATAAGGGGCTGTTCCTCCAATTTGCGTTGGGCCTGTGACAGTGGACCAGGACCCGGGACCCAAGACCCAAGACCCAGACCCACGGCCCCAGGGACCAGGGACCAAGACCAAGACCAAGCCCCGGCCCCAGAGGTCAGTGTGGGATAAGAAAATAACTGCAGATGCTGGTACAAATCGATTTATTCACAAAATGCTGGAGTAACTCAGCAGGTCAGGCTGCATCTCGGGAGAGAAGGAATGGGTGACGTTTCGGGTCGAGACCCTTCTTCAGACTTCTTCTAAGAAGAAGACGGCAGGGGAAGGGAAAAGACATTCTAGCCATCCATCACAGTGCGGAGGGGACTGGAGGAGACTCACTGTGATGGATGTTTCTTTTTTTTTGTGTTGGTTGGGGTTGTGTAATTTGCTTGTTTTATTGCTTTTATTATTGGGTGACTAAATCTCGTCCAAAAAACTTGTTTTTTGGATGACAAATAAAGATATCTTGATCTTGAATCTTCAGGTCAGTGTGGGAACTGGCCAGGAGATTAGAGACTACAACTCCCAAAGTGTGCTCCGCTGGGTTGCGACTGACGTCAGACGGAGGGCGCGAGTGCGTCACTTCCTGCCAGTGAGGCCGGGGCCCTGGGCTGCGGAGCGGGATGGGATGGGACGCGACGGGACGCGGCGCCTGGCGGCCGGACAGACGGACAGCACGGTGAGGCAGCGCGGCGGTCTTGTAAGCCGCGGCCACTTGTGACGTTCGGGGCTGGGGCAGTGGAAGGGCAGAGGCGGCGCTGCATCGCCATCGGGATCGGCCTCTCCTCACAACAGCCCTCGGCTCGGAGTTGGTGCGAGGAACTCCTTCCCCAGAGGGAGGGAGAGAGAGGGGGGGGTGGAGGGGAGGGGGGGGGGGTGGAGAGGGAGGAGTGGAGGAGAGAGGAGTGGAGGAGAGAGGAGGGGGTGGAGAGAGGGGGGGGTGGAGAGAGAGGGGGGGGGAGTGGAGGAGAGAGGAGGGGGCGGAGAGAGGGGGCGGTGGAGGAGAGAGGAGGGGGTGGAGAGAGGGGGGGTGGAGGAGAGAGAGGAGTGGAGGAGAGAGAGGAGTGGAGGAGAGAGGAGTGGAGGAGAGAGGAGGGGGTGGAGAGAGGGGGGGGGGTGGAGGAGTGGAGGAGAGAGAGGAGTGGAGGAGAGAGGAGGGGGTGGAGAGAGAGGGGGGGTGGAGGAGAGAGAGGAGTGGAGGAGAGAGGAGTGGAGGAGAGAGAGGAGTGGAGGAGAGAGAGGGGGAGTGGAGGAGAGAGAGGGGGGAGTGGGGACTTGTCAGACCCGGGTGCCAGCTGCACCTGGCAACTGGGCAGCCCAACCTTGGCACCGGGCACCTTCCTCTGTACACACTCACACACACTCATTCCCACTGTTATCCCCAGCAAACACAGCTTCCCCCCGGATACCCCCCCCCCCCCACCTGTAACTCTAAAACCAACCCCTGCCCCTGGATTTTACCGTCACTCCTCCATATCTCCCTTGCTACTGCATTTCTCCAACTCTACCCCTTCATATATCCGACTCTAGCACTGCAATCTAAAACTCCTGCTGCTGGATATATCCCTTGCCCTTGCCCTAGGATAGATATATCCCAGCACTCTGAAACCAGCCCTTGCCCCAGCATCTATCTTGTGCCCTGCATGTATATTCTGTGTCCAGTGCATATACCCCACATCCCTGGATATATACCTTGCCCCAGGATGTACCCCACAGTACCCTTGTGCTCTAAAACCAGCCCTTGCCCCTGCATATATCCTGTGCCCTGCACACACACACAGTGCCCAGTGCATATACCCCATATCCCTGTAAATATACCCTGCCCCTGGATGTATCCCACTGTACCCTTGTGCTCTAAAACCACCCCTTGCCCCCCTCTCCCCCCCACGTATTTGCCCATGCGCACTGCGTCTATCCTGCTGCACCCCCTGTACTCTAAAAGAAGCCCCCACCCCAAGATATGTACCCCATTGTACCCACTACTAGAAAATCAGCCCTCATTCCTGCACATATCTCACTCCACCCTCTCTAAAGTCAGATATCCCTGATATATCCCACTGTACCCCCGGATACCAGCCCTTGCCCTCACCATTGGAGATATTACACGGTATCCTCTACACTCAAAGTCAGCCAACACTGTGTACATATCCTACTATAACCGCTCAAAAAGGTCTGCATACATATGTCCTGCCATTCAGAAATTGGCTTTTGCCCCTGAATTTTTCCCACCATACCCCATCTAAAGTTCAGTTCAGTTTAGTTTATTGTCATGTGTACCGCGATACAGTGAAAAGCTTTTGCTGCGTGCTTTCCAGTCAGCAGAAATACAATACATGATTGCATTTACAGCCATTTACAGTGTATAGATACATGATAAGGGAATAATGTTTAGTGGAAGGTAAAGCCAGCAAAGTCCGATCAAGGATAGCCCGTTGACAGTTGGGAAGAAACTGTTCCTGAATCTGGTGATGTGCGTTTTCGCACTTCTATACCTTTGCCTGATGGGAGAAGGGTGTGACTCATCCTTGATTAAGCTGCTGGCCTTGCCGAGGCAACGTGAGACATGAATGGAGTCAATAAAAGGGAGGTTGGTTTGTGTGATGGTCTGGGCTGCGTCCACGATTCGCTGCAGTTTCTCGGGGTCTTGGATGGAGCTGTTCCCAAACCAAGCTGTGATGCGTCCTGATAAAATGCTTTCTTTGGTGCATCTGTCGAAGTTGGTGAGAGTTGTAGGGGACATGCCGAACTTCTGAAACCTGAGGAAGTAGAGGCATTGATGTGCTTTATTGGTTGTTGCTTCATATATGGGTGATCCAGGGGAAATTGTTGGTGATATTGTCTCCTGGGAATTTGAAGTTTTCAGCCATCTCTACTTCGGCACCGTCAACGCACTTTGGGGTATGTGTACCGCTTTGCTTCCTGAAGTCGATCACTATCTCCTTTGTCTTGCTGACTCACTGCGTCAGCCTCACCTAGGACATATCCCATTCAAATCACTTCATGTCCTCTCCACCTCTTGCAAGGCCTCTGGTTGTCCTCTCAGTTGCTTGAAAGGGTTCTAGCCGAAGTGCATAAGAAATAATCATCAGAGTTTGTCACTCAGCACCATGCGCCTGAGCTGCCAGAGATTCCAAAGATTGACTTCCCGTATTTCCTCTCATCTGCCCAGAATGGCCATCTGCTTGAGTTGAGACTGACCCCTTTCATTCCCAAGAGGAATATTATTGCTGGAAGAATTTTGTATGTTTCACTTAATTTGCCTTCCATTCTCCTAAATGCTAGATAGTTTAGCTCAATGTACTTCACCTCATGTCATGCAACAAACCCCACATCCCAACAATCTGGATCCTTCCTCACAGCCACCCGAGGCACCTCACTGGTAGCCGCCTCTCGGGACCCGTCCCCTATCCACCCAATCCCAACTTGTGTGTCTCTACACCAAAGTTATGAAGCAAGATGGTGACCTGGATTGCTTCCATCTGTTGTGGTTCCTTGAAGGATATGTATTGTGGATTACAAAAATGCAGTAAAATATCTCACGGGCATTGTGTTATGGAATGATTTAGACCTTTCTAAAAATGTGTAACAAGTGTGAATATAGTTTGTTTTTTCCCCCAAAATTATGAATAAAAATTCTCTAACTTCAAAATTCTTTAAACCGCCCCACATCCAAGTCACACCAGCTTCTCCTTTTCGCCCAACAAATAGTTAACAATGGCCTGTTTCCTTTATCATCATTACATTTTTACATATCTTTCATTCATTGTTCTATATCTCTCAACATCATCGTCTATATCTCTAATTTCCCTTTCCCGTAACTTTCAGTCTGAAGAGGGTCTCGACCCGAAACGTCACCCATTCCTTCTCTCCAGAGATGCTGCAGATCCTGCTGAGTTACTCCAGCTTTTTTGTGTCTATCTTCGGGTTTAAACCAGCATCTTTCCTACACGAATAAAAGTACATGTTACTTTGCCATAACTTTGTCAATCTTGCTTGCAGCTTGTGCATTCTTTTTGTAGTACATTCCATAATTTAATTTGATCCTTAATTAATCTTGGGTTGTTGTGAACATTGGAAATCCAGTGTTTCAGATGAGTTCAGTGCCAACATGTGTCCTGTAATATAATGAGATTGTGACTGTTTCGAAGGAAGTGGGCAATCATTAGTTTTAGTTTCCATTCTAATTTCAAATGATGTGGTTATGACACTGACTGCTATTGTAATATAATCATCCCATTCTAGATCAAGAGCTGTGAACAGTACAGTCATTCTATTCTTTGCATGAGACAATCATTCAGACATTCTATATTTAAAATCTAGACTAGGATTCTTTTCTGGAGGCAGCTTGTTTCTTAACGTTAGTATAGTTGTGCTCTGTCTGTTCTCACTACTTGTATGCATCTAATGATACAAAGTGCTGGAGTTACTCAGCAGGTCAATAGGGAAACACAGTGGTGCAGCGATAGAGTTGCTGCCTTACAGCGCCGAGTTCATTCATCACTACGGGGTGTAGGAAAGAACTGCTGATGCTGGTTTAAATTGAAGATAGGCACAAAATGCTGGAGTAACTCAGTGGGACAGGCAGCGTCTCTGGAGAGAAGGAATGGGTGGCGTTTCGGGTCGAGACCCATCTTCAGACTAGGTGGGCTGTTTGTACGGCATTTGTAAGTTTTCCCTGTAACCGCGTGGGTTTTCTCCGGGTGCTCCAGTGTCCTCCCACACTCCTTAGATGTATAGATTTTTAAGTTAATTGGCTTCTGTAAAATTGTTCCTAGTGTGTAGGATAGTTCTAGTGTACGGAGTGATTACTGGACTTGGTAGGCCGAAGGGTCTGTTTCCACGCTGTATCTCAGAAATAGGAGTTGGCTGCGCCTAACGGCTGCGGCTCTCTGGCAGTCTGTTGTCTTTTTTTCTTTTTTTTTTGTTTGTGTCGGTGTTGGGATGGTTTTTGTTTCTGTTTTTGGCTGTGTATGTGTGGTGGGGGTGGGGGTGTGGGGTGGGGTGGGGGGGTGGGGCGGGGGGAAACCTTTATTTTATTAGGTCTCTTCCCCGGGGCGCGGCTCGGCTGCGGGCCTTAACATTGCCGGCGCAGCTCGGCTGCGGGACGTTTCAGTGCCCGGTGCGGCTCGGCTGCGGGCCTTAACATTGCCGGCGCAGCTCGGCTGCGGGACGTTTCAGTGCCCGGTGCGGCTCGGCTGCGGGCCTTAACATTGCCGGCGCAGCTCGGCCGCGGGACGTTTCAGTGCCCGGTGCGGCTCGGCCGCTGGACTTAACATCGCCCGGTGCGGCCGCGGGACGTTTCAGTGCCCGGTGCGGCTCGGCCGCGGGACGTTTCAGTGCCCGGTGCGGCTTGGCCGCTGGACTTAACATCGCCCGGTGTGGCCGCGGGACGTTTCAGTGCCCGGTGTGGCCGCGGGACGTTTCAGTGCCCGGTGCGGCTCGGCCGCGGGACGTTTCAATGCCCGGTGCGGCTTGGCCGCTGGACTTAACATCGCCCGGTGTGGCCGCGGGACGTTTCAGTGCCCGGTGCGGCTTGGCCGCTGGACTTAACATCGTCAGCGCTGTTCGGCCGCGGGACGTTTCAGTGCCCGGTGCGGCTCGGCCGTTGGACTTAACATCGCCCGGTGTGGCCGCGGGACGTTTCGGTGCCCGGGGCGGCTCGGCCGGGGGGGCCTTCCATCCCCTTGCGGGGGCTGTGCGTGTCGGTTGCCTCGGTAGGGGGTCGAGCTGCCTGTCCGTGGGTGCGGGGGGAAGAGAGGGGAAGTTTTGTTGCCTCCATCACAGTGAGGGGGTGTTTGGAGTCACTGTGATGGATGTTTGTGTTGGGGTCGGGTGTCCTGTGTTCTTTTCTTTTTTGCTGTATTTTGTGTGACTGCTGAAATTTCGCTCGGTGTTGTGCCGAGTGACAATAAAGTGTTGTTATGGTTATGGTTATGGTTATGGTTAAAGTAAAGAATAAAGTAAAGATTAGGTATTTATTCACAAAATGCTGGAGTAACTCAGCAGGTCAGGCAGCATCTCAGGAGAGAAGGAATGGGCGACGTTTCGGGTCGAGACCCGAAACGTCGCCCATTCCTTCTCTCCTGAGATGCTGCCTGACCTGCTGAGTTACTTCGAAGAAGGGTCTCGACCCGAAACGTCGCCCATTCCTTCTCTCCTGAGATGCTGCCTGACCTGCTGAGTTACTTCGAAGAAGGGTCTCGACCCGAAACATCGCCCATTCCTTCTCTCCTGAGATGCTGCCTGACCTGCTGAGTTACTCCAACATTTTGTGAATAAATACCGTCGATTTGTACCAGCATCTGCAGTTATTTTCTTACATTTAAAGTAAAGATTAGGGACAGCTCCTAAAATCAGTTTCACCTGATAATAAACAGCCCCAGCATTGCTGCCCTTTGGGATAATTGCAAAACCATTAGACATTCTAAAACCCGTCTCTCAGTCAAGCCAGACGTTCACAACATCACACAGAATTGTCCATTCGTTCTCAGAAATCTTATTTTTAATGTTCTTACAACTGTGTACAAACGCATATGTATCCACCACCCAGTTGATATGCTTCACAATGGATAATATTTTAAAACTAGCAACACCATTGAGTCACTGCCTATTTACTGATACGTTTTGGTTGTGAATCTCTAATGGTTTTGAAATAAGCCCACAACAGGCAGACAAGCTTGTTCGCTGTTTATTATCAGGGGAATAAATCAAACATACAAAAGTAACCCTTGCATCCCCTCTCTCTCTAACCCTCTCCCACCCAGTTGGACTAGCTTCAAAGTTGTCTTGTTTAGTCTCATTGTCTGTAACTTGTTTTCACCTTGCCCACAGCTAACAATGGCCTGTTTCCCTTTCCCTGACTCTCAGTCTGAAGAAGGATCTCGACTCGAAACGTCACCTATTCCTTTTCTCCAGAGATGTTGTCT
Organism: Rhinoraja longicauda; assembly: GCF_053455715.1. Classification (NCBI taxonomy): domain Eukaryota; kingdom Metazoa; phylum Chordata; class Chondrichthyes; order Rajiformes; family Arhynchobatidae; genus Rhinoraja; species Rhinoraja longicauda. The sequence goes on from NC_135973.1 coordinate 5,066,719, forward strand.
GACCCGCTGAGTTACTCCAACTTTTTGTGTCTATCTTCAGTTTAAACCAGCATCTGCAGTTCCTTTCTACATACAAAAGAGATTGTAGAAACAGTCCTTGATCTCTTCTGAGTGGGTGATTAATGCTAGACAACAGAAAGATTGCTACGTTTATTGTTTTAAAATTGTTCATGGTATTTTATTGTCCACCGTACGTACCTAGGTTCAGTGAAGTTCTTTTTTGCAGAGTAAAATGTTCAGTAAAAATCTTGTATACATCGGCACAGTCATACTTAAATACAAGAGTTAAGGATATTAGATTACACTAAGACAGTACACAAGTTGCCACGTTTCCAGCCGCATTTGCACCCTTCATGTTCAAAGTTTTTTTTAAAAGTACAATGTATAACTAGTGTAATTAAGAACCAACTCATCTCTATACCTTTGCAATTTTTTCCTTCACCATATACTTATTCAGATCCCTCCCTCACAATGGGTCCTGACAATCCCACTTCTGTATCGTTCTCTTAATTCTTTTCCCCTTTGTTTTATACTTGCGGCCTTTAAGGTGAATCCATCAAGGTGAATAGCTTCCAGCTATCCTCTCGGCCTAATTCCTGCTCATTTTATATATTTATTTTGGTCCTCCCCTCAGACATCCCCTCCAAAGAAAACACACCCAGCCTCTCAAATCCTTGTAACTGTAGTCCCTCATTCCAGGAATAATTCTTTTCTCAAGTCTCGCTGGAAAGGGCTCGCATGCTTACTGTAATGTGATGACCAGACTTGAACTCGGTATTCCAGTTGAATCTCATCTCCTGTTTCTTAACTTTAACTAGTTTGAACTCTCTGTGACATCTCTCTCTGGCAATATAACGTGGAATACTGTGGTCTTCTGTTTGTTCACTGCCGCGAGCCTTTTCTTCTCTTTGCTTCCCTGTAGTTCTCAGACACTTAAAATGTCTCCAATATTTAATGCACGGACCTGTATCCGTGAATCCAGTTTTTGTTATCATGATTATATCATAGTGCCACGTGGGTATCAGTGGTAACTCAGCCTGCCTGTCCTTCTTGCCCCACCAAGCATCTTCACCGTCATTGAGTGCAGAAATAGCCTCTTTGGCCCACAATGTCCATGCCAAATATATTGTACACGTCCTCCCCAGTTACAACAGGGTGGGTCCCATTCCTCAGAACTGTTTGTATCCCGAGAAGTTTGCATGCTGGAAATGTGACCGTATGGCAATATCTACATACTAAAACTTGTTTGTCTGTTCCTGAACTATAGCCAAAACGGTACACGATAGCGCGACAATTTTAGGGCCACCTTACTCATCGTTGTCCCTTTGGTGCTAATGGAAGAAGTTTCATTGAAATTGGTGTTATATTTTAAAGTTAAAAGTTTAAATCTATCTCCTAGGGAGGGAGGATGGGGGGAGGGAGGGAGGGAGGATGGAGGGAGGGGGGTGGAGGCAGGGGTGGAGGGGTGTGTGGAGGGAGGGAGGGGGGGATGTGGAGGGAGGGAGGGGGGGTGTGGAGGGAGGGAGGGGTGCGGAGGGAGGGAGAGGGGGGTGGAGGTAGGTGTTGGAGGGAGGGGGTGGAGGGAGGGGGGTGGAGGGAGGGAGGGGGGTGGAGGGAGGGAGGGTGGTGGAGGGAGGGAGGGGGGTGGAGGGAGGGAGGGGGGAGAGTGCTGCACCAATGCAGGAGAGGTTTGGGCCCCACTTGGTCTAGTATTTAGATAAAAGTACAGACCAGCCAACGGCAACATATGGTTTATGCAGAGCATTTAACTCGACCATTCAAATGCTGCTGCATACTGAGTTCACACTTGGCAGAAGGTGCCTGCAGCAGCTGGCAATTCCATACAAACGGCCAATGGCTCTTTATTGTCACATGTGCCAAGGTACCGTGAAATTCTTTTTTTGCATACAGTTCAGCACACGATGAATATACATACGCACAATCCTAGATTAAGTAGAAAGTGTATAGAAATAGTCCATTGAGACATGGGTAGCACGGTAGCGCAGCGGTAGAGTTGCTGCTTTACAGCGAATGCAGCGCCGGAGACTCAGGTTCGATCCTGACTGCGGGCGCCGTCTGTAAGGAGTTTGTACGTTCTTCCCGTGACCTGCGTGGGTTTTCTCCGAGATCTTCGGTTTCCTCCCACACTCCAAAGACGTACAGGTATGTAGGTTAATTGACTGGGTATATGTAAAAATTGTCCCTAGTGTGTGTAGGATAGTGTTAGTGTGTGGGGATCACTGGGCGGTGCGGACTTGGTGGGCCGAAAAGGCCTGTTTCCGCGCTGTATCTGAAATATGAAATAAATAAAATAATATGAAAATGTACAGGAGTTGCCAGGTTTTTGGCGCCATTTTCAAAGTCCAAGTTGTTTTATGTGCTGCAGGCCCCAAAAGCTCTTTGTTCATTTGTACGTCTGGGCTGTACAACTGTTGGGGTTTTGTAACCTGAGGAGGACATGCACCCATCAATAGTAACTCAGCGAGTCTGGCAGCCTTTGCCCCATCAGCATCATTCCTATTTACTGACACTTGGTCCATAGACCTATGTGTCTTGGCCATTCAGGTATATTGTCCAGAGACACCATTGTTGTGCATGTGGCTGTCTACAACACCAATTCAGGCAATTTTTTCCAGAATTCACCCACCTTCTAGGCAAAAAAAAAGAGATCTGCTTCCATTCTTTATTTAATAATTATCCTATTTATTTTTTGGGTGCTAAACCAAATTTAGTTCTTTTTTTCTGATGAAATTCCCAAGTTTGAATGAAGACTCCACTTAAATTCTTCAGCTTAAGAACTGTTTGCTTCCCAAACAATATTTAAAAAATAGATCACATTTCTCTTGTTCATATTTTGGGAACTTGGTAGGTAAATCATTTACTGTAGTTGCTTTAGATGCTTTATGACTCACTTTTTAAGAAAAAAAGTTGTCTCCACCCATCTTTTAAAGCCGATTTATTTAATCGCATGTCGAACTAATCATATAATGTCTTTGCAAATCCGTTTGATGCATCTCGATTCCATTTGAGCTGTTTAAAGACGTACAGGTATGTAGGTTAATTGGCTGGGTAAATGTAAAAATTGTCCCTAGTGGGTGTAGGATAGTGTTAATGTACGGGGATCGCTGGGCGGCACGGACTTGGAGGGCCGAAAAGGCCTGTTTCCGGCTGTATATATATGATATGATATGATAAATTCGGAGAAGACGAGGAAGTAATTGGTGATTAAAAACAAAACATCCAAGTAGAAGATATCTGTTGCTTAAAGTCCAAACATCCATTATGTCATGTTTTAATCTTAACAAATTTAAGCAAATTTATTACAGCTCCATAACAGGACTTGCTGATTTACAGGCTATTCCCAGGGACAGATTTGGACCCGAGCTTCAAGTGCTGCTGGGAGATCATCGATTTGGCGGTGAAAGGTGTCCCAGCAGAACGAGATGCATGTCAGGGAATTTATTCACAAAATGCTGGAGTAACTCAGCAGGTCAGGCAGCATCTCAGGAGAGAAGGAATGGGTGACGTTTCTGGTCGAGACCCTTCTTCAGACTGATGTCAGGGGGGCGGGACAAAGGAAGGATATAGGTGGAGGCAGGAAGATAAAGGGGGATCTGGGAAGGAGGAGGGGAAGAGAGGGACAGAGGAACTATCTAAAGTTGGAGAAGTCAATGTTCATACCACTGGGCTGCAAGCTGCCCAGGCGAAATATGAGGTGCTGTTCCTCCAATTTCCGGTGGGCCTCACTATGGCACTGGAGGAGGCCCATGACAGAAAGGTCAGACTGGGAATGGGAGGGGGAGTTGAAGTGCTCGGCCACCGGGAGATCAGTTTGGTCAATGCGGACCGAGCGCAGGTGCTGAGCGAAGTGATCGCCGAGCCTGCGCTTGGTTTCGCCGATGTAAATAAGTTGACATCTAGAGCAGCGGATGCAATAGATGAGGTTGGAGGAGGTGCAGGTATATAACAGTATAACAGAACTTTATTGTCATTCGGTATAAATACCGAACGAAATTTCAGCAGTCACAAGACACAGCAAAAAAGAAAAGAACACAGGACACACGACCCCAACACCAACATATAACATATAACATATAACATATAACAACTACAGCATGGAAACAGGCCTGTCCGGCCCTACCAGTCCACGCCGACCATTCTCCCTGACCTAGTCTCATCTACCTGCACTCAGACCATAACCCTCCAATCCCCTCCTAGCCATATACCTATCCAATTTACTCTTAAATAATAAAATCGAGCCAGCCTCCACCACTTCCACCGGAAGCCCATTCCATACAGCCACAATCATCTGAGTAAAGAAGTTCCCCCTCATGTTACCCCTAAACCTTTGTCCCTCAATTCTGAAGCTATGTCCCCTTGTTGGAATCTTCCCCACTCTCAAAGGGAAAAGCCTACCCACATCAACTCTGTCCGTCCCTCTCATAATTTTAAAAACCTCTATCAAGTCCCCCCTCAACCTTCTACGCTCCAAAGAATAAAGACCCAACCTGTTCAACCTCTCTCTGTAGCCTAAGTGCTGAAACCCAGGCAACATTCTAGTAAATCTCCTCTGTACCCTCTCCATTTTGTCGACATCCTTCCTATAATTTGGCGACCAGAACTGCACACCATACTCCAGATTCGGCCTCACCAATGCCCTGTACAATTTCAACATTACATCCCAACTTCTATACTCGATGCTCTGATTTATAAAGGCAAGCATACCAAACGCCTTCTTCACCACCCTATCCACATGAGATTCCACCTTCAGGGAACAATGCACAGTTATTCCCAGATCCCTCTGTTCCACTGCATTCCTCAATTCCCTACCATTTACCCTGTACGTCCTATTTTGATTTGTCCTACCAAAATGCAGCACCTCACACTTATCAGCATTAAACTCCATCTGCCATCTTTCAGCCCACCCTTCCAAAAGGCCCAAGTCTCTCTGTAGACTTTGAAAATCTACCTCACTATCAACTACTCCACCTATCTTAGTATCATCTGCATATTTACTAATCCAATTTGCCACACCATCATCCAGATCATTAATGTAAATGACAAACAACAGTGGACCCAACACAGATCCTTGGGGCACTCCACTAGACACTGGCCTCCAACCTGACATACAATTGTCAACCGTTACCCTCTGGTATCTCCCATTCAGCCATTGTTGAATCCATCTTGCAACCTCACTATTAATACCCAACGATTTAACCTTCTTAATCAACCTTCCATGTGGAACCTTGTCAAATGCCTTACTGAAGTCCATATAGACAACATCCACAGCCTTGCCCTTATCAATTTCCCTGGTAACCTCTTCAAAAAATTCAAGAAGATTAGTCAAACATGACCTTCCAGGCACAAATCCATGTTGACTGTTTCTAATCAGGCCTTGATTATCCAAATAATTATATATATTGTCCCTAAGTATCTTTTCCATTAATTTTCCCACCACAGACGTCAAACTAATAGGTCTATAATTGCTAGGTTTACTTTTAGAACCTTTTTTAAACAAAGGCACAACATGCGCAATGCGCCAATCTTCCGGCACCATCCCTGTTTCTAATGACGTTTGAAATATTTCCGTCATAGCCCCTGCTATTTCTGCACTAACTTCCCTCAATGTCCTAGGGAATATCCTATCAGGACCTGGAGACTTATCCACTTTTATATTCTTCAAAAGTGTCCGTACCTCCTCTTCTTTAATCCTCCTAATTTCCATCACTACTCTACTTGTTTCGCTTACCTCACATAATTCAATATCCTTCTCCTCGGTAAATACCGAAGAAAAGAAATTGTTTAATATCTCCCCCATTTCTTCCGGCTCAGCACATAGCTGTCCACTCTGACTCTCTAATGGACCAATTTTATCCCTCACTATCCTTTTGCTATTGACATATCTGTAGAACCCCTTGGGGTTTACTTTTACATTACTTGCCAAAGCAGCCTCATATCTTTTTTTCGCTTTTCTAATTTCCTTTTTAAGATTCCTTTTACATTCTTTATATTCCTCAAGAACCTCATTTACTCCCTGCCGCTTATATTTATTGTATATCTCCCTCTTTTTCCGAACCAAGTGTCCAATTTCCCTGGAAAACCACGGCTCTTTCAAATTATTATTCTTTCCTTTCCACCGAACAGGGACATAAAGACTCTGTACTCTCAAAATTTCACCTTTAAATATCCTCCATTTCTCTATTATATCCTTTTCATAAAACAACAATTTCCATTTCACTCCTTTTAAATCCTTTCTCATCTCCTCAAAATTAGCCTTTCTCCAATCCAAAATCTCAACCCTTGGTCCAGATTTGACCTTCTCCATAATGATATTGAAACTAATGGCATTATGATCACTAGACCCAAAGTGCTCCTCAACACATACCTCCGTCACCTGACCCATCTCATTTCCTAACAGGAGGTCCAACACTGCCCCTTCTCTGGTAGGCACCTCTACGTATTGCTGCAAAAAACTATCCTGCACACATTTTACAAACTCCAAACCATCCAGCCCTTTAACAGAATGTGATTCCCAGTCTATATACGGAAAATTGAAATCACCCACAATCACCACTCTGTGCTTACTACTAATATCTGCTATCTCCTTACATATTTGCTCTTCCAATTCTCGTTCCCTATTTGGCGGTCTATAATACACCCCTATAAGTGTTGCTAAACCTTTCTCATTTCTGAGTTCCACCCAAACAGCCTCCTTAATCGAGCCTTCTAGTCTGTCCTGCCAAAGCACTGCTGTGATATCCTCCCTGACAAGCAATGCAACACCCCCACCTCTTGCCCCTCCGATTCTATCACATCTGAAACAATGAAATCCTGGAATATTTAATTGCCAATCGCAACCCTCCTGCAACCATGTTTCACTGATCGCCACAACATCATACTTCCAGATGTCAATCCAGGCTCTAAGCTCATCCACCTTTCTTACAATGCTCCTAGCATTAAAATATACACATTTAAGGGACCCATCATTTCTTATTCTCAGTTTATTTCTTTTCCCTTCTTTCTCTCCTACATATTGGGTCTGAGTGTTTCCCTTTTCTGCCTCCTGCCTCACACACTGCCTATTAGCTATCTGTGTTTGAGTCCCTCCCCCCAACCGTACTAGTTTAAAGTCTCCGCAGTTATTTTAGCAAATCTCCCCGCCAGGATATTGGTTCCCCTCGGGTTCAGATGCAACCCGTCCTTTTTGTACAGGTCATACTTCCCCCAGAAGAGGTCCCAATGATCTAGAAACTTGAAACCCTGCTCCCTGCACCAGTTCCTCAGCCACGTATTTATCCTCCACCTCACTCCATTCCTATTCTCACTATCGCGTGGCACAGGCAGTAAGCCTGAGATTATTACTTTGGAAGTCCTTTTTTTTAACTCTCTTCCTAGCCCCCTGAATTCTCTTTTCAGGACCTCTTCCCTTATCCTACCTATATTGTTGGTACCTATATGTACCACGACCTCTGGCTCCTCTCCCTCCCCTTTCAGGATATCCTGGACACGCTCAGACACATCCCGGACACCGGCACCAGGGAGGCAAACCACCATCCGGGTCTCCCGACTGCGTCCACAGAAACGCCTATCTGACCCCCTCACTATAGAGTCCCCTATTACTACTGCTCTCCTCTTCCTTTCCCTACCCTTCTGAGCAACAGGGCCGGACTCCTTGCCAGAGGCCCGGGCACCGTCGTTGCCCCCAGGTAGGCTGTCCCCCCCAACAGTACTTAAACAGGAGTACTTATTTCCAAGGGGTACAGCCACCGGGGTACTCCCTAGTCCCTGCCTCTGTTCCTTGCCCCCCCTAACAGTGAGCCACCTGTCTACCTCCCGTGGTCTAGGAGTGACCACCTCCCTGTAACTCCTATCTATAACCTCCTCACTCTCCCTGATCAGACGGAGGTCATCAATCTGTCCCTTAGGAGCCCCATCTCGTCACACCTGGCGCAGATGTGGATGTCTGGAAGACTATCAGACTCCCAGATTCCCCACATCTGACACCCAGAACAAAAAACTGCCCTGGCAGTCATACTCTCCAAACAAAGCCCTGCGCTCGGTTACTAAACCTACCGCCCGGCCGCTACTCCAACCGCTCCAACCGCCCACCCAAAAGAACTGAGTGATCTCCTGGGAGAGGCGAAAAACCGGATAAAAAACCCAGGCCAATTTGGGAAAAAATCCGGGAAATTCCTCTCCGACCCCAAGCTAGGCGATCGAAACTAGTCCGGGAGATCACACAGGTCTTACTCCTTACTATCCCCACACAATCCCCACACACTACTTCCCAAGCAACACAGCTTGGTGCTGCTTGCTGCTGCTTGCTACTGCTGCTGCTGCTGCTGCTGCTGCTGCTGCTTGCTGCTTGCTGCTACTGCTGCTTGCTGCTACTGGTGCTGCTACTGCTGATTGCTGCTGCTAATGCTGATTGCTGCTGCTACTGCTGATTGCTGCTGCTACTACAAGGGGTGTACTCCAAGAAAGGTGACTCCAAACACCCCCTCACTGTGATGGAAGGCAACAAAACTTCCACTCTCATCCCCCCCGCGCCCACGGACAGGCAGCTCGACCCCTACCGAGGCAACCGACACGCACAGCCCCCGCAAGGGGATGGAAGGCCCCGCGGCTGAGCCACACCGGGCACTGAAACGTCCCGCGGCCGAGCCGCGCCGGCGATGTTAAGTCCTGCGGCCGAGCCGCGCCGGGCGATGGAAGGCACCGCGGCCGCTGCTAAGTCCCGCGGCCGAGCTGCACCGGACACTGAAACGTCCCGCGGCCAAGCCGCGCCGGCGATGTTAAGTCCAGCGGCCGAGCCGCACCGGGCACTGAAACGTCCCGCAGCCGAGCCGCGCTGGCGATGTTAAGCCCCGCAGCCGAGCCGCACCGGGCACTGAAACGTCCCGCAGCCGAGCCGCGCCGGCGATGTTAAGTCCAGCGGCCGAGCCGCACCGGGCACTGAAACGTCCCTCAGCCGAGCCGCGCCGGCGATGTTAAGTCCAGCGGCCGAGCCGCACCGGGCGATGGAAGGCCCCACGGCCGAGCCGCACCGAGCACTGAACCGTCCCGCGGCCATACCGGGCGATGGAAGGCCCCGCGGCCGAGCCGCGCCGGGCACTGTTAGGTCCCGCGGCCGAGCCGCGCCGGCGATGTTAAGTCCAGCGGCCGAGCTGGAAGGCCCCGCGGGCGATGGAAGGCCCAGCGGCCGAGCTGCGCCCCGGGGAAGAGACCCAATAAAAGAAAGGTTTCCCCCACCCCACCCCACCCCCCTCACACCTCCCCACACCCCCCACACATACACAGCCAAAAACAGAAACAAAAACCATCCCAACACCGACACACACAAAAAAAAGACAAACAGACTGCCAGAGAGCCGCAGCCGTTAGGCGCAGCCACACGTGACCGGAGCCACGAAGTTATTCACACGTGAATGCCTGCCAGGGAATGTTGCCAGTTGGCCCGCTCCAGACTGCAGGAGCATGCGCTGAGGGACGCACTGAAGCTTGGTGCATCCAATGCCAAGGCTCTATGGGGGCAGGACTACAGGCTGGGGTCCGGTGAGAACACCGCTCACACAAGGGAAGGGATATTACCGCAGGGGGCCACATGAGCAGCAAGGGTGTTTTCCTGAAGGATAGGTGTGATCACTACTGAGTGTGACACTATTGAATGTATAGACACTGAGAATATTTGAAGAGTTTTTGCACAAATATTTGCATTGGATATATGTTTCATTCTGAATAAAGTTTAATTTTGAAATAATAAGTTATTTAGTTCTACATGTTATTGTAGGTGGATCATTTGTAGTCTGCTCTGACTTTCTAACTCCACCCTTTAAACATCTTTTCAAGATTTTAGCCAGAACTGTTAATAATGACAATGCTTATTTAAAGAGCAAGGAAAAGAAAGAGCAGAGTTATAAACCAGCGCCTGCAGTTTATTATTTTATACTAGGAGTTATTCTGTGTAGCCCATCCTATGCCGTGCAATCTTCAAAACCACAACCCTGTCTATTTTGAGTTGTAATGGTTGCAGGAAATTTAGAAATAAAGTACATTCAAATTTTTGTTGGGTTCAAAAGAAGAATTACTTCTGTTGTTTACATAGCTGACATTGAGAATTTGAGCTTTACCTCCTTCTCGAAATCCTTCATTGTAGTTATGAATATTTTTAAAAACTGGATTGTGAATAAAATCACTTTTGGTTATCAATAAAGCTGATCAGCAGATTTGTAAAATTTTCATTTGAACTCAGGAAAATCTCTTTGTGGTTAATTGCAGGGCTGTTGCCTGTTATTCTTGACATGATGGGTTGTGACCTCTTGCGCTTGCCTGAGGGGGTAAATGTTGCCTTTGTCTAAGGTCCTGTCTGAAAATCATTTGCTTGATTCACCACTAAATTGTCAGCCTTTATAATGGTCTTAAATTTAAGGAGTGACTTTAGACTTTAGCATGGAAATGGGCCCTTCATTAAGGATAGCTTCCAATTCAATGCCGAATGGACAGCTCCTTATTCTTCATTGTTTCTGCATTGAATCTCTGATGCATCCATAATTGATTTTTGGTATACTGATGACAATGCCGTCCTTGTGTGCTTGAGCTGATTAACCTTCAGATCTCCATTCGTCGTGTGTGTGTGTGTGTGATTTCGTAGCACAAGTTTCTTGCTTCACATTAAGATGACTAAGATGTTCCATCAGGTCGATCCACCACAATGTGGCATTGATGCACAATCAAGTTGCCTGTTATCTTTGTAGCCTAATTTCTCAAAATGCTAATGTTGAGTGAGGGATTCACAAAATCAAGTCCATTCCTGCTGATCGTGAGCAAAGGAAGAAGAGATAGACCTCTCTCTGCAAGAAAATCATCATCCCTACCTATGAAATCTGCTTGATTTACCAACATCGCCACAAGGGTCAAGATTCGAAGGATCATGTTTACCTACTTCCTTGGCACCCAAGAAATTCCTTTGCATCATGTGGGCCTATTTGCACCATTAATGATGGCATCTGTGCTGAAGCCACTGTAATTAATGTTGACCATAGGTTCTTGTCCACCAATTCCTTATGAACTGGACATGGTTTGTGGATCCAGATTCCCAAGCAAACATTGTGCTCTCTGTTTTCACAAGACTGGAGATCCAGAGTTAGAAGAAATGCCGCAAAGACACTTTGAAAACACATCTAGCTCATGGGGTGTTCATCCTTAGGTTTCCGGATTCCTCCACCCTTTCAAGCAGTGAGTTCCTGACTTCTTCAACCCCTTCACTTCCCCATCACACCTCAATCTTCAGATTCCTCTTGTTCTTTCAACCACAGTCCTGCATCAAACCTTTGCTTAAATATCTATAATTGCTTTTGCTTCAAACATTCAGGCAGTGAGATCTACATTTTCAATGACGATCTGTTTTAGTCTAAAGTTAAAATCCGATCCATCCACTTGAAACTCGATCCATAAAGGCATAATAGACATTTCTTCCCATATCTAATTCCACCCAGAGGCTTGTGGAAACGTCAAAGTAGACTTGCCAGTAACTCCTGAAAAAGATACTCCAACTCCAAACAATTTAGTTTAGAGAAACAGGCTCTTTGGCCCACCGAGTCCACTCGGAACAGTGCACTAACACTATCCTACACACGAGGATAGTTTACAATTTTTACCTAAGCCAATTAACCTACAAACCTGTAGGAAAATAACTGCAGATGCACGTACAAATCGAAGGTATCACAAAATGCTGGAGTAACTAGGCGGGTCAGGCAGCATCTCTGGAGAGAAGGAATTGGTGATGTTTCGGGTCGAGACCCTTCTTCACACTTCTTCTCCAGAGATGCTGCCTGACCCTCTGAGTTACTCCAGCATTTTGTGAAACCTACAAACCTCTATGTCTTTGGACTGTGGGAGGAACCCAGAGCACCCAGAGAAAACCCACGCAGTCACGGGGAGAACGTAGAAACTCTGTAAAGGCAGCACCTGTAGTTGGGATCAAACCCGCGACTCTGGTGCTGTAAGGCAGTAGCTCCACCGTTGTGCCACTGTGCCGCCTGCGTTGAAGAACTCACATAAGAGTTGAAGTCCCTTATCCACTACCCCCCACCTCAATGATGATGCCACATCTGGTCATGACACATAAAGGCAGCTCGATGGTTAGAAATGTCTTGGCATCATTCACTGTCCATTCCTGCTCTGTATATCCCTGCCTGATTGTAGCACCAAGGTGTAACGTAAGGGTTAAATACACCGTGTTCGCTGACAACTCCATTTTAGCCGTCAGTATGTTTAGCCCTCCTAGTATTCCATTGCAAAAAGTACATTTGAAAGAGACACCTGCAGATTGCACACAAAGTCCTTTGCCAAATATTGTACATTAGCTGGACAAAGTTCATTGCCTCCTCCTTCGCTGACTTTCACACACTGATATCAAGATTGACTTTAAACAGAAGCATGAGAATGAGCTTCTTGTGCCCTGCAATACTCCCCATCTGCACTGTTGGCTCCATGTCAAAGTTGAAATTGACCTTAGAAAATCACCCTCCCATACGTACTGGTGAATTTTCCATTGTATGCAATTGCCATCCACTGACACCAAGTCAAACTGACCTGTGTGAAGTACCTAACCAGATTGGCACAGGCTAATATTTTCTTGTACTTACCCGGCCTTGTGTGAAACCCAAGTATTTCGAAGTATAAGCCAAGTCTGTCACTCACGGTTATATCCTGTTGGACTCAGGTTAGGTAACAAGGTTCTGATTCTTGATGTTCTTTTTGGTGATAAATTTCTTCTAAATTATCTCTCTTGCTTTTGGTGCAAGCGTATCAAAGAATCAACCACTTAAAATGTATCATTATCGCAAGGCAAGTGACTGGAGAGGGATAATTTTCTTCGCACAAATGTATTGGGTCATTGACTGTTTTGCCAAAGGGTGTGGCTGTGCTTTGCAAGTTTAGAAGAAAATATGAATAAGTCAAGTCAAGTCAAGTCAAATTTATTTGTCACATACACATACTCGATGTGCAGTGAAATGAAAGTGGCAATGCCTGCGGGTTGTGCACAAATATTGGAAACTGCAAAATACAGGACAATTCCAATTTTGTGCAGGGATATGACGAAGGTCAAGGTGCTGTTACATTCTTATAGGCTTGTTAAAGGGTTCGGAGGAGAGCCTTGCGCACTGCAGTAGGTTTTGGTTTGATGCAAGGTTCTGGTGTGGGAATGCTACAGTGGGATTAGATTGCAGGGTGAGAATAAACAAGAATTAGTTTGAAATACTGCAAGAATAATAAATTTTGGGATATGTTTTCCATTCCTCCATTAAAGCAGATGGGAGTTCAAACTGAAGTAATAAATCTGCGCTGTTTCTGTCCAATGTGAAATTCGTTTTTTGTTTTCTGCATTTGAAGCAATCAGCAATGGTCCAAATCTCAGCTCTTAGCTTACATGGTGCATGATATGAAAAGCGTTAGCTTTTATTATTCTAAAATTTGTACTTTGAAACCATAAAGTGTCACTTAATTAAGGAGTTCTTCAGGTTCTGAAAGTATTTACACGGATTGAAAAACGTGATGAGAAATGGAACATGCATCCTCTGTCGCTGTGTAACACTTTTAATGGGGGGTTTTTTCAACCGAGTTCTTAAGTACATAAGAAATCTGTACTGCATATGGTAGTTGAGTAAAATGTTAAAAGGTGCTTCAAAGGGACAACATCGGGTTAAGGTTTTACACTGAAGGAGAATTTGGGCAAAATGACATTGCTACTTAAATTATTTTGGCAGATTTCTGCAATTTCATTTTCCAACCTTTTTTTAATGTGTTCAAGTTTGTAAACTGCACCTTTTTATTTTATTTCTGACCAAACTTATTGTATGGACTGAACTTTTGTAAACAACCTGTGCTACCAAAATATATATTCACCACTTTTAATGGTGGTGTTTGTACAAATTAAGCTAATGGATACAACGAATACAATGAGCTGTGGAATTCTCTGCCTCAGAAGGCAGTGGAGGCCAATTCTCTGGATGTTTTCAAGAGAGAGTTAGATAGAGCTCTTAATAGACAATAGACGCAGGAGGAGGCCATTCGGCCCTTCGAGCCAGCACCGCCATTCAATGTGATCATGGCTGATCATTCTCAATCAGTACCCCGTTCCTGCCTTCTCCCCATACCCCCTGACTCCGCTATCCTTAAGAGCTCTATCCAGCTCTCTCTTAATGATAGCAGAATCAGGGGATATGGGGAGAGGGCAGGAACGGGGTACTGATTGTGCATGATCGGCCATGATCACGGTGAATGGCTCGAAGGGCCAAATGGCCTCCTCCTGCACCTATTGTCTATTGTCAATGAAAAGATTTAATATTTCATTTAATTTACTCCATTAAATCATTTTCTGCAATTGTATGGTTGTACTTATGAAAATGCAAGTGATATGCAAATGTAAGAACCAATGTTTCCGTAAATATGCCTGCCTGTTCGGTACATTCATTGAACTGAGTAACTTCAATGCGAAGAATGCAGGAAGAACTCTTTTCAAGAATTGGAGCTTTAATCTTTGAGTGATAGATGAGTATTTGTCTGCAAATGTATTTGAATGCCATAGTCAATTTTGTATCATAAAGTGGCCTGCACTTCTGGTACCTTTTACTATTTTCCTTTTCAAAATAGGATCAATGGAAGTTTTGTGCTCAACAGAGCTGGGATAAATAACTTTTTTAATGGATGCGATGGAGGGCAGGTTTTTGTTTCAGTAATAAACACACTTCTATCAAATACGAATAGACACTAAATGCTGGAGTAACTCAGCATGACAGGGAGCATCTCTGGAGAGAAGGAATGGGTGACGTTTCGGGTCGAGACCCTTCTTCAGACGTTCAAATACGAATGCCCTGTCTTGAATTTGTTGTTTAAAGCATTTGTTTATATCTAATTAACAGTGAAAAATTGTAACTGCCGTAGCAGTAGGTATTTTTTAAGTTGTTGAAAATACCTCCCATTGCGACATTCTGCATACTTTACACAAATCTTGCATTTGGATGTTCAAAGCATTCTATTCATTATCGTCAAGGAAGATTACTGTAAACTTCCATTCACTAAATAAGATAACATTTCATTGCATAATTTTTGTGATGCCTAAACTGTAGCCAAGTGGTATGTGTCCTCAAAACTAAGGGACAGACAATCAGTCCTCAATGCTTTTGTTTTTTGCTAATTTGTCCCATTTGATCAATGATCTTGCAGTTCTGGTGTAAGCTTGTTAAGCTGAAATGTTGACGCTATTTTTTTTCCCCACAGTAGTGGCCTGATCTGGTGAATATTTCAGCAATTTCTACTTTTATCAACCCGCAATCAATGGACTGCTGTTATAGAAATTAATCCTGTGTTCGGTGAGTAACTATTGCTGTGTTTACTTAGGGAGGATAAGATTTGGGTACATGTTTTTCAAGAGCAAGCTTATCAACTGAGGATGTTATTTTCATTGCCTTCCAAGTTGTGGAGCTGAAGCAACATTCCTACCTTCATGCCCATTTTGCAAATCTTGATGGCTCCTATTGCATTTGGATGAGGGTATACTTATTTAAAATTCCCCACTCTTCAAATTGCATTATTATTGGGGCATAACTGGTTAAATATTGAGGAAAGATTTTGTATACGAGGATGGTATTCCCTTGAATATGGAAAATTTGAAGAGGTGAAGTTATTCAAAATTGTTTACCTCACATTTGTATAACGCTTCAGGTTATTTTCAAATTATCTCAAAAATGCTTAGCCATCCATAAAGTATTGTTGAAGATGGTTGTTTATGCAAATGTGTAAGAATGACCTGCAGATGCTGGTTCAAACCGACTGGAACTTGCTTTGCATAAGTGACGGTGATTATGAGGCCACGTTGATAAAATGTTCCTGGCTTCAGTATTTACAGCATTTGCATCACCTCAATATGCAATGCCAAACTTTGTAGATTCAATCATCCCATTGATCAGTACTATCAATACCATCTAAACAGTTTTTGCAGTATGTTTGTTGGGTATATGCAGGAAATCTCCATCTCAGCTGTTTATGAACACAGATTTTCGTGCTCAAATTTTAAAATTCTATTGAAAACATTGTTAGATATGTTTCCCATTCTCTTTGCTAATGTGAATTGTTTGAAAAACTAATTAGTGCAACTGTAATCGAGGTAGCTCCAAATCTGTTCCAATTTGCTTCTCCCTTCACTTGCCAAGTTCCACATATGCACCCAATGAGACCTCCTCTAACAGTGTAACAAATTGAATGTAAATAGGAGCAACGTAGTTTTATGTTCTCTTCTGGTGTATGGTTCAGCAGCAGGATAAGACTCTGGATTGAGATTGTGAATCCATTCAATGGCTTCATGTGAGGTGCTATGTTGGAAAGAAGTTGTGCCCTGGCTGAAAAATTCACAAAATGCTGGAGTAACTCAGCAGGTCAGGCAGCATCTCGGGAGAGAAGGAATGGGTGACGTTTCGGGTCGAGACCCTTCTTCAGACTGATGTCAGGGGGCGGGACAAAGGAAGGATACAGGTGGAGACAGGAAGATAGAGGGAGATCTGGGAAGGAGGAGGGGAAGAGAGGGACAGAGGAAGTTGGAGAAGTCGATGTTCATACCACTGGGCTGCAAACTGCCCAGGCGAAATATGAGGTGCTGTTCCTCCAATTTCTGTACAATGACAATAAAGATATATTGTATTGTATTGTTCTTCCCCCTCCCCCCTCACGGAGGTCCTCCATAATCTCTTCGACCCGCGAGGCTTCACCACCGCCGAGGCCCCATTGTCGCGAGGCTTTACCGCTGTCGACGCCCCATTTCACGCCTCCATGGTGCTGACCCGGGCCCTAGCCGCGGGCTCCATCGGCCGCCTCACCCGACCCGGGCTTCTACCTGCGAGGCCCCAACCGGGCCCCGACCCAGGCTTCCACGTGTCGATCTGTGAGGCATCGAGACCGCGTCGCCTCGATAAAGGCCGCCGGCCGCGTTCCCAGTTCATGGCAGCGGCACGTTGGGAAGCCATCTGGCCACGCAGATCGTCGGGAAGCCTTCAGGAAACAAGGGCCAAATGCGGGAAGATTGAACCGGCTTAACATGGTTGTCATGGACAAGTTGGACCGAAGGGCCTGTTCAAAGCCTCTTGGACCCTATCGTATAGTAAAAGCGTCCCCCACCTGCTATGGCAGCATGTTCCAGGCACCTACCTCCATCTGCATCAAAACAAAATTGCCCTGCTCATCTCCTTTAGACATTTTCCCTCTGACTGGAAAGCTATGCCCTCTGGTATTTGCCATTTCCACCCTGGGAAAGAGATTCTGTTTGTCT
Source organism: Rhinoraja longicauda (assembly GCF_053455715.1). Classification (NCBI taxonomy): domain Eukaryota; kingdom Metazoa; phylum Chordata; class Chondrichthyes; order Rajiformes; family Arhynchobatidae; genus Rhinoraja; species Rhinoraja longicauda. The sequence continues at coordinate 5,084,041 of NC_135973.1, forward strand.
ACCCCATCAATGGCTCTCACAATTTTATAAACTTCTATCAGGTTTAAATGAGAAATGATGAGTTTTTAAGTGGCTCTTTGGAATGAGCAAGTGGATGATTTAATAGTGAACTGGGATTTTGGGCTAGTTTTATGCACATATTTATGGACAAGTGCCCAGGAATAGATTTTCAGCCACTTTCCCAAGTTAGCTGTCAAGCCTCAGAAGCTCAAGGTTCCTCTGATTTTGTCCATTTGTAATATTGCGGCCTAACATCGAGGAGTTGGCAACCTTTGCTGGAGAGACTTTTGAGAACTCCACCGCGGGGAGCTTACGGGACTTTAACATTGCGGAGTCCGTGCTCCCTTTGCCAGGGATCGACCTCGGAGCTCCAACCGTGGGTGCTTGCGGACTTAACGTCACGGAGCCCGCGGTCTCTAGTCAGAGACCGACTTCGGGAACTCCAAGCAGCAGGAGCTTCGACCGCCCCGACGCAGGAGCTTTGATCGCTGGCTGCCGGAGCTTTGACCGTCCCGATGGATGGTTCGACTGCTCCGACCGCGGGTAAATAATGAGGAAGATGATTGGACTCTTTTGCCTTCCATCACAGTGAGGAATGTGGAGAATCCGCTGTGGTGGATGTTTATGTTAACTTTTAAGTAGTTGTGTGTCTTGTTGCTTTTTTTTTTTTGGATGGCTGTATGGTAATTTGCATATCAGTGTACCATCATTGGTACATGTGACAATAAAAGACCTTTGAAACCTTTAAAAAGACCTTTGATAATGATGAAACGGTGACTTGCAAGGTCATTTGAGAAGCCATAACATTACTGCGGGTCTCAAGTTGTATAAATGCCAGATAGGGTAAGGTATGGTCACATTTGAACTTGTAAGTCCCTTGATGTGACTCGTAATTATTAATTGATATGGCATCATAATGAAACATTAGTCTGTTATTACATTGGTAACGTGGTAAATTTTTTATTCTTTTGACACTGCTTCAGGTATGTGAAATATTTGGGGGACAACATTTTGGTTGAGTGTGTGGCGGCGATGGCTGAACGAGTCATCAAGGAAGAGGTCATCAATGTTTCCATGTTTCAGGGAGATTCCCACAGTGGTAAGTACTTCCATTGATTTAGATTTTTTTAGATTTAGATTACAGCGCGGAAACAGGCCCTTCGGCCCACCGAGTCCGCGCCGCCCAGCGATTCCCCGCACATTAACACTATCCTACACACATGAGGGACAATTTTTACATTTACCCAGTCAATTAACCGACAAACCTGCACGTCTTTGGAGTGTGGGAGGAAACCGAAGATCTCAGAGAAAACCCACGCAGGTCACGGGGAGAACGTACAAACTCCGTACAGACGGCACCCGTAGTCAGGATCGAACCTGAGTCTCCGGCGCTGCATTCGCTGTAAGGCAGCTTTGTCACCATTTTGTCTTCTGTTTTCATCAGTTTATACAAAATGAAGATAGGGTAAGGTATGGTCACATTTGAACACCCTTTGCTTAATATTCCATAGGATCAAAGGTTAACATTGAAGAACATTCCTTTTCCCAGCAGACGAGTCAACAGTAACAGTTTAGGAATACACAGTAAATTGATGACAATTTATCTTTGTCTTTACTTTTATTTATAATGAATGATCTCTTGCTCTCTTGCTATCCACTTTGCTGCTGCAACACTAAATTTCCCTGGTGTGGGACAAATAAAGGAATATATTATTATTATTTAGTATGCGGTTGTTTGTATCGAAGGTCTTAGGAAGGAGCATGAGAGCAATCAGTGCTCTTTGAAGTGTAGGTGATTTTATGATTTTTGTTTTCATTATGGTGATTGATTCTGGAACGCTTGCATCCAATGTTAGCATTGGATCAGGTATCCAAAAGGTACAGGAATAAATGAAGTGGAGGCAAATTGGTTGCAATGTGATTTCAATTGGGAATCAGAGAGCTGGGGAGAAAAAAAGCTGTCTTGAACAAAAAACAGTCTAGGGAAAAATTATATAAACTTCCTTGCAGTAATTGGGGAACGTATGGATGGAGAAAACATCACTGCAGCAAGTGTGAAAAGTGGAATTGGCTCATGTTGCTGGGCTAAAGCATAAATGATGCAGGAATACTTATCTGGGGCAGGTGAGTTTTCCACAACTAACCTGGAGCAGAGAGCTGTCAATCAGAGATAGAAAGTATATGGAACCTTTTGGTACAAACAAGCAGATGCTGGTTTACACGAGAAAAAAACAAAATGCTGGTGTGGGTCTCCGGGTCAGGCAGCATCCTTGCAGAACATGGATAGGTGATGTTTCAGGTCGGGACCCTTCGGTCTGAAGAAGGGACTTGACCCGAAACGTCACCTATCTATGATCTCCAGGGACGCTGCCTGACCCGCTGAGTTATTCCAGCACTCTGTGAAACGTCACCTATCCATGTTCTCCAGGGATGCTGCCTGACCCGCTGAGTTACTCCAGCAGTTTGTCTTTTTTTTTAAAAACGTGACTTTACAACATTTATCTTCGGCAGAATTGTAAGCTGTGTCCTGCCATCCTTAACCATCTGTCAGCTATTATTTTACTCTGAAGAGATTCCACCCAGTTAGAAGGGTCTACATTTTTTAAAGTGGGACTGTCTTGCTTAATACAGATAACCCTCATTATAATAGGGTTTTTTTTGCGGGGGGGAGATGTTGTCCGTTATTGCAGAGTAATGGAGGTAAATAGGGTGGCATGGTGGTGCTTCGGTTGAGTTGCTGCCGTACAGAACCAGAGAGCTGGGTTCAATCCTGACTACGAGTGCTGTCTGTACGGAGTTTGTACGTTCTCCCTGTGACCGCGTGGGTTTTCTCCGGGTGCTCCGGTTTCCTCCTACATTCCAAAAGACGTACAGGTTTGTCTGTTAATTGGCTTTGGTAAAGGTTGTAAATTGTCTTTGGTGTGTAGGGTAGTGCTCGTTTAGAGGGTGATCGCTGGTCGCCGCGACCTCGGAGGTCTGAAAGGCTTGTTTCTGCACAGTATCTCTGAAGTAAACTATACTATATATGAAAAGTATTGGAAAAGCAGCCAATAAACATATACTAAACAAGACAATAATAAACAGGAAAGGAATCAAACCATATAATATTTGCGTCTACCTTCTGCATAATATTTAAACGCAGGCTGAGGCAAGATTTGCTCCAGCCACCTAGCGGGCGGGGCACTCCGTGAAACAACAAACGCAGTCCTTTGCTTCCAACGCCTCATGGTAACGGACGCCTGGGTGGCAACAGATTACGTTCGCCAAAACCGAAATCCGTTATAAAGAAGTCTGTAATAACGAAGACAGACTGCACACGCATTCTGCAGGAACCAGTGTGCATTTAAGACCGTTTCTGCTTTTCTGTTTGGAAGTGACAAACAGTTGAATATTATGAATTTCTCTCTAGCTGGCAGCGGGCCCTGCCATATGGTAGAGAACAGCATGTTCCTTTTGTTAGCTTCTCATCTGCCTTTCTGTGGAGGGAACAAAATAAGATGCGACATCTGGTAAATTCAATAAAATTGATTAGATTTGGATGATATTTGTTCATACTATATTTAAACCATTAGAGGGGTGAAAGGTGCACATCTATTCTTGGAAAGGAAAACTACCGTAACTAACAGATGCATGATTTTTAGTTTGAATATATATAAGGCTGCAGTAATATGCTACGTAATACAAAGTCAGCCCACTGTCCTCGCCAGCTTTGCTCCAGCCCTCGGCCATTGTAACTTCAGCTTTGTATGTATCTCTACGTTGTTAATGTTTCGGTGATGCACCATACATTTGCTAATTGTTTCATTCATAGAAACATAGACATAGATAATTGGTGCAGGAGAAGGCCATTTGGCCCTTCGAGCCAGCACCGCCATTCATTGTGATCATGGCTGATCATCCACAATCAGTAACCTGTGTGTGCCTTCTCCCATATCCCTTGGTTCCACTAACCCCTAGAGCTCTATCTAACTCTCTTTTAAATTCATCCAGTGAATTGGCCTCCACTTCCCTCTGTGGCAGAGAATTCCAAAATCTCACAACTCTCTGGATGAAAAAGTTTCTTCTCATCTCAGTTTTAAATGGCCTCCCCTTTATTCTTAGACTGTGGCCCAGGTTCTGGACTCCCCCAACATTGGGACCATTTTTCCTGCATCTAGCTTGTCCAGTCCTTTTATAATTTTATACGTCTCTATAAGATCCCCTCTCATCCTTCTGAACTCCAGTGTATACAAGCCCAGTCTTTCCAATCTTTCCTTATATGACAATCCCGCCATCCCGGGGATTAACCTCGTGAACTTACGCTGCATTGCTTCAATAGCAAGGATGTCCTTCCTCAAATTAGGAGACCAAAACTGCACACAATACTCCAGATATGGTCTCACCAGGGCCCTATACAACAGAAGAAGAACCTCTTTCCTCATACTCAAATCCTCTCGTTATGAAGGCCAATATGCCATTAGCTTTCTTCGCTGCCTGCTCTACCTGCTCGCTTACTTTCAGTGACTGGTGTACAAGGACACCCAGATCTCGTTGCACTTCCCCTTTACCTAATCTGACACCATTGAGATAATAATCTGCCTCCTTGTTTTTCCCACCAAAGTGGATAACCTCATATTTATCTACATTATACTGCATCTGCCCACTCACTCAACCTGTCCAAATCACCCTGCAACCTCCTAATATTCTCTTCGCAGTTCACACTGCCACCCAGCATTGCCATCTGCTAACTTGCTAGTGTTACTTCTAATTCCATCATCCAAATCATTAATATATATTGTAAATAGTTGCGGCCCCAACACTCCACTCGCCACTGCCTGCCATTCTGAAAAGGGCCCGTTTATTCCTACTCTTTGCTTCCTGTCTGCCAACCAATTCTCTATCCATGTCAATACCTTACCCCCAATACCATGTGCTCTAATTTTGCTCACTAATCTCTCGTGTGGGACCTTATCAAAGGCTTTCTGAAAGTCTGGATACACTACATCCACTGGCTCTCCTTCATCCATTTTACTTGTCACATCCTCAAAAAATTCCAGAAGATTAGTCAAGCATGATTTCCCTTTCATAAATCCATGCTGACTTGGACCAATTATTTTACTGCTATCCAAATGCGCCGTTATTACCTCTTTAATAATTGACTCCAGCATCTTCCCCACCACCGATGTCAGGCTAACTGGTCTATAATTTCCCGTTTTCTCTCTCACTCCTTTCTTGAAAAGTGGGATAACATTAGCTACCCTCCAATCCACAGGAACTGATCCTGAATCTATGGAACATTGGAAAATGATCACCAATGAGTCCTCGATTTCCAGAGCCACCTCCTTGAGTACCCTGGGATGCAGACCATCAGGCCCTGGGGATTTATCAGCCTTCAGTCCCATCAGTCTACCCAATACTATTTCCCCCCTAATGCAAATTTCTTTCAATTCCTCTGTCTCCCGAGATCATCCCTAGTACAACTGGGAGATTGTTTGTGTCTTCCTTAGTGAAGACAGATCCGAAGTACATGTTCAACTCTTCTGCCACTTCCTTGTTACCCATAATAGTTTCACCCGTTTCTGCCTTCAAGGGACCCACATTTGTCTTTACTAATCTTTTTCTCTTAACATACATAAAGAAGCTTTTACTACTCCTTCACCTGCCGCTCTTGAAGGTATGTGAAGGTATTCAAATAGAAAGTGCGAACTATTGGAATTCTAAGGGTAGGCACTATTTAGGGAGAGATATTGTTTGGGTTATCAACCTGAAACATTCTGTTTTTCAGTCTAAAGTAGTGTCTGAGCTGCTGACAATATCTGTTTTATTTTTGTTTTTCAGCATCTGGTTATTTTTCTTTTGTTCCTTTCCTCAACAAATTGATTAAGCCCACACCTGCTTTATAAGCTATCTGTGGGGAAGCACTTTAGGAGTGCTTCAAACAAACGCATGTTAAATGTTTTGAAAGAGGTTTTGTTTCACGGGCGATCGCTGGTCGGCGTGGAATCGGTGGGCCGAATGGCCTGTTTCCGTGCCCTATATTTCTGAACTAAACTAAAAAACTAAATTTGTGTTATTCTTTTTCAATTTGTGTGACAGTGTGGAGGGACCCTCGCATCACACCGGTCATCACCATCTCTGATGATTCTGACTCGGATGAAGATCCACCAGTTGTGCCCATTAAGAACCGAGTAGCAGACGATCAAGATGTTGTACTAATTGAGGTATTGTGCTTTTTGCTGCCTCTTACCGATGGGAATCAGATTTCGACATTTTGTTTTTCGTTCTTGCAAACTATGGTGGAAAATAAGCCGTAGAAAAAAAGGAACTGCAGGCGCTGGTTTATGTAAAAATAAAAGACCACAAAGTGCTGGAGTGACTCAGTGGGTCAAGCAGCATCTCTGGAGAACATGGATTGGTGACGTTTTGGGCTGGAACCCTTCTTCAGACTGATTCCTTCTCTCCCACCATGTTCTGAACCAGACTCGCTACCATATCCACTCGTGTTTATGCCTGCGACGCCATCTTGTGCCACGTGGCTTCCAGCTTTGTTTCCAGGCCTCCCAGTTTGGACCCAAGTAGGATTTCAGGTACCCAGTCTGAGGAAGGGTCTCTACCCGAAGCGTCACCTATCCATGTTCTCCAGAGTGCTGCCTGACCCGCTGAGTTACTCCAGCATTTGTGTCTTTTTTTTTGTCGAAAACCTCTGCAAAGTTCCTTGAGCTAAAATGCCACATAAAAGACAATGAAAGTCGCCTGAGCATTGTTTAAAATGAGATGAAGTATTCAAATGGTGTTTCCCCAAGGAATTATCCGGCTCCAAGTATTTAACCATACTTGCCAAAGATATGGATGTAAAAATGTAAATAGAATTGTGTGTTCATTTTTCCAGATGACACCGTTAGGAAGCATAATAGTGAATGTAGACAAAAGCGGAACAAGTGGACAGTTTACAGAGACCAATTAACCTGCAAACCCGCATGTCCTTGGGATGTGGGAGGAAACCAGAGCCCCAGGACGAAACCCACGTGGTCACAAGGAGAATGTGCAAACTCCACATAGACAGCCCCCGAGGTCAGGATCGAACCCACATCTCTGGTGGTGTGAGTCACCAGCTCTACCAGCTGCACCACTCTGCTGGCCCTGCTATGAAGCAATGGCTAATGTTACCCATCAACAATGTCACTCGTTATTTGTAAAGGTTTGCTGTTATCATTCCTGTACTTGTCATTAACCTGTGCTCACCTGTCATATCCCTTTCAGACGCCGGTGAAACAAATCCGACCTCCCATCATCATCCGGCCTGCATCGGAATGGCAAAACATCCAACAGGGAGATCAGCCGAGGGAAAACCAGGGATCGAATGGAAACTTTCGAGAGGAGAGGAACTGTATCATCGTGATTCAACATAATCAACACAAACTTGGGTCAGACGTTGTTGGAGCTCGGGTCGGACCTGAAGACGTCCACCCTCAGCCACCCATAGACGTGGAGGCTGCCCCTGCTGCTGAGCACCAACTTGAGCAGGGGAATGGGGAACAAAATTGGGTGGACGATGGAGCGGCTGCTGGTCCCAGTGAGCCTCCAGCTGGGCAAACAAATGAAATAGAACTACTAGACATTCCGCTCTGTTCAGCAGCAAACATAGTGGAGCGGGAAGAAGCACAGGCTAATGTGGCACCGGAGCAAGATCTCGCACTACCTCAGCTCGAAGCTGTGCAGGAAGCTTTCGGAGAAGAGATTCAGCCAATTGACTACGATCAAATCGCGCAAGGGCAGCAGGGAGAGGATTTGTTAGATAATATGACAATGGACCTGGAAAACCTTGAGGAAGCTGCTGACGAAACCAATGAACTCTTACAGACACTTGTGAAAGAAACAGTAAGCAGTTCTTGCCATTTGTTGAGGAATCTTTTCCATCTTAGCGCATTTTGTCGAGCATTTAAATTTCTCACATAATTCGCAAGGGATCTTGGGGTCCAATTCCAGAACACCCCCAAAACAACAACACAAATAGACGGCGTGGTAAAGAAGGCATATATTATTCTGTGGAAAAAGACTGCAGACGCTGGTTAAAATCGAAGGTAGACACAAAAATGCTGGAGTAACTCAGCGGGTCATGCAGCATCTCGGGAGAGAAGGAATGGATGACGTTTCGGGTCGAGACCCTTCTTCAGACTGATGTGATATACCTAGTGTATAGGGTGATTGCTGGTCGGCACAGACTTGGGCCTGTTTCCGCATTGTGTCTCGACCCGAAACGTCACGCATCCCTCTCCTGCGATGCTGCATGACCCGCTGAGTTACTCCAGCATTTTGCGTCTACCATATATTATGCTTGCCTTCATTGATCGGGGCATTGAGTATAGGAGTTAGGAAGTCATGCCGCTTTAGAGGTCTTTGGTTAGGCTGCATTTCTAGCATTGTGTGCAGTTGTGGTCACCCGCCGTTTAGGAGTGAGATGAGGAAAAACTTTTCCAGTCAGAGAGTTGTGAATCTGTGGAATTCTCTGCCTCAGAAGGCAGTGGAGGCCAATTCTCTGAATGCATTCAAGAGAGAGCTAGATAGAGCTCTTAAGGATAGCGGAGTCAGGGGGTATGGGGAGAAGGCAGGAACGGGGTACTGATTAAGAATGATCAGCCATGATCACATTGAATGGTGGTGCTGGCTCGAAGGGCCGAATGGCCTCCTCCTGCACCTCTTGTCTATTGTCTACAGGAAGGATGTAGAAGCTTTGGAGAGGGTGTGGAGGAGATTTATCAAAATGCCACTTGGATTAATGGGTATCAGCAACAAAGGGAGGTTGGACAGTTGGATTGTTGTCATCTCAACAAAGTGATTAAGCCCACACCTGCTTTATAAGCTACTTGTGGGGAAACATAGAAACATAGAAAGTAGGTGCAGGAGTAGGCCATTCGGCCCTTCGAGCCTGCACCGCCATTCAATATGATCATGGCTGATCATCCAACTCAGTATCCTGTACCTGCCTTCTCTCCATACCCCCCTGATCCCTTTAGCCACAAGGGCCACATCTAACTCCCTCTTAAATATAGCTAGTGAACTGTTCTCAACTACCTTCTGTGGCAGAGAATTCCACAGATTCACCACTCTGTGTGAAACTTTCTCATCTCGGTCCTAAAAGACTTCCCCCTTATCCTTAAACTGTGACCCCTTGTTCTGGACTTCCCCAACATCGGGAACAATCTTCCTGCATCTAGCCTGTCCAATCCCTTAAGAATTTTGTAAGTTTCTATAAGATCCCCACTCAATCTTCTAAATTCCAGCGAGTACAAGCCGAGTCTATCCAGTCTTTCTTCATATGAAAGTCCTGCCATCCCAGGAATCAATCTGGTGAACCTTCTCTGTACTCCCTCTATGGCAAGAATGTCTTTCCTCAGATTAGGAGACCAAAACTGTACGCAATACTACGAAACACTTTAGGAGTGCGTCAAACAAACGCATGTTAAATGTTTTGAAAGAGATTTTGTTTCACGGGTGAGTGCTGGTCGGCGTGGAATCGGTGGGCCGAGTGGCCTGTTTCAACAATCAGAAATGTTGGAGGTTGGGTGGAGTCCTGATAGACGTAGAAACATTTTGAGAGACATAGATAGGGCGGAAAGCCAGGCCACTTCCCCAGGATGGAAAAATCAAATACTGGAGAGCGTAGCTTTAAGTGAGAGGAGTAGTTTAAAGGAGATGTGCAAGGCAGGTTTTTTCTAAAGAGCGTTGTGAGGACCTAAAACACGCTGCTGGGGGTGGTGGTGGAGGCAGATACGATAGTGGCGTTTGAGACTTTTGGATCGGCGCAGGGATATGGATTATTTGCAGGCAGATAAGAGTGATCTTGGCATCCTGTCTGGCACAGACATTTGTGGGCCAAAGGGCCTGTTCCTGTGCTGTACAGTTGTATTTCCTATGTTTACATTAGATTAATCCTGGTTCTGCCCAGTTACTTTCCTGCTTTCTGTTGGGTACAGTCTGCAGCTGTGGGCACAACACGCCAAACTTGCAATGCAAGCAGAAAACTTGAAACCTGTATCATATGTACAAACACTTCAGCTGTGCTGTCAAAGCAGAATCTTCGCAATGATGGGGCCAGTTCATTGGCTATATTTAAGAGGGAGTTAGATGTGGCCCTTTTTGCTAAAGGGATCAGTGGGAGAGAAGGCGGGTACAGGTTACTGAGCTGGATGATCAGCCATGATCATATTGAATGGCGGTGCAGGCTCGAAGGGCCGAATGGCCTACTCCTGCACCTATTTTCTATGTTTCTATGTTTGCTGAATTTTGTTGAGGATGGATTTTGAACTGTTTCTTATCAAGAGTCAGAGAGAGGGAGAGTGAGAGAGCACAGGTGATGTCCTTTGGTCCAACATTGACCTTTGAGCACCATTTTTACACTAAACCCACCTGAATCTATTTTCCTCTTCCCATTATCTACTCAGGGTAGCACAGCAGCAGAGTTACTGCTTCACAGTGCCAGACCCAGGTTTGATTCTGACTGTGGGTGCTCTCTGTGTGGAGTCTGCACGTTCTTCCTGTGGGTTTTCTCCAGGAGCTCTGGTTTCCTTCCACATTCCAAAGACGCACAGGTTTATAGACACAAAGCGGTGGAGTAACTCCACAGGTCGGGCATCATCTCTGTTGGTTAATTGGATTCTGTAAATTGCACCCAGTGTGTCGGATGCGAAGTCGGATAACATTGAACTAGTGCAAGGGTGCTCGATGGTCAGCCTGAACTCAGTGGGCCAAAGGGCTTGTTTTCATGCGGTGTGTCTAAAACTAAAATTACTGCATAAACGTAATGTAAGTTGCCTCAGTGCCAGGCATTAAGTCACAACGGCAATTCTCTATTCAGTAATAAACCCACCACAACCAGAGAACTGTCCTAAACTACGATATACCTCACTGGTATACCTTGGACTATCCTTGATCGGACTTTGCTGGCATAACCTTGCACTAACCATTATTCCCTTGTTATGTATCAAGACACTGTAAGTGGCACGATTGTAAACATGTTTTGTCTTTCCGCTGACTGGATTGCTTTTCACTGTACCCCAGTACACGTGGCAATAAACTAAATTAAACTAATAAGCAATAATAATTGTTTGTTTCGGAGGCAGATACATTCTTCACAATTGCCTTTATTTTGACTTTAAAAAAAATAAATCAAAATATAATTTTTATTGAACTTGAATTTTTCATGCAGGTGAATTTGTTTCCTGAAATAGAAGAACAATTTGTTGAAGAGCTGATTACAACACATGAAATCTGGGATTTAAATGTGTAAGCACATCATTGTTGTTCATTTGATTTAGCTTTTTGATTAATGGGCAATGAGGAATTGTGGCACTGAAAGTTTAACCATTTTTAGTCAGTTCTGTTTCTGTTTAGGCAGCTCACCTCTGAAACATTTCAAATGACTTGAAAATAGAATCAACAATGCATGTTATAAAGGATAACAAGCTGCAAAACCAGAAAACCGTTATTGCAGAGTAATAATTTATCAGCAATGTTGCTTGTCCAAAACTCAGTGGTGAGAAGGATGGGAAATTTCTGCAACTGCGTTTAATCTTAGACAATTGTGCCCAACTCATCCCTTTTCCAAAATTCTGTCGTTCTTGTTGAAGAGCTGTTTTAAAAAATATATATGGTTGATATTAAGGTGATGAATGACTCCCATTTTTCAGTGTTTCTTTATTTTTTTGGTAGAAGCTTCTGGGTTCACTTTGTGAGTCTCTGAAATATAATGTTATTCATAATAACCATCCAAGGAGAGAAAGTGAGCCAAGACTCGCCCATAGTGAGGATGAACGCATGAAATAGAAAGATGGCTCAAACAAACAGCACGTAGCTTCTGACCATAGCTTTGGTTAGGGATACATAGGATATCTCGGGAGAACTTTAACAAGTGAGGAAAAAGTATTTTTGAAGATAATGTTAATATCTGTTTGTGTATTATATCTTGTCTAAACAAGAATCGGTCACTAAAAATAGTGAAATAGAGGGTTCTGTTTTTCTGAATTTTAGAATTAGTTAGTTCATTATAATTTTATATACATAAACCCGTGTACCAACATTTCATTCTTGTTTTTCAGCTTGTGCAACCATCTCCTAGAAAATCCTGATTATCCGAAGAAAAGTTTAATTTTCACACACAGCAGCAGTTTGCTTGAAAGTAACGAAGAGGTAACTTGGCTTATTCTAGCTTCTTGAGAAGGGACATCTAAATAGGACATAAGGTGCTGGAGCAACTCAGTGGGTCAGGCAGCAAAGTCTTTTACCCAGAGTAGGGGAATTAAGAACCAGAGGAACTTGAGGGGTAACTTTTTTTATACAAGGGTGGTAGATATATGGAACTAGCTGCTGGAGGAGGTAGTTGAGACAGGTGCCTTCATAATGTTTAAAAAACATTTGGCCAGGTACATGGAAAGAATAGGTTTGGAGGGATATGGGCCAGATGCAGGTGGATGGCAGTAGTGTAGATGGGGCATGCGATCGGCATAGGCAAGGTGGTCCAAAAGGCATGTTTACTGACTACCAGCGTGGACATTCATAAACACTCTCCCAGATAACTAGTCAACCACAATTATAGCAAACATTAATATGCTCTTTTCCTCAAAGCAAAGATGTATATGTAATCAGTGTTACGTGTTTTCTGTTAAACAGAACCACAAGATCGATTTCTTTGACTTTTCGAAACTTGTGCCTGTAAACCAGCAAAGTTTCCTTCAAGCTTCTGACCTCCTCATGGCAGATTTCAAAATGCTCAACAGTCAAGACATCAAATGGGCTTTACATGAGCTCAAGGGACACTATGCAATCACCCGCAAGGTTTGTGTTTTCTCAAGGGACTTGGCATTTTTGGTATGTTTTATAGTTGTTTGTGTACAATTGATGTGCACAAAATGTGCTCTGGTGTCAATTTTATGTATGTGGTGGCTAATTACATTGCAGTCTACAATTCTTACACTTAGGAATATATTTATGAAGCATGAAGATGCATAAAAGCAGCACTTAATTTTGCGCCAGACATTGTTTGAACCCTTGAGTCATTTGGCAACATTTATTGAGGGAATGGTGAGGATACGTTAGACTGGGTAGAGGTGATGCTTGAGTCAAAATTATCTTGTATTTGCTGACTTCCATAAATGGAAAAGTGTTTTGTTTCGATGGGCAGATGATTAACACTACTCTTATATTTTCCCTGGTTATCATTGTGGGCGGCGTGGTGGCGCAGCGGTAGAGTTGCTGCCGACAGTGCCAGAGACCCGGATTCGATCCTAAGCACGGGTACTGTCTGTATGGAGTTTGTACATTTTCCCCGTGACCGCCTGGGTTTTCTCTGGGTGCTCCGGTTTCCTCTAACGTTCCAAAGACGCGCAGGTGTGTAGGTTGGTTGGCTTCTGTAAAACTGTGAATTGTCCCTAGAGTGTGTTGGATAGTGCTGGGGTGATCGGCATGGAGTCGGTGGGCAGAAGGGCTTGTTTCCATGCTGTATCTCTAAGGTGTGAAGTCACTGTTCACAAAAGCAGCATTAGCACCATGCTGCTGTATATTTGTTATTGATGAGCTTAGTTTTTTTTTTTGAATGACAAGATGATATTGTCCTGAGTATAGCAGCTGGTGTTCTACCCATTTTTCCTCCTGCTGTTTATTTTGTAGGCCTTATCAGATGCCATTAAGCAGTGGCAAGAAAACTCACCGCAATCCAGTCAGAAAAAGACCCGACGAAAAGAAATGAGCTCGTCTAATTCAATCAGTTTCAAATTTGAACAAGGTGAGAGTTGAAAGCTGCTACAGAACGAAGTGCCCATGCTGAAAGACCTGCCAATTAAAAATGGATGTGCCTCTCGAATGAGTGAAGTTTAATTTTTTAATGTTGACTGATTTAAGTGAATGGAATGGCCCCGATTCTATTTAAATTTCAATAATTTAGAAAATAAATCTCATTTAATTAACACAAGTGCATTGATACACAGATGGGACTAATACACTCAATATATTGCACACAACACTGCTGAATATAATTTAGTATTTAAACATGAAGTATTAGTATCTCCCAGTAGTTTCTCTAAAATTACCAAAGTTGTCATATTTTTATATTATGCTACTGAAGTGGCCCTTCATGGAATTTTGGTGGTCACACTGAAAAATTGCAAGCGTTGTTACAAATTATTTATGTTTTTACGTATTCTTCATGGAAATTTTCAAAACTTTTGCATTGGAAAGTCATTGCGGCAACATTACATAATAGGCTGACAAGAGTCGTCTTGTAGCGAGGGCGATATATCCTTTAATATGCTTGATAAGCCCACGACTGCAGCTGTGAATTCCATATATTGGAAGATTCAGGGACAGTTTCTTCCCAGCTGTTATCGGGCAAGTCAACCATCCGACCAACAACTAGAGAGCAGTCCTGAACTACCATCTACCTTATTGGAGACCCTCGGACTATCTTTAATCGGAACTTACTGACTTTATCCTGCACTAAACTTTATTCACGTTGTTCCCTTTATCATGTAACTGTACACTGTGGATGGCTCGATTGTAATCATGTACTGTCTTTCCGTTGACTGATTAGCACGCAGCAAAAGCTTTTCACTGTACTTCGGTATATGTGACAGTAAACTAAACCCTACTCAACTCAAAGTTGAAAACATAAAATCTTCCAAGAGCAAAATTGTACCAGAGGTCAGATAGTCTTGCCATTATTCTCTCATTTTCTTCCCAGCTGTTATTAGGCAGCTGAACCAACAACTAGGGTACATTTCTGATCTACCATCTTCCTCATTGGAGACCCTCGGACTATCTTTAATCGACATTAGCTTGCACTAAACGTTACTTCCTTTATTCTATATTTGTACACTGTGGACAGCTTGATTGTAATCACGTATTGTCTTTCTGCTGACTGGGTAGCACGCATCAGATAAGAATTTCACTGCACCTCAGTGCCCCTGGCAATATACTGAACTAAATTCATTCCACTTTTAGTTTATTACTACTGGTTTTGAATATCTTAAAACATCTCAAGCTTTCATTTTGTGTGCCTCAAATCCATTTAAATGTGACGGGTTCTCTTTGTAGGAAAGAAAATGAGAAGTGGAATATATTGGCCTATATTTCTTGCTTGCGTTTCTCCAAGGTGCCTTTAAAATAGAGAGACAGATGCGCTTTCTGGAAAACAAAAGACGACACTGGAGATCGTATGATCAGGATGGCCTTCATCCACTAGTACGGCAAGAACTGGAGTTCTTCCATCAGAAGATGAAAGAGATGGAAGAGGTAATTGATATTTTTTATCAGGAAAATATAAGCTGGAGAAGTGTGTGTCAGATTAATGTTCTGAAAGTTCATGTTGAGTGGCCTGGTCTAAAATCTGGAGCACTTGTGTTTTCCCTGGTAACGTGTCCAATTGTAACGTCTTTCTCATCGTTGCGCTATTCATATGAAGATGGCTACTTTATTCCTTGGAGCACAGGAAAGTTGAGGGGGTTATCTTATGGAGGTGTATAAAGCCATGAGGTGACTGCTACAGTCTTTTTTTTTTCCCCGGGTAGGGGAATCAAGAACCAGCGGGCACGGGTTTGAGGTGAGAGGGGCAATATTTAATAGCACTGTCGAGGGGCAACATTTTCACTTAGAGGGTTGCGGATATTTGGAAAGAGCTGCCAGAGGAGGTAGCTGCCGGAGGAGGTAGCTGCCGGAGGGGGTAGCTGCCGGAGGAGGTAGCTGCCGGAGGAGGTAGCTGCCGGAGGGGGTAGCTGCCGGAGGAGGTAGCTGCCGGAGGAGGTAGCTGCCGGAGGAGGTAGCTGCCTGAGGAGGTAGCTGCCAGAGGAGGTAGCCACTATCATAGCATTTAAAAGGCTCTTGGACAGACACATGGATGAGAACGGTTTATGGACAAATGGGACCAGCTTAGATGGGCATTTTGTTCACCATGGATGAGTTGCGCTGAAGGGTCTGTTTCCATGGTGAATGATGCTGACTGATAATTGCCTCATTATCGGCGACAAAGAAGTTCTTTAACTCTTTTTTATTATGCGTCTTTCCCGTTTAAAAATTAAATTCGTTACATCACTTCAATTTTCTCTCAGTCCATGTGTCTCGTTTAAGCTGCATCATCTTTGAAACATGTATCAGTTATACTTTTGTGTACTAGTTGAAGTATGGTGGTGTGGCATTAACACCATCGTAGTTCAAAATAAGCAGCATTGAGATGTTCTATCTACATTGGTTGAACAATAACTGAAAATAGATTGCCATGACTTGGTATTCTGATTATTTGATGGCAATCATTCTTTTCCTTTAATTATCCATTGCACATTCAATCTCCCAATTTCCTGCCCATCCATTTTATTCATGTTTTGCTTTGTATTGTATATTTTTTTACCAGACTTTAGATGCATATCTCTCGTGGCATTAGTTTTATGAAACCCGAGGAGTGCAGAATTGAGGAACATGATTGAATATGAAAAACAGAGAAGGATTTACAGAAGAGTGAGATTTTTCCAAAGATGGAAAAATAACTATTTTTTGAACAGTGTATACATAATAAAAATTTCATTACCAGTTGTCGTTGGAGAAATAAGTATGCTAAGTTTCTCTCGTTTCATGAAGAAATCACATTGGATAATGTAGGATTGCAACTCTTAATCTTATCTGCATAGCAGGATATGACTTTTTCACGAAGCATTATTAGCAGAGAATATTGGAATGTAAAGTAGTTTGTAACTCTGCTGGATTCTTATTTATAAATCTATTTCTGTTTCAGTATGCAGATTTTCAATTTGCTATGCAAATGAATGAAGAACAATATCAGAAGGCAAGTATAAATTGTTCGACAATTCAAGACATCTTTCTTGTTTATAATCTCCAGCTTTAGAGTGGCTCCAAACTTCATGAATCATTTATAAGCAGCCTTGCTTTCCAAAGTGGTCGTGCTGGGAACCGTCAGAATGTTCAATCTGTGCATCTAAAAGCGCTGATGCATCTCCTCGGATGCTGGCAGTTTAAATAGTTGAGTTGCTCTGCCCTTTTGGATTCCACTTTGAAAGAAGGCATGTGAAGAATCATTCAAGCATTGGATTTTGTCCTGAAATGCTGTAATTAAATGCTTAACTTTTGAGTGAAGTAAACACCCAAGGATTCTACAATATTCAAAGACGATACTTGGAGAAATAATAAGCTTGATGTGCCTGTTAGAACCTGTTGTCAGAAAAGGAAGGATTGATAAATTTCTTGCAGAACTGATGAAAGCTGAGGATGTAAACACAGCAAGAGAGTATTCTTTCATTAAAGCTCTTAAAGGAAGCTCGGTTAATTTCCTCTCCTCGCTAAAGCAATGGGCATTTGAACAAGATGTGGAACTGTCCTTTCTCAATTCAGGTGCTGATCACAGTGGTGTGTATTTTTGGCACTTAGGTTTTTTAATTTGTAGCATTTCAAAGTTTTAAAAATATTTGTACACAGTAATACAGTTTAACGCAGAGAAGTGTGAATTGCTGTATTTTGGGGAGTCTAACCAAGGCAGGACTTGACAGTGAATGCTAGGCCCCTGGGGAGTGTTGTAGAGCAGAAGGGATCCAGAAGAACAGGTACACAGTTCCCTAAAAGTGGCGACGCAGGTAGACGGGCTGGTAAAGAGGGTTTTTGGTAGAGTGGCCTTTATCAGTTAGGGTATTGAGTATAGATGTTACATTTGCACAAGACATTGGCGAGGCCACATTTGGAGTATTGTGTTCAGTTTCAGTCACCACGCTAGAGGAAGGTGTTCATTAAGCTTGAAAGAGTGCAGAGAAATTTACGAGGATGTTGCCAGGTCTGGAGGGCCTGGACTATGGGGAGAGGTTGGATAAGCTAGGATTTTATTCCTTGAAGTGCAGGAGGCTGAGGGGTGATCTTATTGAGGTGTATAAAGTGATGAGGAGAGATGATAGGGTGAATGCATATAGGCTACGTCCCACGGAAGGGGAATCAAGTTGGTGAAATTGATATATGGAACACACAGCATCAGATGAGCTAGAATACAACAAGAGGGTTTGTTTACAAAATCATAAGGGAAATTGATAAGGTGAATGAACAGTGTCTTTTACCTAGGGTAGGGGAGTCAAGAACCAGATAGGCTTAAAGTGCGAGGAATAAAATTTAATACAATCCCAAGGGGCATCTTTTTCACTGAGAGTGGTCGATATGAGCTGCCAGAGGAGGCATTTGAAGCAGGTACAATAATATTTAAAATACACCTGCACAGGTACTTGGAGAGGAAAGGTTTAGGGGGATATGGGCTAAATGCTGGCAAATGTGACTAGCTAAGTTTGGGCATCTTGATCAGTGTGGATGAGTGTAGACTTTAGACTTACAGCATGAATCAGGCCCTTCAGCCCACAAAGTCTGTGCCGACCAGTGATCGCCATGTACACTAACACTATCCTACACACTAGGGACCATTTACAATTTTACCAAAGCCAATTAACCATGGCTACATGTCTTTGGAGTGGAAGGAAACCAGAGCACCCAGAGAAAGTTCACACGGTCACAGGGAGAACATACAAACTCCGTGCAGACAGCACCCGTAGTCAGGATTGAACCCGGGTCTCTGGTGCTGGAAGGCAGCAACTCTACCATTGTGCCACTGTGCCGCCAGTTGAAGGGCCAGTTTTGGTGCTGTATGTTTCTATGACTCTAAAATGTCTGGGCAGTTAAGACTCAAATGCACAGAAGACATAGTTTGATTGAAGTAGGAATGAAAGGAATAGAGTATTCCCTCGGTTGACTTCAAGTCAATTTAGAAACGTATCTACACCTGGAAAATCAGGAGTTTTATTGAAGGCCCAAAATGAGAACTACTTAACAATTCAAGCCATAACCATCAGATAGCTGCAGTGGTAGTGAATGCTTAGTGATAGTGGTTACATAGAAAATAGTTACAGGAGTAGGCCATTCGGCCCTTCGAGTCAGCACCGCCATTCAATATGATCATGGCTGATCATCCAAAATCAGTACCCTGTTACTGCTTTCTCCCCATATCCCTTGATTCCATTAGCCCTCAGAGCTATATCTAACTCTTTCTTGTATACATCCAGTGAATTGGCCTCCACAGAGAATTCCACAGATTCACAACTCTTTGGGTGAAAAAGTTTTTCCTCATCTCAGTCCTACCCCTTATTCTTAAACTGTGACCCCTGGTTCTGGACTCCCCCAACATTGGGAACATTTTTCGCGCATCTAGCCTGTCCAGTCCCTTAAGACTGTCTCCATTCTCCTGCATGGTTGCTTTTAATCTACTGATGTCTAAGGTGAGTATTTGTGAACAAACATTGCCACTTCAGGTTCTCTAGTGTTTAAAAAAAAGAAGATTTTTGTTTAAAATTGTTTCCTGATTTTTGTTCGTATATATTGCATCCTTGGAGTAGAACTGCAGTTCATAAGTTTTTCCCATTGTTCTAAGTACTATGATTCTTAGATTCAGTCTTAGATTCTTAGATACTATGATTCAGTCAGAAGAAGGGTCTCGACCCGAAATGTCACCCATTCCTACTCTCCAGGGACGCTGCCTGACCTGCCGAGTTACTCCAGCATTTTTTGTCCACCTTCGATTTATACCAGCAACGGCACTTTTTTTTCCTACATATGATTCTAAGACTTGTGCTTTATGATGATTTAATGTTGCTGGATTATTCCGAGATTATTTGTAAAATATCCTGTATTCCATTCTTGTATTAATTTGGATGTCTTTTAATAGACAATAAGTGCAGGAGGAGGCCATTCGGCCCTTCGAGCCAGCACCGCCATTCAATGTGATCATGGCTGATCATTCTCAATCAGTACCCCGTTCCTGCCTTCTCCCCATACCCCCTGACTCCGCTATCCTTAAGAGCTCTATCTAGCTCTCTCTTGAATGCATTCAGAGAATTGGCCTCCACTGCCTTCTGAGGCAGAGAATTCCACAGATTTACAACTCTCTGACTGAAAAAGTTTTTCCTCATCTCAGTTCTAAATGGCCTACCCCTTATTCTTAAACTGTGGCCCCTGGTTCTGGACTCCCCCAACATTGGGAACATGTTTCCTGCCTCTAACGTGTCCAACCCCTTAATAATCTGGAAGAAATGTAGATTGTCAGGATTATAGCATATTAAAATAAAAACCTGTAATAACTTCACGCGTGTTGCCTGCAGGATGGGCAGCTGATTGAATGTGGCTGCTGTTATGGAGAATTTGCCTTTGAGGAGTTAACGCAATGCAGCGACGGTCATCTCTTTTGTAAAGAATGCCTCGTGAGATATGCACAGGAAGCTGTGTTTGGAGCTGGCAAGGTATGAGCTGCTGATTTTTGTGATGCCTTTTAAAAAACAAAAGTTGATAACTCCAATGGCAAGGATGTAAATTTTAACAGGAACAGGCCATCCCCGTTTCCGAGCTTGCACCACCACCTCATTAAGGGCACGTCTGATCTTCTAGCTCGTAGACGGATTCAAAATAATGCTGTTATTCGAAGGGGTTGTGATAGCGTATCAGAGATCAAAAACTGAATCATTCCCCACCCGTCTCAACCAAAGAAGTATTGAAAAATATATCTAACTCATTTTCAGATTTATTATCTCAATTCAAATTTGGTCCTTTTAGAATTTGAGTAATCAGTTTGGATTATTGTAATGATGGAATGAGCAATGAAGTAATGAGAAAAAAAGACAGACGATGCTGGAGTAACTTCAGACTGAAGAAGGGTCCTGTCCCGAAATGTCACCTATCCATGTTCCCCAGAGATGTTGGCTGACTGCTGAGTTACTCCAGTACTTTGTGGCTTTTTTGTTAAACCAGCATCTGCAGTTCCTTATGTCTACATGAACTGTAGGGGAACTGTTGTAACTTTGTCAGTGCCATTTATGTGGCAACTATTTGCATACCTTGGTTGTGCAAGCAAAGAATTTCACTTGTGCCGTGTCACATGTAACAATAAAGTATTCCATGCAAATGGAAACAAATATAAACTTAGATTTTTAGATTTAGAGATACAGCGCAGAAACAGGCTCTTCGGCCCACCGGGTCCACGCCACCCAGCGATCCCCGCACACTAACATGTATCCTACACCCACTAGGGACAATTTATACATTTGCCCAGCCAATTAACCTACAAACCTGCACGTCTTTGGAGTGTGGGAGGAAACCGAAGATCTCGGAGAAAACCCACGCAGGTCACGGGGAGAACGTGCAAACTCCGTACAGACGGCGCCCATAGTCAGGATCGAACCTGAGTCTCCGGCGCTGCATTCGCTGTAAGGCAGCAACTCTACCGCTGCGCCACCGTGCCGCCTGAGCTTTAGAGCATTTGATGATCAGTGTGTGATGGCCAAATTTCAATGACCATCGTGTCAATGTCAATTTTTCCTTTCTTTACAGTCCCAGCTGAGCTGCATGGATAGTATCTGCACGTGCACGTTCCTCAATGGTGAGCTGGAGAAGGTATTGCCAGAGAACATACTATGCAAATACTACGAGCGTCAAGCAGAGGAGGCGATTGCTACGGCCTGCGCTGATGAACTTGTCCGGTTGGTGTCTGCTGCATATTATTATATCGGTGATCGGTGCGAATCGGTATTCTGTATGATATATAGTTGTATTTTACAGCACGAGTCTAATGATGCTTCTATTATATTCAAGAGTTGTTCGAACTGGGAATGTAACATCTCTGCCTGATGTCTTGATATTCATTTAACACGAAGAAAGGGAAAGTTCCATTTCTTTCATGACTCGAGATATCTTGTGCTTTATAAGCAATGAAGTGTGGTTACTGTACTGTAGGAAATATGATACTCAATTTGTGCAGAGCCAACTCTCGCAAACGTGATAAATGATAGGATCGGTTTTAATGATGCTATTTGATGGATAATTATCGCAGGACAGTTTTGCTTGTCTTTCGGTTAATGGCAATGGACTTTCTGTGGGGTCATGGTTTAACATCTCATCGGAAAGATGCAGCCTCCCTCTGCTTTGATTTTTGTTTTTTTAATTTCTGCTGTGAGCTTTGACTCCAAAACCTCTTGACTCCAACTAGCACAGTGGAGTGACATCGTAATCTGCAAGTTAGAACTTTTGTTGGTATTGTTGCAAATCATTATTGTCTCAAACCGTACATGAGGAAGGCCGGGTAAGTTCGTGCGTGCGTTTTCTTGGGAAATGTTTCTCTGAAACCCCTCATTTCTACAAAGGGAATCAATTCTATCTGGAATCACCGTGCTGTCAGAAATAAAAATGGAGCTTGCCCTTTATTATCTGCCCTTTGTTGTTGTAGTCAATGTTCAGATCAGATGCCTCTCGTTTGTGTCTTGAGTTATGCACTTAAAGACACAAACCTACACGTTTGCTGAAGTGCCATCTTGACATCAGTCACATCTTCGAATAGCACCAAGCATTTTACAGAGTCCAATGTCTAGCTTTATCTATCCTCTGATTAGGTTATTATCTTTGGACTAGAGCATTTGGTGTTTGCAGGAAATTTTAAAAAAAACAATTGAAAAACAAATTGTGCAAATTATGTGCACATCTCACATTCTCTGATGAATGTTCCATCCAAATAAGACTCTTTCCAATGTCCATGAAGGGAGATTGGCAGACACTGACCTGCAATGTTGAAAGTGCACTCAAGGGATTTGTAGGAAAATAACTGCAGATGCTGGTTTATACTGAAGAGAGACACAAAAAGAAGGGTTCCTATCCAAAACATCACCTATTCTTTTTCTCCAGAGATGCTGCCTGACCTGCTGAGTTACTCTAGCATTTTTTTGTCTCTCTTCTGCACTAAAGGGATGTTGCATGGCATGAATTTAACATTTTTGGCCATGGAGCTGGTAAATATGCTACTGATTGTTTGCAAAGGTAAAGACAGCAGGTACAGGACCGAGTCTGATGGGGTGAGAGTGCAGAGGATAGAGGGCTCGGAGACTGCAGCCAGGGAATAGCATGTGGAAATGACTGTGTCCATATATTGGAATGGGAGTAGTATGCGCAGGTAGATATCCGAACCACTCTCTCACTCTCACTCTCACTCTCTCTCTCTCACACTCTCACATTCACACTCACTCTCACACTCACTCTCTCACTCTCACACTCACTCTAACACTCACTCTTGCTCTCACACTAACTCTCACACTAACTCTCACACTCACTCTCACATTCACTCTCACACTCACACACTCGCTCTCACACTCACTCTCACACTCTCTTGGTGTCTGAAGTAAGAGCCTTGAGAAGATTTCAAGATTGTTAACTGGGTGGGATGGTGTCAGGAACTAGTTGGGGTGGAGGATAAAGCCAGTGTCCTGAGTCTGGGGCCTGGGACTGTGTAATGGTTAAGATTAATGAGAACCCATCTACTATTTATAATTTATTGCTTTCTGACAATGTTCCAGATGCCCATTTTGCAACTTCCCAGCGCTACTGGACAAAGAAATAAATATGTTCAGCTGCCCCAATCCCCGCTGTCGAAAGGTAAGAACTCAGTTTCTTCATTTTAAAACCAAGTCTTTCTCCATTCATCTGCATAGACAAACATAGACACAAAAAGCTGGAGCAACTCAGTGGGTTATAAAGAATAGGTAACGTTTCGGGTTGAGACCCTTCTTCTGGCTGATCCAGACAGGTCGGAAGAAGGGTCTCAACCTGAATTGTCACCTATTCCTTTTCTCCTGAGATGCTGCCTGACCCACTAAGTTACTCCAGCATTTTGTGTCTATGCATTCATAGCTTGAATGCTTTTAGTCTCGTTTTTTTCCATTCGTAGCTTGGCAGAACTCCATGCATTCTTGAGTTTGTATGGAGTCAAATACAATAATAATTTCATGCCTTGAAAGTGTTAGAGATTGAATGTCATATTAAGGTAGGGTTAGGTAAAAATGAGAAACGAAGATTAAGAAATGCTATTGCTTCCATGCCTTTTTCTTCAAGAAGGATTCTTTTAATGCTAAATTTGCTCATCTGCCAAACTGAGATTATTTCAGAATCAATTGTACACTCCCAGCTATTTGATTGCTCTTTTTGTTCCTTTGTTAAACCCTTAGGACTTCATATGTTCACCTTTCACGTATGTAATTGCTCCTCACGGTTGTACTTGTTTCCTCAGCTAATGTTGCTGTATCCTTCCCTCACCTTTTAAAAAAAAAAAAACAGTTCTGGACAGCCTTCATTTGATCAATTCCCCCACTCTGATAACGATTTAAATGTACTTGCAAAGCAAACTATTTTTGTTGGTCGATTCATCTTCAGAAGTTGTCAATATCAGGTCCTGAATGTCCACTAGATGGCGGAGTAGGACAGCGTATTGATGCAACAAATGACACGATAGAAATAAAAAACTGTCTGGTGAAGGACTTGGTGAGGTTGATAATAAATAGTCAGAGTAAGTTTTATAATATCTGCCTGCATTTTACTTCAATGCACTGACTGCCATTTTACATTACATTCACTTAAACGCTGTAAATGATCACAGGCATTTTTAACGTAACATTTTGTGACAATTTATTTTCTGAATGGTCATGTGATGGGCACACGGCTCGTTTGCCTTCTGAGAACTTTATAAATTTCATTTATTTCATCTTCACTTCACACTGGATGAGCGCTCCAGGAGATTTGCGTGCATAATTTTCACATGAATTTGCTGTTTAGTCTCCAGGGAGATATTTACAGAGCAAATTGGCTGAAGAGCTATCCTTTTCGGACAGAGTTGGTAGAAAAGGAGATGAGATTCTACATCAATTACTTTTCAGATTATTCGGAGAAGATTAAAAATAAGTGTCATTTATATTGCTTAATGGTGCCAAAATGTTCACTGCTCTTTGTAGGGGTGTGGGAAGCACCTGCACAATTGTGTCTAATCTTCAAATGAGCACTTTTTTCGACATTAAGCGATATAGTGTGAAGTGAAGATGAAATAATATTTTTCTAATATCTCGTCCGTGATTCCCAAGTTCACTGTCTCTTTGGAGGAAGACCTTAACTCATGAGCTGAGCCATACACATATTGATATGTTAGAGCAGGCTGCATATTGAAGTCAGTCTGAAAGCCTTTAAAAGGCTCTTATAGATCCAACACAATCTACAAAGCACAATGTATAACTGGAAAACTAATCACGAGAAGTTGGTCATGACCTGCAGCCAAATGCCTAATTTGTAAGGCAGCTTCCATAGAAACAATGGGAACTTATCAATCTGCTAAATGCCAGCAAAGTCTTGGAATCTGTGGAATGGGATTATCAAAGAAAAAATTGAGTTTGAAGCTTTTTTTAGATTTATTAAAAATTTGCAATCTACTTTAATAGGAATACATTTCTACAAATGTCTCAAGCCAGTGTCTTCAATATTGGGCATCTTATGTTAAAATGGAGTACTGAAACCAAAATGGGGCTACATGATTAGACCTGACTGCACTGAGTGACATGAAAGTTTTAAAATAACTTAAATGTGTTTCAGGTTTGTACCTCACAATGCTTTGTGTAAGGTGAAATAGTCAATTGAATATTCCGTGGCAATTTTGTTGGCTGAGATGCAGATCGTTTTTTTTGTCACTGATGCTTTATGCTGTTCAGGATGGTCCTTGTGTGAATTTACTCCATTTGAAACTTGCTACAAGTGTGCTTGTCAGAGGTTTGCAAGCACAGGCCCACCGCCGATTTTCCGGTACCCTTGGAGCCAGAGCCTTTCTGGATTATCCGTTTTGCTGGACCAACAGAGGTCACGGTCTCTGAGAAGAGTCCAACTGTACTAGGACAGTCCGCCTAGGAGGAGCTGAGCTCCCAGCCCGCAAAGTCAGCCTTGGTATTTGGCCATGGGAACGGGTCTGCCGGCTCTGGCCAGGCCAGAGTTCCAGAACCCCGGCCGCAAGGGGCAATCCAGCGTGGAGGTCCCGATCGGCTGCCTCGTACAGTCAGCACCCGTGGTCAGGATCAAACCTGGGTCTCTGGTGTTGTAAGGCAGCAACTCTACCACTGCCGCACCATGCAGCCCCGCCTTTTGGTTCTCTGTCCAACTTGAGCTCGAGCGAGATTGGATTGTCAACTTAAGGCACAGATACTGAAGTCATCTTCATTTTATACTTCCCTCCTCTTTTCCAGTCTCTTCCATCCTTCACTGAATCAGCATTACTCACATTTTTTTTAAATCCTCACATACTTGTCTACATTTTTCATCTTAGCTATCCCCTATGGAAATGATTTTATTTTTCTTTACTCCGGGTGAAGTAATTTTTTGTGTCACCTCTAGTTTTCCTTGTTCATTTGCAGTGCCCTTCTCTCCCCACCCAAAGGTTGAGGGCTTAATCAAACCTGGAGGAACTGGAGCACAATAAACTAAGATGACCCATCGAGTCCATGATGGCCATTGACCCGTTCACACTAGTTCAGTTATCCCACCTTTTCATTCG
This sequence comes from Rhinoraja longicauda, assembly GCF_053455715.1. Lineage (NCBI taxonomy): Eukaryota > Metazoa > Chordata > Chondrichthyes > Rajiformes > Arhynchobatidae > Rhinoraja > Rhinoraja longicauda. The sequence goes on from NC_135973.1 coordinate 5,110,430, forward strand.
CTCCCCACACACGTGGGGCAACTTATAGTGTCCAATGAACCTACAAACCCGCATGTCTTTTTAAGGTTATTATCAAATTATACCTTTGGGACTTCGTGCATAAACCAATTTCTGTCTTTAGATTAATAAGTAGATTGTAAAATTGATTGTATCAATGAAGTGTATTAATTCAGAAAAGATCTTGCCAAATGCGTATTTGTCTCATTAATAGTAATGGGACTATGCAATAAATATTAAAATTCTCTCATGTAATCATCAATATTTTTTTAATATTGATGATTACATGAGAGAATTTTAATATTTATTGCATAGTCAGGGTTGTTGCCTTCAAGTATTAAAGCACATTTTTATTCATGTGTGATGTAGGTGTTGAAGGTAAGGCTATTTGCTATTTCCCAATTGCCCTTCAGAGGACAGTGGTGAGCTGTTTCAACCCATCCGACACAGATGCTTTATACAGGGCATGGTATTCCAGGATTTTGTTTAGACAGCAAGAAAAGGGACAGTCAAGATAGATTTCTATGTCAGAATGGTGTACAACTTGGAAGAGAATTTGCTTACAATGGCATTCCCAATGGTGAGATTTTACACCTGCTGCTTTTGTCCTTTGTGTGCTGCAGTTTGCAGGTATTGTGAGGTGCTAATTCAGAAACCAAGGTGAGCTGTTGCAGTGGTTTTTGTGTGAGGTACATGTTACATTTGTACCTTCCCATGTTGCTTGAAAACCTCAAAACGTAGCCACATCTGCAACAGAGACCTTTGGCCGAGTTCACAAAGTCAACAATAAAATCCATCCCTAGGGTAAATAACATTGATATTCCATCTCGCAACCACTTTAGACATGCAGTAGAGTCACATGTTTGGGGTTTGGGGTGGGGTGAAGAGGGTGAGGGTTGTGGGGTGGGTGGGGGGGGAAAGCACATGATCTTTTATTTCAACCTCAAAATGGCTATTCTCTTTGACCTTGGAGGATCAAGGCAAGACGTTTGTGCTCTAAGACTTGTGCTGAATACCTGTGCAAGACTTGAGCTACACACTATTCAGAGACCAAATTGGACAATAAGGTGGCAAAAGTAAAGAACTGAAGAAAAAAAAAGATGCTCTGGTGTGGTTATTTGACCAGTGGGCGAAATATGCAGGGTGCATTAAATGCACAAACACGAGACCAACGAGAACACTGGGAGTAATGAAAACTGGCAGTCTGACATTGGCAAAAGACTAATAGGCAACAAAAGGTAGACACAAAATGCTGGAGTAACTCAGCGGGTCAGGCAGCATCTCGGGAGAGAGGAATGGGTGACGTTTCGGGTCGAGACCCTTCTTCAGACTGATGTCAGGGGAGGGGATGGGTCCACTTTACACTTGAAGGTATCAGCCCTGATTGTGAAATGAATATTCTCTCTCGTATAATCATTACTCCAGTTCTCTGTAATAATTGCTTACATACTAATTATTTTCATAAGGTATCAACATGTTAACTTTGTGACTGGTGGAAATGTTGTCTCAGGAACCTCTCACTAAACTGACACTTTCATATTTATAAAATATCCTTTTTTTTTCATTCTTCTCATTAAAGTGAATAATTTGATATTATCCATATTGTATTCAATTTACTATGTTCATTTCCACCCACGTAACTTGTCCATATCTTTCTGCAGTCTTTCGTAACATTCTTGCTTCTTACTGTCAATTTGGCCTTGTTTCAAGAACATCAGAATAATTCCCTTCTTTTAAGTTATTGGTTAGATTATAAATATCTAGTCCTTGAAGTGCCCATGAATTAATGTCATCCATTCTTTCTTGCTCTCTTCTGCCTGTTAAACAATTCCCAATCCATGCTAATGTTCAGTTTTGTTTAGACATGCAGCATGGAAGCTGGCCCTTCAATAGACAATAGGTGCAGGAGGAGGCCATTCAGCCCTTCGAGCCAGCGGCACCATTCAATGTGATCATGGCTGATCATTCTCAATCAGTACCCCGTTCCTGCCTTCTCCCCATACCCCCTGACTCCGCTATCCTTAAGAGCTCTATCTAGCTCTCTCTTGAATGCATTCAGAGAATTGGCCTCCACTGCCTTCTGAGGCAGTGAATTCCACAGATTTACAACTCTGAGTGAAAAAGTTTTTCCTCATCTCCGTTCTAAATGGCTACCCCTTATTCTTAAACTGTGGCCCCTGGTTCTGGACTCCCCCAACATTGGGAACATGTTTCCTGCCTCTAACATATCCAACCCCTTAATAATCTTATATGTTTCGATAAGATCCCCTCTCATCCTTCTAAATTCCAGTGTATACAAGCCTAGCCGCTCCAGTCTTTTAACATATGACAGTCCCGCCATTCCGGGAATTAACCTAATAAACCTACGTTGCACGCCCTCAATAGTATGAATATCCTTCCTCAAATTTGGAGACCAAAACTGCACACAGTACTCCAGGTGCAGTCTCACTAGGGTCCAAAACAACTGCAGAAGGACCTCTTTGCTCCTATACTCAACTCCTCTTGTTATGAAGGCCAACATTCCATTGGCTTTCTTCACTGCCTGCTGTACCTGCATGCTTCCTTTCATTGACTGATACACTAGGACACCCAGATCTCGTTGTACGTCCCCTTTTCCTAACTTGACACCATTCAGATAATAATCTGCCTTCTTATTCTTACCACCTTAGTGGATAACCTCGCACATCCACATTAAACTGCATCTGCCATGCATCCGCCCACTCACACAACCTGTCCAAGTCACCCTGCAACCTCATAGCATCTTCCTCACAGCTCACACTACCACCCAGCTTTGTATCATCTGCAAATTTGCTAATGGTACTTTTAATCCCTCCATCCAAGTATAAATAGCTGCGGTCCCAGCACTGAGCCTTGCGGTACCCCACTAGTCACTGCCTGCCATTCTGAAAGGGACCCATTTATCCCCACTCTTTGCTTTCCGTCTGCCAACCGATTTTCTATCCATGTCAGTACCCTACCCCCAATACCATGTGCTCTAATTTTTCCCACTAATCTCCTATGTGGGACCTTGTCGAAGGCTTTCTGAAACCCGAGTCCACGCTGACCATCAATTACCTGTTCACACTAGTTGTACATCCCACTTTCTCATCCATTCTCCACACGCTGGAGGCAATTTTACAGAGGCCAATTTACCTTGTCTTTGGGATGTGGGAGGAACCAGAGCACCCAGAGGAAACCCATGTGGCTGCAGGGAGAATGTGCAAACTCCACACAGACAGCATCTGAGATCACGATCAAAGTTGGGTTTCTGAAGTGATAGCTCCACTGTGGAGCTGCTCCACTGTGCCACAAACATATAGTTACAGCTTCAAAACACCCTCCAGATTTGGCAGTGCCCCAGTCATAAATCGATGCGAAACCCTTTGCTTTTCACACTACATTGTTACCACAGCACTGCTATTTCTCAAATAACCATCCTGTGGTTTCCAATCTTTTCTGATTTCTTGAAAGGTAGAGTTCTGTTAATTGGCTTCCAATTATAGCAGGAACAAATCTATAATCTGGAATATTTCTCAAGATTTTTTTAATGTGGATCTGGGGAAAAAAAGAGTCATATTTATCAGAAAAGCAAGGTTCTTTAAGTCAATCAATTAATTTTCAGTTGTTACCAATTGTACATTTCACTTGTATCTTTGCAATTTCTATGGCTTATCGAGAGGGCGCATAGTTGAATTTTTGGTCTCGTTCATGTTAACTGGATATGTGCAGGGAATTTTGGGGTTGATGAGAAATAGGAAGGGAAATATGGAATTAGCTTGCTGTGATCCTTGCTGTATTTTCTGTGTATATGGGTGTTTGAGTGTGTGCAACTGCACATAACTGCTACTGCTCTGGAGTAGAAATGAGGCTGTCATTGTTTCTCGGACAGGCGTCGAGACAAATGATTAAATGCACTTGTCTTTTTATTTGAACTTTTCTGCACAGAATAATGAGGAGGGGAAGTAAGTTGTAAGTAGGCAGTCTTGTTATGTGAAAGCATGCATGAAGCCACGATATCAATCCAAATTGAACGTGCTTGCAATGATTAGTCTTGACTATGTCTACTTAATGATTTTCTTTTCATGTCTGGCTGAAGTGTTTTAGTGTGCAATTTGTGAAGATAGGTGGGGAAGGCTGTTGAAAGGGTGGTGTGGTGCAAATGTATTCAAGAAAGTGCTGAACGTATAATTTTATTGGACGCTGTCGATACAAAGTAAGTGTTTAGCGTTTTAGTTCAAGGATAGTTGAGAGAGACACAGCATGGAAACGGACCCTTTGGCCCGTCGAGTCCACGCCAGCCATCGATCACCCGTCCTCACTACTTCCAAGTCATCGCACCTTCTTGTCCGCTTAAGGATAGCGGAGTCAGGGGGTATGGGGAGAAGGCAGGAACGGGGTACTGATTGAGAATGATCAGCCATGATCTCATTGAATGGCGGTGCTGGCTCGAAGGGCCGAATGGCCTCCTCCTGCACCTGTTGTCTATTGTCTATTACACTAGTAGCATTTGACAGAGGCCATTCAACCCACAAACCTGCACATCTTTGGGATGTGGGAGGAAACGGGTGCACCCAGAGGAAACCCACGTGGTCACAGAGAGAATGTGGAAACTCAACACCGACAGCAACTGAGGTCAAGATCGAAGCTGGGTCTGTGATGCTGTGAAGCAGCAGCTCTGTAGATTTTTAGATTTAGAGATTTCGATTTAGAGATACAGCGCGGAAACAGGCCCTTCGGCCCACCGAGTCAGCGCCGCCCAGCGATCCCCGCACACTAACACTATCCTACACACACTAGGGACAATTTTTACATTTACCCAATCAATTAACCTACATACCTGTACGTCTTTGGAATGTGGGAGGAAACCGAAGATCTTGGAGAAAACCCACGCAGGTCATGGGGGGAACGTACAAACTCCGTACAGACGGCGCCCATAGTCAGGATCGAACCTGAGTCTCCGGCGCTGCATTCGCTGTAAGGCAGCAACTCTACCGCTGCGCCACCGTGCCACACTTGATGCATATATTTTCTGCAAGTGCCAAAGAGAAGCTCGAAATTTCTTTTACATATTATTGAAAAGAAGTGCCAGCTCATCAGCTAGCCTCTTTAGCTGGTTAATTTGGTGACATAGTGCATACATAAGCAAAGTGGAGCCAGAGATTACTGGTGGCCGTATCTACGGTGGCTGTTACCTGCAATTTGTATTGTCAGTGCCATTATTAGCCTTAGTCTTCCATGCTGAGGCAGAGGACATTGGCATGTTCTGACCTGTACAGCTGCTTCGAAGTGTGTGCTAAAACCATAATCGTGCAGACATTGGACAAAGATAGAGTTGTGCTTTGCTACAGTAGAATAATTTGTTGGTAGCTTTTTTTTCCCTTGAAACTAACGCCATTTGGTCATGTCACAAGAGTCTTCAATTGCAAATAATCACAACCAGAGCATAGAAACAGATCTTTTTGGGCGGAGAGAAATTTCTCATTTGCAGAGAGAGAAATAACAATAGACAATAGGTGCAGGAGGAGGCCATTCGGCCCTTCGAGCCAGCACCGCCATTCAATGTGATCATGGCTGATCATTCTCAATCAGTACCCCATTCCTGCCTTCTCCCCATAGCCCCTGACTCCGCTATCCTTAAGAGCTCTATCTAGCTCTCTCTTGAATGGATTCAGAGAATTGGCCTCCACTGCCTTCTGAGGCAGAGAATTCCACAGATTCACAACTCTCTGACTGAAAAAGTTTTTCCTCATCTCCGTTCTAAATGGCCTACCCCTTATTCTTCAACTGTGGCCCCTGGTTCTGGACTTCCCCCAACATTGGGAACATGTTTCCTGCCTCTAACGTGACCAACCCCTTAATAATCTTATACGTTTCGATAAGATCTCCTCTCATCCTTCTTTTCGATAAGATCCCCTCTCATCCCTCCTAACATTTTGGATGCGTCGTTTTGCGTGAGCCTGAATGAGCTGACATCGTCCCACAAATTCCGCAAGACGACCTGTTCGCAGATCAGTGCTTCTAGGCTTGAGTAGCAGAAGTGGTGATGAGCAGGAGGTCAGTTGCCAGCCACATCATCTCTTGCAGCTGGACTTGTCATTGATGTGCTGAAGCATGAGGCTGGTGCAATTTGTATCCAGCCCCTCAGCTTTACAGCGATGAAGCGTGACGTAAGTGTCAGTGGTCCATTCATTTCAATAGGGTCGCTGACCTTGTAAGAAAAGGTGATGAAATTTACTTATTTTACTCTTTTTTCCCCAAAAATCATTTATTAAGTACGAATAATTCAACTTATTCTTCCTACTCGAACTATGGATTTTTTTCCCCCTGAACATTCATTAAATAAATATATTTCGTTTTTCAGCTTTTTACTTGACAATTCTTCCTCTATCACCTGAATAAGATTTATTTGGATTTATCCAAACGTCGGAATTTTTAAAGAATTGAATGCTGTGTTAGTTGGAAAATGAGATGCAGTGATCAAAAGTTGGCACAGTTGCAAGCCGGCACGTGTGAGATCCCTGTGTTTAATTGCCTCTCGAATTCTTTTTCTTTTTGTGAAAAGGCAGCCTACAATTCTGATACAAAAGATGAATGTTGCTGAAATCTGAGTATTTATTGATGGTGACACCCGTGCCTGTATGTCCGTGTGTGTGGATGCACTCGCGCTTGCCTTTTGTACCTTGAACCCTTTAGAAATCGCTGTTCATGTCATGTGACAGCACTTGTCAAGAGGATTTTTGTTCATGTCATGTCTCAGATTGGAGGAAAATGAGGCCAAGCCAAAAAAGGATCAAATTGGGTCCTGTGGAATGACTGACTGTTACTGCTTCCATTGAAGGATGAGAGAATGAGTGCTGGCAGCACAGTGTTTTATACATGTTCAGCAAGACCTTATTACTGAGAGCGATGCTGTGCAGTTTGTCGGCTCCATTAGTTGGATTCTTGTGAGCTGCCTACAATGAAGCCGTTCGTTAAATACTCTGCCTGCTCTGAAGCCTTGTCAAATCGTATTCCCAGATTTGTAGTGTGTGAGGAAAAGCCCTCATGCTGCATGTTTGCCACTATAGAAAATGTACGGTAAAAATGGCAAGGAAAATGTCCGTCAAGTGGTGCTAACAAATGGTCTGTCCGTTGCTACAAGACAAATGAGCTTTGTGTGTTCAAACTGAAGAGTGTTTCCTTAAAAATGAGCCATGTTTCCTGTACCAATCTGCAGCTGCATTTACCATTATTTCCATATATGGAAGCTCTGAAGTTGCAAGCAGAATTATTAACTCTCAATTCATGTTCACTTCCTTCAAGCGTTGGGTATAGGCAGGATACTGATCAAATTAAATGGTCCAAAGTTTTTATGTTTACAAATGGTTTTTTTATGCCACCATAGAATAAATAAGCCTGAATACAATTGAAATTAACTTCTCATTTTTATGGCAGTCTTCATAATGTTTCAAGTTCTAGAGGTCCTGTATTACAAATTAGACTAATCAGTCAAAGAACTGTTAAGTATGGGACTGAATCTGGGTTTAGGTTTATTATTGTCACGTTTACTGAGGTATAGTAAGAAGCTTTTGTTTCTGTGTTATCTGATCAAACCAGAAAATATAGATAGACACAAAATGCTGGAGTAACTCAGCGGGACAGGCAGCATTTCTGGAGAGAAAGAATGGGTGACGTTTCGGGTCGAGACCCTTCTTCAGACTATAATACTATATATGAATATAATCAAGCCAAACTCAAGTACAAATGTTAGAGTGAAAAGATAGATGCAGAATATAGTTCTCGACATTGTAAGGTAACTTCGAGAGAAGTCCTCCAATGTTCGCACTGATATACGTTGGAGAATCAGGACTGTACCCTAGCTTGTGGAAGGACTGTTCAGAAGTCTGATAATGGGAAGAAGCTGCTCCTGAGCTTGGTGGTGTGTGCTGTCAAGCTTCTGTATCTTCTGACAGATGGGAACGGGGAGAAGAAGGAATGGCTGGAGTGGGAAAGGTCCTTGATTATGTTGACTGTTTTCCCAAGGCAGTATGAAGGCTTGATGGAGTCATTGCTGGGGAGTCTGGTCTGTGTGATGGACCGAGCCACATCCACATCTCAAAGAGGGAATTTCTTGCTGGATCAAATCCCCCAAACGCAATGTTTGCTTGCACTTGCTCTTGCTGGATGAAGACGACCATCTCCACTCTTGGTGTGATGAAGGTTTCCGAACCGAAACATCGCCCATCCTTTTTCTCCAGAGAAACTGCCTGACCCACTGAGTTACTCCAGTACTTTGTGTCTACTCTTGGGGAGTTGGAATGCAAAGTCTACCTCGTCTCCAGGCGAGGAATGTCCTTTCAAGTGAACGGATTGCTTAGGAAAGCCCCGTAAAATGGATTGTGCTGCTGGAACCAGCGATGGAAGCAATTGACAGTCCATGGGACATCTGTCACTCAGTAAGTGATGGAGTTGTGCTGTCTGCCTTGTGTGGGACTCAGAAATGAACTGAGATTTTACATGATTGAAAAGACTGGAATTGCCGACTTCATTCGCCAGTTTTAACAATTTTTCAGTGTACATATTTTCAAGAAGGTTCAAACTTTTTTCTTTAGTAGAGTGAGTATTGTTTTAAAATGTGACCTTGGTAGGAACTGACGTGATGCTTGAATTTCTCAACTTAACAAAGGATTTTCATTCTGCCAAAGTTATCTTAAATTCTCTGGTGATGTGAATTAATATTTGTTTCACTTTCTGAATTGTTAGTTTAGTTCATTATTGTCGTGTGTACCAAGGTACGGTGAAAAGGTTTTTTGTTGCGTACTATAAGAAAATAACTGCAGATGCTGGTACAAATCGATTTATTCACAAAATGCTGGAGTAACTCAGCAGGTCAGGCAGCATCTCGGGAGAGAAGGAATGGGTGACGTTTCGGGTCGAGACCCTTCTTCAGACTGATGTCGGGGGTGGGACAAAGGAAGGATATAGGTGGAGACAGGAAGATAGAGGGAGATCTGGGAAGGAGGAGGGGAAGGGAGGGACAGAGGAGCTATCTGAAGTTGGAGAAGTCGACGTTCATACCGCCGGGCCGCAAACTGCCCAGGCGAAATATGAGGTGCTGCTCCTCCAATTTCCGGCGGGCCTCACTATGGCACTGGAGGAGGCCCATGACAGAGAGGTCAGACTGGAAATGGGAGGGGGAGTTAAAGTGCTGGGCCACCGGGAGATCAGTTGCGTTAATGCGGACCGAGCGCAGGTGTTCAGCGAAGCGATCGCCGAGCCTGCGCTTGGTTTCGCCGATATAGATAAGTTGACATCTAGAGCAGCGGATGCAATAGATGAGGTTGGAGGAGGTGCAGGTGAACCTCTGTCTCACCTGGAAAGAATGTTTGGGTCCTTTGATGGAGTTGAGGGGGGAGGTAAAGGGACAGGTGTTGCATCTCGTGCGGTTGCAAGGGAAAGTGCCCGGGGTTAGGGTGGTTTGGGTAGGAAGGGACGAGTGGACCAGGGAGTTGCGGAGGGAACGGTCTCTACGGAACGCAGAGAGGGGAGGGGATGGGAAGATATGGCCAGTGGTGGGGTCCTGTTGTAGGTGACGGAAATGTTGGTGGATAATATGTTGGATCCGCTGGCTGGTGGGGTGGAAGGTGAGAACGAGGGGGATCCTGTCCTTGTTGCGAGTGTGGGGATGGGGAGCAAGAGCGGAGCTGCGGGATGTAGAAGAGACCCTAGTGAGAGCCTCATCTATAATGGAGGAGGGGAAGCCCCGTTTTCTGAAAAACGAGGACATCTCGGAAGCCCTAGTGTGAAACACCTCATCCCGGGCGCAGATGCGGCGTAGACGGAGGAATTGGGAGTAGGGGATAGACTTTTTGCAGGGGACCGGGTGGGAAGAAGTGTAGTCCAGATAGCTGTGCGAGTCGGTGGGCTTGTAATAAATGTCCGTCACTAGTTTTTCTCCTGTGATGGAGATGGTGAGGTCCAGAAACGGGAGGGAGATGTCAGAGATAGTCCAGGTATATTTAAGGGCAGGATGGAAATTGGAGGTGAAGTGTATAAAGTCAGTGAGTTCTGCATGGGTGTAAGAGGTAGCACCAATGCAGTCGTCGATGTAGCGGAGGTAGAGTTCGGGGATGGGGCCAGTGTACGTCTGGAACAGGGATTGTTCGACGTACCCAACAAAGAGGCAGGCGTAGCTAGGGCCCATGCGAGTGCCCATAGCCACGCCTCTGGTTTGGAGGAAGTGGGAGGAGTCAAAGGAGAAGTTGTTGAGGGTAAGAACCAGCTCTGCCCGGCGGAGGAGAGTGTTGGTCGATGGGGATTGGCTGGTTCTACGGTCGAGGAAGAAACGGAGGGCTTCGAGACCATCCTTGTGGGGGATGGAAGTGTAGAGTGACTGGACATCCATGGTGAAAATGATGGAGTGGGGGCCTGGGAACCGGAAGTTATCCAGGAGATGGAGAGCGTGTGAGGTGTCTTGGACGTAGGTGGGGAGGGATTTGACCAGGGGGGATAGGATGGAGTCGAGGTAGGTAGAGATAAGTTCGGTGGGGCATGAGCAGGCAGAGACAATGGGTCTGCCGGGACAATTGTGTTTGTGGATTTTGGGTAGGAGGTAGAATCGGGCCGTGCGGGGCTGGGGAACTATGAGATTGGAGGCACTGAGGGGTAGTTCGCCGGAGTTGGTGAGGTCGGTGATGGTGCTGGTGATGAAGGTCTGGTGTTTATCGGTGGGGTCATGGTCCAGGGATAGGTAGGAAGAGGTGTCTGATAGTTGTCGTCTGGCCTCGGTGCGGTAGAGGTCAGCACGCCAGACTACCACAGCCCCTCCCTTGTCAGCGGGTTTAATTATTAAGTCCGGGTTGTTGCGGAGTGAGTTGAGGGCTGCACGTTCAGGAGGGGAAAGGTTGGAGTTAGTCAGGGGAGTGGAGAATTTGAGGCGGCCGATGTCACGCCGGCAGTTTGAAATAAAAAGTTCTAGTGGGGGTAGTAGGCCAAACGGGGGGGTAAAAGTGGAGGGGGTCCGTTGGAGACGGGAGAAGGGGTCATCAGTGGTGGGTCGGGACTCCTTGCCATGGAAAAAGGCTCGGAGGCGGAGGCGGCGGAAGAAGAGCTCCACGTCATGGCGGACGCGGAACTCGTTGATGTGGGGGCGGAGGGGAACAAAGGTAAGGCCTCTGCTGAGGACCGACCGTTCGGTGTCTGAAAGGGGGAGGTCAGGGGGGATGGTGAACACCCGGCAATGGTGGGGGTTGGGGTCAGATGGAGGCAGGGGGGCAGGTGGAGGGGATGTATGGTGGGGGGGTGGTGGGTTAGCTGGGCAGAGGGGGGCATGAGAACCGATGTGGGGAGTACTGGGGGTCGCCTGGCTGGAGGGGGAAGGGGGAGACCCAGTGGAACCCCTGCTGCAGTTACCTGTAGTAGAGGGTGGGCAGTAGGACCCAGCAGTACTGAGGGGCTCTGCCTGGTGGGGGCTGTGGGCCCAGCGCGGTGTGTGTGGGCCAGGTGGAGCTGCAGCCTGTTGCAGCCTGTTTTGTTGCGTACTATCCACTCAACAAAAAGCCTATACATGATTACAGCCAAGCTGTCCACAGTGCAGATACAGGACAAAGGGAATAATGTTTAGTGCAAGATAAAATCCGATTAAACACAGTGGACGCAGTTGAATCAAATGTGAGAATTGCAGCTTATGTAAAATATAAAATATTCTGCTTGTACAATCACTTCTGTATTCAATTGGTGAAATAATTAGTGATTGTATTTTGTATTGGTAGAATCTTATCTGTAAACACACAAAGGGTGTATGTTTCTTGGTTTCAGCGTGTTTGCTCAATTAACTGTTAGCACGTGGTTTGTATTTTAAATATTTTGGGTCTGCCTCAGATGTCATGAGGTTATAGGAGCAGAATTAGGCCATTCGGCCCATCAAGTCTACTCTGCCATTCAATCGTGGCTGATCTATCTCTCCCTCCTAACCCCATTCTCCTGCCTTCTCCCCATAACCCCTGACACCTGTACTAATCAAGAATTTATCAATCTCTGCCTTAACAATATCCATTGACTTGACCTCCACGGCCTTCTGTGGCAAAGGATTCCACAGATTCACCACTCTCTGATTAAAGAAATTCCTCCTCATCTTCTGCCTAAAGGAACATCCTTTAATTCTGAACTTGAGTGGGTTTAGTGTTTCTTACTGTCTGGAGTTGATCTTCACTGGCCAAAATCTAGTATGATTGGGCGCACTGTGGATAAAGTGATTCTGAAGACTTGCAGCCCAGTGGTATGAACATTGACTTCTCCAACTTTAGATAGTTCTTCTGTCCCTCTCTTCCATTCCTCCTTCCCAGATCTCCCTCTATCTTCCTGTCTCCACCTATCATTCCTTTGTCCCGCCCCCCTGACATCAGTCTGAAGAAGGGTCTCAACCCGAAACGTCGCCCATTCCTTCTCTCCTGAGATGCTGCCTGACCTGCTGAGTTGCTCCAGCATTTTGTGAATACATACCTTCGATTTGTACCAGCATCTGCAGTTATTTTCTTATACTATATTGTATCCACTGTAATCTGCAATCTTGCAGGTTCTTCCATGGACATCATTGGTCTTCTGAAGGGCGGGACTATGTAATGAAATGCAAATCACTCAACTGCTAGTTTCTCAACTCTGAAATGAATCTGTACAATAACATTACAGTAAATTTGCCTCAATTCAACAAAGCTTGCCCTCGACTTTTAAATGAATCTGTACAGTACGTTACAGCGAATTTGCTTTAATTCAACAAAACTTGTTCTCTGGCTAGAAAATAAACAATATCTCACTATTCTTATTATCAAGCGAAAGAAAAAACACACTCTGATTGTTTTAAAGAAAAATAACTAATGTTACCTAACGGAATAGATCTTGGCTCGTATCTGCCTCTCTCACAGCAGAGTTGGCTCTGAAGCACCCATGACCCTGTCTTTTGTTCTCCAGGGTAGACAGACAGCTGGTAGTTTGACCTCCAACCCTTGCTGTTCTGATGTTGGACGGCAGAGCTACTAACTATCAACGAATAACTGTCTCACATACTCCCTCTACCCCTCTCCCTGCAGCCATTACTTGCTCTCAAAATGATTACATTGTCTTGGCAAAACAAGACTGGATAATGAATGGGTAGAAAATGCCCCACTGTCCAAAATTAAAATGACTTGCAAAAGCACATTTTTCAGTCTCGCTCATGTCTGCCCTCTTGTACAGAAAACTTAACCACTTGAATGCATAACTAAAATTTTAATTGAAATCATTGCTAGAACCTTCAGGCGAAATGGCAAAGGTTGCAGCAAATGGCACTTTGTTCTCTGCACCATCATGTGTCCACCCACGTAAACGATCGTAGAGGATGCACTAGAATCCAGAACTCAAGATGCATGAACACATGAGTTTAATAGGACTACAGGCAATTAAAGAAATCAGGACAAGTCTCCTGCAGCTAAGTCAAAGGTTTCAAAGGTCTTTTATTGTCACGTGTACCAACTAAGGTACAGCGATATGTGAATTACCATACATCCAGACTAAAAAAAGCAACAAGACACACAACTACATAAAAGTTAACATAAACATCCACCACAGCGGATTCCCCACATTCCTCACTGTGATGGAAGGTAATAAAGTCCAACCTTCTTCCTCTTTTTTCACTGATCAATATTTGGATTTTGTTGATTAACAGCACCAAATGGTCTCGTAACTTTCTAATTTTTTGCCTTTTTGTTTGAGTAAATTTCATCGTTGAAGTAATACAAAACCTTCATTCTAGACATGATTCTTAATCTGTTAAGATTGTTGATTTAAGCCGGGCATGGCTTAAGGAACTGAATTAGGTTTTGGAACTCTTATTGCTAGAAGTACATTATTGGTGTTGCCTTTTTAATGCAAACCAGTGAATTTGCTCAGGTCTGGTGTAAAATCGCTGAGTTTTTTTGGTGCGTGTCTCCTGACACTTGCTGTTTGATCTGAGCATAAAGAAAGAATTGTATGTCTGTCTTCTGGGACCTTTGGCATATGCCCACAAAAGAATATCTAGAAAGTGAACTAGATGGGCCAAGTTTTTTTTTAGCTCTGAAGGTTTCTACGAGAGGTGCCCTTGAGGAAAAGGGTGAGGTGCTGTTTAAAAAAGAAATGGCAGTCTTCAGGAACTGAAAACCAAAGTAAAAGAAATAATGATTTGAGTAATGTTCCTCGTCACCGCTTTTGAAGTTTCCATTTATCAAAAACGCAACTGGACCAGCCTCATGGACCCTGCAGCTGCAAGCACAGATCAGAGGCCGGATCTCCTACTGCGAGTGATGCACCTCCTGATATCCCAAGGCCTTTCCACCATCTACTCAGCACAACTCAGGAGCACGAGGGAATACTCTTCACGTGTTGGGAGAAATGCGGTGCCAATAACTAGTAAGAAGCTCAAAGCCATCCAGGACATCCAGGCGCTCTTTTAGAAAGGAGGTGAGGAGGAACTTTTTTCGTCAGTGGGTAGTTAATCTGTGGAACTCATTGCCACATAGGGCTGTGGAGGCCAAGTCAGTGGATATTTTTAAGGCATAGACAAATTCCTGATTAGAATGGGTGTCAAGGGTTACGGGGAGAGGGCAGGAAAATGGGATTAGGAGGCAGAGATACATAGATACATAGAAAATAGGTGCAGGAGTAGGCCATTCGGCCCTTCGAGCCAGCCATTCACTGTGATCATGGCTGATCATCTACAATCAGTACCCCGTGCCTGCCTTCTCCCCATATAGCTTAATTCCGCTAGCCCCAAGAAGTACATCTAACTCTCTTTTGAATGCATCAGTGAATCGACCTCCACTGCCTTCTGAGGTCGAGAATTCCACAAATTCACAACTCTGGGTGAAAAAGTTTTCCCTCATCTCAGTTCTGAATGGCCTACTACCCCTTATTCCTAATCTGTGGCCCCTGGTTCTGGATTCCCCCAACATCGGGAACATGTTTCCTGCATCTAGCGTGTCCAATCCCGTAATCATTTTATATGCCATGATTGAATGGTGGAGTGGACTCGATGGGCCAAATGGCCTAATCCTACTCCTATAACTTGTGTGACAGAGCAGCCTGAGGAAGGGTCTCAATCCTAAACATCATCAGAGCGTGTTAATGACGAGGGGCGGCACAGTGACGCAGTGGTAGAGTTACTGGTTTACAGTGTCAGAGACCTGGGTTCGATCCTGACTATGGGTGCTGTCTGTACGGAGTTTGTACATTCTCCCTGTGACTGCGTGGGTTTTATCACGGTGCTATGGTTTCCTCCCACACTCCAAAGACATACAGGTTTGTAGGTTACTTGCTTCAGTAAAAATTGTAAATTGTCCCCCTTGTGTGGGATAGTACCAGTGTACGGGGTGATTGCTGGACTCAGTGGGCTGAAGAGCCTCTTTCCGTTCTCTATCTCTAAAGTCATATGGAGCAGATACCACAAGTTCTAAGCAATGGCTTGCACCCACCCGCCCTTTGAGTCAGCGTCACCCTCCCCACCCCGAGCCTCATCTCTCAGCATTGGGTTGCTGGTCACGAACCATAGTCCTGATGAGCAGCCACTCCTTCCCAAGCCATGACAATTTTGTTATGTGAATGCACCAGTAGAGGGCAAGGCATGGTGCCAGATTCACAACGCAACAAGAACTGCTTGAGCAAATTGTGGTGGCCTCTGGGTATCAGGCCACTTCTAGGGTCAGCCCCCTCGGCACTTGACGGACAGGCTTAAGTGGTTAAGACTCAGCCCGTTAGGGGGAGTGGTTTATCCCTAGGTGGACTTCGCTGTGAGTGGAGGCTCACAGCCAAATAAAGAACTTTCTAAACCTGCCTGGTGTCCAGCCTTTTTCTGGCCTCCGCCAGGCCACCACAAAATGCTCTTTTTAAAGTGCAGGGCGGGATGACGTACCTGTAGGAGTGCAGGACTAAGAGCAGCCGAATGATTCACAGATCTGCATGGTAGCGCTCAGCACGATCCAGTGTACAAACAGGAAATGCTCGAGATTCTTAGCAGGCCAGACGCTGTCTGCTGAGAAACAGAATGAAGATTTCGGGTCAATAACCTATCATCGAAACTGGATCGAGGTATTTTACTGAAGCACCGAAAGCCTCAAAGGCTGGGGTGGCTCTGCAGACTTGGACGATGAATTGGGGGGGTTGCAGAGAGGTCAAGTGTTGACACGTGGCTTGAGTACGGATCTTGGGATCTGGGGAGAACAGTAATTGGAGAAGTGCTGAATAGCTCGCACTTATCTGTGATTCATGGGTGGAATTGAACTGTTAATGTGGTCATTTCAATTAAAATATGCTAATTTCCTTGGATTAAGTCACAGTTGGTGATATTTGCTCAGGGAAGAGAAGCTGCTGTGGGAGCGGTTTCTGGTCAATGGCAAAAAAAGGGAAGAGAAATGCACCATTGAAGGTGAGCCCGACAGGAGGCAAATGGAAACGAAGAGAGCTTTTTCAGGCGAGCATTCCTGGAAGAACGGTGGTGATGGGTTAAATAGTGGCCAAAAAGCAAAAAAAAAGCTGCAGTTGCTTGAAATCATAAATAACAACAAAATGCAGCAGTGCACAGCGGGTTTAGTTACATCCACAGAGAGAAAAACAGTTAACATTTCAGTTCCATCACCTTTCATCGGAACTGGAAGCTCATGGCGATTGAATGAATCAAGTGGGAAAGAACAGAATGGTCCTTTCACGGAACCCGATTCATTGCTCAATCATGATCTGTGGAGTTGCAAATAAAATCAGACTTATCTCCAGTGGCCCTTCGCTCTCTGCACAGCCACAAACTTAAAATGGACCCAGATGACTAATTTACAAAAGTATGAGTCTGTGGAGTTTAAAGGGCTTATTCTAGGGTTTGAGTCACAGTACGCTGCATTGCTGTCTCCTGAATCATGTACTTTTTACCATTTGGTTTCTGTGATGCTTACTTCATTTTGCAACCATAAAAGGCAAATAGAATTTATCAATAACTTGGAAGCAACACCACAGGAAGAAGAAGGATGTTATCAGTGTATCTTAATGTTCTTGTGGTCAAATAGTAAGCGTCGATGGTTTGGAATGAAACTCATCCGCTCAACTTAATGCTTGTTTCCTGTGGCATATTGTAAAAATATCATCCAATCGTAGCCCAAACTGATGCAGTTGTTTGTTTAAATAGACTACTAAAGCTGCAGTCATTTACGTAAATGATGCCTTGCATTTTATTGGTGCCGAGTTTTCGTGCAGGGTCTTGCAGGTCTAACTGCAGGAATTCCTAAAGAAGTACGGGACACAACTGTTTGTTCTAGTTATAGAAACAAGGAACTCCAGCTGCTGGTTTGCAAAACAAAAAGGGCACAGAGAAAGAAAGGTCTCGATCGGAAACGTTGCCCATCCATGTTCTCCAGAGGTGCTTCCTGACCCGCTGAATTATTCCAGTACATTGCGTCCTTTTGTGTATTAACCAGCATTTGCATTCTTTGTTTCCACATTAAAGAACACAACTTTCTCGATGTTTTCACGAGGCATAGAAAGTCAGGCTTTTGATGGTTGTCAGTCAAGTAAAGGAGGAACATTTACATCGTAAAATTAAAGCCGTAAGAAAATTCAATGGGTAGAAAATTATCCTCCTTTGTATACTTTGAATGGATGATATATGTGCTTTGAGCTGTTGAGTGCAGAAGCCAATGAAACTGAATTTCAGCTCAATGTCCACTTTTAGCACCAACAAGAGAGGATGAATTTCTGCTTCAGCATATTTTGAAGCTATCGGGACTTGGTTCCATATTATGTTGTCATGTTATTTTTATGCTCTCCTGTAAGGTTTTCCTCTCTTGGTAGTGCAAAGTACTTCCCAGAATGTAATTCCACAGATGCCACATATCTTTGCATGGTTTGGCCTAGTTGCGTTGTTCAGATGTGGACTTTGATACAGAATTATTGGCACTTTGGGAGATCTTTGTGCTTTTTTAGTGCACTTTTTGCTCCATTTTCAATCGGGATAGAAATTATGCTGTGCCAGGCTGAAACTTGAGGAAACAGCCCTTGCAGTAAATGGTCGGACGCTAAACAGCATCAACATACATCATGATCGTGGGATGCATATCCATAGGTTCCTGCAAGTAGTGACAGATGGAGACATCTTTTCAACCAGCACCACTGCCACTTCTGTCATTCAATCTCTCGCCCTTTCACAGATCTTGGTTTAGTTTAGAGATACAGCGCGGAAGCAGGCCCTTCAACCCACCGCGTCCACACCGACCAGCGATCCCCGCACATTAACCCAATCCTACACACACTGGGGACAATTTACATTTATACCAAGCCAATTAACCTACAAAGCTGCTCAGTACAGGTGCTCCTCAACTTGCGATGGGGTTGCGTTCCGAGAAATCAATCGGAAACCGAAAATATCGTAAGTCGAAATGCATTTAATACACCTGATCACATGACCGGTAGCGAGCAGCGGCTCGCTACTGGTTGCTGCCGTTTGCACCATCGCAAAGTTGAAATATCGTAAGTCGAAGCATCGTAAGCCGGTTTCAACGCTAGAGAATGGCAACACAGATTCAAAGACAATCGCCTCTTTGGTTTTTTTTTCTCCTGCACGCTCTTTGCGTCTGTAACTTGGCCCTTGTTTCAATTCTACCTTTACCCAGCTCTAATGAAAGGTCAAAAACACGTAATGATAACCGTTTCCATTTTCACCGATGCTGCCGAGCCTACAGAGTGTGAAGTCATTTTTAATTTCATTTTTATTCATTCCTCTGCTATTTCTTTGCAACTCCTTGTATGTATGCGCGTGTGTTACGTCTACTCCAGCTCCTCAAGTGATGAATGTTAATGGAGATAGTGGGCAAGCTGCCCAAGGCACCGCGACACAGCCTGGTCCCATCCTCAGCCTTGCGTTTTTCATTAACGATCCCTGAAAGTAGATTTCATCTTAATTTGCCCTTCCGAGCTGGTGTGCTGAAGCAAGTTACATCACCCATCCTCTCCCCAAACAAGCATCTCAGACTGGAAATCCAATCTGATACATTCACAGTCGCACGCAACTGTAACGGTGATTGTGATTGCAAAGTTTTTCTTGTCGTGTGCAAAAGTTGTAGAGTAAGAAATACAGGTGTTGTGATAACTGGTGCTGTGAAAATAGATTGCTGCTTCTAAGTTGGTGCTTACTTTGGATTCCCAAAGAGCAGAGTACATCTTTACGATGTATTAAAACAAGTAGAGCAGATGTATCGTAGGAAGGGTTAAGCAGAACTTTGGAACTTGAATCTCAAACAGTTGCCTAATTTGGTCAGTGCTGCAGCAGAGACTTGACCTGTCTGGTCAAATTGTACGAGCAAGAGGAAATGGTTCTTATCGAGGGAATAGCTGATTGACACTCACTTCCTCCTGAAGGAGGAAGCAGATTCTCATTACTTCCATTTTTTTATGATCATTTTCTGATGCACGGCATGTCTATTGTTTTCTCAAATCCCTAACTTGGAAGTTTTGACAAGAAAGTCTAAAAGGAAGTATCACTTTTGACATGCTCAAGGCATTTTTTTCCCAGATCTTTTTTTTTTTTGTTAGTATAATTCTACTGAAGTAGGGTGGTGCAATAGAGAGCAGGGTCCCCAAATTTGGATGAAATGAGCTTGAAATCTGCTTCAAAAAAATTTGAACTCTGTCCATTGCCAAATTCTCCAGCGAATATGCTGAATCACTTACGCTGGAAGGCTCAGTATCTTCCACATTATTCAAAACTTTTTGAAACAAAATGTACTGGGAAAGAAGAGAAATGAAAGTGAATTTCAAATTATAATGCTCTGAAGCACTCAGAAATTTCAACGCTAGAGAACGGCAACACAAATTCAAACGCAAAGGGTGGTGGGTGTATGGAACAAGCTGCCAGAGGAGGTAGTTGAGGCAGGGACTATCCCAACATTTAAGAAGCTGTTAGACAGGTACATGGGCAGGACAGGTTTGGAGGGATATGGACTGGTGGGACTAGTGTAGCTGGGACATGTTGGCCGGTGTGGGCAAGTTGGGCCGAAGGGCCTGTTTCCACACTGTATCACTAGGACTGGTGTGATTCAGTGAAAATGGCTTCCTTTGTTCCTAACTGCCAACGATAAATGCTCCAAAGTGAAGGAAGGAACGGCAACAACTTTACCTGACAAGAGGGTGGTTGTCCTGCAGAGATGATCTTGAATAGAACTTAACTCCACTGTGGGGCATTGTCAAGAGGAATTGGAGAACTTAAATATCGTTAACCTTTAATACAATAGGTTCAGATTTGAATTGCCAGTGCTGCTCTGAATGGCAAAAAAGCTGTTGCTGTAACAGTTTGTATATTTAAAAAAAAATTAAACTATTCTTATTAAAATCTTAGTTTAGTTTAAATATACAGCATGGAAACAGGCCCTTCATCCCACCAGGTCCAAGCCGACCAGCGATCACCCGTTCACACTTATTCTACTCTACACACTGGGGGACAATTTACAGAAGCCAATGTCTTTAAGCCTGAAGCCTGGGAGGAGACAAGAGCACCCAGAGAAAACCCACGCAGTCACTGGGCGAACGTACCAAATTCTGTACAGACTTAACACCCTTAGTCAAATCAAGCCTGGATCTTGTGAAGTAACTTTACACAAAATGATATACATTGAAAGCTTCTCAGCACAAGATGCTAAATTATGGCAGCTGGGCAGGAATGGTTCCAAGGTTTTCTGCTAAATTCATCCAATAATTATAAGCAGGTCATGGTAAGAGCCTGGGAAGGAACTGCAGATGCTGGTTTAAACAGAAGATAGACACAAAAAGCTGGAGTAACTCAGCGGGACAGGCAGCATCTCTATGGAGAGAAGGAATGGGTGACGTTTCGGGTCGAGACCCTTCTGTCTCGACCCGAAATGTCACCCATTCCTTCTCTCCAGAGATGCTGCTGAGCCGCTGAGTTACTCCAGCTTTTTGTGTCTATTTATGGTAAACTAAGAGTTGCAGATTATATTGACATGATTTTCATGCAAAGTAAATTTTAAAAAATGATAATTTGTTGTTTTCCACTGTGTTTGGCAAGAGGTTTATTGACACATTCCCAAAAACCTGGTGCTTTAAGTTGAGAGATGGTGCCATGTATCTAAATCTATTATTACCGAAACGGGTCTTTGCAAGTATTTAACAATGGAGCTATTAGTAGATAGTCAACAAGTACAGAAGATGGGTGAAAAATGGAAGGCATCATAATCATATTCTATAAAGGATCGGCATGGGCTTTTTGACCTTAGTTTGAAAAAAGTGCTGTGAATTGATTCCCTCTCAATTTACTGCCTGTGGTAAAGAGCAAAACTATTTTTCTAGAGCTGCTGCTGTTCATTTCTGGATGTGATTTTCTAAAGGTTAACAACAGAGGTCACTCTGCAAACATTTTTAAACCATTTATGGTTTTTAAACGTGTTTAAGTAGCTGATTGGACATCTGAGGCTATGGTGGTACTATTTTTGATTCAAGGTATTTCTGTCTGTCGAGGATATATTGTATTTACTCTTTAGCCTTTTGTTCTGCGAAGGTGCATTATTTGTGATTAAGATCGTTATGACGAGTAAATTGGCTAGTCCAGCAGCTTTTTAATACAATAAAAAGCAATATTTTTGGATGATTCTCATTGTAAGTGAGTTATTAACTGCTTGCTCCATTCTATTATCCAGTCACGCTGTTAAATGTTGAATGCAATCCATTTCAATGAGAAGCGTGGTTTATCTTTGACTTGCATGCCTATAAAAGAGTATTAGAAATGCGAGCCTTTTGCTGAACTATGTTGAAACATAGTTACACATTGCCTGGTCCATAAAATCTTTTCTTCCCCTTGTTTCGAACTTCTTAGCTCTCCTGATATTGATCCTTGCATCAGATAAGCAATGGGAAAAATTGGTAAGAGGATTCTGTCAAAGCTATTTATTTTATTAGAAATTTCAAATATGTGAAAAATGCAGTTATCCTTAAAATATAATCTCTATATTGTTCAGTTGTACTTTGAAAGGCAGTCTTTTTAATTAGTTAATGATACAGGCAGTCCCCGTGTGGTGAATGAGTTCCATTTTTGTTTATAAGTCCGTAGGTTGATTTTTGTCTATAAGTCAGTAAATGCACAAAAGGCATTCAATATGGTAACCATATGCCTAGAGTATTGTAATGAATGGCATTGGAAGCACAAAAGATTAACAAGAAAGAACAAATACATGGGTGAGATCAAAGCATTTCTATTCTTAGATTTAGATTTAGAGATACAGCGCGGAAACAGGCCCTTCGACCCACCGAGGCCGCGCCACCCAGCGATCCCCGCACATTAACACTATCCTACACACACCAGGGACAATTTTTACATTTACCCAGTCAATTAACCTACATGCCTGTACGTCTTTGGAGTGTGGGAGGAAACAGAAGATCTCGGAGAAAACCCACGCAGGTCACGGGGAGAACGTACAAACTCCGTACAGACGGCGCCCATAGTAAGGATCGAACCTGAGTCTCCGGCGCTGCATTCGCTGTAAGGTAGCAACTCTACCGCTGCGCCACCGTGCCGCCCATTTTTGTCTTATTCTTATTTCATTGCATTATTCAAACATTGAGCCTCTCCCTCATCTCATGGGGTCATTGTTACTTTGCAGTATGGTAGTGAAGGGAAAACTCTGGTGTCTTGGTTGCACTGCTTTGTGTGGGAAGTGTGATAAGAGCTGCACTTTCATGTTATTAATAGCAGTTTCCTGGTGCGTTTTTAGCGGGGGAGGTTCTTGCCATGTAATCACCCATTCCTATATCTCCAACAGTAGTTGACATAACTTCAGCAGCTTAATCATATGAAGTTTTAGTAATCTTTCACTTTCTGTGCTCAGAATGATGCTGCATCAAAGGTAGTCATGTATTGTATTTATGGGGGGGGGGCAGAATTCATTCTGAGGAACCGTTAACACCCATGATTACATTTTGTAGGAGTTTTAAACAATGCCAATTCCAAATGATCATGACCTTGAAAAGGGTCTCAACCTGAAACGTCGCCCATTCCTTCTCTTCTGAGATGCTGCCTGACCCGCTGAGTTACTCCAGCATTTTGTGATGACCTTGAAAACGTTCCTTTGGGCTACAGTGTTGCTGTGGCAACTTTGCTCAATTGTTTGAGTGTTTGACTTGAGATATATTTCTGATTTGCTATTTGATTACATGTGTGTCTGAATGTAAATGACTTCAGGAGCATTCTTGAGAATTTTATACGACTATTGTTAAAAAATAAAGTGGTTGATTTCTTAACATCGAGAATCATTAGTGAATGAGGGAACCAATCTGGAGAATATTAAAATAAATTCTTTAAAATAAATGTGTATTCATTAATGATAAGATGATATTTGCTGTTGAAGGTAACATCATGTTGGAAATAAAATTAAAGATCCTTAAACAAATGGAAGGTATTTATTTAAAAAAATGCTGGAGTAACTCAGCAGATCAGGCAGCATCTCAGGAGAGAATGAATGGGTGACATTTCGGGTCGAGACCCTTCTTCAGACTGATGTCAGGGGGCGGGACAAAGGAAGGATATAGGCGGAGACTGGAAGATAGAGGGAGAACTCGGAAGGGGGAGAGGAAGAGAGGGACAGAGGAACTATCTAAAGTTGAAGAAGTCAATGTTCATACCGCTGGGCTGCAAGCTGCCCAAGCGAAATATGAGGTGCTGTTCCTCCAATTTCCGGTGGACCTCACTATGGTACTGGAGGAGGCCCATGACAGAAAGGTCAGACTGGGAGTGGGAGGGGGAATTGAAGTGCTCAGCCACCGGGAGATCGGGTTGGTTAAGGCGGACTGAGCGAAGGTGTTGAGCGAAACGATCGCCGAGCCTGCGTTTGGTTTCGCCGATGTAAAGAAGTTGACATCTAGAGCAGCGGATACAATAGATGAGGTTGGAGGAGGTGCAGGTGAACCTCTTTCTCACCTGGAAAGACTGTTTGGGTCCTTGGATGGAGTTGAGGGCGGAAGTAAAGAGGCCTCCATTTAACAAATGGATTTACTTTTACCCCCTAATTTCTTCAGTTGCTCTTTGTAAACTAGCAGAGAAGTGTTGTCGAAAATGCGTGAGAAATATATTCACAGCTGTACACCTACATGCAACTTCGGAAGGTTACTACAAAAGGTCGAGCCATAAGTGTGCACTGAATATTTAGTTACTTCGTGGAAATGATTATATTTTGTTTAACTTGCATCTTTCCTAAAGAACTGCACAGTGGCGTAGCTGGTAAATCCGCTGGCTCACAGCACCAGAAGCCCAAGTTCAATCCTGACCTTGCGTGCTATCCATGCGGAGTTTGCACATTCTCCCCGTGACTGTGTTGGAAGGATCTGCAGATGCCGGTTTAAACCGAAGATAGACACAAAATACTAGAGTAACTCAGCGGGACAGGCAGCATCACGGGAGAGAAGGAATGGGTGATGTTTTGGGTCGAGACCCTTCTTCAGACTCTGTGACTGTAACTGTGACTGTATCGGTTTTCTCCCACATCCCAAAGATGTGCAGGTTTGTAGGTTAATTGATCAATGTAAGTTGCCCCTACTGGGATAACTAGTGTGATCGGGTGATCGATGGTCGGCGTGGGCTGATGGGCCTGTTTCCATGGTCTATCTCTAAACTATTCCCTTACTTCCAAAAATACTTCATGGTTCTAAGAAGTGATCGATGCATTCACCACAAGTGGCATCCATATCTCTGCAGACATTTAAGTTATTGATAGCTGTGGTAATAATTTTCTCATCGGATCAATAACTAATTTTCTGGATCAATTTACTTTAGCCTATCACAAAATATACTTTGCACACACATTCCCCCATGAACTATTTCAGCAAATTATATTTTACATGTGAATCATGCCTATAGTGCTATTTTTGCCTTTGTCTCAATTTCTCACGCCCTATTTCTTCCTACTTAAAGGTAGCTGTTTCAAAGTCTGGTTACTCTCTTAATCTACTGCTGCCACACAGGGTGTGAAATTAGCAAATTGTCTATGTATAAGTTATGTTTGTTCATGGTAACCAATATATGCTTCAAAACAAATTGGAGCTTCAAAGAACGCCCCTTATTATGGCTTGTTGAGTTGGAGAGTCATAGAGTGATACAGTGTGGAAACAGGCCCTTTGGCCCACCTCGCCCACACCGGCCAACAATGTCCCAGCTACCCTAGTCCCACTTGCCTGCACTTGGTCCATAACCCTCCAAACCTGTCCTATCCATGTACCTGTCCAACTGTTTCTTAAATGATGGGATAGTCCCAGCCTCAACTACCTCCTCTGGCAGCTTGTTCCATACACCCACCACCCTCTGTGTGAAAAAGTTACCCCTCGGATTCCTGTTAAATCATTTCTTCTTCACCTTGAACCTATGTCTTCTGGTCCTCGATTTCCCCTACTCTGGGTAAAAGACTGTGCATCTACCCGATCTATTTCTCTCATGATTTTGTATACCTCTATAAGATCTCCCCTCAACCTCCTACGCTCCATGGAATAGCGACCCAGACTACTTAACCTCTCCCTATAGCTCACTCCCTCTAGTCCTGGCAACATCCTCGTAAATCCTTTCTGAACCCTTTCAAGCTTGACAATATCTTTCCTATAACATGGTACCCAGAACTGAACACAATATTCTAAATGCGGTCTCACCAACGTCTTATACAACTGCAACATGACCTCCCAACCTCTATACTCAATACACTGACTGATGATGGCCAAAGTGCTAAAAGCCTTTTTTTTTGCAAGTTACACCAGCATTGTTTGATTTTCATTTGAATAGAGCTGACGACAGTTTTTTTTATTGAAGCTATTTTCGTTGACCATGAAACCAAAACTTAGCACCCTACTAATGACCATTTCCTCTCAATGCATCCAGCTATTTGTAATGTTAGTATTTTTCAACTCTACATTAAAATATATAGTTCACCTATTAAAGCTGATATGAAAAATTGTTTTGACCAATATGTCTCTTAGACCGACATGACCAATGAGGTACCTCTTGGTTCTAACTAACCAAATTGCTTTTCCCCTCTCCTATTCCAGAGCCCACCTTAAGAGAGACCTTTGCCCTCCAGCTATTTTTTTATGCTTCTCTGCACAAGACAACGGTGAAGCATAAATGGGCACTTTAACGTCAAATAGGGCCATAAACAGCGATTGAGGATGCTGTTTGTATTTTTGTTTTATGTGGTAGAGATGATTATGCCCCTCGATAGGAAGAATTCACATTGCGCCTCGGGAAAGAGCCGGGATGGTTGAGAAAGAACCTTGCAATGACTCTCCCTGTGACGGAAGCAGGATGACTCCTCAGTCATGACCACTATCGACTGTCCCCTTTATAAGAAATGGTCATGATTGCCACATCTCTGAAGTTCCCTGGCACAAATTCCCAGCAGAGGAAGATGAGGTCATGAGTTTGTGCAGAAATGTTTTGCGTCCAATATTTTGTCGCCACTAGAGGGAATCAGTAGCACAGTGAATGACTTCGAGACACGCCTGGAATCCTGAACCAAGTATTTGCTTTGCTCCGGCAAACTTGACTAACCAACAGCTATAAAATACCACAGACAATGGAAAAGATGGGCAGTGGATGAGTTTTATCATGTTAAACCAATAATGGTTGAGGTTTTAGAGCGTATACCTGTTGGCTTTAAGGATTGCATACCAGCAGAAATTAATGAACTGAATCATGATGACTAACAGATTTACTGGTAAATAGTTGTTTAAATGGCAGTTAGTAGTTGCTGGAAATCTGGTTGGGAGGACTGGCAAGAATTTAATAGGCAAGGTGAAAAGCTTGTTTGGAACCAGACAAGAACCTAGTCGTCATATGCAGTATGCTCGTGATTTTGTTTTTCATAGAACAGTACAGTACAGCACAGGAACAGGCCCTTCAGCCCATAATGTCTGTGCCAACCATAATGCCAAATCATGGCACAGATGAGGCCTATGCCTGTGCTGCAGAACTCACCCAAGCCATCTTCTCTTGTTTCTCCCCCTCCACTCAAGCTGTCCTTGGGTTGAATACTTAATACAGTATCTCGGACTTATTTGGCAAGTTTGCTCTGGTAAATAATATCAGCATTGGCAGACAGGCCAAGCCTGATGTTGGCAGACTCTGTACACAATAGGTGAGGGAGTAGGCCATTCGGCCCCTCGAGCCAGCACCGCCACTCAATGTGATCATGGCCAATCACTCCCAATCAGTACCCCGTTCCTGCCTTCTCCCCATACCCCCTGACTCCGCTATCCTTAAGAGCTCTATCTAGCTCTCTCTTGAATGCATTCAGAGAATTGGCCCCCACTGCCTTCTGAGGCAGAGAATTCCACAGATTTACAATTCTCGGACTGAAAAAGTTTTTCCTCATCTCCATTCTAAATAGACAATAGGTGCAGGAGTAGGCCATTCGGCCCTTCGAGCCAGCACTGCCATTCAATGTGATCATGGCTGATCATTCTCAATCAGTACCCCATTCCTGCCTTCTCCCCATACCCCCTGACTCCGCTATCCTTAAGAGCTCTATCTAGCTCTTATGCTAAATGGCCTACCCCTTATTCTTAAACTGTGGCCCCTGGTTCTGGACTCCCCGCAACATTGGGAACATGTTTCCTGCCTCTAACGTGTCCAACCCCTTAATTATCTTATGTGTTTCGATAAGATCCAAATTGGATTGTAGCCATTGGGTCCTCATGTCCAGGTCTGCAGAGAAAAAAGACAACGTTCCTAATATAGCCCTCTCGTTAGTCACCACTATATGTGTGGCTGTGCGTGGATTGTCAAGCTGTGCATTTGTCTACTTGGCTCTGGTGAAATCAGAATGCAGCTTTAATGGCATGGCCTCATGGTTCTGAAATTGAATGTAATTTCCCTTTGCAGCTTGGGTTATGCAATATTTATGATAAATCATGGTAAATTTTTGTAAACTAGTTTTGGTACTGTTTTTGGTAATGAGATACAGCACCTCGTTTGCTTACAGTTTGCTTAGAAACTGCAGCATTGGCACTGAGGACCTGTCCTGTTATTAAAAATAAATAAATTGTGACTATCAGAAAGAGTCGTGACAGCAAGAGGATTGATGGAAAGATAACTTAAAAAGTCCAATTTTAATTCTGGATTAAAATAATCCACAAAAGAAGAAGAAATATGTAGAAGAAAATGGTTGTAGAGGAACCATGCAGCAAGCAAAAGCTTACGACCATTGAGTATTCTCCGAGAATTGATTAAAGTGTAATTAGAACTCCCCTGCTACTAATTTAACAGCCCTTTTGAGCATTATAATTAATGTACAGAGCTTAAAGATCGTGGTTTGTAGATGTTAAACTATCAACAGTGTGATGTACAATAAATATGGTAATGAAGCTTAAGATTTTGTAAGAAATCTTAATTTTAAATGCTGACTATATATTTCAGACATGGTCATGTTGTGTCTGGTTGGAGTGTGTGCGTGTTGTGCCATTTGAGACAGATAAGGGTGAGGCTTCTGACATCAGTGCGTGTCTGGAATGGCAAATCTGTGACTGCACCATTCTGATTATGCCTTTTTTTTTCCCCTTTTGCTTTCGTTACCACCTTCTCCCCCTCCTCCCCTCTTCCCACCTCTCCCCACCCAACTCTTGCACTTTTTACTCTCATAATATTTTAGTTCTAGTTCTTATTTTTGTCCTGGATAAAAAGGAGCCGCAGATGAGTGTTTCTTGAAAGCAAGCCCACACCACACCCTGTTACTGTATCTCTCTTGCTGAGAGCGTGATTGTTCAATCAGCTGGGAGATGTTGTCATGGAAACAGCATCCAGACGATGCCGCGAAGATTGCTGGTGCATTAGCAGCTAACTTTTGATTGCCGGGCAGTGAAAGTTAAAAAGGGTGACCCATTAAATCCATTTCCCATCTCGTCGTTAAATTCTTAATCTTGAATTCCAGTTAGTATGACTATTGATAGTCAAATACCTGAGATATATGGTGTCTTTTTTTTTGTTGCTTCGTTGCTAACCATGTTTCAAATATTCATAGCCTGGCAGCCTGCAGACAAGAGCTCTCCTGGACAGTCATTCAGACGCTTGGTAGTTGTTATGCAAATTCTTTCCTGGCTAATACCTTAGTTGTGAGTATCTTCCCTATAAACGGGCATCCTTCCTTCCTCCACATTTTGTCTGCTGCACTGAGAAAGCTCGTCAAGATATGCCTACTTTGAAGAAGTAGGCATACTTCTTCCCTTCTCCCCTGTCGGGAGTTCTGCAACACCCTCTCTCACTGCTCTCCCTTTGTGATTCCCGCTGCTCTCCGTCATGACATGGACTCCACCCTTCCTGAGGCCTTTGCTGTGTGACTCTGTAACCCAGTGCCAGAGAATCTCAGCTGTTTCATTTTGTCTGCTGCCGGAGTCTGTGTGGTTGGAGATTTCCGGCAGTCTCATCCACAGTTTCCCAACATGATTCAACCCAAAGAAAGTTAAAGATGCTTGAGATAGACGCAAAGTGCTGGAGTAACTCACCCGGTCAAGCAGCATCTCTGGAGAAAAAGGATGGGTCGGGACCCTTCTTCAGACTTGACTTGATTGGGTGCAGCTCAGAGATATCTTCTTGGAATGGGAAGGTCCTAGAAAGATGGCATAGTCAAGAGATCAGTGCGGATATCAGAATGAATTTCGATCTCTGATCTGTGCATCTTTGGTCTCCAGCTCAGATGGCTATGTCCACTCAGTCATCGAGCATAGGCAAGGCACTGATCAATACATATTTGAAATCCGGGGAAATTAATGGTGCTGGTAAAATGGAGTTAAGGGTATCAATCATGACCTTGTGCAATGGCCGGGTAAGCTTTGAGTCTTGTGGACTGTTCCAGTATTTTGTTTTGTGACTGGACTTGACGTGCTTTAGAATACATGTTCTAGAATGCTTCATTTTCGTGTCACGGAATCAGGCGGCCGCATGTTTTCAATGTGGTTTCAACCAGATTTGCATGGTTCCAAATGGACATACAATTAGCCATGCTTTAGTCAAGCCTAATCTAGCATTGGTTGTATATTGGGTCATAGAACGTTTCCTCTTCCTTGGGAATAAACTAAGAAATAAAAGGAATTTGCTGAACCTAAAGGAGGCTAAATTGTAAATGGCTTTGGAGGAAGAGGAATTTCTCCTGAAAACGGCATGAATCTGTGAAATAATTATTAGTAATAAATCCATCATACTTTCACCATGTTATTTAACATCCTGGTTCACTTAAATACTTAGAAAGAGCATTGATAAGATCGTAATATACATCTATTTATAAGTAGAAACAATATGCTTCACAGAACTGTTGCCAAAGTTGATCCTGAGCCAAGTAAAGGCTTGATCAAAAAAAGTTTTAACTGACAACCTAAAGAAGGAAAGAGAGGGCAGCACAGTGATTTAGCTGAGACCCGGGTTCAATCCTGAATAAGGGTGTTATCTGTATGGTGTTTAGACATTCTTTCTGTGACTGCGTGGGTTTTCTCCAGGTGCTCCGGTTTCTTCCCACACTCCAAAGGCGTACAGGTTTGTAGGTTAATTGGTTTCGGTAAAAATTGTAAATTGTTCCTTGTGTGTAGGATAATGTGAGTGTACAGGGTGATAGTTGGCCGGTGCGGGCTCGGTGGGTTGAAGAGCCTGTTTCCATGCTAAAGTACTAAAAAAGTAAAGGTGGAGAAGTAGAAGTGGAGATGTTTTGAGAGGAATTCCAGAGTCCAGGGAAAGAAGAGACAAACTTCTGGAGTAACTCAGCGGGTCAGGCTGCATCCCTGGAGAACATGGATGGGGTACGTTTCGGGTTGGGGCCCTTCTTCAGACTGATCCAGAGTTCAATTCAGTTTAGTTTATTGTCAGGTGTACCGAGGTACAGTGAAAAGCTTTTGCCACGTGCTGTCCAGTCAGCAGAAGGACAATGCATGATTACAATCGAGCCATTTGCAGTGTATAGATACATGATAAGGGAATAATGTTCAGTGCAAGGTAAAGCCAGCAAAGTTATATTAAGGAAAGTCCGAGGGTCCCCAAAGAGGTAGGAAGTAGTTCAGCACTACTCTCTGGTTGTGGTTAGATGATTCCGTTTCTGATAATAACTGGGAAGAAACTGTCCCTGATTCTGGAGGTGTGTGTTTTCATACTTCCATACCTTTTGCCTGAATGGAGGGGGGAGAAGGAGTGGCCAGGGTGCGACTGGTCCTTGATTATGCTGCTGGCCTTGCCGAGGCAGCGTGAGGTATAAATGGAGTCTATAGAAGGGAGGTTGCTTTGTGTGATGTCCTGGGCTGCGTCCACATTTCGCTGCAATTTCTTGTGGTCTTGGATGGAGCTGTTCATGGCCTAGACAGTTGATGTCAAAGGTAGAGTGAATAAAGTTGGAGACATATGGGTCCAGATTTGGAAAGGCACAAATATGGAAACAACGGAGCAGGGCATAGACCCTGGATTGGGAAACTCGAGAAGATAGCATTAAACTGGAGGTATGCTGCCTGCAATTGGATGAGTAATGGTTCAGCAAAGCATGGAACATGTCAGCGAGTTAGGTGAATTCATGGAAACAATAGACAATAGACAATAGGTGCAGGAGGAGGCCATTCGGCCCTTCGAGCCAGCACCACCATTCAATGTGATCATGGCTGACCATTCTCAATCAGTACCCCGTTCCTGCTTTCTCCCCATACCCCCTGACTCCGCTATCCTTAAGAGCTAATAGACAATAGAAGGATGATGATGTGAAGTACACAGGCTTTGCGAACTTTATAATCACAATCAAAGACTGGAGGCTATTTCATTGTTGGGGCAGGACATTAACCTGAATGAATGGTTTGGAGGAAGGGCATTTGAAAGGGAATTAAATCAATTTTGAAATGGTTTTCAATTCTAAAAATAGCATGAATCCATTTTTTTGAAGTAAATGTCTTGGTTCCCTCAATAGTAAGACATTTGCTAACAATCAGGGTTTTTTGGGGGAAAATTGAAAGAATTTAAAGCAAATGTGACGAAGGACAGTGAATGTTGAACTATGATTGTCCGTTGGAATGAGTGAGCTGGATGGGAAGCTTGGAAGGAACAACTGGCAAGCAGAGTTGAACATCTTGGATTGGAATGTACATGGAAAGTCACCTCAGTTGCTCTTTGGAAGATGCAACAATGAAACGTAAGACAATTCTAGGCTCATTTGAGTGGGGTTTAAGTCTGAAAAATTACAGAAGGTGACGTGATTAATTTGGAGCAAAGTTTCTGAGGAGAAAAATGAAAGTGGCACTGTGGCATTGGCAAAAATGGCATAG
This sequence comes from Rhinoraja longicauda, assembly GCF_053455715.1. NCBI lineage: Eukaryota > Metazoa > Chordata > Chondrichthyes > Rajiformes > Arhynchobatidae > Rhinoraja > Rhinoraja longicauda. The sequence goes on from NC_135973.1 coordinate 5,142,713, forward strand.
GCGTAAAGCTTTGGAGACTGGGTGGCATGGTGGCGCAGCGGTAGAGTTGCATCCTTACAGCGAATGCACCGCCGGAGACTCAGGTTCGATCCTGACTACGGGCACCGTCTGTACGGAGTTTGTACGTTCTCCCCGTGACCTACGTGAGTTTTCTCTGAGATCTTCAGTTTCCTCCCACACTCCAAAGCCGTACAGGTATGTAGATTAATTGACTGGGTAAATGTAAAAATTGTCCCTAGTGTGTGTAGGATAGTGTTAATGTGTGGGGATTGCTGGGCGGCGCGGACTCGGTGGGCCGAAGGGCCTGTTTCCGCGCTGTATCTCTAAATCTAAATCTAAAAGAAATGTCTGAATAGACATGAAAATTATATCAGTGTCGGTAGGATATACCCCGGTTCAAATTGTGGACTGTGAGGAGATAATATACCCAGATCTATATAACTATGTAAATGTGCTTGGACTTTATTGTATATCTGAAATGTGTTGGAAAATAAAGGAGTCTATCTTGTTTCCTCAGCTGTTTAATGCATGTCTACTTGGTGCGCAGTCACGCACAAAAAGGGCGGTCAACTTCCAGATGAAATGTAATACAGTTAAGTGATCCATACTGCAGGAGAGAGACAGCATAATCTAAAGTGGCACAGATGTAAAGGGCGTCGGGGAACAGAGCGGAACTAAATTGGCTTCACGCACATGGCTGTGTGTGTGGCACATTCAGTCGTTTTTAGCTGGTTACAGTCTGTGCGCATTTACAGGATTTAACTGAGCAGAAAATTGACTTTAATCACTCATTTATTTCTCCCAAACACATCTTTTGGACCTTTTTGTCAGTGCAGGGGAGTCTGTAACTAGGTCGCAGGTTTAAGGTGAGAAGGGAGAAATTGAGAGGAGGCTTTAGGGGTAGCCCTTCACACAGAGGATGGTGAACATCTGGAACAAGAGTTGGTGAAGGCAGATACAACTGCAACGCTTGAAAGGTGTTCGGACAGTTATGTAGAAGTGGTTATGTTGAAAGTGAGGCACTAACCTTGGGGGAATAGTTGCAAGCTAACCAGTCAGCGGAAAGACAAAACATGATTGAGTGGAATATGAGGTGCTGTTCCTCCGGTTTGTGTGTGGCCTCAATCTGGCAATGGAAGGAGGTCCAAGACAGAAAGGTCAGTCTGGGAGTGGGAAGGGGAGTTAAAATGGTTAGCAACCAGGAGATCCAGCAGGTCTTGGTGGGTCGAGTGTCCAAAACTTCATCAATTGAGGCATTGAGTACTAAATGGGGATGGCTATATTCAAATCTTATAAAGAATTGGTTTAGCCACAATGAGAGTATTGTCTTCTTCTTGCGTTTAAGGCAGCAGAAATTATGTAACGGCCTCCAGGCGCTGGAGCCAGTGCAATGTGCTGTTGTCGAGGGCCGTGAGGTCTACCCCTTCACCAGGGGGACGGAGGACAGTGCAGTCAAAAATGACGTGCCGCGCTGTTTGCTGGTCTGCTCCACACACGCAGGCTGCTGATGGACGCAACCCCCAACGATGCACGTTGGCGTCGAACCGGCCGACCCCTGTGCAGAGCCGGTTCAGGGCGACCCACTCTTTGCGGGGCGTGTCCGAGCCGGGTGGGGCTGTGGTGTTCGGTGCGACAGTGAATTGAGGAGGTGGCGATGTCTGTTCCCAGCTGGTTCTCCATGCTCCTAGTATGTTGAAACCGGAGCCACAGAGGGTCGCTGCATGACGGGAGAAAGGGTGACGAGATGACAGGGGTTGAGGTCCCAGTTGCTGTGAATCCTGGGCGAGGTGGTGCAAAAGATGTTTAGCGTCTGATGGGGCCTTGCACCCCAGCCTATGAGTGAAGAACTCTCTGCGAAGCTTGGCGGGTGCGATACCTGCGAGCACCAGTAAGAGATCCGTCGGAGTAGGGCGTAGGCAGCCAATGATGATCCGCATGGTGTCGTTGAGGGCGGCGTCTAGCTTGCTGGTATGAGCGCTGTGGCACCATGCTGGGGCGGCGTACTCAGCGGCGTTGTACACGAGTGCAAGAACACTGGTTCGGAGAGTAGATGTCCTGGCGCCCCATGACGATCCGGCCAAGCATCGCAGGAGGTTGTTCCGTGCCGAGACTTTAGCACGGAGAGCTTCAAGGTGTTGCTGCTACAAGGTATTGTATTCATCTTTGGAGACTGCACTTCGATAAAATTGTGCAACTCATAAAAGGGTTGCAGAGTGATTTATCTGTAAAGTTAGCCTGGAGAAGCTGGGGTGTTTTTCATCGAGCAGAAAGAGATAAGATAGTGTACGTGTGTTTAGACAGAACCTCTTCACATTAGCATCGGGTGCAGGCACTGGGAGGCATTGGTTCAAAATAATATGCAAAACATAACAGGAATGTGAGAAAAGGCAATTCTAAGCTGATTTAGACTTTGGTAAATGCATTAGTCATGTAACACAAATCAATCAAATGTTAAAAGGGGGATTGGATAGGCACAAGGACAAAATATTTTTCTGGGTTATGGGCTAAAGGGAAGGAATGAGACTCAGTAAATCGCCCTTCAGAGAGGCGGAAAGGGGTCTGGGTTGAATTGCCTGCTTTGCTGTTGTTTCCAAGGATGCCCGATCTCTATTCCCGAACAATGGAAATGGCTTTGGATTGCAAAATCGCACTCTCCCCCCTCCCTCCACCCGACACAATTGCGGCAAACTGTTTCTTCCATATATAGGCCGCTGCTGCTCGGTGTGGACATGACTGGGATTGAGACAGCACTGGTGGAGATGAGTGGCTGAGAGCTGAAACTGACGGGGGAAGGGATGAAGTATGTGACTCAGCTGAAGCGGCGTGGAATTGATTTGTGTGGCATTGCATGAAATCTGTTGTGCAGCACTGGCGCAAGGATGTGAATGTTATCTCTGCTATCGTGGAGTGAGAAAGCAGAGCACACTGTCATGGTTTTAAGTTGGAATATATAATAACCAGCTAGTTGTATATGACATTAGATCTGCCCCTTTGGTTTGTAAAGGCATATTGCTGATTATTCCGATTTCTAACATCAAAACTGTTTACATCGCAGCTCAGATTGGATAGATTCTGCGAATGCAGCTGCTTTTAATCATAGGGTCTGAAAATCACTTGCCTCTCTGCCGTGTTTGAAACAAAAACACATTTACTTGCTATCTACTGAATCCACAGTCTGTGGACCCAGGTTCAAAAGGAACGAACATGGTGATACAGCATCAAGGAGCCTGAATGCAGCATTGCAGGATGGAAATGGGAAATTGTTGATTAAAACGTCTGAATCTTTCAAGCTGCCTTTCTTCCTAATTTAAAAATAACTAAGAATTTAATCTTAGATAGAAACAAAATGCTGGAGTAACTCACATCGCTAGGCAGCATCTCTGAAGGAAAGGAATTGGTGACGTTTCGGGCCGACACCCTTCTTCAGACACCTCCAGGGGCAGGTGCTGCCTGACCCGTTGAGTTACTCCAGCATTCTGCATCTATCTTCAGTGTAAACCAGCATCTGCACTTCTTACCTACACAATAATTTAATCTTCCTGTTTTTAAGTATTTTTATTGTTAGAAACATAGAAACATAGAAATAGGAAAACAACTGCAGATGCTGGTACAAATCGAAGGTATCACAAAATGCTGGAGTAACTCAGCGGGTCAGGCAGCATCTCTGGAGAGAAGGAATGGATGACGTTTGAAGAAGGGTCTCGACCCGAACCGTCACCCATTCCTTCTCTCCAGTGATGCTGCCTGACCCGCTAAGTTACTCCAGCATTTTGTAGTACCTTAGAAACATAGAAAAATAGGTGCAGGAGTAGGCCATTTGGCCCTTCGAGCAAGCACCGCCATTTAATATGATCGTGGCTGATCATCTAAAATCGGTTTAGACCAGTTCCTGCTTTTTCCCCACATCCCTTGATTCCTTTAGCCCTAAGAACGAAATCTAACTCTCTCTTGAAAGAGAGCTAAATCTAACCTTCTCTATCAGAAGAAAGTTGCATAAAATGAAGACAGTTAACCTGTTCTGAAAATCCAGCAGCTCATTGGTTATTTTCTCTATGTTCACCTCGGCCCAGAGATTATAATTGTCTATCATCATTGGTAAGGTCATTCATTAATATCAAATAAATTACTAAACCAAATTTATGTTTTAAGTGCAGTTGGCAGAAAGGGTTTATTAGTCGCAGGGATTTGTGCCATTTTGTGTCTGAAGGTACTTTACCCAGTGAGCACTAAGAATGTTTTTGGGGTATTTCCTTTGGCTGACCATGTAGAGTTCTGTTTATTGCAAGGCAAAATGTTTTTCTGGTCTTGATTCCAGAGGAAGCTGAACTTAAAAAAACAGTTCTAGACACAATAACTCAACGGGTCAGGCAGCATCGAGACCCTTAGTCGACCTGAAATGTCACCTATTCCTTTTCTCCAGAAATGCTGCCTGACCCGCTGAGTTACTCCGCCATTTTGTGTCTATTTTCACTGCCAACCAGCATCTGCAGTTCCTTTCTACACAAAGAAACAGCCCTGCACTGTTCAGCCTGGGATCGGTCTCCTTCCCCGGTAAATATATTCTTGGTGTTCAGGCCCTGGGTTAGTCTTGGCTAGATATCTCGGAGAGCTGTTGTCGGCAAGCCTGACATGAGGTTCGCAAAATACATACTCTATCTGAGTTTTAAAAATGGAAGTGATTATCAGAAGGACAGTTCAAAAGGCTTAATGATGTGCTCAATCTTTCCTTGAAGTGTCATGTCCTCACTGACTGCTGGAAACGTCTGGCCCATGACCACTCAATGTAGAGTAGCAGCCTTTGGGATGGTATTGAGAACCGTGCGTATTTGGAGCACTCCAAAGTCCTGAGGAAGCAACAGAAAGAATTCATGACCAACCCAAATTTAAGTTTAAAGTTTAAAGGTACAACAAGGAAACGGGTCTTCAGCCCACTGTGTCCATGGCCACCATCGATCACCCTAGTTCACACTAGTTCTCTGTTATCCCACTTTCTCATCCACTCCCTGCACACAAAGGCCAATTTACAGAGACCAATTGACCTACAAAACCACACATCTTTGGGATGTGGGAGGAAACTATAGCAGTCACAGGGAGAATGTGAAAACGCCACACAGACAGCATCTGAGATCGGGATCAAACCCGGGCGTCTGGCACTGCGAGGCAGCGGCTCTACCAGCTGCCCCAAGCAGAACCTGTACCAACTGTGCATTAGTCTGTGGTGCCCTGATTAGTCACATCAAAGCCCATCAGTCCCTCTCGATCTCGAGGAATTAAGAAGATGGCAGCAGGGGCTTGTTCGCGGATTACTTACTCTTGGCCTTCAAACTTTGTACTAACATATGACGTTCTTTCTACAAATGCATCTACTGTGCTTCTATCAATTGTCCCAAGTATATTGACCATGAACTTTGATGCTTGTTTTTCCAAATGTTATTTCACACAGCTGAGAATTGCTTTCACCAGATAAAAATGGAGTGGGGGTTAGTCTATGAGGACTCATTAAACCAAATTGTCCTGTCTGTTACAGGTTGCAGAGGCAGTCAGTGGCAGCACCTACCAGCATTTCATGCTGAAGGTTTGGTTGCTCAATGGTGACAGAACTGAATTGCTGACTTTTGTACTGAATTGCTGACTCGTACTGAATTGCTGGCTTTCTGGTGCACTGGACACCAATAAAACCGCTCGGTAATCTAGGCTGCTTTGATATTTCTCAGCTGCTGGGAGAGAGGAACCATGAGCTTCTGCTTTCCAGTAAATGAGGTTATTAGAAAGGTGTGGTTTGAATGTTGTAATGAACGATATGTGTGTTAGTCTTAATGAAATTAAATCAGTTGTATGTTTGTTTCAATGGTGCAATTCAATAGTACTTTATGGTCATGCGCACCAAGATAGAGTGAAATTCATTTCTGCAAGCAGTTCACTATTATTACTGTACATAAGCACTTCGATACAGGACGAGTGTATAAAAATGGTCCACTGAGACAGTGTACAAGAGTCGCCAGGTTTGGCGCCATTTTCAAGTCCCAGTTGTTGTGAGTGCAGAGGTTCTTAGCCTGACAATAGACAATAGGTGCAGGAGTAGGCCATTCGGCCCTGACCATGAAGGCCCGTTGTTCTGGCGGCGTTGCAGGGTCGGCCCGGCCTAGCAGGCTGTCGGGGTCCTCTGCCGCTGCGCAGCTGCTCCATGCAGCTATCAGTCCATGCGCTTGGCCTCGCACCATAAATGCACCCCATGCATGTAAGGTTCAGATTCTTGATGCAGATTCATGCAAATTGATGCAGACAATTATGTTGCCTGACATGATTACACATATTTGAGAACCAAAAGCAATCTTCATTTTGCTTTTAATATTTACACCAAAACCACAAACACTTTATGCATGTCCTTGTCAAAATGAACTTGTAGCGAGTTTGTTGTTGAGAAATTGCTATTCTTGTTGAAGTAAATAAATTGCAAAGTGGGATAAATCTCTTTTTTTAACCAGAGGAACAATATTAGTTTCAAGCACACAGCTGTATTTGTGTGATACTTTAAATTGTACTTGTAGCAAGTTAAGCTCCGTGCACACTTGCAGGGTGTAACTAAGCAGAAAATTGACTTCGGCTTGTTTCACTCAGTTCTCCTGAATGTACCTTTTAAGGTTTTGTTAAACAGAATACAGTATTTCATGCATAACAGGGCCTGCAAACATAATCAAAAACGATTATGCGATAGACCTTGGACATCCTTCAGGCAAAGAAATGTACTAAGGATATCGGCAAAAAGTTGCCCCAAATAACTTGCATTGTGACAAACTTCAATTAGGAACAGGAAGAGCTGGGGAATGGAAGAGGAACTGAAGAACACAGAGGAAACTAAAACAGCTGGCCTCCTTTCTAAAGGTGCCTGCTAGCTTAGCTGTTGATTAAGAATACCAAGAGGCATTTTTGTATCCAATTCACAATCTTTGGATCATTATATTATTAACAGCTGCCTCCTGGTCTTTTCTCGGACCAGCTGGCAGACGTATTTGTGGACAGCTTTAACCTCTCCCCACTTAAAGCCTCACCTGCTTTAAGATGGCGACTGGCATCCCATGCCAAGGAAAATAGAGTAGCGTGCTTTAATGACTCCCATCCAGCGGCTTTGACCTCTACCATTATGAAACAACTTTGAGAGGCTGGTCATGGCAGGTGACACATAACTCCAGCCTCCCAGATAGCCTTGATAACCTACTGCCATGTCCATGGTAAACGGCCCTGCAATCATTCCTGGGCCATCTGGATAACAAGGACACCTACGTTAGACTCTTATTTATTGACTCCACTTTCAACACCATATTTCCAACCAAACTCCTCTCTAAACGAGTCCCTGGACCTGGGACTCGGTAACCCCTCTGCAACTGGATCCTTGATTTACCTGACTCATTGATTGCAATCTATAGGGACAGGTGACATTACCACCATAATTCTCAACGAAGGCACCCTGCAAGGCTGTGTTCGCTGCCCCTTGGTATGCTCCCTATACTTTCATGGCAGTGCAGCCAAATTCTGCTCTAACTACATTTACAAGTTTGGAGATGACACCACGACGGAGGGAGTTTTAGGGGGAGAGAGATATTTTCAATGTCTTTACACTTTTTTGGGTGACACAGTGGCGTGGCGGTAGAGTTGCTGCCTTACAGCGCCAGAGACCGACCGGGTTAACAGGAAGAGAACGACCCGGTTAACAGGAAGAGAACGACCCTGTTATTTTCCTGCACTATCTGCGGCTGATGCATGATCCTGGGGGTTGGTTGAGTGAATGAGTAGGAACATATGATCTGTCCCCTTTTGGAGAGCAAATGATAAACAACATGGGTGCGCAGCTTTAAGATGTCTCGTTAAATGTGTGGGCATTCTTTAAATATGCCTTTTGCAAAACAACCAATTGTCTTGCTTCGCTATGGGTGTTTTTCTTCATTCTTCACTGCATAAATTGGCAGGCAGAATATGTGTTTGTTTAAGTTAATTTGCAGCAAGATTCATTGGAATGCAGGCATTTTCATTAAGCAGGAATGCAAATTTTAAACAAGGTCTCTGGGATCACTGGTATTATATCCTTCTATGATGTGTGTTTCACACAACAGTGCAGCCCTTCGGCCCACAATTTTTTTGTGCTGGACCTGATGCCACGTTAAACTGATCCCATCTGCTTGCGATATGATCCATATCCCTCTATTCCTTGCACTTCAACTGCCTACGCCAAAAGCTTCTCAAACGCCTCTATCGTATTTCATTGCAAGTAATAAATAGTTCATTGATAAATGACCTTCAGTGGAGAGCCATGCACAGTCAGACTGTTTCTGTGTCTCAGCTCAGCATGTTGCAAGCTAAAGATGAAGGTTGTCTTCACTATGTTTACCATCGCTGGAGCGGCTGAGTTCCTGAGCTGGAGCTATTGCCTGACAGTAATGCCCACTTCTCCATCACAGAATTTCCCTGATCTAACTGGAAAGTTTGAAACTCCACATTATCTGATTGATGGTTAAGAATTATCTAATGAAACAGGTCCTTTCCTATTTTAAGTGTTTCATAGCGTAAGAAGTGAAAGTTGGGGGGGGGTGGGGGAAAATGAAAATTAGGGAAAAACAGGATTATCTCAATGTATCTGGGACTTTTCTGCCAGGTTTTCTCTGAGATCTTCGGTTTCTTCCCACACTTCAAAGAGGTGCAGGTTTGTAGGTTAATTGGCTGGGCAAATGTAAAAAAAAATAAAAAAATTGTCCCTAGTGGGTGTAGGAGAGTGTTAGTGTGCAGGGATCGATGGGCGGCGCGGACCCGGTGGGCCGAAGGGCCTGTTTCTGTGCTGTATCTCTAAATCTCAAATCTCAAATCTCAAGTTTCTCACAGTTGGGTCCTTGAATTGCAGCTTACATTTCTATTGAGTAATCCTGGAACACTGCTCTCATCCCAAAGTCTATAGAGGGGAAAATTAGTTAACGTTTGCACACAACTCTGTCAATTAATACTACAGGAAAATGCATGTGGGTGTTGGCTAAGAGAAATTAGAGTCAGATAAGATTTATTCAAAATAGCTTCCCATTTGAGGGCGATCAAAGATCATACATGATTGCTACCTTGGATAAAAACATTCACGATATAGGAAAGGTTTAGGCGGATGTATATGAGCTAAACATGGATAGGTGGGACTAGTTTTGATGGGGTATCTTTGTCGGCACTGGCAAGTTGGGCTGAAGGGCCTGTTTCGGTCTGCATGACTCGAATGAAAATGAAATGGTATATGCACAAAAGTGTCTATTGACAAAGTTGTATTGGAAAGATACAGCCATTTGGCTGGATATTGTTAGTTTAGTTTAGAGATACAGCATGGAAACAGGCCCTATGGCCCATAGCGTCCACACTGACCAGCGATCCCCACACATTAACACTATCTGACACACTCTAGCGACAATGGACAATTATCCCAAGCCAATTAACCTACAAACCTGTACGTTTTAAAGTTTAGTTGAGCGATACAGCGCAGAAACAGGCCCTTTCGGCCCACCGGGTCTGCGCCGACCAGCGATCCCCGCACATTAATACTACCCTATTAGGGACAATTTTTACATTTACCATGCCAATTAACCTACATACCTGTATGTCTTTGGAGTGTGGGAGGAAACCGAAGACCTTGGAGAAAACCCACGCAGGTCACGGGGAGAACGTACAAACTCTGTACGTCTTTGGAGGAAACCGGTGACTGGGAGAATGCACAGGTACTCCGTACAGACAGCACCCATAGTCAGGATTGGACCCGGGACTCTGGCGCTGTGAGGCAGCAACTCTACTGCGATGCCACGTTGAATAATGAATAAAACACGACACGAATAAACATTTTTCAATGCCAAAGCTGCTTATTTTATGCCCTGTAGATCTTCATAAAGTCAACGGAAGTCTTTGTTATTGGCGATAGTGCCAGCTGTGGCAGCCATCCCCATATTGTTCGGTACCGTATTATTCAATAACCAGCAGAAGCAGAGAATGTGACCTTGGTCCTACAGTAGAGCGGTCACATGATCGAGCATGCTAACCACGTCCTATCAGAAATCACCAGCTGTCTCCGGCCGTGTACATCTAAGCTGCTCTGTTCGTCAGGGAGTATCTAACACTCTAACAGTTTCAGTTCCACCCCTTATTTGAACTCGGGGCTTTTTTTTTATCAATTTCTACCTTCTATGGTTATATTTGGTTTATGTGCAGAGAAGCTAGCCTGCAGCAGCTTATAACATCCAGATGATTGAGGGACAAAAGCTTTAAACTGGATCTTGCATCTTAATTGAAATTTATTAATCTGTATATGCAGGTAATTGCCGTGAAATAAAGAAAATCAAATGAAGGGATGAGGCATTACTTTCTCCAGTGAGTTCATCTTCAAGCAATCGTGCTTTCACAGTTTGCCATCTTAAGCAGGGGATGGGCTGGATGAGGGATTTCTGACAGGAGATGGGGTCTGATGAACCACTGTGCCGCTGTAATGTCACCTGCACTTTTCATAAGCACTAATTCTCAGTTTCTGGTTCCCATCCCCTGATCTTGATCTTATTCTTTTGCTGCTCGCAAGTCTCGTTTCTGCTTTTCCAGATTGAAAACGGACAATGTACGGAATCGGGAAGCAAACCCACCTTGCGCAGCCAGTAGCCCTTCGGGTTCTCGATTGTGGTGCAGTGTGTATCATTAGTTGTGCTTAAAAACCATTGCATCGGATCTAAGAGTATGTCACCTAACTTACAGGCCTGGGTTCAAGTTGGCAAACAAAGAAATGTTTAAAGAATAACATATTGGGGTTGTCATAGAGTCTTATAGCGTGGAAACAGGCCCTTCGGCCCAACGTGCCCACACCGGCCAACATGTCCCATCTACGCTAGTCCCACCTGCCTGCGTTTGGCCCATATCACTTTAAACCTGTCCTACCCATGTCTGAAGAAGGGTCTCGACCCGAAACTTCACCCATTCCTTCTCTCCAGGGATGCTGCCTGTTCCACTGAGTGACTCCAGCTTTTTGTGTCTGTCCATGTACCTGTCTAAATGGTTCTTAAAGTTTGCGATAGTATAATTTTATTTATTCGGCAGTTGAGGCAGGTGTTATCATGGTGATGGAGGCAGATACAATAGGAGCATTTAAGAGACTTTTGGATAAGTGCATGGATATGCAGAGAATTCAAGGATATGGATTATATGCAGGCAGATAAGAGTTAGTCTTGGCATCATGCCTGTGGGCTGAAGGGCCTGTTCCTGTGCTGTACTGTTCTCTTTTCTCTGCCAATATCTAAAATGCACACCTATGGAGAGTATGTGAATTCATGATGACATTTTTTTTTAAATTGGGAAATAGACTTCAAACAATTTATTCAAGGAGCTTTCAAGGCTTAGGCTTGTATACACTGGAATTTAGACAGATGAGAGGGGATCTTATCGAAACATATGAGATTATTAAGGGGTTGGACACGTTAGAGGCAGGAAACATGTTCCCAATGTTGGGGGAGTCCAGAACCAGGGGCCACAGTTTAAGAATAAGGGTTAGGCAATTTAGAATGAAGATGAGGAAAAACTTTTTCAGTCAGAGAGTTGTAAATCTGTGGAATTCTCTGTCTCAGAAGGCAGTGGAGGCCAATTCTCTGAATGCATTCAAGAGAGAGCTAGATAGAGCTCTTAAGGATAGCGGAGTCAGGGGGTATGGGGAGAAGGCAGGAACGGGGTACTGATTGAGAATGATCAGCCATGATCACATTGAATGGTGGTGCAGGCTCGAAGGGCCGAATGGCCTACTCCTGCACCTATTGTCTATAAGCCACACAAGATATGTTTGCGATTCAGCCAAAGGAGATACGTTTGTGATTCAGTCTTCATTCTGTCCTGGATAAGTAACAAGAGGACAGTGTTTGCTGCAGAGTCCAGGAGGAACTCTGATTAGGGAGGGAAGTCCGATATAGGTTCCTGCTCTGAATTTACTTTTCAACATTTGCTCTCAAATTGCATGTATTTGAAAATTGGGACGTGGACACAACATGGTGGGTGTTTGTGCGAGACTATCCCCCCCTCGTGTATTGTGATCATTTGAAAAATGTGCAGATGGTGCACAATGCCAGTGGGACCATTTCACAAAAGTTTTGATGCTTTCAAGAGCACAACGGAGAAAATTGGCAAGATTTCATGTTCCCCAAGCACACAAAATGACTTAAGTGTGAAATATGGATGATGGTCTATTTTTTTTAAAATCTGGATACTTCTGTACATGACTTTCATTGAAGAGCCATCTGGATAACAGTAAGACCTTTTGCTTTGTCAAATGTCCTTTTGACATCACAAGGCAAGTGAAGAAAATATGAACCACGGCCATCCTCATTACAGTAATATTGTTTTCTTAGTGCACATTTTTTACTGCTTAACGTGATTTGTGACCACATTATAGGGTTTGGCCAAAAACCAGAGTGAATTAGTAGCCATCAGCAGCTGTAACTGAGTTGACGTTTTGATGGGATATCCAGATTCTTCTTTGTGAAATGATGTAAGACTCAAAACAATATACATTATGTGATGCTGGCGTTTTTAATTTTGATATGGGTAGAGACAGATTGAGAATGATTATTTTTACTCATGATTCTATTGGAGCATAATGACAAAAAGGGACTGTATTAAATTACAGATTACAAGTCTCCACAGCATTTTTACAAACACTAAAATTGGTATCACGCTTAAATTATTAGTTCGTAAAATTTCAGTCTCCGTGGCAATTCCACCGCCGCTTCGGTCTCGAGGGATTTGGTGAATAAACGTGTTTAGTTATGGAGAAAATAACAGTATTCTTCCTGTTCATCATGAAAATGGATTCATTTGTTTATACATCTGGGTAATTTACAGAGCGGCATTGAAATATTTCATGGTCAAAACACGATCACTCAATCTTGATCAAAGATTGAATCGTGCATTATTATGCGTAATGAATGGGACAATTATGGGTAAAAAGCCTTGGTGATTATTTTTTTGTGTGATTTTTATTGTTCACTTATTTGTGCATCACATCTGAAAAGCTCCTCTTTTCATGCCCCCCCCCCCTCCTGCTGGATGTGTGTTACCCGATTATACATTTAATTGTTGACTCTTAAAGATGTGCGTGGCATTTTCGAAGTTTGAAAGAAGGAAAAAAGACTTGTACTTTTGTACAGTCACCATTGTTGGAAACTCGGCAGCTAATTTACACACAGTAAGCTCTTGCAAACAAATATGATAGCATCTGGTTATCGGCATGTTGGCAGAGGGGCTGGGTTCCCCTGCTGCCTGTCAAAATGCCATGGGATCTTTTGCATCCACCAGATAGATCTGCTGAGGGACATGGTAAATATAATATTTCATTTTAATGCTGCATCTAATTGTAACTGAGAGCCAAATAGCATGTTCACTGATTGGGGTTGTGGTTCATTCATGTAGACAATAGGAGCAGGACGAGGCCCTTCGAGCCAGCACCGCCATTCAATGTGATCATGGCTGATCATTATCAATCAATACCCCGTTCCTGCCTTCTCCCCATACCCCCTGACTCCGCTATCCTTAAGTTTGAAGAAGGGTCTCGACCCGAAACATCACCCATTCCTTCTCTCCTGAGATGCTGCCTGACCTGCTGAGTTACTTCAGCATTTTGTGAATAAATACCGCTATCCTTAGGAGCTCTATCTAGCTCTCTCTTGAATGCATTCAGAGAATTGGCCTCCACTGCCTTCTGAGGCAGAGAATTCCACAGATTCACAACTCTCTGGCTGAAAATGTTTTTCCTCATCTCAGTTCTAAATGGCCTACCCCTTATTCTTAAACTGTGGCCCCTGGTTCTGGACTCCCCCAACATTGGGAACATGTTTCCTGCCTCTTTCCTTTTCTGCCCCTTAATAATCTTATACGTTTCGATAAGATCTCCTCTCATCCTTCTAAATTCCAGTGTATACAAGCCTACAAGTGTATACAGTGTATACAAGTAAATGTCAACTGCTGGACAATTATTATTGCATTCAATAAGTAGTGACAGTCAACAATAACTGTTTTTGCTTTAACAATAATAATAACTAACATATGTTCGTCAAGTTTCAGATGGGTTGTTCGCACAGTGTGATCCTCAGATGATTCATGTGAATTTTGCCTGTCAACATTTTACCCAATTCACATTGTGTGTGGCAATAGAAGCTTTCTCATGCTGTAGTGTAATACTGGGGCAGCAAACTTCCTTTATTCTGTAACTTCAACGTTAAGGCATACCAAGTCATTTTGTCGCCTGAAGAAGGGTCCCCACCTGAAACGTCGCTTATCTATGTTCTCCAGGGATGCTGCCTGACCCACTGAGTTACTTCACCAAGTCATTTTAAAAATAAAAGTCAAGCCAAAAGAAACATTTGGCAGGGTACACCAATGGATGGTCAAAGTGGGCGATTTTAATAACAATCCTACAGGACGAGTGGATTATGTAAAACTATTATATTGGCTCTCCCGTTTCCTGTATTAAGTCGCTCCTTATGTGTAAGAAAATAACTGCAGATGCTGGTACAAATCGAAGGTATTTATTCACAAAATGCTGGAGTAACTCAGCAGGACAGGCAGCATCTCAGGAGAGAAGGAATGGGTGACGTTTCGGGTCGAGACACTTCTTCAGTCTGAAGAAACGTCACCCATTCCTTCGCTCCTTAAGTGTTGTTTGTATAAAGCTGTGACTGTTTTGCACTGCTCCACATGTGTCCTCATCATGACTGAGGTTAAGCAAATTACTTTGATTAAATGCAGTACTCCGTCGCAAAGGTATGCCAGGGATTGAAACGCACCTAACATCTTCACACCACATCGCATTGACATTAATTTAATGAGCGGCTTAGTCAGAAGTAATCGTAGTCAGTCTGATGCAAAATAGGTGTGAAAGATTGCAGTTTCTCCCCACAGTTACTGGTCACAGATCTGGTGGGTGAGGTTGCAGGCTATTTTTAGTATCGGTATAAATAGAGAATACAGCGTTCACCCAGTTGCCAGATCTGCTTGCTTGTTCACAATGTTAGCTGTCGTCTGCCTTCACGCAGCAAATATTAGTTTCCATTGAAGAAAGATCCTGGCAAGTTGTACGGCACACATCTGGAATTCATTTTGAAGTTTGGAATGATTTGCCAATCCAAAGTTCATCATCAATTATGAATTGATTAATCTTCTTATTACAAAAGTTGTGTGTTCAGTTGTTTTCTGTGTAGACAGTTAAATTATTATTCTAAAATGGAATGAGATTTTGAACTTTAACGGTAACCGGTAAAGTTTTGTATTTCCCCTTTATATTCATTTCTAGTATGTAGTCCTGTCCAAATGTTTTTTTTTCATTTCAGAAGTTAAGGGAATTTTTAAAGACAGACAGTAAGACTGTCTTTAAAAAATCCCTTAACTTCTGAAATGAAAAACATTTGATCAAAAGTGCCCTTTACATGCATTGGCTGATCTGTTAACCTGATAACTGAAGGGGAATTGAAGTTATTGCTGCAAATGTTACTGTCCTCAAGAAAAGATCACTATGTCCTCTGGAGAACTGCTTTTGATCCATGCTCCAAGATTTTTCAGGAGCAAGGTAATATTCTGATCCTCTGATTTGTGCTTGTCTTCAGCATTTCTTTATGCTTCTTGTATGGTTTTCAGATTTGACCAGGCTGCATTTAACTGATTTTTAATGGTGCTGTGTAGTTAAATGACTGCAGAGTCTCATGCTCTGTTACACAATTCAGAATTGAACTATCCTAAAAGCAGGGTTACATGCTTGCTATTAGAGATATGTGTCCATTAGACGAGAGGAGAGGGTAATGAGATTTACAATGACCTGAGTGGATTGCCGTTTCATTTAACTACACGATACACCATATGCTTTTTGGAGTGCCAAACATCACAGTATTTAAACTAAATAAACACAAAGGTGGCAATATGACTTTGATGACTTGGCCCGACAAGCTGTGCACACACACCACACAAGGGTGCTCTGAAAATCCATTTTGAATATGATCCTCTGTGGTTCAGTGAGTTTACTGCACTGTCTGCTGTGATACTGAAACAAGAGCCGAGAACAAAGTATAATGAATGGTGCTGAATTAGCTCATTTTGCTGCGGCAGCTGACTACGGCAGTAGACTTCAGGCATGCTTGAACAAAGAAAGGGGGGAAGTTATCTGGGGCTCTCTTCTGAATTGCTGTTTGAGCTCCTCTGGGAAATACTGTTGTATGGCCATCACACGGTGGCAGATTTGGGCTGGGCTATGAAACTATTTGTACTTAACTGTGTATGCCGGTACATGAAGACTACCATTTGGACAAGGCACCAGCAGACCTTCAATACCTGCAGATCTGAACAATTGCTGCCTTGTACATGGAACGCATGCATCACAAACAGACCCTTTGGTGTGCATTGTCTATGCTGAACATGATGCCAAGATAAATTAATCTCGTATGCCTGCACATGTGCCATATACCCCCCCCCCCCCCCCCGTTCCCATCATATGCAGGTGCCTCTAGCCTCTTAAACATCACTGTCGTATTTGCCTCCAGCACCACCCCTAGGTAGCATGTTCCAGGCAGGCACCACTCTATGTTTAAAGACAACTTGCCGAGCACATTTCCTTTAAACATTGCCTCTCTCCCTCTGGAGCTGTGCCCTCTAGTCTTTAATATTTCCACCTTCGTGGGGGATTTGATATTTACACACTTGCAAATAAGTAGTGAACAGAATTGAAATCTGGAGGTAAAGCGAATACAAAGCTTGATAACACAGGATTGAGATTATATTCATGCAATCGAGTGAAGAACATGAAAGTGCGGAAGGGAGTGTGGAGCGTTTTATTCCATATACAGACAGTGGTGGGTGCCTGGGACGCACTGCTGTGGGGTGGTAGTTGAGGCAGTTACAACAGTGGCATTTAAGAGAATGTTGGATAGGCACGTGGATATGCAGGGAACGGTTGGAAATGGATTATGTGCACTGAAGATAAGAGTGGGCCTTGGCATCATGTTTGGCACTGATATTGTGGGCCGAAGGGCCAGTTCTGATGCAGTAATGTTTTATGCTCCATCTCCACAAAACATCACTTTTATAAAACTAAATTCTTGACGATGAAACTATTTCTTTGGTAGACACAGAATGCTGGAGCAACTCAGCAGGTCAGGCAGCATCTCCGAATAAGCAGCTTTGAAGAAACATCCAAGCTAAATTATTTTAAAGATGATGTTAAAGAAAATAGAATAGCATGTAATAAAAGTTAATCAAACATCCTCTTTCGCCATTTGTGTTTTGTCTTGGACTAGAAAAGTATTTTTACCGATTATTTTTTAAACATATTTTGGAGCTGCCGATGGTCTCTATTGTTTCAATGAAGCAGAATGATTCAGAAGCACGACTAGGGTTCTACCACTAGGGTTTGCTCTGTCACTACTGAAACGCAGTGTGTTTCTTTACTGCTGCGTATCCACATAGCAGGTGGGGCTTTATATGCCATTTTCACCGGACAATCCCGCCCTGCTTTTCTGTTCTCGTGTTTAATTTAACCCCTGCTGAGTCGGTCTTGGAGCAGCATATTCAGAATTTGACAAAAATCAGGAAATTAATTTTTGGGAGTAGGCAACCAAAAAAAAACAAATGACTGGCTGCTTTGGTGAGGTTTCTGCCTTGAGATTTGATCCAGAAATTGCAATTTTGCAAAATGGATTCCATGATGTTAAATGAAAGAATGTTTCCCAATTTTTCTCTTTGCAGTCATTGTTTTAAGAGCCTGCTTTACAAAAGTCCATGCGTTATTCACAATTTGTTTGTATATCGGCTGGTATCTGTTAATCCCTAGAAAATGTCACTGTTCCCCTCCCTTCAGTCCAAAAACACAACACTTTGCCGCAGGCCTTTAAATCCAAAATTAAGAAATTTAAAATTATATGAAATGTAAATTTTGAATGCACAGTTAGTTGTGTTTCAATGTGTCACTCTTTAAACATACTCAGCAAAAATTTGCATGAGATACATTAATAATACAGTTATTTTATTATTTAAGATTTAGACTATATATGTGTGTGGGGTTTGGTTCCATTATTTTTTCTCAAGCATCTGTACATTGGTGATATTTCACCAAGAATGCTGGAGAAGCCCTTAACCCCAGTGAGCCTGATGTTGTATATGCTATTGCAATATCAGTCACAATGAGGTCATTAGGAATGGAGCCATTACTAATGTTTCTCCCTCCCTCATGAACTCTTAACAAAAGAGGGTGTTTAAAACTGAAAGATTGTCTTTATATTTGGGGGATCAGCTCTTCGTATTGAAAAAAAACTCCTCAATGAGCAACAGCAAAAGGGAGCAAGTAAAATTTAAAGATTATCTTAATATTCAAACAATTCTCTATTCGTATTCATTTTTAAAAATTGCCTAGATTAATTTAGGTTTAGTTTACTGAGGTACAGTGAAGAGCTTTTTGTTGCATGCTATCCAGTCAATAGAAAGACTATACATGATAACAATCAAGCCGTCCACAATGTACAGATACAGAATAAAGGGAATGACGTTTAGTGCAAGATCATAAAGTCTGATTAAAGATAGCCCGAGGGTCTCCAATGAAGCAGAGGTCAGCACTGCTCTCTAGCTGGTGATAGGATGGTTCAGTTGCCTGAAAACCGCTGGGAAGAAACTGTCCCTAAATCTGGAAGAATGTGTTTCACAATTCTGTAACCTCTTGCCTTCTGAGAGAGGGGAGAAAATGGAGGGTGAGACTTGTCCTTGATTATGCTGGTGGTCTTGCCGAGGCAACGTGAAGTGGGAATTAGTGGGAGGGAGGTTAGTTTGCAGATGGTCTGGGCTGCATCCACAATTCAATGAAATTTCTTGTGGTCTTGGATGGAGCTGTTCCCCAACCATGGTATGATGCATTACCAAGGATAGCAATTTACACATTGATTTATGTTGGAGCACATTGTTTTAATATCTTCCTGGAATTGGACCTCAACTAGACCAAAGAATTGGACTCTACAAATTCCTTATGTTGAAGATGGCTGTAAAAGATGATTCCAATCATTTTGTTACATGCAAAGCAACAACTTGAATTCATCTTAAATCTGAATTGCGTCCGTGACAATGCATCGCAGCTGTCTGTCTTGGGCAATAGAATCGCATTTCTATATTCGAGTTTCAGCATGTAATAGACAAACAAGTACTGAACTAAGATTGCATAAATATCATGCAACATCTTCACTGTGGTTGGCAATTTCTCACGTTTTTGTGCAGTCGTCAAATCTGGCATCTTGCCATTGGTCGCAGTCATTACATGGAAGACCTATGGTGTTGGTTTTACTAGTATTGAGTATAACCTTTTCTAAACCTCCAGAAGCACAAAATTCACAAGTGAGTGCACGCAATGTCGATCACAGTGTTGTTTTAAATTTTCCTTAAGATTTGAAGGAATTCCATGTGACTCAGGCTACAGTCTAGACCTTTAATGAGTTATGTAATAGCTCATTGAAAGAGAAGGTGTTTGCATTACCTGTAAAGGACTTCTGATGAATATTACACATAGGCGATTGAACATGATGCAATTGTACAACGAAACAACTTTAAATTGAATCATTGCAACATGGCGGTGCAGCGGAAGAGTTGGTGCTTTACAGCACCAGGGACTCTGGTTCGATCCTGACTACGGGTGCTGTCTGTAAGGAGTTTCTATGTTCTCCCCATGACCTGCGTGGGTTTTCTCCGGGATCTCGGGTTTCCTCCCACACTCCAAAGACATACAGGTTGTAGTTTAATGGACTTGGTATGATTGTAAATTGTCCCTATAGTGCAGGATAGTGTTAGTGTGCGGGGATTGCTGGTCGGCATGGACTTGGTCGACCGAAGGGCCCGTTTCTATGCTGTGACTCTAAACTAAACAAAAATTGCCTTACAAGAGGCATTATAAGAGTGTCCATTAACAGTTATTTCCAGGTTTGCTCTTAACGATGCCAATTAATTTCTGCTCTCTGAGTACATTTGCCAGTGGCTTGAGATCCGATAAACCCCTGTGATAAACAGTGCTGACACCTGGACTGACATGTACTTGTGCAAGATATACTTTAACGTACCTGTTCATGAGTTGGTTAATTGTTTTTCATCTTCTCTACCCTTTCTAGGAAAGTTGCAGAAAGTGTCAGGTGTTGTGGAAAGACCATGCCGGGCTGTCGTGCGATCAGGTGGTCGAGAAAGATGAAATCAAGTTCAGGACGTCATTGTAAGTACAGTAACTGACAGCCAGCCTGATAAAATGGTTCAATGGTACTTTATTGTCATATGCACCGAGGTACAGTGAAATTCACTTTTGTATGCAGTTCAGTTCAACTATCACTATGCATAAGCACTTTGTTACATCTTAGGGAAGCATCCCAGGTACATTACAAGTGTACAGTAGTAGCACACTAACACAGTAAACAGAGTCGCCAAATTTGGCTTAATTTTAAAGTCCCATCTGTTGCAAGTGCAGGGTTCTTGACCTGACCTCGAAGGACCATTGTCCTAACGGTATTGCATGGTCAGCCAGGCCAAAAGGAGGCATTTCATTCATTGAATATATCGGGGGGTTTTTGCAAAAATGGAAATTGATCACTTTTTGTTTTATGGAACGTAAACTTCTGTCATGAACGTCCTGCGACAGTTATTCATTTGGTTCACATCGTCTCAAAGGAAACAGCTAAGGTGACTTAGAGAAAATAAGAGGGGGAACGAGCAGAAGGAAAGGAGGGAGAGGCAAACAAGCAGCAGAGGCAGTTGCAGAGGAGATAAAGAAATGAGGGGAGCGAGGCAGCAAAGAGCAAA
The DNA here is from genome assembly GCF_053455715.1 of Rhinoraja longicauda. NCBI lineage: Eukaryota > Metazoa > Chordata > Chondrichthyes > Rajiformes > Arhynchobatidae > Rhinoraja > Rhinoraja longicauda. Next base: position 5,163,548 of record NC_135973.1, read on the forward strand.
ATAATTGAGAGGAAGTGAAAGGTGATAAATGGATGGAGTTGAGAGGTCCATGGGATATTTGTGAATCATACATTGTGTTATTAACTTGAGAGTATTGACACAAATGTAGGTGGGAAGGCGTACCATAATGAGTATAGAAACAATCGCAGATGCTGGTTAATACACAGAAGGACGCAAAGTGCTGAAGTAACTCAGCAGGTCAGGCATCATCCTTGGAGAGTATGGGTAGGTGATGTTTTGGGTCAATACACTTCCTCAGACTGGGTATGTTTGAACTCTGCTGAAAATTGCATTGTTTAACTGCTTGCCCAGTGTAGTTTAATGTGAGAATATGCGGTCCTGGACTTCAATGGGAGGAATTAAAGGGCAGATTAATGTCAATAAGTGGGGAGAATCTGCAAATGAGTGGTGCACAGAGTGACGGGTTTGGTATTGTGCAGAAAACAAAAGCTAGCATCTATCTGTAGCACGGTTAAGGCAAATGGTATATTGGTCAATACTACTAGATACTTGGAGTTTAAAAATAGCCATGCACGGTTGCAAATATACAGTCTTTTGTTGAGGCTGCACTGAGCTCTTTATCACCTGATAAGGTAGTGCAAGGGTTGTGGGGATTCTAAGCATGAGTATTATGATCAAAAGGAAAGACGAGATGCTTCCTACATGAAATAAAGTCTCACTGGTTGATGTATTCCTTGCACCATTCATTGTTCACATTGTCACAACACAGTCTAAACATTCACACAAGCTTCCTCTCCTTGGTCTGCTATCAAACAATACAATGTGGATTTGTATATCTCCATTTTTTTACATGTTAAAACAGCCTAGGTTTATTCGTAGGAGTTGTACCAATTGAAATTGAGAACAAGGCAAAAGAGGATGTGTTTGGACAAGTATCCACGTTTGGTCTTTACGAAGGGGAAATCATGCTTGACAAATCTACTGGAATTTTTTGAGGATGTAACTAGGAAAATTGACAAGGGAGAGTCAGTGGATGTGGTGTACCTCGACTTTCAGAAAGCCTTCGACAAGGTCCCACATAGGAGATTAGTGGGCAAAATTAGGGCACATGGTATTGGGGGTAGGGTACTGACATGGATAGAAAATTGGTTGACAGACAGAAAGCAAAGAGTGGGGATAAATGGGTCCCTTTCGGAATGGCAGGCAGTGACCAGTGGGGTACCGCAAGGTTCGGTGCTGGGACCCCAGCTATTCACGATATACATTAATGACTTAGACGAAGGGATTAAAAGTACCATTAGCAAATTTGCAGATGATACTAAGTTGGGGGGTAGTGTGAATTGTGAGGAAGATGCAATAAGGCTGCAGGGTGACTTGGACAGGTTGTGTGAGTGGGCGGATACATGGCAGATGCAGTTTAATGTAGATAAGTGTGAGGTTATTCACTTTGGAAGTAAGAATAGAAAGGCAGATTATTATCTGAATGGTGTCAAGTTAGGAGGAGGGGGAGTTCAACGAGATCTGGGTGTCCTAGTGCATCAGTCAATGAAAGGAAGCATGCAGGTTCAGCAGGCAGTGAAGAAAGCCAATGGAATGTTGGCCTTCGTAACAAGAGGAGTTGAGTATAGGAGCAAAGAGGTCCTTCTACAGTTGTACCGGGCCCTGGTGAGACCGCACCTGGAGTACTGTGTGCAGTTTTGGTCTCCAAATTTGAGGAAGGATATTCTTGCTATGGAGGGCGTGCAGCGTAGGTTCACTAGGTTAATTCCCGGAATGGCGGGACTGTCGTATGTTGAAAGGCTGGAGCGATTGGGCTTGTATACACTGGAATTTAGAAGGATGAGGGGGGATCTTATTGAAACATATAAGATAATTAGGGGATTGGACACATTAGAGGCAGATAACATGTTCCCAATGTTGGGGGAGTCCAGAACAAGGGGCCACAGTTTGAGAATAAGGGGTAGGCCATTTAGAACGGAGATGAGGAAGAACTTTTTCAGTCAGAGGGTGGTGAAGGTGTGGAATTCTCTGCCTCAGAAGGCAGTGGAGGCCAGTTCGTTGGATGCTTTCAAGAGAGAGCTGGATAGAGCTCTTAAGGATAGCGGAGTGAGGGGGTATGGGGAGAAGGCAGGAACGGGGTACTGATTGAGAGTGATCAGCCATGATCGCATTGAATGGCGGTGCTGGCTCGAAGGGCTGAATGGCCTACTCCTGCACCTATTGTCTATTGTCTATTGTCTTTGGCAGTTTTCAAGGAGTTCCTCAAAAGCATGGAAGAAAGCAAGAGAAGTTGACAAAAAAAGAAGTTGAACTTGGGGCGGAGATGGCTCAAGTCAAACTAGCAACCATGAGGCACTGGAAAAGGAAAGTGCAAAAGAGCCCAGACTAAGAGGAATGCTGACTTCCTTGATAATCTGTGGGCTTGACGATTTTCTAGAGACGTAGAAATGTAAATGGCAGGACTTTCATATGAAGAAAGACTGGATACACTAGGCTTATACTCGCTGGAATTTAGAAGACTGAGGGGGGATCTTATTGAAACATATAAAATTCTTAAGGGGTTGGAGAGGCTAGATGCGGGAAGATGGTTCCCGATGTTGGGGAAGTCCAGAACCAGGGGTCACAGCTTAAGGATAAGGGGGAAGTCTTTTAGGACCGAGATGAGAAAACATTTCTTCACACAGAGAGTGGTGAGTCTGTGGAATTCTCTGCCACAGAAAGTAGTTGAGGCCAGTTCATTGGCTATATTTAAGAGGGAGTTAGATGTGGCCCTTGTGGCTAAAGGGATCAGGGGGTATGGAGAGAAGGCAGGTACAGGTTACTGAGCTGGATGATCAGCCATGATCATATTGAATGGCGGTGCAGGCTCGAAGGGCCGAATGGCCTACTCCTGCACCTATTTTCTATGTTTCTATGTAAAGGAGGAGAGGTTTTTGAACTTGAAATTGAGTTTAGTTTAGCTTAGTTTATCGTCACGTGTACCAAGGTACAATGATATCCTTTTGTTACGTGCTAACCAGTCAACTGAAAGACACCAACCGGTTGGCATTGGGAGTGATGGGTAAATGGGATTAGGTATAAATTACCACCGTTTTGGACGAGGTCATTAATGGAGGCCATAAAATGAGTCAGACAGTAGAGCAATGGATTAATCAAATCAGTTCATAAAGCCATGGATGGTGGTTTTGGCCTTTATTGGTTCAGAAGAGTTTGATCTTTTTACCACAAAGATTTATTTATACTTATTCGGCCTGAACTGAGGCCGCAAGATTGGTGTGTCTGGAATAACATGTCGGCCAGAACAGATAAGGATACAGATTTTTTCAACCTGAAGGATATTTGTGATTCAGATGTTACTGTTAACGAAAATGAAGAAGTTCTACAGGGCCTGTCCGGAGATGGTTATTGCAGCTGTGGGTGGATTGAGGCCAAGATGGAAAGGGGAGTATGTAGTTTGAAGCTTAATTTTGGAAACGTTCATGTTCTGATTACAAACATCCAGCCTGTGACTGCATCGAAGGATCATCGAGGGACGAGGTTTATGGTAGAAGTGGGAAATATGAGAGTTGGCAATACCGAAGATAATATTTATATTTAACTGAGGAAATCTTGGTTCATTTGGGATTAAATGCTGGACAAGAAATACGACAACCCAGTGATAGGGGAGCAAATATACAGATTCCTGTTAGAGTGAAGTACAGGGCTGGAAGGATCAGGGAATCTTGGTCGATGAAAATTATTGGGGCTCCATCAGGAACGAGCAGCTGGTTTATGTCAAATAGAGCTGCTGGGTTCCCGAGAGGCACGCACAAGAGTTGCCTGGAAATGGAGGGCTTGACTTGTAAGGAAAGATTGGACAGGCTAGGAATGAAGAAGACCGAGGGCTGACCTTATCGAGATATATATAAAAACATGGGGATCATAGCTAGAATAATTCTAGTCATTTTCACAAGTTAGGGGAGTCCAAAACTAGACGGCAAAGGACAACGGTGAGAGTGGAAAGATTTAAAGGGTAGCTGTGGGGCAGGTTTGTCATAGAGGTTGGTGAATATGTATGGAATGAGCTGCCAAAGGCAGTGGTGGACACGGGTACATTGACAAATTTTAAAAGACTTTTGGGCAGGTTCAAGAGTGTTTATCTGGCATACGACAGTGAGATTTTTACTTGCAGCAGCTTTATTGGAACATTGGATGCAACCGTAAATATACAATAAATTATTTGATTATTCCATGGAACATGATCGTGCAAAAACTCACGTACTGCGTAGTGCAGAGTCTGTCGTGGTTCAGTGCTGACGTGTGGTGGTAGCTAGGCCTACGCAGGGTGGTTGAAGACTGTGATGGTGAATGGAACCAAGCCGTTCTTGAATCTGTAAGGTAACGGTTCGGGCTCCTGCATCTTCCCAGTGGTAGTAGCAGAGACGAGAGCGTGGCCAGGGTGGTCTAGATCTGTGATGATTCACTTTACAGGCGGGCAGCCAGTTCAGTTCAGTTTAGTTTATTGTCACGTGTACCGAGGTACAGTGAAAAGCTTTTATCGAGTGCTCTACCGTCCGTGGAAAGACAATACATGATTACAATCGAGCCGTTTACAGTGTACTGAAGACACATGATAAGGGAATAACGTTTAGTGAAAGATAAAGCCAGTAAAGTCCAATCAGAGCTAGTCCAAGGGTCACCAATGAGGTAGCTAGTAGTTCAGGACTGCTCTCTAGTTGTGGTAGGATGATTCAGTCGCCTGACAACAGCTAGATCCCTGTAGATCTCTTTGGTGGGGATGTCCTTCCCCTTGATGGACCAGAAAATGGCCACCCCTTTCTGAAGACTCCTTTATTCTTGAGCGATGGAATTACCAAACCAGGCTATGTTACAGCACTCGGTACATTCTCCACCTTGCACCTGTAGAAGTGCAGCGATATGCTGAATCTCCCCATGCTTGTGAGAAAGTAGAGATGTTGGTGAGTTTTCTTTGTGAGTGCATCAGCATTCTGTGCCTAGGACATATCATCAGAGATACATTCACCCAAGAGCTTGAAGTATTGGACTCTCTGCCCTGCCAACCCTCCATCTGCACCACGGTGCTGTCCTTCATGAACAATGCCCTGTGAATTTTTTCCTACGTTTCGAATCGCAAGTTCACTAAGGCAGTGGAATTTCCAATCTATCTACCAGGGAAACAGAGAGCTATGATTGAATCAGATTGGCTTATTTTAATACCAGTAATGTTGAAGAGCAGTGGAAAGTGAAAAAGCAACTTGAGTTCGATCAGGCTAGACGTACAGCATCATTAGACTAAATCTTGCTTTGCTCATCACAGCCATTAAAACTTGACATGCACTGTTTTTAATTTTTGAATGTGTATTTAAGATTCTGATTGCGTGCAGTTACAGATGACATCTTCAAAGGACCACTCTGCATACAAAGATTCTAATTTTGTTGCCAAGGCACTTTAATCGGTTACTTGGCTTTTTCACATCAATCAAACATTGACATGAAAAAAAAGGTCAACAGTTGTTGAAGCCTCCCAGTGAGATCGACACTCATCCAGTAAAAGCAAAAGCCCACGAGGCTAAGTCATGAGGCAGCCCGTAGAAAAGAGAAAGGGGTTGATGCTTCAGTTAAATGATCTTGCAGCGTTAGAGGTATTTGCATGAATAGGTATTTACACTGTAGCCTTGTTAAGGCATGAAAATTAGCAATGTGTTAAAGCAATCTTGGTGCTCCACAGCCATTGGGAAGTGAGGATTGAATGAGTCATGTCCCACTGTGATTCAGTACTGAAAGGAAATTAATAAAGGGTGACAGACTCCAGCAGATGTCCCCAATCTCTCACAACATCCACATTAGGAATCTCTTTAGCTGAATTAAACTGGTAAAATTACTTTTTCGGGAAAGGGAATTTCTGTATCCGAAAGCTATTACAGTGAAGGAGGCAACTAGATTCCAAATTTATCTGAAGATTTTTTTTTCTAATAAATTCCAAGGTTTCAGATTCCACCATTGGTTTAGGTTATGTAGATTGGGCTAATTCTTCACTAAAGTGGTGCAAAAATGTCAAGTAATCCTCTGAAATCCTTCATTCAATTTATTTAAACAAAAAGACACAATGTTGGAGTAACTCAGTGGGTCAGGCAGCTTCCCAAGTGGCATGGACATTTCAGATGGAGACCCTTCTTCAGACTGGGAGGAGAACTTCTCCAAAGCAAGCATACCCTTGAGGAGACAGTGCCAATTTGAAGAAGGGTCCCGTCTTGAAATGTCACACATCCATGTTCTCCAGAAATGCTGCATGGCCCGCTGAGTTACTCCTGCACTTTGTCTCTTTTTTTTTTTGTAAACCTGCACCTGCAGTTCCTGGTTTCAACAACTTATTTTAAATCATTTGGAGAAAACTGAATGGTTTCGATTGAAGACTGGCGTACCAGGGGTGCGTGCATTTGCAACAGCAGTCTAAAGAGTTGGAACAGCAAATCCTCAGTGCTAAAGATAACACACAAAGTGCTGGAGTAATGCAGCAGGTCAGGCAGCATCTCTGGATCAAAAGGACAGGTGATGTTTTGGGTCAGGACCCTTCTTCACACTTCACAAGCTGTGTTAACCTTAACAGGTGGGAGCGGCAGAGCAGCTGAGTATTAAAAACAGCTTTGTTCTAATGCTTTATTTTGAGATTTATGCTTAATATTTTCCACATATATATATATATATATATATATATATATAATCATTGTAAATAACAAAACAAGCTACCGGTGGAAACTTGCACAAAATGGTCGGATAGTTTTAGTCACCATCAGGAAATTCATTGTATTATTGTTTAGAATAGTTAATGGCCGTGTAAAAATATTATTTTCTAGCTGTGCAGATAAATGAGTAATTTAGGAAATGGGGGATATATTTGCCATCTTCCGGAGGACGTTAACCAGTCGTTAGTGCGGTGCAATGGTTTCCTTTCAGATCAGCGAAGCATCCTGCTGTACATGAGCAGGAAGATCCACTCCCAAAGCAAGAAGGTGCAGTGTGACTCAGAGCCGCAGATTGTACTAAAACTATGGCCATCAACAGGGGAGGCACTGTGGTGCACCTGGTAGAGCCGCTGCCTCACAGCACCAGGGACCCGGGTTCGATCCTGACCTCGGGTGCTGTCTGTGTGGAGTTTGCACATCTTCCCTGTGACCGCATAGATTCCTTCCAGGTGCTCTGGTGTCCGCCAAAGACGTGCGGGTTTGTAAGTTGATTGGCCCCCTGTAAATTATCCCTACTGTGGAGGGAGTGGATGTAAAAGTGGGACAACCGAGAACTAGTGTGAGTGGGTGATTGAAGTCCGTGTGGACTCTGGGCTGGAGGGCCTGTTTCCATGCTGTATCTTCCAAGCAAAGAACAAAAAGGTCGACCGCTGTTCTATCTCCACAGACGCTGCCTAACCTGCTGAGTTTCCCCAGAAGTTTGTTTTTGCTCCAGATTGCAGTATCTGCCTCATCATAACCTCAACATTGGTCTTCAGGCAATCAGTCAACTTTTATTATCACAGATAGGCAGTGTACATAAGTCAGTCTTATGTACAACAGGAATATACAGACATGAGTTTGGAGACAGAATTTTAGGTCATAGAAGATGATCACAGGCTGAGATTTTTGCCAGTGTGAATGTGCATATGCTCGCTGGATTTATGTGTTGGGGACCATTTCATGTCACCATATGGACTGGTGACGTCTAATAGTTCTCAACACCCGTTTGATGTCACCAATGCAACATGCTAGGGCACTAACAAGCCCAATGAGCATATGGAAGCAGATATCAACTGCAGGGTTGAAGCCTGCTTGATTAACGGTTAGATCTTTAGCTGGTATTTCAGCATCCATCAATTGAAAGTGTTCTTAGCGCGATTTAGCAAACTCAACAAAACGAGGAAAAGCATCTTCAGTGTTCCAGCCTGATGGATACGATACATAAAAACGAGAAAAATCCCTACTCAGTTGCTTGGCATGTACGTCTTCGTTGACCAAATTTAATTGAACGTTTTATTGTGCACTTAAAAATACACAATTACCACAGTATGCTGACTCCTGCAAAACAAGATATCTGTTCTGAAATCTAATAAATGTGAACAAAGCATTTTTTTTAATGCCCTTTGCTATCTCAGGAAGTAGCAGCACTCATAACCTTCTCCCCTTTCCCTCCTCTACTGCTGGCATGGGCTTGGCAGCCGATAGACAATAGACAATAGGTGCAGGAGGATGCCATTCGGCCCTTCGAGCCAGCACCGCCATTCAATGTGATCATGGCTGATCATTCTCAATCAGTACCCCGTTACTGCCTTCTCCCCATACCCCCTGACTCCGCTATCCTTAAGAGCTCTATCTAGCTCTCTCTTGAATGCATTCAGAGAATTGGCCTCCACTGCCTTCTGAGGCAGAGAATTCCACAGATTCACAACTCTCTGACTGAAAAAGTTTTTCCTCATCTCAGTTCTAAATGGCCTACCCCTTATTCTTAAACTGTGGCCCCTTGTTCTTTGGTGAGTGAGTGAGATAACGCAACACAATTTGGCCCTGCCTTATCCCTGCGTTTATTCTGGTTGCCTTTACGAGAGCAAGGATGCAGCCAAGAGTGAACCTTCTACATTTACCTTGATCGTCGACCCCTTTTCCCTTCCATATCTCTGTGTCTCCCTCTCCCCCTGATTCTCGGTCTGAAGGAGGGTCTTGACCCAAAACGTCACCCATTCCTTCTCCCCAGAGATGCTGCCTGTCCCGCTGAGTTACTCCAGCATTTTGTGTCTACAATCCATTAAGGCTCTGGAACCGAAAGTGCTGGGGAAATCGGCACTCAACCTGTGTCTATTGAGTACTGTGCTTACAAATCTGGGCTGCTACAAGTAAGAAATTAATTGTTCCGTTTCGGTACACATGACAATAAAACATGACTCTTGAGATCACCTCTGGAGTTTAGATAAACTGGGAAATAGAGATTTGTCTCTTTAATCTTTCTTGGTGGGACAGACCTGCCATGTGAGGAATGCAGACAATACATAAGATTCCAGAGATAATCGTGTGATCAAACCTGGCCCGAGTTTAGCATTTCATGTGAAAAGTAACAGTGTGAGCTTGTATTTCTGGAATGTGATATTAACTCCATCCCCGGAGTGGGATGGTGGTAGAGTTGCTGCCTTGTAGCGCCAGATACGCAGGTTCGATCCTGACTGGGGGTGCTGTTTGTACGTTCTCCCCGTGACCACGTGAGGTTTCTCCGTGACCTTCGGTTTCCTCCCACACTCCAAAAACTGTACAAGTTTGTTGGCTAATTGGCTTGGTATAAATGTAAATTGTCCCATGTGTGTGTAGGATAGTGTTAGTGTGCGGGGATCGCTGGTCGCTGCGGACTCGGTGGGCCGAAGGGCCTGTTTCCACGCTGTATCTCTCAACTAAACTAAAACTAAACTCAACTCGGGATTTCATGATATTGCTATCTCCGGGTTGTGATTAATGTGGCAATAGACCGGGTGAAATTTCCCGTGTTTCCCCGAAGGAATGGTTCAAATTACTGTTCATCCCGTTTCATATTGTTCTCATCTGATACGTTGATGGTACAGCAGAATACAAAGATCATTTTCAGAAGTGATGGTGTCTATTTTTGTGTAGGTTAAAAATAACACTACTTCTTCCCACTTGCAGACACTGACTGACTTGCAATGCTTTTGCAGCATTTTCCTACATTTTTGCAACTCTTGCAGTTTTTCCCTTTACATTTTCAGTGTAAAAGGTGCGGCTTTTCAGTTTGCGCTTGCTAAGATTCAGCCGTTGCTATGGCGAAGGTTGTGAAAAGCATCCAAGTTGAGTCCTGTCAAGTTTTCTCCCGTGGCGAGGGAGAAATATATGGGGTCGTTCTTGATAAATTTGACAGCGGTGTTTTAAGCCTCGACCTTTCCGCTGTTGTACTTTGGCACTGCAAGTGTAAGCTTCAGTTCCCTTGTCTGCTTTCTTATTCTAGTAAATAACTGCGCTTTGAAATCTACCTACAAAGTACACGCAGGCCTCTCAGTTTCATCTAATGATCTGTTTCCCTTGTATTCTGATGACCTGCTACCTGATTTGGTACACCACAGACTGTGCGTGTGATTGATCTTTGTTTTCTCCTTTATAAGATGGTTTACAGTGTACTATCTTTCCTACTATGTGTAGGAAAGAACTGCAGACGCTGGTCTGAAGAAGGGTCTCGACCCGAAACGTCACCCATTCCTTCTCTCCAGAGATGCTGCCTGTCCCGCTGAGTTACTCCAGCATTGTGATCTACTATGTTTACATATTGTGTTATGCTGCTGCAAGTAAGAATTTCATTGTTCCTGTCTGGGACATATGACAATAAAACACTCTTGACTTGACCTTTGAGAGATCTCAGTTACTTGCTCTGTGTGGAACTGTATAAGACCTGAACATGTTGCAAAGCTCATACGATCAATTTCCTTCGTGTCGATTGAGCCTGAAGGATTTGGACGTCTCTACGGTCGTTTTGCAAACCTGTGTCTTTTTATGTTTTGCAGCGAGGAGAAAATGACAGCAGCAGCGATCAGGAAATGTCACAAGTGTACAATGGGCCTCATAAAATCAGAGGGGTGCAACAGGATGTCCTGTCGTTGTGGTGCCCAGATCTGCTACCTATGCCGAGCTCCGATCAATGGCTACGACCATTTCTGCCAACACCCGCGGTCACCGGGTGCCCCTTGTCGCTTGTGTAAGAGATGCTCTTTGTGGACGGATCCCAAGGTAAGACTGTGGAAATTTCATTAGCAAATAGCATTGTGAACTTAATTGTAACAATTCTGTACACAACAGCCAAAGGGCAGAAGTAGGACCAGAAAATATTGGTGGATTAGGGTGGACAGCAATGGTACTAGAGGAGCAAGATAGACCACTCGACCCTAACAACTGTAGTACGTCAAGGCCCCATTTTAGTAGGCAGAAACGTCCAGAAACATTTAAAAAGAAAAATAACAAAAATCTGTGAATTGATAGATGAGATATATTCTGCATTTTAATGGTATCATCACACATACTGTTCCCCCAAAACACTGATTACACTGCGAGAGGCAGAGCGAATGGCGGGTTTTGCTTACTAAAATGGCGGCCTTTCCGCTCCTTTGCGTACTACACTTCAGTATAGGCGATTTCAACGGAGCGGTTCATCTTGTTCCTCTAGTATGTTTGGTGGACAGTCAGAACCTTTGTTCCACAGGATGGGGAAACCCCCCCACCCCTGTTTTCCCACTGCCTCCACCTCCTTCTCTCCCGGAGACACCAACATACTCCACCTTGGAAGCCACAGCAGGTGAGAGGGGAGGGAGCCCTCCGGTGACCGAGTGATACTACAAACACTAGAGGCACAGCTTTAAGGTGAGGAGGGCAAAGTTTAAAGGAGATGTGCGGGGTGAGGTTTTTTTTACACACCAAGGGTGGCGAGTGCAAACAGGACTGATAGAAGTGAGGGGCATTGAACAATGCAGGGAAGGGATGTTAGCGTGGGAATGCTCATCTCTCTGGAGAGCTCAGCTCCACAGAACTGATGTCCACTGAGGCGGACTATGGCGACGCATGCTTCCCCAGGCTGAGGTGCCGAACGGCCAGGTCAGAAAACTTTGGAAGAGCTGCTTCATCGACAGAATCTGTGCTTTGAATGAAGAATTTAAACTGCATTTAAAAACTGGCAATCAAGAAAGCCAATAATTGCATACAATGAAGGGGAGATGAGTGGGGGTGATACAATCTCTTTGTGCATTAACATTACTTAAAATTTTAACTATGATATAAAAAGGCAGAAGAAAATTCAATTGATTTGGATGTTGTAAAGCACTTGGATTCTTTTTAAATGGCAGAATTAGTCTGTGGGTCTTAAAAGCATAATGGCAATACAGCACGTGCATAACTAATCTTATGATTATTCCATTATCATCAATTATCTTGGAAGCAAATGACTTTACTCAATTTTTTGATGAAAAAGCTTCTTGTGCTCTTTGTGCCTAGCGTATTGCTGCACAAGAAACTAATTGACGACATCTGGAACCGTTTCCAATGAAATGCCGTTTGAAACTTGCATATAAAGTCGTGCGCACTCCTCCTACATGACCTACCTGACATTTTTTTCTGCAATTTCTGCAACTTTGCTACATTTTAACAAAACTTTGGTCCATTGACTGAGCCTCTTGGCCGCAAAAGGGGGAAACTTGTCATGAAATAAGATGCGATAATGTTGGAAATACTCAGAAGGCTTGTCCTGTTTTTATTAAGGTTGCCAGATGCCATAATTTTTGAGTTTATTCTTCATGATTACTGACTTCGCGAAGCCTAGAGCATAATTAAAGGTCCGTTGGTACATTGAGTATCTGTTTTTTGCGATGTGATTGCTGAACTAATTCCAATGCCTGTTCTCTTCCCTACGGTACAATTTCTTCCTTTTTAATTATTTACCCATTTCTCCCTTAAAAGCTGCCATGGTTTCTCCCTGAAAAAAAAATCTTTGCAACAGGGAGTAGTAATGATTCAACAATTCATTGCATGCTGCCAAGATCCCTTGCAAAGAAAATTTTTACAATAGTGCCGTCATCAAACTCTGTGTAATTTGCTAGCCATGGGGAAAGTGGTCCATGCAGTATTTCCCACCTGTACGAGGCACTGGTGTGCTGGTGGTCTCCTGTTGACCAAGAAATATTTTCTGAGTCCGAGCATATTTATAATCAATCAGACTGACAGACTTGTAAGAAAATAACTGCAGATGCTGGTACAAATCGAAGGTATTTATTCACAAAATGCTGGAGTAACTCAGCAGGTCAGGCAGCATCTCAGGAGAGAAGGAATGGGTGACGTTTCTGGTCGAGGCCGTTCTTCAGGAAGGAACTGCAGATGCTGGTTTAAACCGAAGATAGACACAAAGCGCTGGAGTAACTCAGCGGGACAGGCAACATCTCTGGGGAGAAAGAATGGGTGACATTTCGGGTCGAGCCTGAATAGACAATAGACAATAGGTGCAGGAGGAGGCCATTCGGCCCTTCGAGCCAGCACCGCCATTCAATGTGATCATGGCTGATCATTCTCAATCAGTACCCCGTTCCTGCCTTCTCCCCATACCCCCTGACTCCACTATCCTTAAGAGCTCTATCTAGCTCTCTCTTGAATGCATTCAGAGAATTGGCCTCCACTGCCTTAAGAAGGTATTTATTCCTGACTGCCTGAAGAAGGGTCTCGATCCGAAACGTCACCCATTCCTTCTCTCCAGAGATGCTGCAGCACTTTGTGTCCAACTTAGACTTAGTATTTTGTTTAGTTTAGAGATGCAGCGCTGAAACAAGCCCTTTGGCCCAGTGAGTCAGCACCGACCATCGACCCCATACACTAGCACTATCCTACACAGTGGGGACCATTTACAATTTTGCCAAGCCAATTAACCAACAAACCTTTACGTTTTTTTATAACATCTTTCCTCTTTTCCACTTTCTGCAAGATTGTCATCTCATTGTATTTTAATGCTGGTTTGTAAGTTATTAATGCTCCAAAATGTTGCTATTCTTGACTAAGCTTCTCCAAACACTTTGTGCAGAGTTTAAGAAGCCATGGCCTGTAGACACGAGGAACTGCAGATGCTGGTGAATATATGAAAGATAAACACAGAGTGCTGGAGTAACTCAGCGGGTCAGGCAGCATCTCTGGAGAACGTGGTTAGGCGACGTTACTCGTCGGGACCCTTCAGATTAATTGCATTCGGGGGGCAGAAAGCTGGAAGAGAGGTGGGGGCAGGACAAAGCCTGGCAAGTGCTGGTGGATACAGGTGAGGGGAGGTGGGTGTGACTGGCAGATGGGTGGACAAAGGCCAAAGATGATGCCCACCACAGCAATCCTATCATTCCCATTCCCCATCCCCCTACCTGTATTGCCCTGCAATGAAGTTAAACGTCTTCTCTCATGTGCCCATCAATGCCAACAAGACGTTGAGCGTGTTGATAGACCTTCCTGCCTCGGGATGTATGAAACCAGAGAACCTGGCCGAACCCCACCTGCCCATGTGGGGAACGTGAACACTGTAGGCAGACTGCACCCAGGTCAGCATCAAACCCCAAACTCTGAGGCCGTGAGGCAGCAATGCTGTTACACCAACTTCAACCCTGTGCCATCTTACATTTAGTTTAGTGAAGAGATACAATAGACAATAGGTGCAGGAAGGAGGCCATTCGGCCCTTCGAGCCAGCACCGCCATTCAATGTGATCATAGCTGATCATTCTCAATCAGTACCCCGTTCCTGCCTTCTCCCCATACCCCCTGACTCTGCTATCCTTAAGAGCTCTATCTAGCTCTCTCTTGAATGCATTCAGAGAATTGGCCTCCACTGCCTTCTGAGGCAGAGAATTCCACAGATTCACAACTCTCTGACTGAAAAAGTTTTTCCTCATCTCAGTTCTAAATGGCCAACCCCTTATTCTTAAACTGTGGCCCCTTGTTCTGGACTCCCCCAACATTGGGAACATGTTTCCTGCCTCTAACGTGTCCAACCCCTTAATAATCTTATACGTTTCGATAAGATCTCTCATCCTTCTAAATTCCAGTGTATACAAGCCTAGTCGCTCCAGTCTTTCAACATATGACAGTCCCGCCATTCCGGAAATTAACCTAGTAAACCTACGCTGCACGCCCTCAATAGCAAGAATATCCTTTCTCAAATTTGGAGACCAAAACTGCACACAGTACTCCAGGTGCGATCTCACTAGGGCCCTGTACAACTGCAGATATATTTAAATGTAGTTTAGAGACACAGCGCAGAAACAGGCCCTTCGGCCCACTGAGTCCACACCAACCAGTGATCCTCGCATCCTCAAACTATCCTACACACACTAGGGACAATTTACATTTTATACCAAGCCAATTAACCTACAAACCTGTACGTCATTGGAGTGTGAGGAAACCACAGATCTGGGAGGAAACCCATGTGGTCACAGGGAGAACGTACAAATTCCGTACAGACAAGCGCCCTAGGCAGGATTGAACCGGGGTCTCTGGTGCTGCAAGGCAGCAACGTTACCGCTGCACCACGTTTGTGTTCATCTTTTCTTCGAAAACACTGCTTTATTTTTGACACAAAAGGCCAATGGAGATTACTGCATTTAATCTGAATGCTAACTGGTGCAGGTGTTTGGGCATTTTGCCCATCTGTCCCTGGGTAATGAATGGAATGTGCTTTCATTCGGTGATAGTAATGCCGTCGACTCTTGCAATCGAGTATTACCTTTTTGGACAGGTTCCAAGTTTCAGGGGTTCAAAACAGAAGAGCAAATCAAAGCTTATGTGTCTTTGGCAGGTGGTTGTATAAAACCATTCCAGAACTGGTACATTACAAGGAAGATTTCAAATAATTTCCAGATAAATCATTGGAACTAAAATTTAGAATATTAATATAATAATAATAATATATGCCTTTATTCGTCCCACACCGGGGAAATGTACAGTGTTACAGCAGCAAAGTGGATAGCAAGAGATCATTCATTAAAATAAATAATAGTAAAGACAAGGATATATTGTATTCCTTAGCTGTTATTGTTGACTCGTCTGCTGGGAGCAGTGCTGGTTGTGCAGACTCACAGCAGCAGGAAGGAATGACCACCTATATCTCTCCTTCACGCACTTGGGGTGAAGGAGTCTGTCACTGAAGGAGCTACTCAGTGCAGTGACAGTGTCCTGCCTGGGGTGGGAGTCGTTGTCCAGCAGCGATGTTAACTTTGCCATCATCCTCCTCTCTCCCACCGCATGCACTAAGTCGAGGGGGCAACCCAGGACAGAGCTGGCCTTCCTGACCAGCTTGTCGAGTCTCTTCCCTTCCGCCGCTGAGATGCTGCTGCATTATGGCCAACACGTCCCCTCTCGCAAAATTATTTTTCTTTTTTTCCATCCTTTCACCTCAGGCCTTTCAGTATGTTTGTACCTTCACACCCTGCTACGGAAAGCCCAAGCCAGGTGGGCAGGCCATGTTGTCAGAATGCCCGAGAGTCGACTGCCAAAACAGCTTCTGTATGGAGAACAGTGTCAGGGCAAGCGCTCAGTAGGAGGACAGAAGAAACGGTTTAAGGACTGCCTCAAAGTGTCCCTCAAAGACTTGGACATCAACCTCAGCATTTGGGAGTCTCTTGTTCTGGACCGTCCAACCTGGTGTAGCAAGCTCACCACAGGAGCCCGTGCAGCAGAGAACAGATGCACTGCAGAGGCCCAGAGGAAACGCACCGCGCGCAAGGCCCAGGCTACCTCCACTTCCACTGTAGCACCCATCCACTTGTGTCCTACGTGTGGGCGTGCCTTCCGGGCCCGGATTGGCCTCACCAGTCACTTCCGGACCCACAGTCACCAATCCTCCAACTGAAAGTGAAGTTGTGGTCATCTTCGAACCCGAAGGACGAACAACAACAAGAACACCTTCACTCAGCCAGACTATCACCCAATGCAACAGGCAGTAGATGTGTGGGATTCACGTGTGATTCCTCTGCATTCACAGACTGCCCTAACTTAGTGCAGTTGGCAGAGCTACTGCCTTGCAGCAACTGAGACCCGTGTTCAATCCCCACCTCGGGTGCTACGTGGAGTTTGCACTTTCTCCTTGTGACCGCGTGGGCTTCCTCCAGGTGCTCCAGTTTCCCCAAAGACGCGTGGGTCTGTAGGTGTTTTGGCCCTAGTGTGTCAGGAGTGGCCGCGAAAGTGGGATAGCATGGAAACATGTCACTGTTCCTTCACCATCACTGGGTTTAAATCGTGGAAACCCCTGTTCAACATCATTGTGGAAATGCCTTCACAATTAAGAGTTTGGTAGCTTGCTAAAGCCAATTAGGGAATTTGTAATAACTCCCAAACTTGTCAGAAGCACATGCATCACAGAAACTGAATGCATTAGTTAAATAAGTTGGGCAGCAAATAGTTTAAAACTGAGAGAAATATATACTCCCTGCAAAGTAAAATGCCTTTTAACAACGTATCACCATGTTTTGTAAGGAATTTTAAACCTCCCTGCAAATAATATGTATTAGGAGATAATTGCGCAGCCTAATAGATTTGTTTTAAATTGCTCGATTGCCATCATCTCCCTGCAATAATTATACTAAGAGATGGATTATGGAGCTGCTGTCAGACTGTGGAGCTACTGAACCAACTTTATGAATGAGCTTTATTGTTCTTTAGGGAATTGCTGCAATTTCCAAACAGAAGTCTCTTAAAGATCATATCTGGTTATTTTAGACCAAGAGAGTCCTTAACTAAAATTAAGACTAAATTTAGCACAGCTTTCCGAAAATGTAGTTTTACAGGTGTAAATGAGAACCTCAATTTATTAAACAAAACAAAACCAAGATGGGATTCAACTGAGAAACATAGAAACATAGAAAACAGGTGCAGGAGTGGGCCATTCGGCCCTTCCAGCCAGCACCGCCATTCAATGTGATCATGGCTGATCATCCAAAATTCTCCCCATATCCCTTGATTCTGTTAGCCCTAAAAGAGCTATATTTAACTCTCTCTTGAAAACATTCAGTGAACTGGCCTTCAGTGGCAGAGAATTCCACAGATTCACAACTCTCTGGGTGAAAATTCCCCAAAGTCAAAAACCTAACAATGTTTGCAGAGTCAATGATAAGATAAAGATTGGTTATTTAGACAAGGATAGAATAAGTGGGGATACTTTGAAATATTCAAATCATGTGGCAAAAGTAAAATAGCCTGGTTATAAAAATGGATATTGTTATCTGTGCCTCAAGCTAAGCAAGATAACACAACGTGGCCTTGTGGGCCTGTGTTGAATGTATATCTGTAGTAACTTGAGGTAAATAGGATTGTCCCAAAAGACCATCTTTAAATAAACATCAACAATTACAACCATGCCAATGCAACCTATTTTTACTTGAAGTTTCCAGTTAGAGCAAATGACAATGAAGTTGCTTTGGAAAGATGATGGTGATTTTCTTTTTCAAAAATTCCATTTTAAAAAAAGGTCCCCCAATGCAAATCTAATTCGCTTCACGATGACCCATATTGCCACTCCTACGACTCATATTGATACAGGATATTATTGCTATTTGCCTGAAATTATGTCGTGAAACAGTTCAATCCTGCACAACAATATCAAGATTTTCTCCTTGTCTTCTGTAAACATTTCTCCTGAGTTCAGGAGAGACTTCTTTATTTAGACAGTTTTGTTTTGCTACCTCTGACTTGGTGTGGATGCAGGTTACATTGACTGAAATGTTACACATAATTTGGCAAATAGTTCCCAGAACATTGTTGGGGAATCCAGATGGATAGCTATCAAAAGAAGATAGACACACAAAGCTGGTGTAACTCAGCGGGTCAGACAGCATCTCTGGAGAAAAGGAATAGGTGATGTTTTGGGTCGAGACCCTTCTTCAGACTGAAGTCTTATTCCTTTTGTCCAGAGATGCTATCTGACCCGCTGAGTTACTCCAGCTTTCTGTGTCTATCTTTGATTTAAACCAGCATCTGCAGTTTCTTCCTACAGCTATTAAAAGACCTCTGCTCTGTTCTCACCTGTTGCACCAGGCCACTGGTTCTTTAACCTCCTGTCCCATCCCCACCCTCCCCAAATCCCCTCATCTCCTTCAGCAAGATTTTTTAAATCCCTTTTATATTGTGCAAGTCATCTGGCCTTAAGACAGTTCAGTCATAGTCTCGCTTCAGAAACTTCATTAAGCTCGTGATTTAAAAAATGTAGGCTGACAACTCAGGCATAGCTGTCCCTTCAAAAGGCGATCAATAAAGAAAACTTTGAATAAATCAGAGTATTTTAATACATGAACTGAACACCGTATTTCCATGTCTGAAGAAGGGTCCCGACCCAAAATGTCACCCAGCCCTTTCTCCAGCGATGTTGCCTGATCCGCTGAGATACTCCAGCACTTTGTGTCTATCGTTGGTATAAACCGGCATCTGCAGTTCCTTTCTGCACAGCACATTTCTTTCCTCAGGCAAACTGTTTGATCACAGATCTGCGTTGATTTAAAGTGAGATGTGATTGCTGAGAATAAGGTTGATTGTCAATGTTTTAACGTATCAGATTTGATCTGAAGAATGCCAATACTACACAAAATATCACATTAAAAACAGGGGGGGCAATGTGAGGGGCTGGCAACGGATTGGATGTGAGATTCAAAATGTGGGCCTTTAATAGGTGTGGTAGTGTGCCAGGTTTTAACATGTCATACAGTTGTTATGTGCTGGGAAGTGCCGCTGCCAAAGGAACTAGAGCAGGAACTTTAAACATCTGGATAAGGAGAATTACTGAGTTGTTTATTCTACTATTGCAAAAAAAACCTGATCCAGAAGCAACATAAGATGATACCCTTGGTGAAACCATCCATAGCTCTGAGGAACGACAGAAAGCAGCTTTGTTGTTGCAACATTGACCTTGCATCCTCTCAGACAATAGATGAATTCAAGGGTACGTTGGCTATTTGGCATTCTTAAGTACCTTTTTATAATGTATCCATTGTCGAGAAAGTTTTAAAAATATATATTTCCATTTATTTTGGCGATTATATGAAACTGAAGTGGACGCATGTTATTCTAAATCAGACCAAGAATGTCTGTGGACCTTGTGTGCAACTGCAATATCTGGCTTGCAATCGCAGTCGGACCGGGAACACAGGAATCAGAATCGCTTCATGTAACATCTCTGGGGGTCAAATCATCTCCTACTTTCAACTGTGTGACAGTACGTTTAGGAATGGTACCTTCCAAAAACAAAAACTGCCTTTGTCAACCAGCACTGCAATTCAAATGACGCTCTGCCAAGTTTCCAACAGATGCACATTCATTATCTGGCCCGCATGGCTGACTGTTAATTAACCATGAAAACTTCTGTGATGACAAAGTAATGTAAATATCTTGATCTGCTCGTCATAAATAATAATGGCTCTTTTCTGGCAGGAAGATGACGAGAGACTAATCAGAGAGATTCAAAGTGAAGCTCAAAACGAACAGAAAAAGAGGATTGGAGGTGAGTTATTTGATCTGCGCAGCTACAATATGTGGCCTTACATAGAAATTATTGCATGGGGGAAAAAAAATCAGTTTATGCTTCCATGAACTATCCCCAACCCCACCGTATCTCATCCTAACCATCTCATCCGTGTACTTTTCCACCATCTTGTGTTTTTGAGTTTAATATAATTAGATATCTCAGTAGTTACACCAGTTATGACAGATTTGTGTGCTTGAATCATATAGAGTTACCTGACATTTACCATAACCGTTCATAGTCATGGGGTCTTGCAGCACAGAAACAGGCCCTTCGGCCCGACTCATCCATGCCAATCAAGATGTCCCATCTAGGGTTGCCAACGTCCTCCCTCCCAAATACGGGACAAGGTGACGTCACCACCCCACGCCCCACGTGACCTCACCCAGCCAGTGGCCATGTGCTCCACCCGGGAGGCCGCCATTGGTGGAGCGGGAGCACGTGGCCGCTGGCTGGGTGAGGTCACGTGGGGGGCGGTGACGTCACCCTTTGTCCCTTATTTGGGAGTGAGGGAGTTGGCAACCCTACTAATGCGGGACAAGGGCGGTCCCGTACGGGACAAACTAATTTAGCCCAAAATATGGGATGTCCCAGCTAATACGGGACAGTTGGCAACCCTAGTCCCATCAAACTAATCCCTTTTCCCCACTCATATCCCTTTAAATCTTTCCTACCAATGTATCTGTCCCAAGCGTCTTTTAAATGCTGTTATAGCATTTGCCTCCACTACCTCCTCAGGCAGCATGTTCCATTTATCCGCCTCCAATACCCAACAAAGCTTTCCTGAGATTAGGTTCTCAGATTGCCTGACTCGAGGAGACATACACATGGCTTTGATTTACTGACTAAACGTGGTTCGTTACTGCTGATAAAATGTGCTATGACATGGTTACAAAGCCTGGCTTTGTGCATGTCCCAATTTTAGACAGCATTTAACTTCTCTCTTAAATTGCTATTAAATCATTGTGAACAAATCTAGGAAAATTGAAGAAGTGCAATCTATTGTTTATCTTTCACACAAACGTAAACTGAAGCACTGACACACTTTGACCCATATTTGAATCTGTAAAGTAACTTCATGGCAAAATATGCTATGGTCAAACAGATAAAATTGGGTAAGTTCCAGAACCAGGGGGAATAAAGGGGAGGCCATTTAAAACTGAGGTGAGAAGAAACTATTTCACCCAGAGAGTTGTGAATTTGTGGAATTCTCTGCCACAGAAGGCAGTGGAGGCCAATTCACTGGATGAACGTAAAAGGGAGTTATATAGAGCTCTAGGGGCTAGTGGAATCACGGGTTACTGATTGTAGATGATCAGCCATGATCACAATGAATGGCGGTGCTGCTTCAAAAGGCCAAATGGCCTTCTCCTGCACCTATTTTCTATGTTTCTATGCTTCGATGTAAGTGGTTACACCAAAAGTAACCAGAGCTCGGAGGCACTAGGAACTGCAGGTGCTGGTTTGCAAAAAAAAGACACTAAGTGCCTGAGTAACTTAGCGGGTCAGTCAGGAAAACGTGGATAGGTGACGTTTTGGGTCAGGGCCCATCTTCAGGCTGACCCTGAAATTCTGTCGATTTGCAAACTTGTTTGAAAACCATCATAATAGCCAAGGAATTAAAATTCATAGAATCATGAAATTATTGGCAAGAAGAAAGCCGTTCACACCTTTGAGTTCATAGTCGTTCCTTGCAAAATAGTATATTGACTCCTTTTTCTCATTAGTGAATTGGAAAATGTTCCATTGCTCCATTGAAATCATTGATTTCGACTACCTCTATCAAATATACTCCTCATCTAATGTTAGATAATCCTCCAGCCCAGAGGGCAAGCCCGGTATGTCCACACCAATCACCCATCAATGGTAATTCCATCGGTACTCTGGATACAAGGAACCACAGATGCTAGTTCACAGAAATAAACGCAGCGCTGGACTAACTCAGCACTTGAGGCAGCGTCTCTGAGCAACATGGGAACGTGACGTTTCAGGTCTGAAGAAGAGTCCTGACCCGAAACGTCACCCAACTATGTTCCCCGGGGATGCTGCCCGACCCGCTGAGTCACGTCAGCGCTGTGTGAACTTTATTTTCCATCTGTAATATATGCAACTCCAGCATCTATAATTCTACACACAACTGACAATTCCACATTCCAGATTATCATTCTAAATCTTATAATCATTCTAAATCTCCTGCACCTTCTGCCTATGTTTTATGATGCAAACAAAAAATACACGAGTTTACTTTAGTTTGGAGATACAGCATGAAAACGGGCCCTTCGGCCCACCAAGTCCGTGCCGACCAGCCATTTTGTTTTGTTTTAGTAATAATAATAATAACTTTATTTATATCGCACTTTTCATGCAATTGAATGCAGTCCAAAGTGCTTTCCACAAAAACAGACACATGTCTAAACAAGAGTACAATTTAAAACGGTAAGGGCACAGGCAGTTAATAGCATACAGAGCACAGATTTATATAAAAATATAAAATGTCAAATTGAAAGTGTAAAAGGACAAAGGAAGTAAAATCAGTTAAAAGCCTGATTGAAAAGATAGGTTTTTAGCTGTCGTTTAAAAATGTCAACTGAGTGGGCGTCTCTCATAGTTATGTTTTGGCATAACTTTCTCGATTGTGTGCACTACTTTTCGTCTTGTCTTCCCATGTTTAGTGTCAGTAGACTTCCAGATCTCTCTGTTGCTGCACCCGCTAAGACACTGAACCATTTAGTTTATATTGCTTCCTAGCAAAGTCTCTCACAACACACGTCTGAGTAAAATTCCGTCTACAATGCCGGTCCATTTTGCCCGTCTTCAATCTCCTGAAGTTATTGCCTCACACATTTCAAATATTCCATCAGCTGCACATTTTTCCATTTTATATACGACAAGAGGAATGGTCTGAATAATCCCACATAATGCCACAATAAACATCTTTCCAGTCAGAATAACAAACCTCTGCTATCTGTCCCTTGGGACAACTGTATTTCCCTGTTTCCACTCTGCACTCAATCCCATGGGTGGACACACAAAGCTGGAGTAACTCAGCGGGTCAGGCAGCACCTCGGGAGAGAAGGAATGGGTGACGTTTCGGGTTGAGACTCGAAACGTCACCCATTAAGAAGCTGGCACACATTCCCATACAGATTAGACTGGCTTTATACATTGAAGACCTTTCAGCCTCTGTAGTACCTTTTCACTGACCACCACTCCCCTGCCCCCTCTCCTCCCACCCCCCCCCCCCCAAACATGTTCCCTGTCCTTTTGCATAACTTGTACACAGCTGATGAAATTCCCCATGTCCCTTGAAAACCCTCCATTGAAACATGCACAGCACCCTATTTCACTCCTCAGAACTTGAATGAATTAGATATATATACGAGGTATTTCCTCCCCTCCCCTTAACATCGTTACCAGGACTAGAGGGTGTGAGCTCTCGGGAGAGGTTGAGTCGGCTGGGTCTCTATTCCATGGAGTGTAGGAGGATGAGGGGAGGTTTTATAGAGGCGTACAAAATCATGAGAGGAATAGATCGGGTAGATGCACAGAGTCTCTTACCCAGAGTAGGGGAAATCAAGGACATCGGTTCATAGTGAAGGGGAAAAGATTTAATAGGAATCAGAGGGGTAACTTTTTCACACAGAGGGTGGTAGGTGAATGGAACAAGCTGCCAGAGGAGGTAGTTGAGGCTAGGACTAACCCCTCATTTAAGAAACTGTTGGACAGGTACATGGATAGGACAGGTTTGGAGGGTTATGGACCAAGCTCGGGGCAAGTGGGACTAGGGTAGCTGGGACATTGTTGGACGGTGTGGGCGAGTTGGGCCGAAGGGCCTGTTTCCACACTGTATCAATCTATGACTCCATCATTCCCACTGCTGCAACTTTGCTGCAGATTTGCTCTTCTGTGTCCTTCCTAATCTTGGTCGGATGGTGGCATACACCCCGAATCGCAATAGTTCCTCTTTTGTTCTTCTAACCAAATCGTCACGGTCTGTATCAAAACTCCCCTTCGCGCACGCGAAGGGGAGTTTTGTTACAGACCTTGACGATTTGGTTAGAAGAACAAAAGAGGAACTATTGTGATTCCCCAGTCCTCCCATCTGTCAGCCTTGTCTGGGCTGCTGGTGTCATGGAACCATGTGGCATTTTGTTTCTGGAGCCTGCTGCCACTAACTCATCTTGAACCGACTAAGCATTTGTCCTCTTTTCCCCACTGCCACTTTTTTCTTGAAAAAGTTTCCAATTTTTTTTTCTCCCCGTAACTCTACATCGTGGGACTTGCCGACCTTTGGACCACGGCACTCAAAATCTGACAGCCGCCAAATAGTGTTCACTCTGTGGTGAATGGGCAACCCTTTACAGATGAGGATCACACGGTGTGTGGCACAGCGGGTAGAGCTGCCGCCTCATAGCGCCAGAGACCCCCGGGTCGATCCTGCCCTCGGGTGCTGCCTGCGTGGAGTTTGCACGTTCTCCCCGAGACCGATCGCGTGGGTATCCATCCGGGTGCTCCAGCTTCCTCGGGCTTGTAGGTTGATTGGCCCTCTGTAAAACCGCCCCTGTCCCACGTGTAGGAAGTGGGGTGACGTGGATCCTCAGGTGATCCTCGGCTTACGATGGGGGTTCCGTTCTGAGAAACCCAATCGCAATCCGAAAATATTTGTATGTCAAAATGCATTGAATACGCCTGGCTGCGTGGCCAAAAGCGAGCTGTGGCTCGCTACGGGTCGCTGCCGTTTGCACCATCGCAAGGTCGAAATATCGCAAGTTAGAGCGTCGTAAGCCGGGCAGCATCTGTACTGTGAACGGGTGATTGACGGTCAGCGTGGACATGGTGGGCAGAAGGCTGGCGTCTCTCAACTAAACAAAACTAAAAATGATTTCCCCTTTTTAAACTGAAAACAAAATCAACTTCCCATTCTGGCGTCAAACTTGTATTCTGCCTACCTGCGTTTCATACTGTTAAGTGATGTTACAGTCATCCACAGTATTACTGCCGCACTGCCAACACTTAAATCTCATGAACACAACCTGTGATACACAAGCCCTGCGTTCCGCGGAGTTATTCTGCACGGAGATCACAAACACAGCAGCGTGTTCCCCAGCCACACATTGTCCTACTTTATTACACTTCTTTCGTGTCCATCACCCATGTTCCAAACGTTACGTCACTGTCATCGTCCGTCCTGAAAAGGGCGCAAGCTTCCGGCGACAGTCAGTGGGAGCCACCACTAGTACAGTAGACGATGGTGATAGCAGAGTTAGCTCAGGACACCTCCAGCTTCCAGCCCCGCGACCTGGACACTTCTGCTATGGGGCCACTTCATTGCACTAATCCTGTACCACTCAGGATTGTCCCGTGCCCTCCACCACACAGCACTGGAGGTGAAGGAGAGGAAGCCACCTCCCTCCCTCAGTGCTGACAATATTTAAAACGTCAGTGGTGCTACTGGGTTCTTTGGTCATGATATTGGTTTTACGATGTCGTTGGTTCTTGCATTGATCGCAACTACTGGTGATTAAATCCTCTTATCTTCCTTATCCCCTTGCCTAAAGCACTCTACGTTCAGTCACTTTAACATATCCTTGAGTCAATGAAAACGCAATTAAGAAAGATGCTGCTCTTTGTTACAATCTATATACAGACCTTGGGCAAGATCAATTTCTAAACAGCTGTGAATGTTAGGGACACAGAATATAAAACCTTGCGCGGTAAGGCAACTCTTGGGCTAACAGCTAAGACATTGGTGAGGCCACATTTAGAGTATTGTGCTCCATTTTAGTCACCATGTTATAGGAAAGATGTTGTCAAGTTGGAAAGTTTTCTGAGATGATTTACCAGGACTCGAGGGACTGAGCTCCAGGAAGAGGTTGAACAGGCTTGGACTTAATTCCTTTGAGCGCAGGAGGTTATGGGGTGATCTGATAGAGGTGTACAAAATCATGAGATAAATCGATCGGGTCTTTTGCCCGAAGTCAGGGAATCAAGACATAGGTTTAAGGTGAGGGTGGAAAGATTTAATGGGAACCAGCTGGTTAATTTTTTTTGACACAAAGCATGGTAGTTGTACGGAACGAGCTGTTGGAGGAGGTAATTGAGACGAGAGTGTTTTATTGTCAGATGTCCCAGATAGAACAATGAAATCCTTAAGGGCCCACTGAGGCAATGTTTTAGGTGACTACAGGCAGGTGACTAGGCTGTCACCACATGGTCGCCGAGGTGTCGTCTGTACGGTCGTGAGCCGTCTCCAAAGAGTCATAGCGTCTTTCTGGTCGCCGCTGGATTTTCGGAATGTTGAAAAATTTTCGGCGACAGTGGGTTTGACGCCAATGATCGTAGCTTGACGTCTCCTGACGGGGGCGCTGTCGTAGGTTGTCGCCAGGTGACGTAGGTCGTCGCCGGTGCTGATTTCGGTGAATTCCATTGGCGATTACCCACATCAGCCAGCGACAGGTACCGGCGTCAGAATCGGAGGCGAAAATGACGTGAGTCGTCTCCAGTTGTCGCCGACAGGGTCGTAGTTTGTCGCGGGTGGACATAGCTTGTCGCGGGTGGACATAGCTTGTCGCGGGTGGACATAGCTTGACTTCGGTTGTCGTAGGTCGTCGCCTGTGTGATCGTTGGGTGGACGTCCTACTCGTGACGATTGGGTCGCAGGTTGTCGGTAGCTTGCCGTAGCTTGACGTTGACTAGGTGGTAGGTTGTTGTAGCTTGTCGTAGACATTGTCGTGGGGGGGGGTCCAGTCGCCGGTTTTTCGGCGACCTGCTACGACTATGACAGTCACCGGCAGTCGCCTAAAAAATGGATTAAGGCTCCATACTTGCAGCAGTACAACAGAACATGTTAACATAGTTCACTAAGCAATATAATAAATGAGAGAAAAGTTTAGTGTGTGTGTGTATATATACATACGCACGCACGCATGCGCTTATATATATATATATATATGCGCAAACGCACGCATACGTACACATAAAAAACAAACAAACAATAATATAACCAAGTACGATTGGAGCGTTTAAGGAACATTTAGACACGTATGTGGATAGGATAGGTTTAGAGGGATGAGGGCTGAAAGTAGACAGGTGAGACTAGTTTAAATGGGGCATATTGGTCGGCATGGGCAAGTTGGGCCGAAGGGCCTGTTTGCACGCTGTATGACTGTAAATCTTTTCCTGTGGGTCCCTGCTTGCTAACGCAGTGCGATTGCTTTGCTTTGTGCCCTTTAGAGCAATCGGTGAAAAGGATCGGCCCACCACCGGACGATCCTCCTCCCAAGACCGCGCGTGTGGACGAGCGGGGCCAGCCCATGCATCCCGGAGTGAACTTCAACCGCAACGACCTGCCGAGGCCGGCGCCCATGATCCCTGAGTTCCCCGAGTTCCCCGAGTTCCCCCCCATCCCACCAGTGCCCCCCCATCTCCAGGTCCCCTTTCCCCCCGCCCCCTACTTCCATTTCAACTTTGACGCCCTGCAACACATGAACTTCGAGCACGAGTACCCGATGCACTTTGGCCCGCAGCCCTATCACCGACGCCACCGCCACCATCACCACCACCACCACCACCACCACCCTCCCGACCCCCCGCACCACCACCGACCCCACCAACACAACGCGCCCCATGGGCAACCAAATGTGCCGCCAGTTTACCAGCCCCCGCAAGACCGCGTCTTGTTCAACTTTCTACCACAGCCACAGCAGCAGCAGCAGCATAACCTACGATGACCGGCATCGCCCCTGTAGAGTTTATTTTCAGCCAAAGAGACCTTTGGTGTTCGTTGTTTGGTGAATGTATAAATGAATGGCCACAGATTTACTGTAAATACTGGTCAAATCAACCATACTGTTTTTTTCCACTTGCAATAGACAAAAGGTTTTGTTCTGTTTTTTAAAAAAAGATGAACAAAATTTTACCGAGCTACATATTGACAAAGAATAAAATGACAAAGAATAAAGAATAAAATGTTTGCTTTACAAATAGTGATCCTGAATTTAATTCCAAGATCTTTTGGTTGCTTCTGATTCTAGATGTCTAGCCAGACTCTCGATGCCATGTGAGAAGTCATTCATAACTAATGTATTCCATTTGAAGTGAGCCAAATAGAAATGCAGCTGGCAGATCCAATTTTTGAGTTGAATTTGAGCAGGAAACATGTTCCCGACGTTGGGGGAGTCCAGAACCTGGGGTCACAGTTTAAGAATTAGGGGTAGGCCATTTTGGACTGAGATGAGGAAAAACTTTTTCACCCAGCGAGTTGTGAATCTGTGGAATTCTCTACCGCAGAAGGCAGTGGAGGCCAATTCACTGGATGTTTTCAAGAGAGAGTTAGATAGAGCTCTAGGGGCTAATGGAATCAAGGGGTATGAGGAGAAAGCAGGAACGGGGTATTGATTGAGGATGATCAGCCATGATCATATTGAATGGCGGTGGTGGCTCGATGGGCGGAATGGCCTCCTCCTGCACCTATTTTCTATTCTATTCTAAGGTACAGAAACTTGAAAGCATGCACCACCAGACCTCAGGAGCAGCCTCTTCCTATCAGGCTTCTGAATGGTCCTCCTGGAGATAGGGTACTGTGCGATTCACCTCTACCCCATTGAGGACACGAGACCCGTCTAAGGAACTGATGCTTTTTGCACTCTGTATCCTCCTCTTTGCTACACCTATTCTACTCAAGTTTGAACTGATTGTATCTGCATTGCACCGCAAAATCAAGGACGAGTTTTACCCCCGGCACTCCCTCTTCTCCCTCCTCCCACCACGCAAGAGGTACGGATGTGTCCAAACGCATACCCCCACATCCAGGGACAGTTCCCAACTGACAGTTTCTTCCTGGCCAATGAACCATCCGACCACCAACCATAGAGCAGTCCTGAGCTACTATCTAACTCACGGGAGAACCTTGGACTATCTTTGATCGGACTTTACTGGACTTTATCTTGCACTAAATGTTATTCACGTTATTCCCTTTATCATGTATATGTATACTGTAGATGGTTCCATTGTAATCATGTATTGTCTTTCTCCTGACTGATTAGCACTCAGCAAAAACTTGTATTTGTACCTCAGCATACGTGATGATAAACATAGAACTGAAGTTTTTTCTCACCTCAGTTTTAAATGGCCTCCCCTTTATTCTAAGACTGTGTGACCCCTGGTTCTGGACTCGCCCAACATTGGGAACATTTTTCCTGCATCTAGCTTGTCCAGCCCTTTTATAATTTTATATGTTTCTATAAGATTCCCTCTCATCCTTCTAAACTCCAGTGAATACAAGCCTAGTCTTTTCTGCCGGATGGGAGCAAGGGGAAGAAGGAATTGACCAAAGATGCTAGAGGAACAAGATAGACCACTCGACCCTAAAAACCATAGTATGTCACGGTGCCATTTTAGTAGGCAGAAACGTGCAGACATTTAAAAATAAAAATAAATTTAAATCTGTGAATTGATAGATGAGATATATTCTGCATTTTAATGGTATCATCACACATACTGTTCCCCCAAAACACTGATTACACTGCGAGAGGCATAGCGAACGGCGGCTTCTGCCTACTAAAATGGCGGACGTTATGCTCCTTTGCGTACTACACTTCAGTATAGGCGATTTCAACGGAGTGGCCCATCTTGCTCCTCTAGTATCTTTGGAATTGATTGGTGGGACAATCCTTTGATTAGGTTGGCTGCTGTTCCAAGGCAGCTTGAAGTGGAGATGGCCTCAATGGTGGGGAGTCTGGTCTATGTGATGGACTGGGCTACATCTACAACTATGCAATTTCTCAGAAATTATCACCAAACATGCATTGTTAGCAAAAGCCACCAGTCAGGATATGCATTAAAGTTGAACGGCAGGCCTTCAGTGATGGTTCACTGGGTGATTGCAGTGAAGCACAGACCTTATGGTCAGCAAGGCGACCATGGGTCATTGCTTTGTACCTGCATAGCACTACTAAGGTTAATATTGCCATATTCATTTGCAAACAATGACGAATATTTCTCTCAAGCAACAGCAAAATACTTCATTGGATTATGTAGACATGGGGAACTGCAGATGCTGGAATTTAGTGGAGAACACAAAGTGCTGGAGTTACTCTGCGGGTGGGTCAGGTAGTGTCTCTGGAGGACATGGAGAGGAGACGTTTCGAGTTGGGACCCTTCTTTGGATGATGTGCTTTGAGCATCCTGAGTAGATTTTTCCAAGTGGGGCTGTGCCGCGATTTTTGAGGAAATAAAGCTGGTGCATTCATGGTGTGTGTCCCAGCCTCCAGCCTTCACATCATACTTACACCGATCAGCCAAAACATTATGACCACTGACAGGCGAAGTGAATAACATTGATTATCTTCTTACAATGGCACCTGTCAAGGGGTGGGATATATTAGGCAGTAAGTGAACAGTCAGTTCTTGAAGTTGATGTGTTGGATGCAGGAGAAATGGGCTGGAGTAAAGACCTGAGCGACTTTGACAAGGGCCAAATTGTTCTGGCCAGACGACTGGGTCAGAGCATCTCTGAAACGGCAAGGCCTGTGGGGTGCTCCCGGTCAGCAGTGGTGAGTACCTACCGACAGTGGTCCGAGGAGGGACAAACCACAAACCGGCGACAGGGTGTTGGGCACCCAAGGCTCAACGAAGGCTATCCCGTCTGGTCCGAACCGACCGAAGGTCTACTGTGGCACAAGTCACAGAAAATGTTAATGGTGGTCACGGGAGGAATGTGTCACAATACACAGTGCATCGCACCCTGCTGCGTATGGGGCTGCACACGGAGGACCAACAGCATATTAGGCAGGTGGACATAATGGTTTGGCTGATAACCATCGCAGTGCTTTAATGTTGTGATAAAGGAAAGGCAACAACCAATCTGGGTACAGAAGCAGCAAGGCAACAAGACCAAGATTGAAGGATCCATTTTGTTCAGGGCATGAGGGCAAATTCTTCCAGCAGTGTGTACTAGAAGGATGCACATCCAGCGGTGTAATGATCTCTCTCATGTCCATCTGAAAAGAGGAACAACTCATGCCAGCTCTGACAGGAATGTTGTGCCTGCCCATCCTATACACCTTGCAACTTTTGCTGAATTGTTACCCTGGGAAAGAAATAACAGGTGAATTTTCCTTTGCAGGGAGCAACTCATGATCTGACCATTCAAAGCACACTAGTTCTTTCAAACGCAATACTGTCTCAGACAATAATGCCCAAAAAGCATCACCGGAGCTCTGTCAAATGTAACGCAGCGATGAGACTAAGGAGGGCAAGTTGGTCAGGGAGCGTCATCGTCTATATCTCTCGATTCCCTTATCCCTAACCAGTCTGAGGAAGGGTCTCGACCCAAAACGTCACCCTGAGATGCTGCCTGTCCCGCTGAGTTACTCCAGCATTTTGTTCTACCTTAGGTGCTTTGGGGTTTGTTTATGATCTTGTCTATGCACTGTCTCTTGACTGGTATATGGTTATTATTTAATGTTTCCACCCCATGTAATTAATTTTTTTAATCCATCCACTTGGGCTGCACTTTCTGCTGTGGTGGTTTAATTGAAAGGTTCAAATGTCATTATAAAGTGCCCTGCGCTGTTCAAGTGGTTTACTTCCTTCACTGATAAAACAAAATTAGATTACTGCTACTCTCCGACTGACTCTGTCACCATCTGTAATGAACGGCTAAGAACTCTCTTTTTTTCTCCCTCTGGTGTTCACAGGTTTCTTTAATCTTCCTCTTTTAAACGACAGACCATGTTATTCTAGATGTAAAGCAGCAGGTGAAGCAACATTGCTGGAGAGAGGTTGCGGAAGGAACTGCTGATTCTGAGTTTACACCGAAGATAGACACAAAATGCTGGAGTAACTCAGCGGGAACTGGAGCGCCCGGAGAAAACCCACGCGGTCATAGGGAGAACGTACAGATTCTACACAGTAGCACCCCGTAGTTAGGATTGAACCTGGGTCTCTGGCGCTGTAAGGCAGACAATAGGTGCAGGAGGAGGCCATTCGGCCCTTTGAGCCAGCACAGCCATTCAATGTGACCATGGCTGATCATTCTCAATCAGTACCCCATTCCTGCCTTCTCCCCATACCCCCTGACTCCGCTATCCTTAAGAGCTCTATCTAGCTCTCTCTTGAATGCATTCAGAGACTCGGCCTCCACTGCCTTCTGAGGCAGAGAATTCCACAGATTCACAACTCTGACTGAAAAGGTTTTTCCTCATCTCCGTTCTAAATGGCCTACCCCTTATTCTTAAACTGTGGCCCCTAGTTCTGGACTCCCCCAACATTGGGAACATGTTTCCTGCCTCTAACGTGTCCAACTCCTTAATAATCTTATACGTTTCGATAAGATCCCCTCTCATCCTTCTAAATTCCAGTGTATACAAGCCTAGTCGCTCTAGTCTTTCAACATACGACAGTCCCGCCATTCCGGGAATTAACCTAGTAAACCTACGCTGCACGCCCTCAATAGCAAGAATATCCTTCCTCAAATTTGGAGACCAAAACTGCACACATTACTCCAGGTGCGGTCTCACAAAACTGGGAAACAGGGAAATAAGCAGGGTTTAAAGAGAAAGGGGGAAAGAGGAAGGCAAAAGGTATTAAATGAGGAGACACAATGAACTGCAGGCGTTGGAGTCTTGGATTGTACATTGCTGTACTTGGCTTGTACACTGGATTCTTCAGTGTTGAATGAAACAAAAAAAGATTAGCATTTATGGAATCCCTTTCATTACCTAATGTACACCGATCAGCCAAAACATTATGACCGCCTGCCTAATATGCTGTTGGTCCTCCGTGTGCAGCACCATACGCAGCTGGGTGCGATGCACTGTGTATTGTGACACATTCCTCCCGTGACCACCATTAAAATTTTCTGTGACTTGTGCCACAGTCGACCTTCTGTCGGTTCGGACCAGACAGGATAGCCTTCGTTGCCCTTGCGCATCGATGAGCCTTGGGCGCCCAACACCCTGCCTGTCACCGGTTTGTGGTTTGTCCCTCCTCGGACCACTGTCGGCAGGTACTCACCACTGCTGACCGGGAGCACCCCACAAGCCATGCCGTTTCAGAGATGCTCTGACCCAGTCGTCTGGCCAGAACAATTTGGCCCTTGTCAAAGTCGCTCAGGTCTTTACTCCAGCCCATTTCTCCTACATCCAACACGTCAACTTCAAGAACTGACTGTTCACTTGCTGCCTAATATATCCCACCCCTTGACAGGTGCCATTGTAACAAGATAACCAATGTTATTCCCCCTTGCCTATCAGTGGTCATAATGTTTTGGCTGATCGGTGTATATACCTACTTTATCCAACGAGATATTAAATGAATGAAATAAAATTCAAATCGTTCAGAGATGATCTAACACAAGAACAATCCCCACAAGAGAAATGTGAGAAAATGCACTAAATTAATCAATTTTAAATTGTTCCTGTTAATTAATTTGACTAGTATTTAATTCTCAGCACTGAGACTGCACCGGGGACTAAATCCAGATATTTTTAGGCCACAGTCTTAATTTCATTGGAACTCAGCCTTTGCTGTGTGTAGATGGCCACAGGAGAGCTGGTCTTTAATAAGACGACATTTCCCTGCTGAACATCAATGGCATGCGATGGATCTGATCGAAGGCAGGTGGGCGTGTAGGTGTCTAATGACAAATCATCGTGTAGCTTGCACTGCAGACATTCCCACAGTCCCTGCCTTCACCCTGAGGCTGAGAAGAGGTATGGCAATATTCCGAGTATTGATCCCCATATTTGTACAGGGTTGCACAGTATTGCAGCTGGTAGAGATTGGTTTAGTTTAGAGATACAGCCCCCTGAGTCCGCGCCGACCAGCGATCCCCATACACTAGCACCTATCCTGCACACCTGGGTCAATTTGCAATTCTTACCCATGCCAATTAACTTGCATATTTGTGCCTCTTTGGAGTGTGGGAGGAAACCGGAGCACCCGGAGAAAACCCACGCAGTCACAGGGAAAACGAGCAAACTCAGTATAGACAGCGCCCGTAGTCAGGATGGAACCCGGGTCTCTGACGCTGTAAGGCAGCAACTCTACCGTTGTACCACCGTGCCGCCCTAATGCTTACAGGGCCAGAGACCTGGGTTAGGACCTGACCTCGGGTCATAGAGTCATTCAGCGTAGAAACAGGCCCTTCGGCCCAACTTGTCCATGATAACCAACGTGTTCCATTTACATTAATCCCACCTGCCTACATTTGACCCATATATTTCTAAACCTATCCTATCCAAATATCTATGGGTGCCGTCTGTGTGGAGTTTGCACGTTCTCACCGTGACTGCGTGGGTTTCCTCTGGGTGTTCCAGTTTCCATCCAAATCATCCCTAAGACGTTCAGGTTTGTCGGTTAATTGGCCTCTATAAACTGCCCCCAGGTAGGCAGTGGGTAACAAAATGGAATAACATAGAGCTAGTGTGAACGATTACTCAGTGGGCCAGAGGGCCTGTTTCCAAGCTGTGTCTTTAAACTCTAAAAAGGGACAGTGAGATAATAAGTGCCAGAACAAATGCAATGCAGAGGTCGGGTCGCCATTGTATGAACTAGGAACTGCAGATGCTGGTTTACCAAAAAAAAAGACACAAAGTGCTGGAGTAACTCAGTCGGTCGGGTAGCATCTCTGGAGAACATGGATAGATATATTTTTGTGTCGGGACCCTTGGTCTCCAGCGATGCTGCCTCACCCACTGAATTGTGTCTTTTAGTTTAGTTTAGTTTAGAGATACAGCGCGGAAACAGGCCCTTCGGCCCACCGAGTCCGTGCCGACCAGCGATCCCCGCACACTAAAGCTATCCTATACACAATATAGCCAATTTACCTACATACCTGTACATCTCTGGAGTGTGGGAGGAAACCGAAGATCACGGAGAAAACCCACGCGGTCACGGGGAGAACGTACAAACTCCGTACAGACAGCACCCGTAGTCGGGATGGAACCCGGGTCTCCGGTGCTGCAAGTGCAGTAAGGCAGCAACTCTACCGCCGTGCCACTGTGCCGCCCAATGTATCAGCGTTTTCCACTGATCAAAACTCTAGTGAGAATTTAATTGCATCCTCATTGCTGTTTTCAACCATCAGCCCTAACTCTGGGAGTCGTTCCCAACACCCCTCTGCTCCTCTTCTGCCTAAGCTCCTGAAAGCCTCCCTCTTTGAATAACCCACTGATTGTCAGTCCTGCGTGGCCTGGTGGCAAGTTTATTTTTGCTGGGTAACTCCCCTGTGAAGTGCCGTGGGGTGTTTGCGCAGTGTTAAAGTCACGACTCAATGGACTGATGTTGTTGATGATCTGAAGCAGTGTCCTTGTGGGAAGAAGGAAGAGCAATGATTGTATAGAAAGTCAACAGGAAACTGTGGGAACGCGGAGTGATTATTCCTTTGACTTTGATCTCGAATAACGCTGCCCACTAGAAAGAAAAACATGTAAAAGAAAAAAGAAAAACACAAGGAACTGCTTGACATAAATATGACATTCACTTGAGAAATCTCAGAACTACAAATTTTGAGTTCAGATCCTGTCTAAGTAACAATAAAATGTTTTGATTAATTGATCGTGTCAATCTCAATTTAGTTTAGTTTAATCTGAAGAAGGGTCTCGACCCGAAAGCTCACCTATTCCTTTTCTCCAGAGATGCTGCCTGACCCGCTGAGTTGCTCCAGCTTTTTGTGTCTATCTTTAGTTTAGTCCAGTTTAGTTGAATTTATTGTCACGTGTACAGTGAAAAGCTTTTGTTGTGTGCTGTGTTCCAGTCAGCGGAAAGACTGTACACGATTACAATTGATCCATCCACAGAGTGTAGATACATGGTAAAGGGAATAATGTTTGGTGCAAGATGAAATCCAGTAAAGTCTGATTTAAGATAGTCTGAGGCTGATTGTAGGTCAGGACCGCTCTCTGGTTGTTGATAGGATGGTTCCCAATGTTGGGGGAGTCCAGAACCAGGGGCCACAGTTTAAGAATAAGGGGTAGGCCATTTAGAACGGAGATGAGGAAACACTTTTTCTGTCAGAGAGTTGTAAATCTGTGGAATTCTCTGCCTCAGAAGGAAGTGGAGGCCAATTCTCTGAATCCATTCAAGAGAGAGCTAGATAGAGCTCTTAAGGATAGCGGAGTCAGGGGGTATGGGGAGAAGGCAGGAACGGGGTACTGATTGAGAATGATCAGCCATGATCATATTGAATGGTGGTGCTGGCACGAAGGGCCGAATGGCCTACTCCTGCACCTATTGTCTATTGTTCAGTTGCCTGGAACAGCTGGGAAGAAACTGCCCCTGAATCTGGAGGTGTGCGTTTACAGTGGCTTCATATTTCCGCCATTTTGTTTAAGATGGTTTCACCCACCTTAGGTCCTCACTGTCCCAGAGTCATCTGAAGTACAAAGTTAATTGCATTGAGTTATTGTCACATGTACCGAGGTACGGTCAAAAGCTTTTGTTGCGGTCGATCCAGTCAGTGGAAAGACAACACAATGCACGATTGCAATCGAGCCGTCCAGTGTACAGACACGCAATGGAGGGAAGAACGTGAGCCATGTTTTAGTGCTGATGTACTGATTGAGAATGATCAGCCATGATCACATTGAATGGCGGTGCTGGCTCGAAGGGCCGAATGGCCTACTCCTGCACCTATTGTCTATTGTCTATTGTCTATAAGATAAATTCCTGTAATGTCGAATCAAAGATAGCCCGAGGGTCTCCAATGAGGTAGATAGTAGGTCGGGACCGCTCTCTAGTGCTGGAAGTAGACTGATATTATCAGAGCAAGAGGCAGCTGTGAAGTCCAAGTTCCACACACCTGAAGTTCATTAGAATCCAAACAGCTCGTTAGAAAGGAAAACTCGCTTCATCTTCCATCAAAGTGACCATTCGAGTTTAGTTTAAGAAAATAACTGCAGATGCCGGTACAAATCGAAGGTATTTATTCACAAAATGCTGGAGTAACTCAGCAGGTCAGGCAGCATCTGAGGAGAAAAGGAATGGGCGACGTTTCGGGTCGAGACCCGTTCCTTCTCTCCTCAGATGCTGCCTGACCTGCTGAGTTACTCCAGCATTTTGTGAATAAATACCTTCGATTTGAGTTGAGTTGCTCGGAGGTAAGGCTCAGGGGCTGGGAGAGTTAGTGAGTTGTGGGTGCAGTGGGCAGTGCGGCCTGTAATACAGGCAGGGGTTGTTGCTTGTTGCTGTGGTCTGTGCGATCTCTCGGTCTGCCACACAAGGACAGGTTGTGTTCCCACCGCCCAGCGATGCCTGGATCTGCCTCCCAGCCCAGCGGGAAGCACAAACCTTCAACATCTTTGGAAATGCATCGTCTCAGCTTGCATCAAGGTTCCCCAGCTCTGCCCTGCCGCCCCCTGCCAATGAGAGGGAGCAACTGGCTGCCAAGAGATATGTGAGCCATTCTCCATTATGTGCCAGTTATTCGCAGGTTTCAATTAAATATGAATGTATTTTGTATTAAATGTAATACAGGCAGCTTGGTGGCACAACGGTAGAGTTGCTGCCTTACAGCGCCCGAGACGCCGGTTCGATCCTGACTATGGGTGCTCCGTACAGACAGCAGGATCGAGCACGGGTCTCTGGCGCTGTGAGGCAGCAACTCTACCGCTGCGCCACTGCGAGAACATTTTCTCTTCTGGTACAAACATTGTTGGTATAGGGAATGAGCAGCCAGAGAAAGTACAGGTAGTTAAGATAGCCTCAATGACATTTAAAATCCATTTGGACAGGTACATGGATAGGAAAGGTTTAGAGGGATATGGGCCAAAACGCAGGAAAAATGGATCGAGCTTTGATGGCATCCATCTTGGTCAACATGGATGACTTGGGCCGAAGGGCCTGTGTCTATGCTGGTTGCCAACTTTCTCACTCCCAATTAAGGGACAAAAGGTGACGTCACCGCCTCGCGCCCCACGTGACCTCACCCGCCTCACGTGTTCCCATTCCACAATGGTGGCTGCCCGGGCCGGGAGGTGGGTTGCTACGCAACTTCCATTAGGTGGCACCAGGGCCTCTGGGCCTACACTGTCCGGGCCTACAGTGGCCACCAGGCCTACAGTGTCCGGGCCTACACTGTCTGGGCCTACAGCGGACCCCAGGCCTACAGCGGACCCCGGGCCTACACTGTCCGGGCCTACAGCAGACCCCGGGTCTAATACGAGACAAGGGAGGTCCCGTACGGGACAAACAAATTTAGCCCAATATACGGGATGTCCCGGCTAATACGGGACAGTTGGCGACCCTATGTGTGACTCTGTGGCAATGTTTGTACCGTGCTCCAGATTCTGTTGAGCATTGAATGCCACAATTAGCAAACATATTTCCCTCAATATTCACAAAGGGCTGAGCTATGTAACACCTAGCTGTGCGGGACAGGAAGGACCCAACAATGATACTTGTGAACTGGCCCGTTACTCGCCAAGTTTATCCCATATTCCACTGGCGTGTCCCATCCTGAAGTTCAACAACGTCTTCCCACTTACATCCCTAACATTATGTTACGTTTCTAATTCCCTGGTCCCAACGTGTTCAACTTCACATTCCCTCCACATCTCCATCCCACATGGACCTAAGGGGCCCATGCTTCATCCATTCGTAAAGTCACAACCATCAACACACCAGACCAACAGCACACTCCTTCAATGCAACTCTTTCTTTCATTGAACAACTTGTCCTTTAACGTGCGGCACGGTGGCGCAGCGGCAGAGTTATTGCCTTAGAACACCAGAGACCCGGGTTCCATCCCGACTACAGGCGCCGTCTGTACGGAGTTTGTACGTTCTCCCCGTGACCTGCGTGGGTTTTCTCCGAGATCTTCGGTTTCCTCCCACACTCCAAAGACGTACGGGTTTGCAGGGTAATTGGCTGGGTACCAATGTAAATTGTCCCTAGTCTGTGTGGGATAGTGTTAATGTGCGGGGAACGCTGGTCGGTGCGGACTCGGTGGGCCGAAGGGCTTGTTTCCGAGTTGTATCTCTGAACTAGACTAAACTCTAATCGGTTCCTCAAAAGTAAAGGCAGGGGTATGAGAACCCACTTGGAGCCCTGGATTCATGCAGTATGGAAACAGGCCCTTCGGCCCAACATGCCCATGCTGACCAAGATGCCCTATCTCCATAGTCCCACCAATTCAGGGGCGATAACAACAAATTGACCGGGGCACACTGGATCAACAGGGATGTAGAAGCAGTGAGAGAAAACTCATTCCTCATCTGCCCCCGAAGATCAAAGGGGCAGCCACTATCCCCTTCTTCCTTTCTCCCTCTGCCTGCCGAGATGCAGTGTCTTTAATTCCCTAACAACGATGAATGTGAGTATGTGCGTATGTACACATACACACTGAACTTATTGTTCTTGATTACGACATTGTTTTCAGTGCACGATGTTTTCATATTCTGTTGTGCTGCTGCAAGTGAGAATTTCATTGTTCTATCTGGGACACACGACAAAAACTCTATTGACTGTCAAAGCCCAGCTCCTCCTCACAGTGCATTCTTTCATTGAGTTGCCAGGGAAACAGTCACTGTGAATGCATGCCAGGGAAGCTGCCATTTTGATTGATTTCACACTGGCTACTTACACCACGATGAGCAGAAATATTAATCTGCAGTAATTCTTAGTTGAAAATTATTGTCCCATCCCAGAAAGGCTTAGTTTTGGCTGCAAGGCTAAAATCTTGGGTTTGGTTATTGTCACGTGTATAGGTAACAGAGAAAAGCTAGACACAAAATGCTGGAGTAACTCAGCGGGGTCAGGCAGCATCTCTGGAGAGAAGGAATGGGTGACGTTTCGGGTCGAGACCTTTCTTCAGACTGATGTCAGGGACACCCGCCCCTCCCCTGACATCAGTCTGAAGAAGGGTCTCGACCCGAATCGTCACCCATTCCTTCTCCCCAGAGATGCTGCCTGTCCCGCCCCCTCCCCTGACATCAGCCTGAAGAAGGGTCTCGACCCGAAACGTCACCCATTCCTTCTCCCCAGAGATGCTGCCTGACCCCGCTGAGTTGCTCCAGCACTTTGTGTCTAGACCCCAAATGTCACCCATTCCTTCTCCCCAGAGATGCTGCCTATCCCGCTGAGTTGCTCCAGCGTTTTGTGTCGACCTTCGATTTAAACCAGCATCTGCAGTTTTTTTCCTACAGCGCAAAGCTTTTTTTGTCGCGTGCTATTCAGTCGGCAGAAAGACAATACATGATTACAATCGAGCCGTCCACAATCTTATTCGGTTTATTATTGTCACGTGTACGGAGGTACAGGGAAAAGCTTTGTTTTGCAAGTTTTCCAATTAAGTCGGATGATGCTATTCATCAACACAATCGAGCCAAATTGGAGTAGAATGGTTCGAGCGAAGGGAAAGATACAGAGTGCAGACTGTGCCAGTGGGTGTGGGTTTGTGCGGTAAAGGGTGGGGACAGGGGATGGTGCTGCCCCTCCCCTGACACCTGTCGTTCCTGCTCCATTACCCGAGTGGCGGGAACAGAATGAACACGTCGACTCATCTCTGAATGGACAGACCTTTACTCCAATCTCTGCCCCGGTCAGTGCAAGTCCCCCAAAGACAAAAGCAACGATGAGCGGGGATCTTATCGAAACATATAAGATTATTAAGGGACACGTTAGAGGAAGGAAACATGTTCCCAATGTTGGGGGAGTCCAGAACCAGGGGCCACAGTTTAAGAATAAGGGGTAGGCCATTTAGAACGGAGATGAGGAAAAACCTTTTTCAGTCAGAGAGTTGTGAATCTGTGGAATTCTCTGCCTCAGAAGGCAGTGGAGGCCAGTTCTCTGAATGCTTTCAAGAGAGAGCTGGATAGAGCTCTTAAGGATAGCGGAGTCAGGGGGTATGGGGAGAAGGCAGGAACGGGGTACTGATTGAGAATGATCAGCCAATATCACATTGAATGGTGGTGCTGGCTCGAAGGGCTGAATGGCCTCCTCCTGCACCTATTGTCTATTGTCAATGGCTGCAGATTTGGCCACACCCTCGTAGGTAGACACAAAATGCTGGGGGTAATAACTCAATAGACAATAGACAATAGGTGCAGCAGTAGGCCATTCAGCCCTTCGAGCCAGCACAGCCATTCAATGCGATCATGGCTGATCACTCTCAATCAGTACCCCGTTCCTGCCTTCTCCCCATACCCCCTCACTCCGCTATCCTTAAGAGCTCTATCCAGCTCTCTCTTGAAAGCATCCAACGAACTGGCCTCCACTGCCTTCTGAGGCAGAGAATTCCACACCTTCACCACTCTCTGACTGAAAAAGTTCTTCCTCATCTCCGTTCTAAATGGCCTACCCCTTATTCTTAAACTGTGGCCCCTTGTTCTGGACTCCCCCAACATTGGGAACATGTTTCCTGCCTCTAATGTGTCCAATCCCCTAATTATCTTATATGTTTCAATAAGATCCCCCCTCATCCTTCTAAATTCCAGTGTATACAAGCCCAATCGCTCCAGCCTTTCAACATACGACAGTCCCGCCATTCCGGGAATTAACCTAGTGAACCTACACTGCACGCCCTCCATAGCAAGAATATCCTTCCTCAAATTTGGAGACCAAAACTGCACACAGTACTCCATGTGCGGTCTCACCAGGGCCCGGTACAACTGTAGAAGGACCTCTTTGCTCCTATACTCAACTCCTCTTGTTATGAAGGCCAACATTCCATTGGCTTTCTTCACTGCCTGCTGTACCTGCACGCTTCCTTTCATTGACTGATGCACTAGGACACCCAGATCTCGTTGAACTCCCCCT
Source organism: Rhinoraja longicauda (assembly GCF_053455715.1). Lineage (NCBI taxonomy): Eukaryota > Metazoa > Chordata > Chondrichthyes > Rajiformes > Arhynchobatidae > Rhinoraja > Rhinoraja longicauda. The sequence continues at coordinate 5,205,312 of NC_135973.1, forward strand.
CTTCCTAACTTGACACCATTCAGATAAAAATCTGCCTTTCTATTCTTACTTCCAAAGTGAATAACTTCACACTTATCTACATTAAACTGCATCTGCCATGTATCCGCCCACTCACACAACCTGTCCAAGTCACCCTGCAGCCTTATTGCATCTTCCTCACAATTCACACTACCCCCAGCTTAGTATCATCTGCAGGTCAGGCAGCATCTCTGGAAAGGAATGGGTCCCGACCCAAAACGTCACCCATTCCTTCTCTCCCGAGATGCTGCCTGACCCGCTGAGTTACTCCAGCATTTTGTGTCTTCCTTCGATTTAAACCAGCATCTGCAGTTTTCTTCCCTGCACGTCCTCGTAGCATTGGCCCGGCTTTATATCGAACACAATGAAGTCTTGCATCTCGTCAGGCTGAATGGCGTGGTAGCGCAGGGCACGTGGTGTGCAGAGTTGGCAGATGCTGGCATTGTACAAGTGCCACTCTGATTTAGTGCCAGCCTTGTAATAACGTGTGCGTGCCCAGGGGGTTTTGACCTGTTACAAGGACCCGCTGTAGAATGTACTGACTGACTGGTGCACATTGAGATACAAGAAGCTCACACAACAAATGCCCGTGGTTTCATTCCCCTCTTGACCGACTGCCTGCCTGCAACACACCAGTATTCAGTAAATAAGCCCCAAACAACAGTGAATCCGTGACAGAGAACATAGAACGTTACAGATAGACACAAAATGCTGGAGGATTTTAAAATTTACTTTGCATGAGAATCACGTCAGTACAATCTGCAACTCTTAGTTTACCATAGACACAGAAAACTGATGTAACTCAGCGGGTCAGACAGCATCTCTGAAGGAAAGGGATACGTGATGTTTCATGTTGGGACCTTTCTGTCTGTCGCCTGTTCCTTTTCTGCAGAGATGATGTGTGACCCGCTGAGTTACTCCAGCTTTTTGTGTGTATCGTCTGTTTAAACCAGCATCTGTAGTTCACTCCTTAAATCTTAAATCTATCTCCTTGGGAGGGAGAGGGAGGGAGGAGAAGCGGGGTTGAGGGGGATGGAGTGGAGAGGGAGGGGAAGGGAGGGAGGGGAAGAGGGAGGGAGTAGGGAGAGGGAGGGAGGATAAGGGGGATGGAGTGGGGAGGGAGGGGAAGGGGAGGGGGAAGGGAGGGAGGGGTAGTGGGGAGGAGGGAGGGAGAGGGAGGGAGGGGTAGTGGGGAGGAGGGAGGGAGTGGGGAGGGAGAGGGAGGGAGGGGTAGTGGGGAGGAGGGAGGGAGTGGGGAGGGAGAGGGAGGGAGGGGTAGTGGGGAGGAGGGAGGGAGTGGGGAGGGAGAGGGAGGGAGGGGTAGTGGGGAGGAGGGAGGGAGTGGGAGGGAGGGGTAGTGGGGAGGAGGGAGGGAGTGGGAGTGGGGAGGAGGGAGGGAGTGGGAGGGAGGGGTAGTGGGGAGGAGGGAGGGAGTGGGGAGGAAGGGAGAGGGAGGGAGGATAAGGGGGATGGACGGGAAGGGAGGGAGGGGAAAGGGAGGGAGGGGGAAGGGAGGAGGGGGGGGTGTGGGGGAGAGGGGAGGAGAGGGTGCTTCACCAATGCAGGAGAGATTTGGGCCCAATTGGGTCCACTTGGTCTAGTTCCTACTAAATCTTTCCCCCTTCACCTTGGACCTATGTCCTCTGGTCCTCGATTCCCCAGCTCTGCGCAAGAGATTCTGCACATCTTACCCGATCTATTCCTCTCATTCTTTTATCTGTGTTTACAGTGATGGTTACAGTGAGGCTCAGCTCTGGCGCCTGAATCGCAGCGCCAATTTAATAACCTTGTGCTTGCAGGAGCTCAAAATAAAATCCTCACAACATCTTCAAGGAGATGTGGGAAATAATCGAAAAATTGTGTGATTTTATTGAATGTAGTTTTATCAAATTTTGACTGCAGGAGCGTTGTTTTGGGAAGACTGTTGAGTCTATTCACGGCAGAAATTTACATTATCTAATTTCAGTGAAGGGCAAACGCAAAAGCAATTGGATATCGAACAATGGAATGGAGTATAAGAAAATAACTGCAGATGTTGGTACAAATCGAAGGTATTTATTCACAAAATGTTGGAGTAACTCAGCAGGTCAGGCAGCATCTCAGGAGAGAAGGAATGGGCGACGTTTCGGGTCGAGACCCTTCTTCAGTCTGAAGAAGGGTCTCGTCCCAAAACGTCGCCCATTCCTTCTCTCCCGAGATGCTGCCTGACCTGCTGAGTTACTCCAGCATTTTGTGAATGGAATGGAGTGATCGACAGGCTTGACCAAGTGTACTGCACCCTGTACAATGAATCAGAGGGTCACCTTAATACTCTGCTGCAACCTTAGTTTAGTTTAGTGATACAGTGCAGAAACAGGCCCTTTCAGCCCACCGGTTCCACGCCGGCCAGCGATCCCCGCACGTTAACACCATCCTATACCCACTAGGGACATTGTTTTACATTTACCAAACCAATCAACCTACATACGCGTATCACAAAATGCTGGAGTAACTCAGCAGGTTAGGCAGCATCTCAGGAGAGAAGGAATGGGTGACGTTTTGGGTCGAGACCCTTCTTTCAGTCTTTCAATGTGGGATGAAACCCACAGAGGTCCTGAGATACCATCTACCTCATTGGAGACCCTCGGACGATCTTTAATCACTTTACTGGGTTCAGACTGAAGAGTCTCGACTCGAAACATCACCTATTCCTTTTCTCCAGAGATGCTGTCCGACCCGCTGAGTTACTCCAGCTTATTTGTGGCGTTCTTCGGCTTAAACCAGCATCTGCAGTTCCTTCCTACACGTTTTGTTGTTCACACAAGTGTTCGTCCTGTCCCCACTGCACGTCCGCCCCGTGAGATTCCCAACTCCGTGCGCAATGATGCAATAAACCACCATGTTCTGTGCTCGATCCTAACGAGGATTTAAATACACACACTGAAGCATTTTAGCATTTGCGACATTTTTATTTGACATGACATTCCTCAAGTTATACAAATGACATGAATGGGAAGAAGTTGAAAGTACAGTGTTATTTTCTACGGGATACGTGTGTGGAATCCGTCATTTCAGGTGAACTCTTAAGTCTACACCAATTTTAATGTCATTTTGGCAACAGTTTTGCTTTTTTTTAATATATACATTTGGTGACATCGAAAGTTTTGAATCCGGCAATTCCTGAAACGTTGTAATTTACACAAGACTAGTGAAGCCAGTTTTATTTTAAAAGGGTAGATTGAAGCAACCAACAATGTTAGACCACTTGCATTACTCTTGGTCACCACGATTCCAATCGGTTTGCTTGCGAGGATAATGTACAAAAGGATTCACAAAACAGAAGCAGGTTTTGGCAACATGTCCCTCCACAACAAGTCACAAGACCACATGCAGTCTCCAGGAAGCACACTGCCACATTGCATGAAGGAGATCCTACCAAGGACCAGTAAAAGCAGGGGTCCAAATGCCTGCCTATCTTTCACCTCAAACCAAATCATTCCCGACTGAGTTTGGTCATGTTTTTGAAGGGAGGGAACAACTGATGTGGGCTCACATGCTTTCTTGGGGTTGGGGGGAAAATCCAGTTCACTCCGCTAATATTGAACCATTACTAAATTAGGTAGTATCATGAGAAAGCATTGCTAAAGATTCCAGTTCAAGGATATTTAACGTTTTACAAATTCCAGCAAACAAGTATTAAAACATCCCAGCAGCCACAACACCATGAGAAGGTTGCAGAGAATGGTAATGAGACCACATCTCCATCTCACGTTCCAGCAACAAAATGGCAGGGTGTTTTTCCCCCTCTAGGCTTTTGCCGCATCTAAAAGAACTACTTAACACTGTTACTGCGGGCGATTAGGCTCACGCACCTGACTGAAGAATATTGTATAAAGATAGCAGTACCAAAGCACAAAATGCAAAGTCAAAATAAAAGCGCAATGACTCCAATGAGATAAAAGTCCCAATTACCAACGTAACATCTTCCTCATGCGGTAATGATGCATCGGGGAAATAATTTGTAGGCGCACAGAATGGATAGACAAGTGTCTAAACACAAAACCAGCTTCATGGGGCCACTCCATCATCATGCGTTTGGGATGGATGCTATATGGAAGTCTTTGGGTTCCTCTTTTTGCTTAAGAGTTCTTGAGAAGTGCGACCAAGTACCCAAGAACTAATGCACACCCCACAGGCTCTACTGCCTGGGTCCACTTCGATCCCAGTGTAGGGAAATAACTGCAGATACTGCTGGTACAAATCGAAGGTATCACAAAATGCTGGAGTAACTCAGCAGGACAGGCAGCATCTCAGGAGAGAAGGAATGGGTGACGTTTCGGGTCGAGACCCTTCTTCAGTCTGAAGAAGGGTCTCGACCCGAAACGTCACCCATTCCTTCTCTCCTGAGATGCTGCCTGTCCTGCTGAGTTACTCCAGCATTTTGTGATACCTTCGATCCTAGTGTAGGTAATTCTGCTATAACAAGTTGGGTCTTAGGCAAGTGACGAGCTACGGAACAAAGAACAATTTTCTTAGGAGCTTGATTGCGGATAATTTATGGCATTCAGTTGCCATGGCAACTGTTGGGTCTGTGTTAATGGATAGCCTAAATGATAGCCTGCTCGGGCAATGAGCGCAGAGTTTGGTGAATGGACAGAGCATGAAACTACCTTCTGCAGATGGGAGGTTGATGTTTTTGTTTCTTTTGCTACTCTGTTCACAGCATCCATGCCCAGTAAAAATCCAGTATAAAACCAGCGTAGGGAGCTCCCCTCTCCCCTCCCTTTACATCGGGAAGCTGCTAGTTGTCATGGGCTCCCAGCCTGGCAGCACCAAAGCGCGATCAACAATACCGGGGGTATGTCAGTCGAACAGCAGCAATGCAGTAAAGGCACATAAAGTCTTGACCGTAACTTTGCCAATGTCACAGTCTCCAGAAAAATCCCACTACAAATTAAGGAACGCTAAAGGGAATGTCATGAAGCACTGACTCGAATGCCCTGCGTAGATCTAACGGCAGATCTTTAATAGCAGCTACAGCCGAGATGAATATACAACAAAAAAAACGTTTCCATTTAAAAAAAAAAAAACAGGGTGGTTGCAATAGGATTGTGAAAGGCAGGCAGGCAGGCATGGCAGTCGGTGGTAGGATACTGCAGCTAACAGATGCAGGGACCCCACGTAAAGTGCATTTAGTACTCCCAGAGGGTTGAGGAGTCAATGGCATCAGCAGATGCCTTGAGCACCCCTGCATGGTCCCCCTTTAAATACTTTCCATCTACTTTAATTGCAACCTTATTGTAGTCACAGAATTCAAACAAGAAATCCACCGGTTTATCACTGCTGCTGGTGACCGAGGAATCACTTCCAACCATCCAATATTTCCCGGTGGAATCTGCAAAGGAACACAATAGTAAATGAGAGCCAGGCGGGCACGTTGTCGTTTTAGAAATACAACGCGAAAATAGGCCCTTCAGCCCACCGGGTCCGCACCGACCAGCGAACCCCGCACATTAACGCTATCCTACACCCACTAGGGACAATTTTTTTACATTTATACCAAGCCAATTAACCTACAAACCTGCACGTCTTTGGAGTTTGGGAGGGAACTGAAGATCTCAGAGAAAACCCACGCAGGTCACGGGGAGAACGTACAAACTCCGTACAGACGGCGCCCGTAGTTGGGATCGAACCCAGGACTCCGGCGCTGCATTCGCTGTAAGGCAGCAACTCTACCGCTGCGCCATCGTGACGTCTTGGTTGAGAAATGCAACTAAGTACACAAGAATCAGTGCCTACACCACAGGCTAGAATGCCTGGTTCAAGTTCAATTCTTGTGCAGGTAATTCTGTTACTATGTGTTATTGTAGACAAGTCGGATACAAGGCAAGTGATGAACTAGAGAACATTTAGATCATGCAGGCTAAATTTGTTATAACACAAGTGATGAATTAAGAAACGTTTGCATTAGGTGAGCCGAATTGGTTATAACAATCTCAGCCGGGAACTAGAGAACCACATAAAACCACTTAACAAGCAGAAAAAGGCTGTCTTTGAATTAAACAGTTTAGGAGGGAGAAAACGGTTTCCATATAACCTCCCCACAGTTTAAGTTTAGTTTAGAGATACAGTGCAGACAGGCCCTTTGGCCCACCGTGTCCGCACCGACCAGTGATCCCCGCACATTAATATTATTCTACACACTAGGGACAATTATACATTTACACCAAGCCAATTAACCTACAAACATGTACATCTTTGGAGTGTGGTAGGAAACCGAAGATCGGGAAAAAATCCATGCAGGTCAGGGGGAGAATGTACAAACTCTGTACAGACAGCACCCGTAGTCGGGATCGAACCCGGGTCTCTGGCGCTGTGAGGCATCGACTCTACTGCTGCACCAGTAATCAGATACTATTGAGTTTTAAGAGCACATCTGATACTTCACCAATGGGTGGCTATTGAATCGCTTCTACTGATGTCGAACAATATTCTAAACAATAATAACACGGAGCCCTATATTTTTAAACTTGGAAGTAACAAAAATAATGAAATGGTTATTGAAAAGATCTTTCTCTAAAATTCCTGCAGGAAATAACTTATTTGGAGCCTGAAACTCTTGCAAACAGTAGAAATGCTGAATGAATGAATGAATGAATGAATAAGTTTATTGGCCAAGTATGTGCATATACAAGGAATGTGCCTTGGTGCTCCACTCACAAATGACAACCCAAACATACAGTTAACAATTAAGAATAAAGCATAACCACATCAAAACAATAAAGACACAACCTTACGGTCTAAAATGTGGGTGAAAATAAACCAGAGCAAAAAAGAGACTACAGACTTTGGTTATTGAGTAGAACTCAATGCCGCCCATGTCAGTAACTCACGCAGTGGGAAAACATAAACGAGAGCATTGCTGCGGTCATGTCTATAACGGCAAACTCATCCACCAACCCACGTCTCAGCTCAGCAAGTGTTATTGCATATTTTTATTGCTTATTGTTATTGGTCCTATTGTTGGACTGTGGGTAATCTTTCATTTCATTGCACATTTATGTGTACGCGACAAATAAATTGACTATTGACCATTGAATGAGACAGTGGCATCTGTGCAAGACAGTTTTCCAGGAACGAACAAAGAACAACAGCCGTGCGCTCATGTACCTTTGATGTTGTAAGCTCCATCGTTCAGCTCCAGGTGAAAGACATCGTACGAAGATCTGTTGGAGTCCAGCGTCCCGGTCACCTTCCTGCAGCCGATGAAGCCATGCTCCCCACGGAGGACTATGATCGGCCTGTTGATGAGTTTCATCACATACTCCTCCGTCTCCGCTTGATCAAGGCGAGGGGGAGAAAAGGGAAGATTTCAGCATGTTGTCACCAAGTCAAGAGGTTCCAAAACCTCGGCAAAGCAGCAACGACATAGATCGGTAGTGTGGGAAGGAACTGCAGATGCTCGTTTAAACCGAAGATAAGACATAAAATGCCGGAGTAACTCAGCGGGACAGACAGCATCTCTGGAGAGAAGGAATAGGTGACGTTTCCTTCTCTCCAGAGATGCTGCCTGCCTTATTGAAACATATAAGATTAAGGGATCGGACACGTTAGAGGCAGGAAACATGCTCCCGATGTTAGGGGAGTCCAGAACCAGGGGCCACAGTTTAAGAATAAGGGGTAGGCCATTTAGAACGGAGATGAGGAAAAGCTTTTTCACCCAGAGAGTTGTGAATCTGTGGAATTCTCCGCCTCAGAAGGCAGTGGAGGCCAATTGTCTGGAAGCTTTCAAAAGAGTTTGATAGAGCTCTTAAGCATAGTGGAGTCAAGGGATACGGGGAGAAGGCAGGAACGGGGTACTGATTGTGGATGATCAGCCATGATCACAGTGAATGGCGGTGCAAACTCGAAGGGCCGAATGGCCTCCTCCTGCACCTATTGTCTATTGTCTATTGTCTATCAAGAGACGCTGCCTGAGCCACTCCAGCATTGTGTCTATCTAACGATATAGGTCAGGCTTGGCAGTGGCTTCCTTCAAATAGCTTGAAAGACAAAGCTTCCAAAACCATGAAGATTATAGTTATGATTTTGTATTCTCTCACGAGTACGAGATACAATGATAGCTTTTGTTTGGATGATATCCGTCCAAATCAGGTAACACTACACATTAATTCTATCACCACCAAACAAGTAAAACAGGTGGGGCAAAGAGCAAAACATCAAAGCAATAATATTCACAACACATACGGCAGAGAGATTGATGGGTTCTTGGAAGGTAATGGCATCAAAGGTTAGGGAGAAGAAGGCAAGAGAATGAGGTTGAGAGGGAAACAAATATCCACCATGATCAAATGGCAGAGTAGATGCGATGGGCCAAATGGTCTCATTCTGCTCCTGTGTCTTATAATGGAGATGAAGTTTGCACAAATGCAGATGTGTAACTGCAACTGTTAGAAGGAACTCACTTGGTGTTTCTATGCCGGCACAGAGCTGCCCGTTCTTTTTAGCAGCCACGTATTTTCCATTGACGGCCTTCAGAACAATTCTCCTCTCACGCCATTCAATCTGAAAGTAACAGTTGTCATTTCTGGAAAACCAAATGGGCAAATGATTAATCGTCAATGAGTCAGCTCAAGGGCAATGGGAGAGGAACAGAAAGCAACAAAAAACATTGGAATTTCTAACCTATCCTAGACTACCATTGTGGAGCTGGGATGTTTATAGCGTAAGGAAAAAAAACTGCAGATGCTGGTTTAAAATCGAAGGTAGACACAAAATGCTGGAGTAACTCAGCGGGACAGGCAGCATCTCCGGAGAGAAGGAATGGGTGACGTTTCGGGTCAAGACCCTTCTTCAGACAAGAAACATTCATTAGCATTGGTATTTGCAACACCTTTGCTCAGTCCGCCTGGACCTACCTGATTTCCCGGTTGCTAAACAACTTTAATTCCCCCTCCCATTCCCACTGACCTTTCTGTCCTAGGCCTCCTCCATTGTCTGAGTGGGGCTAAAAGCAAATTGGAGGAACAGCAGCTCATATTTCACTTAGGCAGCTTACAGCCCAGTGGTATGAATATTGATTCGAGACCCGAAACATCACCCATTCCTTCTCTCCAGAGATGCTGCCTGACCCGCTGAGTTACTCCAGCATTTTGTGTCTACCTGGGATGTTTATAGTTTGGAAACAGGCCCTTCAGCCCACACGGACCATTAATCACCCGTCACACTCGTTCCATGTTATCTCACCTTTCCGTCCACTCACCTACGCGTCAGAGTTAATTTCCCCAGAGGCCAATTAATCTACAAACCCGCACGTGTTTGGGATCTGGGAAGAGACCGGAGCACCCGGAGGAAACCCACGAGGTCGCAGGAAGAACGTGCAAACTCTACACAGGTACCTGAGGTCAGGATCGAACCCAGGGTCCCCTGGTGCCGAGAGGCAGCAGCTCTACCCGCTGTGCCGCCCTATGTCGAGACTGGAGGAGAAATGATGCGCGATTAATTAAAAGGACAAAAAAACGAGGACTCAAATGCCAGAGTGCCCCTATGTTTTAAATCATGTTCCAGGAGAGACCAGGTCAATTCTGTCTGCAGCGTGGAAAGTTTCTGACAGAAATGCACTGTACTTAACCTATGGGGAATGGGGGTGGGTGTACGAACACACCCAGAACTGGTTCTCTGTTGTTCAACATGTCTAGTGTAACAAATATCAATGTACGTGGGAGCCACACGGCTTCAATAGGCAGAAAGTGAAATGGTGCAAATAATGATAGTAATTTAAAATGTCTCATGCAAAAAAATAAAATTATATGATAGAGTAGAAAGGTAAAAGTTCAGCCGTGCGCGTGACAATTTGGTTCAAAAGTTGCAAACGGGGAAATTTCTCATTCGAGTCATTCTGAACAAACACCTTTACAGTACAGCTTTAGGGTGGTAACGTGCACCCAAAAACTGAACAAGTAAATTTTAGATTTAGAGATACAGCGCAGAAACAGGCCCTTCGGCCCACCGGGTCCGCGCCGCCCAGCGATCCCCGCGCATTAACACTATCCTACACCCACTAGGGACAGTTTTTACATTTGCCCAGCCAATTAACCTACATACCTACACGTCTTTGGAGTGTGGGAGGAAACCGAAGATCTCGGAGAAAACCCACGCAGGTCACGGGGAGAACGTGCAAACTCCGTACAGACTGCGCCCATAGTCAGGATCAAACCTGAGTCTCCGGCGCTGCATTCGCTGTAAGGCGGCAACTCTACCGCTGCACCACCGTGCCGCCCGCTTAACACTCCCGCTTGCCCTCCAGTGTGAGCTGCCTGATATTTCTATTCAACGAATAGAAATAGAATTGGGGTGGCGCGGTGGCGCAGCGGTAGAGTTGCTGCCTCACAGCGCCAGAGACCCAGGTTCGATCCTGACTACAGGTGCTGTCTTGCATGGAGTTTGTACGTTATCCCCGTGACCTGCGTGGGTTTTCTCCGGGATCGGTTTCCTCCCACACTGCAAAGACGTACCGGTTTGTAGGTTGATTGGCTTGACACAAGTGTAAATTGTCCCTAGTGTGTGTAGGATAGTGTTAGTGTGCGGGGATCGCTGGTCCGAAGGGCCTGTTTCCGCGCTTGTATCTCTAAAGTAAACTCAACAGATTATTGCCTCTTTCACACACTAACAGCAAATTTAGACATAATATCACTTCACCACCATTCCTAACCTTATACCATGACCAGCGTGTTTTTTAAAGCAGGTACCCCATTTTAATGTACTCGTGAATTCTTCAATATCGATCAGGATCCCGTAACGGAAAACAGATGAGGAGTTTGGCAAGAGTCTATCAATGTGAGGTTTACATTACATGAACACAAAGACAGCAATTTAGAAAGCTGAGCAAGAAACATTGTGTGGGAAAGAACTGCAGATGCTGGTTTAAATCGAAGGTAGACACAAATTGCTGGAGTAACTCAAAAGGTCAGGCAGCATCTCCGGAGAGAAGGAATGGGTGACGTTTCGGGCCGAGACCCTTCTTCAGACATTGGCATTGATATTTGCAACACCTTTGCTCAGTCCGCCTGGACCTACCTGATCTCCCGGTTGTTAAAACACTTTAATTCCCCCTCCCATTCCCACACTGACCTTTCTGTCCTAGGCCTCCTCCATTGTCTGAGTGGGGCTAAAGGCAAATAGGAGGAACAGAAGCTCATATTTCACTTAGGCAGCTTACGGCCCAGTGGTATGAATATTGATTTATTTCACTTCAAGTAACCCTGGCATTCCCTCCCTCTCTCTCCATCCCTCCCCCACCATTTTAGTCACACCATCTTCTCATTTTCACCCAAACAATCAGCTAACAATGGCCTGTTTCCGTTATCATCATTACTTTTCTGCATATCTCATTCATTCTTCTATAGCTCTCCACATCATTGTACATATCTCTCGTTTCCCTTTCCCAAAACTTTGTCTGAAGAAGGGTTTTGACCCAAAATGCCACTCATTCATTCCTTCCCTCCAGAGGTTTGCTGCCTGTCTCGCCTAGTTACTCCAGCATTTTGTGTCGACCTTCATTGGTATTCATTCGGAGAGTGAAGAATGCAGGGATTGCTGGTCGGCGTGGACTCGGTGGGCTGATGCGTCCATTTCCGCGCTGTATCTCTAAGCTAAACATCGGTGTATCAGCTCATTTACTTAGAAGGATTCCTGCAAATCATATTATTTTGAACAAAGGCAAAACCTAGAACCGTTTGTGCTCCAATTCAGATGTGCTTCTTGCAGTGTCGTGACACAAATGCAAGGAATTTTTAGAATTCTGAACAAGTGCGCAGCGTTAGAGCTGCTGCCTTACAGCGCCAGAGACCCACGTTCGATCCTGACTATGGGTGCTGTCTGTACGAAGTTTGTACGTTCTCCTTGGGACCGCCTGGGTTTTCTCCGGGAGCTCCGGTTTCCTCCCACACTCCAAAGACGCGCGGGTTTGTCGGTTAATTGGCATGATAAATTGTCCCTAGTGTGTAGCATCGTGCTAATCACTGGTCAGTATGAACGTGGTGGGCCGAAGGGCCCGTTTCCACACTGTAGCTCTAAAGTCTAAAGGATAAGCTTAGAATAGTTTGTGTTCCAATTCAGATGTGCTTTTTGCAGTAACCTGGCACAAACACAAGGAATTTATAGAATTCTGCACATCAGAGAGACGTATAATTTTACACCAGAGTTCAAAAAAAGCCAAGTGCTTAATATCTTCTCCCTTACTAAAAGAGCAGTATTAATTTCCAGATAACGCCAGAGATATGTTTATCGAAGAATGGATGTTATGCAGCCAGCCACCCAGGCTTTGTTCCCACAAGTCTTGATTTCAATATTAGGGAGTTTTTAAAGGAACAAGCGCTACACTGAAGGCGTAGGGGAAAAAACTGCAGATGCTGGTTTAAATCGAAGGTAGACACAAAATGCTGGAGTAACTCAGCGGGTCAAGCAACATCTCGGGAGAAAAGGAATGGGTGACGTTTCGGGTCGAGACCTCTTCTTCAGACTGATGTCAGGGGAGGGGGCGGAACTCCCCCTGAAGAAGGGTCTCGACCCGAGACGTCACCCATTCCTTCTCTCCCGAGATGCTGCCTGACCTGCTGAGTTACTCCCAGCATTTTGTGTCTACCTTCACTGAAGGCATCCAACTAAAGGCCTGCAAGCCGTAGAAAACCAACATAAATCAGAAGCCATCCAGTGATTTGACCCAATATTGGAAACTGAAACAGCACACTTCCAAATTAAAAGGAGGGTGGTGAATCTGTGGAATTCTTTGCCACAGAAGGCTGTGGAGACCCAAGTCAGTGGATGTTTTTTTACGGCAGAGATTGATAAGATTGTTGATTAGTACGGGTGTCAGGGGTTTATGTGGAAAAGGCATGAGAATGGGGTTAGGAGGGAGATAGATCAGCCATGATTGAATGGCGGAGTGGACTTGATGGGCTGAATGGCCTAATTCTGCTCCTATGAACTTTAATAAATCTGAGTTTTCTTGTGGATTTGGGGTGGGGGGATCAAAAGTTCATTAATGTTTGATTTAGATTGGAAATTTTGTAAACTTTTTTTGCTGTGCGTTGCTTCAGAATTATAATTGTGTCTCAGCCACCATACTGTACTTTTACCTCCACTCTCCCCCAGGACTTTACTCCTCCTGGGAATAATTCACCTCTTCTCCCAGTTTGAAAAACCTAGGGTTTTAGGCAGAGACTGTGTTAGAAGAGTCACAGACGGAGTGGATGAAGGGATGGTCCTGCCATGTTGTGGAAGGCCAGCTCTGTCCTGGGTTGCCCCCTCGACTCAGTGCAGGCGGTGGGAGAGAGGAGGATGATGGCAAAACTAACATCGCTGCTGGACAACGACTCCCACCCCATTCAGGACACTGTCACTGCACTGAGTAGCTCCTTCAGTGACAGACTCCTTCACCCCAAGTGCGTGAAGGAGAGATATAGGAGGTCCTTCCTTCCCGCTGCTGTGAGACTGCACAACCAGCACTGCTCCCAGCAGACGAGTCAACAATAACATTAAAGGAAAAACACAGTAAATGATGACAATTACCCTTGTCTTTATTTTTATTTATAATGAATGTCTCTTGCTGTCCACTTTGCTGCTGTAACAATGCAAATTTCCCCGGTGTGGGACAAATAAAGGAATATATCATTATTATCATTAGACTCGTCTTACCCTGGCTCAGCTTGTGTGTTTAGTTGAGTTTCACCAGCCTTAGTGTGTCTTGTTTAGTTTAGTTTAGTTTAGAGATGCAGTGCGGCAACAGGCCCTTCGGCCCACCGAGTCCGCACCAACCAGCGATCCCCGAGCATTAACACTATCCTACACACAAGGGACAATTTACATTTATACCAAGCCAATTAACCTACAAACCTGTACGTCTTTGGAGTGTGGGAGGTAACAGAGGATCTCGGAGGAAACCCACGCAGGTCACGGGGAGAACGTCATAAACTCCGTACGGACAGCGCCCGTGGTCAGGATCGAACTCGAAACTCCAGCGCTGCAAGGCAGCAACTCTACCGCTGAGGTTTCAAAGTAACGGATAACATTTACGACATCTACTGTATAACTCTGGGCAAAGGTTTCTGGTGGCATTATCTCAAAGGAACATTGACAAAGCTTATTGCAATCAGAACCTAGAACTGTACAGCACAAGGATGGGGTCATCAGCCCAGAAAACGTGAGCCAAGCATGATGCCAAAGTAGTAGCCTTACTTGATAGAAGCAGTGGACTGCACTCCTCCATTGGAAGTCAGCGTCCAATATTTCCCATTGCAGGTCCGGAAAGCACATTTCTTGGTTTCTTTGTTGATTTCTAGCTGAAAGGTTTCCTGGTCACTTTCTTCATCCTGGTTAGCAGACAGGTCCATACCTTTCAAGAACAAGTCACACAGTTAGGAAGCAAACCGGAATGGACAGCAATTTCCACCAAGGGCAATCCGACCAATTTGTGTTTTAGTCACTTCAGACAAGTAGATCCCAGACAGACACATTCATCTCTTCTCACGAGGTAGCTAAACTAAAGCTTAACTAAAAGCCATGGGGAAAATGCGCAAGAATCAAATCATATTGGAAGTTTTACTTGTACAGCATCCCATCTGATTTGTTGCATTAGGAAGAAAGAACTGCAGGTGCTGGTTTATACCAAAGAGAGACACAAAAGTGCTGGAGTAACTCAGCGGGTCAGGCAGCATCTCTGGAGAAAAAGGATGGGTGACGTGTCGGGTCGGAACCCTTCATCAGTCTGGGGGAGGGTCCCGACCTGAAAGGTCACCTTGCCTTTTCCTCCAGAGATGTTCTCCTGAACGACCGAGTTACTCCAGCACTTTGTATCAATCTTTGTTCCACTGGGACTGTTTCAAATGTTTCCATCTATTTACCACTCTTTTGTCGTGGTATATCCAATCCAGGGGTTTAATGGACCAATTGCAAAGAGACAACTATTTAAAAGCTTGATATTTCTTCATACACAACATGGAGATGCAGATGTTAGTTTAGGAAAAAAACCACAAAGTGCTGGAGTAACTCAGCAGGTCCTTGGTTCAGTACCGAAAAGTAGTGCCCCGATTTTTAAAAATCTCAACCATGACCTGCTGAAAGGGAAGACTAGTTGGAAGCTTATTTCATTGGCTATTTTTGCACCTTAACAAGACAATAGACAATAGGTGCAGGAGGAGGCCAGTTGGCCCTTCGAGCCAGCACCGCCATTCAATGGAATGGCATTGAGACATTTTAGGATCTTACACACAATTGACAGCAAGTCTGTGTTGGAAGGAACTGCAGGTGCTGATTTACACCAAAGATGGACACAAAATGCTGGAGTAACTCAGTGGGTCAGGCAGCATAAAGACAATGACAGGGCAGGTTCTGAAGAAGGGTCTCAATCTGAAACGCCACCCATTCCTTCTCTGCAGTGATAATTGCCTGTCCCGCTGAGTTACTCCGGCATTTTGTGTCTATCCGATAGCAAGTTAACACCCGATATGAGATTCTTCGAACCACATCCGTCCAAAAAGACAGCAATTAAACATGACACGAACATCAAATCATGTAGTGTTGCCCTGGAAACAGGAAAATGGGAGATTGCAAGATGGCAATAAATTACAATTTTAAAAGGAGGATATTTATTGTAATCTTTGGCCCTTTGAAAACACCACCTGCATAGAGTGCGGTTTATATCCCTGCACTTATACTCCACACCTGGCATGCAATTATAAGTTAATTAACTCAAAAAGGATCAGGATCAACTCTCTGAAGAAGGAAGCTGGTGATGCAGAATTCAAATATAGCTTGGGTAAGAAGGAACCTCTGATACTGGTTTACACCAAAGATAGACACAAAATGTTGGAGTAACCCAGCGAGACAGGCGGCATCTCTGGAAAGAAGGAATGGGTGACGTTTCGGGTCGAGACCCTTCTTCAGATTCCACCGAAAGATGGACACAGAATGGTCTCGGGTCAAATACAGTATGTTCTGGTTTCACATTATGATTCCATCTAAAGAGGCAGCTGGACAGACTAGTTAGCCTCCAATCCACTGGCCAGATTATCTTTCCAGTATTTAACGTAACCATGCTCTGAAACAATTTTTAAGGACATTTTAGATTTTAGAGATACAGCGCGGAAACAGGCCCTTCGGCCCACCGAGTCCGCGCCGCCCAGCGATCCCCGCACACTAACATTATCCTACACACACTAGGGACAATTTTTACATTTACCCAGTCAATTAACCTAAATACCTGTACGTCTTTGGACGTTGAAACGTTGAAAGAACGTTTAACCATACTGCATCTTAGAATTAGTTTCAAAGTTCAGTTGAGCAAGAGGGCTAGTCTGCTTCCAGGGGTTTGTACGTTCTCCCCGTGACCTGCGTGGCCTTTCTCCGAGATCTTCGGTTTCCTCCCACACTCCAAAGATGTACAGGTTTGTAGGTCAATTGGCTTGGTACAAGGGTATATTGTCCCTAGTGTGTGTGTGGGATAGTGTTAATGTGCGGGGATCGCTGGTCGGCGTGGACTCGGTGGGCCTGTTTCCGAGCCTTATCTCTAAACTAAAACTATGGAAATGTCCGTGTGGCTTTAGAAAGTCAAGGGTTTAGATGGACTCCTCCCAACTATTTCCTGTCCAAACACTCGCCCAAATAACCTGGGGGAAATTAAAACAGCAAGACTAATTCTTTTGAGGAATGGCAGGAAAAGGAATCAAAGGGATTCTGATCAGCTCGCAAGGAAGCAGCTGCATAATAACTTGTAGTCAAATGTGTTTGGGAATGGAAAAATACAGGGCTTGGAGTCGCAGTGCACCAGGTTAGATGTCTGTTTCATGGGCTTGTAACAGTAGATGACAGGAGCATCAAAACCCGTGTCCACGATTCCCACCGAGGGTGATGGAAGAAAGGGGACTGAAAGAGGGTGGGCAAGTATTGGGGCAGCACGGTGGCACAACGGAAGAGTTCCTGCCTCACAGCGCCAGAGAACCGTGTTCGACCCCGACTACGGATGCCGTCTGTACGGAGTTTGTACGTTCTTCCGGTGGGTTTTCTCCGAGATTTTCGGTTTCCTCCCACACTCCAAAGACGTACAGGTTTGTAGGTTGATTGGCTTGGTATACATGTAAATTGGCGCTAATGTGTGTAGGACAGTGTTAATGTGCGGGGATCTCTGGTCGATGCGGACTCGACCTGCTAGGGCCTGTTTCAGGTCATAAGTGATAGGAGCAGAATTAGGCCATTCTGCCCATCGTCTATTCCGCCATTCAATCATGGCTGATCTATCTCTCCCTCCTAACCCCATTCTACTGCCTTCTCCCCATAACCTTTGATGCCCTTTAAAGAAAAATTAGATGGACTCGAGGGCCTGAGCTGTCGGGAGAGGTTGTGCAGGCAAGGACTTTATTCCTTGTAGAGCAGGAGGAGGAGATGTATAAAGGTGCACTTGGTGGAGTATAAAATCATGAGGAATTAAGAGGGTGAATGCGCAGAGTCTATTACCCAAGGTAAAGGAATCAAGAGTCAGAGGACATAGGTTTAAGGTAAGGGGGGCAATATTTAATAGGAAGCTGAGGGCAACCTTTTCCGCTCAGAGTGTACTGGGTATGTGGAACAAGCTGCCAGAGGAGGTAGTCGAGGCAGGTTTAATATAAAACATTTAAAAGACACTTGGACAGGAACATGGATAGGAAAGGCCCAGTGGGAGAGGGGCAACTTGGACTAGCTTCGATGGGGCATCTTGGTTGGTGTAGAAGACTTGAGCCCAAGGTCCAGTTTCTGTTCTGTATGACTGCAACCGTAGGACTTCCTTTATTGAGGTTCCAGCCTGGTACTTTGGAAACAATCTCTTCTAGGAATTGTCCAAAAAATGGTTGATCCAAGGACAACATAGACCAATTTCTCCATCACTGCTGCATGGGGAGTGACATAGTTTGATGCCCAAAGAAACCACAACCTTCCCAGGTCAGCATTTTGGTTATTCATTTCTAGAATGTTCCCCATGTTGGGGGAGTCCAGAACCAGGGGTCACAAGTTTAAGAATAAGGGGCTGACTATTTTGGACCGAGATGAGGAAAAACATTTTCACCCACAGTTGTGAATCTGTGGAATTCTCTACCACAGATGGCAGTGGAGGCCAATTCATTGGATGTTTTCAAAAGAGTTAGATTTAGCTCTTTGGGCTAATGGTATCGAGGGATATGGGGAAAAAGCAGGAACGGGATACTGATTTTAGATGATTGATCAGCCATGATCATATTGAATGGTGGTGCTGGCTCGAAGGGCCGATTGGTCTACTCCTGCACCCATTTTTAAAATTTTTCAATGTTTTAGATTAACACAAGCTGAAAGGGTGGACATTTTTCAGTGTAGTATCCACAGTGCAGTACCAAAATATGGCAGACTACATCCAATATATTGTCAATGCCCCAACAACCTGCTCCAGTATTAATAATAAGAATCAGAACTGAAATGAAAATAGAAGTCATTAACTTCTATTCATATTTTTGCTTCTTTTCCCAATAAACCTGGTCACCCAGAGGTTGCTAACCATGGGTCAAGATTCCTTCAGCTTAAATGAGTTCAAGGAGAAACCCCAGCCAAAGCGCCGGTGAAAAAAAGGGACATTTGCCAAGAACACAAAAGGGTTTGCAAGCTGAGATGGGAGGAAGCAATTCAGGGCCTATCTTACAAGTGTCAGCCCCACCAGGCGATGCACAAAACACTTCACCGCACAGTAATCCAACAAAGCATTGGCCCTCAAGGCATAACAACGCACAACGGCACCACATGTTCGTGGAAAGATGACAAAGAGGAGCGCTCTGGGCTTTGCTCAGCGTAGCTTAAAAATAAAATGCACATGGGAGGCATGATACTCGCAGGTGGGGAGAGGGGTTTTAATAGGAGACCTGGCATAGTACTAAGAGATCTTGTGGGAAGACACAAAATCGAAGGGCGACACAAAATGTGGAGTAACTCAGCAGGTCAGGCAGCATCTCAGGAGAGAAGGAATGGGTGACGTTTCGGGTCGAGACCCTTCTTCAGACTGATGTCAGGGAAGGGGGTGGGGCCCACTCATTGAAACGTACAGAATAATGAAAGACATAGACGTACTCCAAAGACGTACAGGTATGTAGGTTAATTGGCTGGGTAAATGTAAAGGTTATCCCTGGTGGGTGTAGGATAGTGTTGGTGTGCGGGGATCACTGGGCGGCACGGACATGGAGGGCCGAAAAGGCCTGTTTCCGGCTGTATATATATGATATGATATGATAGATAGAGTGGATGTGGAGAGGATGTTTCCACTGGTGGGGGAGTCCAGGACCAGAGGTCATAGCCTCAGAATTAAAGGGCGCTCTTTTAGAAAGGAGGTGAGGAGGAACTTCTTTAGTCAGAGGGTAGTTAATGTGTGGAACTCATTGCCACAGAGGGCTGTGGAGGCCAAGTCAGTGGATATTTTCAAGGCAGAGACAGACAGATGCTTGATTGGAAATGGTGTCAAGGGTTATGGGGAGAAAGCAGGAAAATGGGATTAGGAGGCAGGGATCAGCCATGATTGAATGGCGGAGTGGACTAATTCTACTCCTACTCCTATACCACAGCCACATCTGCCACTGTTGCTCTACTCCTATAACTCATGAACTTGTGAAAAGCACAGTTTCAAGACTGATCATCACTGCACATTGGCAATGCTCCTTCCCTTTCAGCGAGTGTTTACCACAGATAGACAAGGCAGCTTTCATGAACAAAACCACAATTACACCTACGTGAAAATCAAGTAAAGGGCTCACAGGTCCGAGAAAGTCGTTTGTCAGGGCTTTAAAAGTCATAATATGCATGTGGTTTACAGGAGTCAGCAACAGGAATGGAATCCAACAAGAGAGTTAGCAATAACAACACGCTGGTCCCTGTCACCAAACCAAATAGTTTAGAACAAGGAGGCATATCTGACACATACTAATTCACCTCAATCCAAAAAAAACAGCTCCCCATCAGTTTAAAACAATTTTGAATATGGTCATTAAACTGTGACCAGAGTTAAGACTAGCTACATGGACTGATAATTCCAAGTACGGGCTGGGGGCTGACGCAAGACTAAACACTATCTTGAATGTCACAGCATCTCCATAGAGATGGACGAGGGGGGGTGTCAAATGGCCCAGGACTAAGGAGGGCCATTTGATCCCCCCCACCTCGTTCAACATTTATGGGGATAGTCCAACTGGGCTTTTTTGCACCCACAGGGCAAAGAAAACACGATTAGAAAGAACCAAGACAGACACAAAATGCTGGAGTATCTCAGCAGGACAGGCAACATCTCTGGAAAGAAGGAATGAATGGGTGACGTTTCGGGTCAAGACCCTTCTTCAGACTCTTAGTTAGACAGTGGTTAAAACTAATACGAGCTGGGCAAAATAAGGACCGTGGTGATACTCATTGCACACAGGGGGATGGAAGACATATTGAATGACCGCTAGGCTGTAAGCCTTGCATTCAGAGGATAGACACAAAACGCTGGAGTAACTCAGCGGGTCAGGCAGCATCCCTGGAGAGAAGGAATGGGTGATGCTTCAGTAGCTGGTAGCATCTCAAACATCCACTTGTACATGGTCACGGCCAGAGTTAGATTTCCAAAGGCAATTTACCTGTCAAGAACTTAACGGCACGCACGATGTGACAAATTCCCACAAACAAGTGATTACTCATCCAGGCATTAAAAAGTAGGAAAGAATCAAAGGAAGATTGTAGCAACTTGGAATCCATTCCACTAGAATGGAAAACTGCACACATTGCTATGTTATTGAAGATGTGCGAAAGATGAGCACAAGGGAATTATGGTCTGAAGAAGGGTCTCGACCCGAAATGTCGCCCATTCATTCTCTCCACTGATGCTGCCTGTCACGTTGAGTTACTCCAGCATTTTGTGTCTCCCTTGGAATTATGGACAAGTTGGCCCAGACTGACTGACATATTCAGCTGTATAGAGCCAGTGTGGATTTGTAATGGTTAGATCATGCTTGAGTAGGGTTACCAACTGTCCCGTATTAGCCAGGACATCCTGTATTTTGGGCTGAATTGTTTTGTCCCGTACGGGACCGCCTTTGTCCCGTATTAGGCCGGTGGGCCGCAGTAGGCCGGGATAGTGCAGGCTAACAGAGTGTGTTCGGGGAGCAGGGCCGAGTGTGTTCGCCAAACGGAGGTTGCGTAGCAACCCGCCTCCCGGCCCGGGCGGCCGCCGTTAGTGGAGCGGGAGCACGTGGCCGCTGGTTTGGTGAGGTCACGTGGGGCGGTGACATCATCTTGTCCCGTATTTGGGAGTGAGATAGTCGGCAACACTCTGCTGGAGATGATGATTGAGGTGATGGCTGAAGAGAGGCATCATCTTTGGACATTATTGAAACAAGGTGTCCAGAGGCCTTGTCATGGAAATATCTCTGCTGGTCTCACAACCATTCATCGTCTTGGTGATGGTGTCAAGTCATGTATCTAAGTCCATCGATAACACCTAGAGTAAATAGCAGGGTAGGATGTGTAAGTGGAAATATTGAACCACGAAAAGGCAGGCACAAAATGCCGGAGTAACTCAGCAGATCAGGCAGCATCTATAGATATCCATTTGCCAGGCTGCCTGACCCACTGAGTTACTCCAGCATTTTGTGTCTCTCCTTGGTAAATCAGCATCTGCCGTTCCTTGTTTCTACATTAAACCATCAAATGTTAATCACCAAAAGTGAATAGGCAAGGCTGGGATAAGTAGATTTCAACATGGCAAAGTTTGAGTGTGACTTTTAAGTATAAAGTACTTGCAAGTTGCGTAGAGCTAGAGTTAGCAGAGACTCAGAAAGACAACACATGGCGAATGGGAGTTTAGTTGAGATACAGCGTGGAAACAGGCCCTTCGGCCCACCGGGTCCACGCCGCCCAGCGATCCCCGCACACCAACACTATCCTACACCCACTAGGGACAATTTCTTTTTTTTACATTTGCCCAGCCAATTAACCTACATACCTGTACGTCTTTGGAGTGACCATACCATAGATTAAAATATCACTAACGTGCAATAAACCAGAAGGACAAATGGTTTGCCATTAGACTGAGAATGAACTGCATGTGTTCATCTTTCTCCTTGACATTTTGTTAATTAGAATTCAATTGCCCTCCAATTTGACCTGGCAGATTTCTACCACCCATCTGGTGAGACTGCAGATTACTGAGATGAGAGCCCAAAGTCCCACGGTATACAGTGAGGACAGGTTACATCTGCTAGAATTCAGAATATATCCAAACATGTCTGAAATTTAGCGTGGATTGAGAGAAAATATTACGGCTGCTTGAGAAGAACGAAGTCTACAATTGGAGCCAGGATTTTCAATGAACAATTCTGAAGAAAACAAAAAAAAACACAAATTCTGATTAAAGAAAAGGTGAAAGATAGTTGCATGAAATTCACTGTTAGTTTGATCTACATCAATGCATGCAATATACGAGATAAGATGGATGAGCTCGTAGCGTTGATAGAAATTGGCAGGTATGATGTTGTGGGCACCATAGAATCATGGCTGAGAGACCATCTCAGTGGGCTCCTACACAGGGAAGCTGGCAGCTACGCATCCAAGGATACACATCCTGAATGTGGAGGAAACAACTGCAGATGCTGGTTTAAATCAAAGGTAGACACAAAATGCTGGGGTAACTCAGTGGGACCGGCAGCATCTCTGGAGAGAAGGAACAGGTGACGTTTCGGTTCGACACCCTTCTTCAGACTACAGGGAGATGGGGTGGGATGGCTCTGTTGGCAAAGAATGAAATCTGAATGGTTTAATCCTGCTCCCATGTCAAGATCTTATAATTTCTGTATAAGAAAATAACTGCAGATGCTGGTACAAATCGAAGGTATTTATTCACAAAAATGCTGGAGTAACTCAGCAGGTCAGGCAGCATCTCAGGAGAGAAGGAATGGGCGACGTTTCGGGTCGAGACCCTTCTTCAGACTGATGTCAGGGGGGCGGGACATAGGAAGGACATAGGTGGAGACAGGATGATAGAAGGAGATCTGGGAAGGGGGAAGACAATCGAGAGCTCAAGTTTGGTTTAGAGATACAGCGCGGAAACAGGCCCTTTGGCCCACCGTGTCCGCACCGACCAGCGATTCCCGCACTTTAACACTATCCTACACCCACTAGGGACAATTTACACATGCACCAAGTCAATTAACCTACAATCCTGTACGTCCTTGGAGAGTGGGAGGAAACCGAAGATCTCGGAGAAAACCCACGCGGTCACGGTGAGATCGTACAAACTCCGTACAGACAGCACCCGTAGTCGGGATGGAACCCGGGTCTCCGGCGTTGCAATAGACAATAGGTGCAGGAGTAGGCCATTCGGCCCTTCGAGCCAGCACCGCCATTCAATGTGATCATGGCTGATCATTCTCAATGAGTACCCCGTTCCTGCTTTCTCCCCATACCCCCTGACTCCGCTATCCTTAAGAGCTCTATCTAGCTCTCTCTTGAATGTATTCAGAGAATTGGCCTCCACTGCCCTCTGAGGCAGAGAATTCCACAGATTCACATCTCTCTGACTGAAAAAGTTTTTCCTCATCTGTTCTAAATGGCCTACCCCTTATTCTTAAACTGTGGCCCCTGGTTCTGGACTCCCCCAACATTGGGAACATGTTTCCTGCCTCTAATGTGTCCAACCTCAAGGCAGCAACTCTACCGCTGCACCACAGTGGCTGCTCAAGTTGCCTATTCCACTCTCACCAAATCTTCCATCACACGCAGACTGTAGCCACCAGACTTGACATGGAAGCAAATGGTTCCAAGAAACGTGAACAGAACAGTGCGTCAGAAAACCCACTGCTCATTGAGATTAAATGGAACACGCAAGTAAATTTTAAAAATATGATCACCACACTTTCAACAGTGCAAAGCGTTTTAAGATGAAATAAATTTCTAGTCTTGAGTACCTAATATACATCAGCAAACAGCAGTCTGTTTTACATCGCTGCTTTAACACTCGTGTTGAAGAGCAGAGCAGCTGCAGAAAGCAAGTTTAATCGAGGACAAAGACTCGTTTAAACACAGGAGGTCCCCTGTTTACAATAGCGTTCCATTCCCGAAGAACTACCCCTGAGATTTCTCTGCAGAAATGTCCACATTCTAGAGCCGCCCTTCACCGTAAATCACTCTGCATTTATTTGCTACAACTCTTCCATTTCACCGAATAATCATCCTACTCTACCCATAATTAAACTAATTGAATATATATATATAAACATACGGTCAATAATGAATGCCATTAAACATTTTAGTCTACTAGCTTGCAAAATGCTTTCACAGTGTGCAGGCGAATGTGCATGGATTGGGATTTTTACAAGTCCAGCCATTCGTGACCCGAGGTGACCCTGTAATAATGAATAAACTGCACTTATTCAAACTACTTTAGGAATTACTCGCCCAGATTTAGTTTAGTTTGGTTTAGAGATACAGCGCGGAAACAGGCCATTCAGCCTGTACGTGTTTGGAGCGTGGGAGGAAACCGAAGATCTCGGAGAAAACCCACAAGGTCACGGGGAGAACGTACAAACTCCGTACAGACAGCGCCCGTAGTCGGGATCGAACCAGGGTCTCCAGCGCCGCAGTGAGACAGCAACTCTACAGCTGCGCCACCTTAGCTGTGGCATTTTATTCTGGTGTGGCAGAACTGGCGTTTCCCTTCTTGGGAGCCCCTTTTAGTCCAGTGCTTTCATGCAGTGCCCCCTTCATCCCAATGTGCAGGCATGCAGACAGTTTCGGCTCTCAATGTCGAGACATTGATTGCACAGCGATTTTCTGCGTCTGAAATTACACACTTCGCTTTGCGCTGCAGCACAAAGACCCAGGATTTTTGTCGCATGCATGCAAGCAAATATACCCTGCGGCCCAGAAGTGGTGGAGTTTAAGTCAAGTCAAGTTTATTTGTCACATACACATACAAGATGTGCAGTGAAATGAAAGTCCACCCACACTGTCCAGCAATAGAGCAATAAAAATAAGTAATTTCACACACAATCACAAACCAACACAAAACAAAAAAAAAGAAACATCCATCACAGTGAGTCTCCTCCAGTCACCTCCTCACTGTGATGGAAGGCCAGAATGTCTTTTCTCTTCCCTTGCCGTCTTCTCCCGCGGTCAGGCTGTTGAAGTTGCCACCTTCCAGGCCGCGCTGGACGGTGAAAGGTTTTCACGTATTTTACATTTTCACGTATTATATAGTTTTGGCCTATGTTATCTTGTTTTCATCATGTCCAATTTTACCCGTCAGTATGGGTGATCTATAGTGTGCTCTTAAACTCCTAATTTTGTCATTGTAAGGTACTTAATTTACAAGGAGAGCATTAATGACCAGAGACCTCCATCTCACTTTTGCACATATTTCTGATTGTGCTCATCTATTGTTTGCTTTTACCGGATTGAATGCAAAACGAAGAATCTCATTGTACCGAGCGAGGTGCATGTGACATAAAGTATTATTGAATCAAGTCTCGGACATGCATGCTTTGGGTAATGCAATTCTTTCCTAAACCTTCAGTGGCAACAGGTACTGAGCAAGTACAAGTAAAAGATGAGACATCTACAAAACTAGACCAGGAGACACAAGGCACTGCAGATGCTGGTACCCTCAGCAAAACACCCAGAGTGCAGGAGGAACTCAGCACGTCAGGCAGTATCCGTGGAGAGGTGATGTTTCAGGTCAGGACCCTTCTTCACACTGCTTTATTAGAGTTATAAATTTTCAACAGATTTGGAGACTTGGACAATCGGTTACCACAGTGAAAGACTGAATGGGGCTCCACTCCCGGGCCAGCACAGTGGTAGAGTTATATAAGAAAATAACTGCAGATGCTGGTACAAATCGATTTATTCACAAAATGCTGGAGTAACTCAGCAGGTCAGGCAGCATCTCGGGAGAAGAGTTGCTGCCTTACAGCGCCAGAGACCAGAGTCCGATCCCGACTACGGGTGCTGTCAGTATGGGCTTTGTACATTCTCTCTGTGGGTTTTTCCCAGGTGCTCAGGTTTCCCCCCACACTCCATAGGTTAGGATAGTACTAGTGTACGGGGTGATCGCTGGTCGGTGCTGACTTTGTGGGCCGAAGGGCCCATGTCCGTGCTATATCTCTAAAGTCTAAAGTCAATGGGGAAGCTGATGAGCATTCACCAGATACTCAAAGTGGAGCTCAGCAAGTTTGGTAGTTCTGCATATCTACCATCCAGACAGTTCCGAAGATTGTCCTCTAAACAATCCCTTCTGCAGGAACAAAAACAACAAGAATGTAGCTGCATGAAATGTAAGGTAATTGCAGGCAATCAGGACAGCCTCTAATCTGCCTTAGCGAACAGCCATTAGCGCACATCTTAGGGACATCTACGCTAAGTGCTCATTAGTTGATGTATCCAGAGACGAGTCCCCAGAAGCAACCCATTTATACCATTAAATATTCCTATTTCAGTTGGGAAGCATTAATCTCATTTTGAGCTGTGTGGGAGATATCTCTGATTCACCAACCAGTGCACAGCACAGTGGGACAGATGGTAGCGCTGCTGCCTCACAGCACCTCGACACCCAGTTCGATCCTGACCTCCGGCGCTGTCTGCAGTTTGCACCTTCTCCCTGTGACCTGCGTGGGTTTTCTCCGGGTGCTCCGGGTTTCCCTCCCACACTCTAAAGACAATAAACATCAGACAATAGGTGCAGGAGGCCATTTGGCCCTTCGAGCCAGCACCGCCATTCAATGTGATCATGGCTGATCATTCTCAATCAGTACCCCGTACCTGCCTTCTCCCCATACCACCTGACTCCGCTATCCTTAAGAGCTCTATCTAACTCTCTCTTGAATGCATTCGGGGAATTGGCCTCCACTGCCTTCTGAGGCAGAGAATTCCACAGATTCACAACTCTGACTGAAAAGGTTTTTCCTCATCTCAGTTCTAAATGGCCTACCCCTTATTCTTAAACTGTGGCCCCTTGTTCTGGACTCCCCCAACATTGGGAACATGTTTCCTGCCTCTAACGTGTCCAACCCCTTAATAATCTTATACGTTTCGATAAGTTCTCCTCTCATCCTTCTAAATTCCAGTAGCGAGAGTGTCGACGTTCTAAATTCCAGTGTATACAAGCCTAGTCGCTCCAATCTTTCAACATACGACAGTCCCGCCATTCTGGGAATTAACCTAGTAAACCTACGCTGCACGCCCTCAATAACAAGAATACCCTTCCTCAAATTTGGAGACCAAAACTGCACACAGTACTCCAGGTGTGGTCTCACTAGGGCCCTGTACAACTGCAGAAGGAACTCTTTGCTCCTAACGTGCAGGTCTGTGGGTTAATTGGCTGCTGTAAATTGTCCCTCGTGTGCAGGGTAGAACTAGTTAGTGTATGGGTGATCTCCGATCCGGTTGGTGCGGACTCGGTGGGCCTAAGGGGCTTGTTTCCGCACTGTCTCCAAAACTAAAACTACCACTAATGTAGCTGCTGGAACGAACAAAACACATTTAAAGAACTTCAACCCGCACTTAAAGTTGTCAAGTAGTCATGAGATGTTGCGTTACAATAGACATCTTAATTGCTTGCATAGAGTTCACTGGTATGACTCACAGCACCAACAAGAATGCCCTTGTCCCCCAGCCAGGTTATTGTTCATTTGGTGGCAATGGTTTCAAGTAATAATATACGTTAGACAAGGTGGACAAATGTGACATTGTGCATTGTGAAATTTACTACACACACCGATTCACACAGTTTATATTCCTGAAATGAACTACCGGCCCCAAAAGAAATCAAATCCTCAACGTGCTCATGCAAGCACGCACGCATGCACGCACAATAAATTATAAGGACACTAGACCATGGAAACACAAGGAGTTGCAGATGCTGAAATCTTGATTAAAACACAAAGTGTTGGAGTAACTCAGCAGATCAGGCAGCATCTCTGGAGAACATCTGAAGAAGGGCCTCGACCCGAAACGTCACCCATTCCTTCTCTCCTGAGATGCTGCCTGACCTGTTGAGTTACTCCAGCATTTTGTGAATAAATATCTCTGGAGAACATGATAGGTGATGACTGAGGAAGGATCCCGACCTGAAATCTGTACACTAAAACTCTCGTTTGTTTGTTTGTTCCTGAACTACAGCCAAAACGGTACTCGATAACGCGACAATGTTAGGCCCACCTTACTCACCGTCGTCCCTTTGGTGCTAATGGAAGAAGTTTCATTGAAATCGGTGTTATATTTTTTAAGTTATTCTCATTTTAAAGTTTAAATCTATCTCCTAGGGAGGGAGGGAGGGAGGGGGTTGAGGGAGTTGCTGCACCAATGCAGGAGAGGTTTAGTACTCGGTCTAGTATCACCTATCAATGTCCTCCAGAGATACTGCCCGGGCCACTGAGTTATTGAGACACTGTTTTCGACAGTGTCTGGATAACTGTGTCTGGAATCTATTCTATTTTTATTTTACACCGACATTTACACCGAGATTCTATTTTACACCGACATTTTCCCAGCTGCTCAAATTTAGCCCGATTTTGAAAAAAGTGTCATGTCAAAATCTTTCTGCTCACATATCCTGCCTGGTTCAGTATTTTCTGCTTATAGCAGATGGTAAATGTTGGAGCACTTAACAGGAGGAACACTATCGAAACACTATCGAACACTATCTTATCGAAACGTATAAGATTATTAAGGGGTTGGACACGTTAGAGGCAGGAAACATGTTCCCAATGTTGGGGGAGTCCAGAACAAGGGGCCACAGTTTAAGAATAAGGGGTAGGCCATTTAGAACTGAGATGAGGAAAAACTTTTTCAGTCAGAGAGTTGTGAATCTGTGGAATTCTCTGCCTCAGAAGGCAGTGGAGGCCAATTCTCTGAATGCATTCAAGAGAGAACAGGATAGAGCTCTTAAGGATAGCAGAGTCAGGGGGTATGGGGAGAAGGCAGGAACGGTGTACTGATTGAGAATGATCAGCCATGATCACATTGAATGGCGGTGCTGGCTCAAAGGGTCGAATGGCCTCCTCCTGCACCTATTGTCTATTGTATACTACAGTTCATTATTTGCCATTACATTTCGCCTTGTGTGGAAGCTTCCTATGTGCAAAACTGGTCGGCACGTTTCCTGCATTCGTCCCTGCCCAGTTAGAAATTCTGCTTGGAGATACAGAATGGAACCTGGGTCTCTGGCGCTGAGAGGCAACGGCTCTACCAGCGTCAACACCGTACCGTGCTGCCCCATTTATCCACGCGTCTTTCCCCCCCAAGAAATCCTACACCAACCTCGCAGGCTGATGACTGAAAGATGAGACGAGAATGTTTATAGTAGACTAAAAGGAAGAGATGTGAGAGTCACTCCACGCCGAGAGATTTTAGGTTGCCAACAGGTGCACAGGTGTGACATTTCTGCTAATTGGGTCTCTTGAGAAACACTTGGATTTTTCTTTAGTTTGATCAAACGACTCAAACTTTCCTGCGAAATTCAGCGAAGACACACGTTCACATTTCCACACCCACCCAACACCACCTGCTTGCGGCTGCCTCCAGACAAGAAAGCTCTCGCTAGCCTGACTGGCTGATTAGACTTTAGACTTCCTTCTCCATGGATTGCCACCTTGTCGTGGTGGAGAAGCTCGTGTGGGTCCTGAGACCCTGCGAGCAATGCCGTCTGGAGCCCATGGCGGAAAGGTCGATGGGGAGGTCCCTGACAAAGAGCGATCCAACCAAGACCTCAACGGTGGAACAGGCGGAGGGAGGATGACGGCTGACTTCAGTGGAGCGTCACAACGGCTGGGAAGGCAGATGGATGAAGGCTGCAGCAGAAAAGGGTCCCCGGTCGTCTTGAACTCCATGCCACTGGAACCTGACCCAGATCTGTCAAGGACCGTGTGGTGGCTGTCTGTGCGCCAGTCTCCCCACGTTAAACAAAGTCACGCACAGGCGTCCTCCGCAGAGAGGACTGTCATACTCGCTTCGAGTGACCGCCGATGCTGATGAGACTTTAGTCCGAGTCACTCCAGGAGCTGCGTTTTGTTTCATGTAGATGTTTGGGTCGAGAGTGAACAACGGTGTTTATTCACTGGTCCTGTCAGTGGATTTAAAAGATGTCCCGAAGGGCTGGCTGGTCTTCGTGCAGTACAACCAGGTGTAGTACAATGCTGTAGGTTAGGTCGAGTCTTAGAAACATGCAGGAAGGCAACATTGCTGATGGCAAAACCTTGCGTTGAGTCAGGCTGAGGTCTGCAGAAGGGTGCCGACCCAAAACATCACCTGCCCGTGTCCTCCAGAGACGCTGCCTGACCCGCCGAGTTACTCCAGCACTCGGTGTTCCACACAAGATTCCAGCATCTGCAGTTCCTTGTCTCCAGGCTGAAATATCGATTGTCAAAATGCTCGCTGACAAACTCGAGCCAGTGTCCGTTTCAACGAGGCATTCGGTTCGCGTCAATGAAATATGGTGGAAAACTCAGACCCCCAAACCCCCTCATCACCATTTTATCAGCAGTTATCCATCCCCCATTTTGTACCATTACTCAGTTCCTGTCGTGTTGCAGTTCCTGTCACAGACTTGCAGAAAGGTCAGCATCTGCTTTCAGCATCTTTCAGCATCTGAAAGGACAGCATCCGCAGTAGACGTAACCTCAAGCTTCCTCTGCACACTTAGTAAATGTGGCCACAACACTGGTCAGAATGGAAATGTTAAGCAATCAAATTACGTGATCGGAAAATTCAATCGTGCAAAGATTGCTATTGAGGGCGTGCAGCGTAGGTTTACTAGGTTAATTCCTGGAATGGCGGGACTGTCATATGTTGAAAGACTGGAGCGACTAGGCTTGTATACACTGGAATTTAGAAGGATGAGAGGAGATCTTATCGAAACGTATAAGATTATTAAGGGGTTGGACACGTTAGAGGCAGGAAACATGTTCCCAATGTTGGGGGAGTCCAGAACCAGGGGCCACAGTTTAAGAATAAGGGGTAGGCCATTTAGAACTGAGATGAGGAAAAACTTTTTCAGTCAGAGAGTTGTGAATCTGTGCAATTCTCTGCCTCAGAAGGCAGTGGAGGCCAATTCTCTGAATGCATTCAAGAGAGAGCTAGATAGAGCTCTTAAGGATAGCGGAATCAGGGGATATGGGGAGAAGGCAGGAACGGGGTACTGATTGAGAATGATCAGCCATTATCACATTGACTGGCGGTGCTGGCTCGAAGGGCCGAATGGCCTCCTCCTGCACCTATTGTCTATTGATACACGTGTGGGTCAATTTGTAAACCTTACGTCCAACAGATACACAAAGATTTAAATGTTATCTCTCTCATGTGCCTAGTCAAGAGTCGGACTGTACACCATGGAAACAGGCCCTTGGGCCCACATTGTCCATGCTGAACTTACTTGGTACACTGAGCTGGTCCTATTTGCCTGCATTTGGCCCAACAATCTTCCTTTCCAGGTATTTATCCAATGTCCTAAGTGGCTAGTATTATGGCTACTCTCAATGGTACTGAGATGAGAAGTTTCATCATGTGGAGGGTGGTGAATCTTTGAACTATATATATATACCCCACAGGCTCAGACATCCAATTCATTTACAACAAATTAATAGATTTCTGGTTATTGATGGAATCGAGGGAGAGGGACAGAAAGCTTGGCACCAGGGTAGATGTGTGGCCATGATCTTAGTGAAAGGCAGAGCCATCTCAAATGGCCTACTGCTCCTATTTCTACATTCCTGCTGTAGATGGATGAAGAAACCAGTTGTTTTACTGCACCCCATATATAGCACACACTGGAGCCACACGGACGGACTGATTTTCAATGTTACGAGATACCAACAGAATGCATTGAAGCAACTTAGGATTTTCTTACACACACATTCCTAAACGCAACTGTGAGCAAGTGGACCATATGGTACTCGAGTAGCTAATACAAATTCCAAAGATATCCATACAAAGCAACAAAAAAAAAGAAAAGAAATATATCCAGCACATGTTGGTCTGCTTCCAGTACACAGATATGTAGGAAGGAACTGCAGATGCTGGTTTATACTGAAGATACAGACACAAGATGCTGGAGTAACTCAGTGGGTCAGGCAGCATCACTGGAGAAAAGAAAATGGCCACGTTTCGGGTTGAAATCCTTCCCAGTCTGAAGAATAAGGGGTAGGCCATTTAGAACTGAGATGAGGAAAAACCTTTTCAGTCAGAGAGTTGTGAATCTGTGGAATTCTCTGCCTCAGAAGGCAGTGGAGGCCAATTCTCTGAATGCATTCAAGAGAGAGCTAGATAGAGCTCGTAAGAATAGGGGGGTATGGGGAGAAATGGGAAGCTCTTAAGAATAGGGGGTATGGGGAGAAAGCAGGAACGGGGTACTGATTGAGAATGATCAGCCATGATCACATTGAATGGCGGTGCTGGCTCGAAGGGCCGAATGGCCTCCTCCTGCACCTATTGTCTATAACCGGAAATGTCACATCTTCCATTTCTCCAGAGATTCTGCCTGACCCTCAGTTAATCCAGCATTTAGTGTCCAATATAGAGATCTTGTCCAAATTTCTAGACAAGAGAGATTTATGGGCTAAACAATTCAAATTGGCTGTAATCCAGCACAGTAAATATGTTGGCTCCAGTCGGGTTTAGAAGTCCTACCCTCTGCCCTTGTGTCTGTCGTTGGTTTGCGAGCTTTGGGATTATATTTGCTGCTGAACCTCACGACAAAGCAGTTAGTAAAACACATGTTGAACCCAGAGTGCATTATGCCACAGCACAAAAGTTATCAATGAAACAGCTTTAAATGTACGCAAGGCAGAGAATCTTTATCGGATTGAAGTCATTGTTTGGCCCAGCAGGGGAAAGGGGTGTTGGGAAGTTTATTTAGCTACACTTGAATGGCCTGTACTATTTCAGGCCTTGGAGAATGGTGGGACTCTGCTTCCAGCAGCTCTCTGAGGGAGAGACTAAAGCACCACAACCCTAAAATTATGTCTTCAGTAAATAGCCCCTGGTTCTAAATTTTCCACACAAGAAAGGGGCTGGCTGTTTCCATCTGAGGGGTAGTTTGGGAAATTAGAGGATTCACTGCAACAGGGCAGGGCAGCAAAATGTGTATTTTAACAAAGAAGGGATGGTGCATTGACTCTAATTAACTACGTAATTTTTTTTCAAAGCAGGCAAAAAGCACAGGGAAAAAAATGTAAGGACTTTATTCTAAATCCACGGAACTTTGATAACAAGATGCAAACACACGTTCGGAGCACCAGACCGCCACTCCACGCTGTTTCTCAAACGCCGCCTTGAAAATAGTTTGAGAAAAAGCGTGGAAACAGGCCCATTTGGCCCACCGAGTAAACGGCGGCACAGTGGCGCAGCGGTAGAGTTGCTGCCTTACAGCGAATGCAGCGCCGGAGACTCAGGTTCGATCCTGACTACAGGCGCCGCCTGGAAGGAGTTTGTACGTTCTCCCCGTGACCTGCGTGGGTTTTCCTCCGAGATCTTCGGTTTCCTCCCACACTCCAAAGACGTACAGGTTTGTAGGTGAATTGACTGGGTAAATGTAAAAATTGTCCCTAGTGGGTGTAGGATAGTGTTAATGTGCGGGGATCGCTGGGCGGTGCGGACATGGTGGGCAGAAGGGCCTGTTTCCGCGCTGTATCTCTAAATCTAAAAAAAATAATCCACACCGACCAGCGATCACCCTGTGCACTAGTTCTAGTCCACATGTCAGGGACAATTTACAGAGGCCAAACCAGCAAGTCTTTGGGTTGTGGGAGAAAACCAGAGCACCTGGACGAAACCCACTGGGAGAACGTACAAACTCCGTATAGACAGCACCCGTAGTCAGGATCGAGCCGGGTCACTGGAGCAGCCAGGCAGCAACTCTACCGCTGCGCCACCCACATCAATAAAATATTGGTGGACTGCGCTTCCACCACCTTTTAAGAGGAACACGGCCCAAAGGATCACAAGACCAAGCTTGGGGATTCAGCTTGTCACTCAGTCCCGCAAGTCTGCTCCACCAAGCAACACCAAAACTGATGGGGTTGTAATTTTAACTTTGCATCGTTGTTTAATCATTCACCCCATTTGTTTACCACAAATCTACCAAGGGCGGGGGTTATGGGGGGGATGGCAGGAGAACGGGGTTTGGAGAGAGAGATAGATCAGCTGTGATTGAATGGCAGAGTAGACTTGATGGGCTGAATGGCCTAATTCTGCTCCTATCACTTATGAACTTGACCAGTACCGTAAGTATTCAAGGACTCTGCTTCTACCAGCCTTCAGAGGGGGGGGGGGGGTCAAAGCATAACAGCCCTAGCTTTCAGTGTGAAGTAGTCAACCACTGGTTCAAAATTTTCCCCCTTAAGAAAACATCCGCTCTGCATCCATGTGTCATGGTCATGCACGTTAAATTAAGTCATCCCTACTCTTTAAAACTTCAAAATGATAGGTGCTGGAGAATTAATGGTACTCCGCACCTGGAGTACTGTGTGCAGTTTTGGTCTCCAAATTTGAGGAAGGATATTCTTGCTATTGAGGGCGTGCAGCATAGTTTACTAGGTTAATTCCCGGAATGGCGGGACTGTCATATGTTGAAAGACTGGAGCGGCCAGGCTTGTATACACTGGAATTTAGAAGGATGAGAGGGCATCTTATCGAAACGTACAAGATTATTAAGGGGTTGGACACGTTAGAGGCAGGAAACATGTTCCCAATGTTGGGGGAGTCCAGAACCAGGGGCCACAGTTTAAGAATAAGGGGTAGGCCATTTAGAACAGAGATGAAGAAAAAGTTTTTCAGTCAGAGAGTTGTGAATCTGTGGAATTCTCTGCCTCAGAAGGCAGTGGAGGCCAATTCTCTAGATAGAGCTCTTAAGGATAGCGGAGTCAGGGGGTATGGGGAGAAGGCAGGAACGGGGTACTGATTGAGAATGATCAGCCATGATCACATTGAATGGCGGTGCTGGCTCGAAGGGCCGAATGGCCTACTCGTGCACCTATTGTCTATTGTCAAAATAAAAATAAATATCTAATCAAATATACATTTGCAAAGTGGCCATGCTTTGTAACTCAACACTCCACAATACGTTTACTCCATTTGTTCAGCAAGAATCTCTCAACCACTGCCTTAAAATATTGAAGAACTGTTTTCACCACCTTCAAGAGGAAGAGTCTAAAGATTCATTGAACCCAAAGCAGCACCTATCCACATTCTCCAGGCATGGTGCCTGACCCGCTGAGTTACTCCAGCACTTTGTGTCTATTTTGTACACCAGCATCTGCAGTTCCTTGGGTCTACACTCCAGGATACTTAATGTTCAGAAGAAAAAGGCAAAGGAGACCAATGGCCCATGAATTAACTAATGAGACCGAGGCAGTGGACAGGAACAATCACAACTCTAAGTCAAACTGAGTAACTTTGACTGGGGCTATGAAACAGAAAACATTGGTAGGATTTCTACACAAGTCCCTAAAACAGTGGCGGTAAGGCAATGCTACGCAAAAATAAAACACAAATCGGGAAATTAGAGGTGCATGTTGCAAGGAAAATACAATGATCAACAGGGCGTTTTATCTACATATAATCAAATGAGGAATTCAAGGAATGTATAACATAGATCAGTAGAGCATAGGAACAGGCCCTGTGGCCCACTATGTCTGTGCCAAACATGATGCCAGGTTAAACTAATCTCCTCTGCCTGCACATGATCCATATGCCATAGAAGAAGGGTCTCAACCCAAAACGTCACCTATTCCTTCTCTCCAGAGATGCTGCTTGTTACTCCAACTTTTTGTGTCCATCTTCTGCCTATCTAAAGAGGTGAGTGTGAGAATACGAATAGCGGCACGGTGGCGCAGCGGTACAGCGCCAGAGGTCCTGGGTTGACTCGGTTCGATCCTGACCTCCGGTGCTATCTATGCGGAGTTTGTACATTCTTCCGGTGACCGCATGGGTTTTCTCCAGGTGCTCTGGTTTCCTCCCACACTCCAATGGTTTGTAGTTTAATTGGCTTCTGTGAGTTGTCCCTAGTGTGTAGTAAATTACTAGTGTACGGATATCGCTGGTCAACACGGACTCGGTCACTGAAGGGCCTGTTTCCATGCTGTATCTTTAAAATAAACTAAAAAATAGAAATGATTTTCTAGATCAATAGTCAATAGTCAAGTTAATCAGTGTGTTGAGGAACCCATAAAGTACACCAAGAAAAGGCTGGTTGATAAATCGGGTTCTTTGTTTACTGTATTGTCGTGTTGTTACTTGCGAGCAGAGTACCAAGGCAAATTCCTTGTATGTGTACATACTTGGCCAATAAAACTTATTCTATTCTATTCTAAGGAGACTTTTAGG
Organism: Rhinoraja longicauda; assembly: GCF_053455715.1. NCBI lineage: Eukaryota > Metazoa > Chordata > Chondrichthyes > Rajiformes > Arhynchobatidae > Rhinoraja > Rhinoraja longicauda. Next base: position 5,241,693 of record NC_135973.1, read on the forward strand.
AACAGTGGTCTGATATTTTATTTCCACCTGAAACCAATGTTTTAAAAATCAGAATAAAGAGTTGGCTATGGTGGACTGGGAAACTACATTAAAACATGTGGGAATGGCTAATATTTAAAAAGACGTGGTATTCAAGGTAAAAACAGAACAGGAAAAGTGGCCCAGCTGGAACTGCTAAGAGAACTTAAAATAACATTATGGAGACAAGGAGACGGCAGATGCTGGAATCTGGAGCCAAAAACAAATTGTTGGGAACCCGCTGAATTCCTCCAGCAGTTCGGGGGTTTTTTTCTTTGCTTAAAATAGTATTGGATCAAAAGGAAATTGTGCATATTGTTGCCAAAAAGGGGGGCTCTCACAGTGGGAAAAATTCTTCAGAATTCAGAGGTGGAAAATGCATTGATGTGGGAAAGTGACACTCTAGAGTAAGTTAGTGTGGGGAGGGGGAAGAAAACAGACTGTGAACTTGTGTGGATGCACAAAGAATAAAAGATTAACACAAGTTTTTCATACAATGCGAGGTAGAAGGAAGGAAAAAAATGGCAGGAGAGAAATTAAACAAACATTTTGTGCGTTCCTTTATGGAAGGAAGATGGAAATTCTGCCAGGATTCGAGAACTGAAAGTCCATCATAAATAAGCACAAGTAAATCTGTTTAAAATTTATCAGATAGATTTATTGGAGTGTTTACAATATCCAAGTGGGAATTGGATGTTTATACAAAGTTCATAAGTAATAGGCTATTCGACCCATCAGGTCTACTCTGCCATTCAATCATGGCTGATCGATCTCTCCCTCTCAACCCCATTCTCCTGCCTTCTCCCCATAACTCCTGACACTCGTACTAATCAAGAATCTGTCAATCTCCACCATAAAAATATATATTGACCTGGCCTCCACAGCCGTCTGTGGCAATGAATTCCACAGATTCACCACCCTCTGACTAAAAAGATTCCTCCTCATCTCCTTCCTGAAGGAACGTCCTTTTATTCTGAGGCTGTGCCCTCTGGTCCTAGACTCTCCCACTAGTGGAAACATCCTCTCCACATCCACTCTATCCAGACCTTTCACTATTCGGAAAGTTTCAACGAGGTCCCACCCCCAACCTTCTGAACGCCAGCGAGTACAGGCCCAGTGCGGTCAAACACTCAGGACCTGCTAAGAGTTTTTAAGGCGATGGTTGTGTAGACAATAAGTGCAATCATTGTTATCTTCCAAAATTCTACAGTTTCTGAATGGTATCTCCGACTTGGAAGGTAGCAAATGTAACTACAGTATTTAGGAAATGAGGAAGGCAGATAATAGAGAACAGGACAATTAGCCCGACATCCATAGCAGGGAAAATCTTGCTAGAACGTACCAAATCAGAATTGATACGAGAACATGTTGATATGAGCTATTAGTAGCCTTCTATAAAAATTGCCACAATGCCTGGATCAGGGGGTATTAGGTACAGTGAGAAGTTGGACAGACATGGAGTTGTTTCCCCTGGAACACCAGAGATAGGAGGGGCATGTGAGAGAAGTAGATGGCATAGATAGGGGAGACAGTCAACACGGTTTTCCCCAGGATGGAAAAATCAAATGTTCGAGGCCATATCTTTAAAGTGAACTAGACCAAGTGGACCCGTTGGGCCCAAACCTCTCCTGCATTGGTGCAGCACCCTCTCCTCCCCTCTTATCCTCCCTTCCCCCCCCCCCCCCCCCCCCCCTTATCCTCCCTCCCTCAGGAACAAACAAACAAGAGTTTTAGTATATAGAAGATGGGGCAAAGTTCAAAGGAGATGTGCAGAGCAAGTGTTTTTTTTTAACACAGGATGGTGTGTACCTGGAACGCGCTGCCAGAGGTAGTGGTTGAGGAAGATACGACAGTGGCAGTCAAGTGATTTTTGGATGGGCATATGGAGATGCAAGGATCGGTGGGATATGGGTTATGTGCAGGCAGATGAGTGTTGGTCTCGACATCAAGTTTGGCACACAGATTGAAAAGTTGAAAAGAGATGAAAAGCCGGAGGTGAGAAAATATCGGGGCCAGCCACAAAAAAATGTCCTTTGTAGCTATCTCCAACAATGTCCTTTGTAGCTATCTATCTTGTATATATATATATATATATATATATATATATATTTGATAGATATAGATATCTATCTATCTTTGATTATAGATATAGATATCTATCTATCTTTGATATATATATATCTTTGATAGATATAGATATCCATCTATCTTTGATATAGATATCTATCTATAAGAAGATAACTGCAGATGCTGGTACAAATCAAAGGTATTTATTCACAACTCAGCAGGTCAGGCAGCATCTCGGGAGAGAAGGAATGGGTGATGTTTCGGGTCGAGACCCTTCTTCAGACTGATCAAAGGGATATCTTAGATATCTATCTATCTTTGTAGCTGGCTTCGAGTGGTAATGGTCTTTTCTCACCTTCAGCTGCCCCCCCCCCCCTTGAAGAGGGGTCCCAACCAAAAAACTTCACCCATCCTTTTTCTCCAGGGATGCTGCCTGACCAGCCGGGTTACTCCAGCACTTTGAGTCTATCTCAGGAAATACAGTCCTTTATTTCAAGACTTCAATACAATGGACATCTTGTTCTAATTACATAGCACATGATGGGGCTACATCTCGAATGTTATGTGCAGGACTGGTTTCCCTGCCAAAATATACCTTTTGTGATTGAGTGAAATGAAATGGTAGTTAACTGCTGGAATAGCAATTTTGTCGTAATTAAGCCAACATCGTCTTTCAAGTATTGAAGAGTGAAAAGTGACCTCACCACTGTAACAACCCCAGTACTGTTTGATTCAGAAAAGACAAGATGTTCATTTAAATGCATGATAGATATTCTTCTTCACTCTGGAAGTGCAGTTACCCAGTAAATATTGACTGAGAGATACATTGATGTAGGGGACTAGAGACAAATGGCACCGAGGTTTGGATTGAGAGAATCTTTGATATGGGGTTACTGTATGAAGTTGGCAAAGGTATCTTTGTCATGATCGTCTTGAACTGTGGAGCAGGTACAATGGGCCAACTGGTCAGTGTTTCATTTTAACGATGCCATCCTCCAGTCAAATAAATCCAAGCTTTAGCACTTTTCATCACCACTACCGATGACCGCACCCTTATTTCTCTTGGGCCAGAACATTTGAATTCACTCCAAACATCGCTGCCCTTCTCTTTCACATACACTCCAAAGACGTACAGGTATGTAGGTTAATTGGCTGGGTAAATGTAAAAATTGTCCCTAGTGGGTGTAGGATAGTGTTAATGTACGGGGATCACTGGGCGGCACGGACTTGGTGGGCCGAAAAGGCCTGTTTCCGGCTGTATATATATGATATGATATGATATACACTTATCAACCTTTTATGTTTCCATGTGCTTGATGGTGGGCAGGAATATGGTATGCTTACTGTTATGGATCTGGACATGGAGCGTAAGAGTCAGGAAGTTGCATTGCAGCTACGTTAATCTTTGGTGAGGCCACATTTGGAGTATTGCGTGCAGTTCAGGTCACCCTCTTCCAGGAAGGATGTGAGGCTTTGAAGAAGGTGGTACAGAAGGTTTATCAGAATGCTCGACAGTTTGGACGGCAGAGGTTAGACTAACTTGGGTAGACACAAAAAGCTGGAGTAACTCAGCGGGACAGGCAGCATCTCTGGAGAGAAGGAATGGGTGACGTTTCAGGTCAAGACCCTTCTTCAGACTCCTAGATTCTTCTCTCCCGAGATGCTGCCTGTCCCACTGAGTTACTCCAGCATTTTGTGTCTACCTTCGATTTAAACCAGCATCTGCAGTTCTTTCCTACTCATTTTGGACTAACTTGGATTGTTATCTCCAAAACATTTGAGGTTGATGGGGAAACCTGATAGAAGTACACAACATTATGAAAGGCATTTACAGCACAAGTAGACAGTCAGAAACTTTTGACCAAGGTGGAAATGTCAAAGAGCAGAAGGCATGTATGTACAGGAAAATAACTGCAGATGCTGGTTTAAATCGAAGGTAGACACAAAATGCTGGAGTAACTCAGCGGGTCAGGCAGCATCTCAGGAGAGAATGAATGGGTGACGTTTCGGATCGAGACCCTTCTTCAGACTGATGAGAGGAGATGTGTGGGGCAAGTTTTGGTTTTGTGCACAGAGTGGTGGGTGCTTGGAAGACGCTGCCAGGGATGGTGATGGAGGTAAATACAATGGTGTCATTTAAGAGATTATTAGATAGGTGCATGGTTATGCAGGGAGTAGAGGGATATGGGTCACATGTAGGCAGAGGAGATTAGTTTAATTTAGCGTGATGTTGGGGATAGGTATTGTGGGCCAAAGGGCCTGTTCCTGTGATGTTCTGTGTGCACACAGCTAACATTCAAAGCCAGGATGGACTCTTATAGCCTCAACATACCAAAGTAATGGAAGAACAATTCTGCAGAGACAATTCACAAGTATATGTAGGAAGGAACTGCTATTGCTGGTTTACACCAAAGATAAGACACAAAAAAACCTGGAGTAACTCAGCGGGTCAGACAGCATCTCTGGCGAAAAGGAATAGGTGACGTTTCGGGTTGAGACCCTTCTTCAGACTGGAGACCCTGAACCCGAAACGTCACCGATTCCTTTTCTCCAGAGATGCTGTCTGACCGGTTGAGCGACTCCAGCTTGCTTGCCTTAAATACAAATCTCATTGTTTTCCTGAATTTGAAAAAACGATTGAAAATTACATTTGAGGAAAACAATACGAAACCCCATGTTGAAAAATAAGGGCGGGTGGAGGGGGAGGGAAGAATCAAAAACATGGGTTCGTGAAATCTCACTTTAAATAGTGAGGACATATTCATAAACCGGAGATTGGATTTTTTGTTGTTGTTGCATTAAAGCAACCGGCGGGATGCAGCAATGAAATGTTGCATATTGATGCTGACTTCATCTCGAACCAACAGGCGCTGATTTGCGTCCGCGGACCCGAAACAGACAGCAACAAAATACTTCCTTCAAGGACACACATCTGGTTTTGTTCGCGATTGACGAGCGAGAGATCGCGTCGGTTTTCCTTCCCCCACCCCCCCCCCCTCTCCCTCCCTCCCCTCTGCACGGCTGAAAAGGGGGTTGTAAATGAGCATGGCTTAGGAAAAGGGGGGATGGGGGGGAGAGGAGGAGGGAGGAAGTGAAGGGGGGGAGGTGGAGGGGGAAGAGGAGGTAGGGGAAGAGGAGGTAGGGGAGGTGGAGGGGGGAGGGGGAAGAGGTGGAGGGGGAAGAGGTGGTGGAGGGGAGAGGGGGAGGAGGGGGAGGGGAGGAGGGGGGGGGGGGGAGGGCGGGCAGGCTCCGTTGTATCTCAGCCTAGACCACGAATCCGAAGCACATTTCGCCGAGTCTATTCTCAAAGGTCCACTCTCTGAATTCAAGCACAGTCCCTTTGTTTGCGTGGCATGCCAAATGTGTTTCTTGGCACCTCTTTAAAAACGACGCCAATTAGCCGGGAGAATTTCAGCGTGCAGTTTATTTACTAAGGCGGAACCCCATTTGAGATTTTAACTCGTTTTCCGGACCGCTTTATAAAAATACGGACTTAACGGGGTTGTGTTTCAGCACCAATGTTTTCAACGCACGCAGAGAGAATATATATATGTGCATTAAATAATTCTGCAGGCGTGGATATGCTCAAATGGTATCCGTTTGGAAGCCCTTTTATTCCACGTCCTCTCCTAAAAAAACCGTGGTGGGGTGGGGGTGGGGTGCTGGCAAGGAATTGCAAGGAAATGTTGGGATTGTTCGCTGCTCAATGCCTGTGTTGTAAAGGGGGACAAAGCAATCGTGGGCAGCTGCAAAGAGACCTCGTTTAATCGCCCCTTATTCACCCTCCCTCCCCCCACCCCTTAAGATATTATGCTGGGGGAATTAAACTGTTGCGTGCAAGCCTGAGGCACTCTTACAAAGTTATCACCACACACATTGCACACAATAGAATCTTGTTTTACACGGGGAGAGGAAGGTCTTGTAAATCAACAAGATGGTGGAATGAGAACTCGGTGGAGCTAACTGACCTTTCCCTTGCCCAGAGTAATTAAATGGGCGACGTTTCTTCTGAAGAAGGGTCTCGACCCGAAACGTCACCCATTCCTTCTCTCCCGAGATGCTGCCTGACCTGCTGAGTTACTGCAGCATTTTGTGAATAAATCGATTTGTACCAGCATCTGCAGTTATTTTCTTATAATTAAATGCAGTTATTTGGAGGGGGGGGGGGGGGGAGGAGGGAGATGTGAAATAGCCGATGGATATTCACGACCAACCCCCCAGGGTCGCTTCCATTCAACAATCCAAAGAGATCTGCATTGGAATGAACATAGAAGCCATATTGCCGACGCACTCCCAGTTGAGCCATACAACTACAGGCAATGTGGTCATCTGGAATTCTTGATATCTTGGGGAAAGGGAACACATTTCATAGATGGTGATGTAAGAAAATAACTGCAGATGCTGGTACAAATCGAAGGTATTTATTCACAAAATGCTGGAGTAACTCAGCAGGTCAGGCAGCATCTCAGGAGAGAAGGAATGGGCGACGTTTCTTCTGAAGAAGGGTCTCGACCCGAAACGTCGCCCATTCCTTCTCTCCTGAGATGCTGCCTGACCTGCTGAGTTACTCCAGCATTTTGTGAATAAATATCATAGATGGTGATGATATATTGAACTTTAAAAAAAACAAAAAAAACTGGAGTTAGCTGGTCAGACAGCATCTCTGGAGGACACGGATAGGTGATGTTTCTGGTGGGGGTCCTTCAGATTGCAGAGAGGGGGAGGGGAGAAGAGGTGGGGTGCGACAAAGCCTGGCAAGTGATAAGATAACAGACACAAAATGCTGGAGTAACTCAGTGGGTCATGCAGCATCTCTGGAGAAAAAGGGGGTGGGTGACGTTTCAGGTCGGGACAGTTCTCCAGAGCAAAGGGGGAGGGGAGGAAGAAAGAACACCTCTTTAAAACTAGCTGGAAGAATTTCAGCATGCGGTTAGCTGCGAGGCGAGACCAGTCGAGATTTAACTCGTGTTTTAACAAACAGTTAACGGGCTGCATTTCGGTATCAAGATTTGTTATGCATTTTCTAAAAATGTAAGCACTTTCAGTCGAAGGGGGGGGGGGGGGGGGAGAGGAGAAACACACAATGAATGTATCAATAGTGGATCATACTGTATATTGGAGGCACAATATATGAACTGGAGATGCTGTTTCATAACAAAATAGACACAAAGTGTTGGAGTAACTCACTGGGTCTCCGAGTTACTCCAGCAGAGTTTTTATTTTACACGTGGATCGTATATTCTCGGTTTCGAAGGCTCACCCGTAGACTGGGGAAGGGGTTGTAGGAATCATCCGCCCAGTCAGTGCTGGCATTAACCCTTTCCTTGAAGATAGACACAAAATGCTGGAGTAAATCTGCGGGACAGGCAGCATCTCTGGGGAGAAGGAATGGATGGGGTCGAGACTGAGGGATTTTGTGTCTATCTTCAGTGTGATCCAGAGTCTGCAGTTCCTTCTTACAACTCGTTTTAAGTCACGTCGTGTGTCGCAGCGGAGTAGAACTACTCTGATAATGTTTGATAACATGAAGACTGCCACTAGCAAATTTTGGGAAAAAGTATGATTACGTGCAGGAAGGAACTGCAGATGCTGGTTTAAACTGAAGATAAGACACAAAATGCTGGAGTAACTTCAGCAGGACAGGCAGCATCTCTGGAGAGGAGGAATGGGTTGAGACCCTTCTTCAAAGGTATGATGGTTGTTGTCTCTTTGGCATGTTGAAATTCTGATGGCATGAACGACAAGATGGATGTGACCTGCTCAATTGCTGCTCAGATATTTAAGAAAATAACTGCAGATGCTGGTACAAATCGAAGGTATTTATTCACAAAATGCTGGAGTAACTCAGCAGGTCAGGCAGCATCTCGGGAGAGAAGGAATGGGTGACGTTTCGGGTCGAGACCCTTCTTCAGTCTGAAGAAATCTTGGAAAAAGTATGATTACGTGCAGGAAGGAACTGCAGATGCTGGTTTAAACTGAAGACAAGACACAAAATGCTGGAGTAACTTCAGCAGGACAGGCAGCATCTCTGGAGAGGAGAAGAGTCTCGACCCGAAACGTCTCCCATTCCTTCTCTCCCGAGATGCTGCCTGACCTGCTGAGTTACTCCAGCATTTTGTGAATAAACACCTCAGATATTTAACGCTGAGTTACTCCAGCATTTTGTGAATAAACACCTCAGATATTTAACGCTGAGTTACTGCAGCATTTTGTGAATAAACACCTCAGATATTTAACGCTGAGTTACTCCAGCATTTTGTGAATAAACACCTGAGATATTGAACGCAAACCCTTACCTTGGCGGATGGAGACGTTCCTGCCGTTGGCTGCCTTGAGGACCACCTGTGGGTAGCTCTGCTCCAACACGAAGAGCTCGTCCTTCACCACCTTGGTGCTTTTGCCAGACTTCATGGTGCCGGTGGGGCCGGAGGGCGCCAGGTACTTGCCGTCGCTGTCACGGAAGGCCACTTTGCCCGACCTGAACTCCAGGGTGTAGCCGGTGGATGGCTCTGGCCTGTCCACCAGCTGCCCGTCGCTGCGGAGCAGGCGGTTGTCGCTGGTCTGTACGCTGTACTTCTGGTCCTGGAAGACCAGGGTGATGAGCGAGTCCAGCCCCCAGGGACAGTCGCGGTCGATGGCGATCTCGTCCCTGGGGCCGCTGAGGTGGGCGTACCTCTTCCTGGTCACGCTGAAGATGTTGGCCTGGGGGTGCATGGCGATGTGGAGGCTCCACTTCTCTGCCGCCCCGATGGTCTGGGCGAAGCACATCAGGCGGTCCTCGGTGCCGCCGAAGTAGCGCCGGTGGGGCTCGGACTGCAGGGACCAGCGGCCGTCGTCGTGGGCCACGATGAGGAAGCGGCAGTCGTCAGCGGGCTCCTCGCTGTCGCACGACACGTTGCCGTCCTTGTCGGCCGCCAGGTATCTCCCGAGGTGGCTCCTGAGGAAGACCGCGCTCGTGTCCTCGCCCTTCTGCTCCAGCGTCCAGATCTGCTTCTTCTTCATGGTGGCGGCCGAGGCGTTGATCTTGAAGCCGAAAGACTCCGCCGTCAGGTACCTCTTGCCGCAGTTGATCAGCCCGAACTGGATCTGCAGGCGGTGGCTGTTGTCGTTGGCCGGCATGGTGGTTGGGGTTGGTGTTGTGTTGTGTTGTGTTGTGTTGAGGTGAGGGGACGATGGGTTGCAGATGCGCTCTGGGCGGCCCGGGACCTTTCCTTTCAGCCTCTTGAGATGTTGATGTGGCCACAGCTCCTTTGTCCGCCTGCAGACCCCCCCTGTTCCAACCAACACACACACACACCACGATGGGACGCGACCTCCTCCACCAAGGCTCTTATACCGCGCCTGACGTAGAGCGGGCGGGCGGGCGGCCGGGCGGGCGGGCGGGCGGCGCCTACAGCAGACCGCCCCGCCCACTCTCTGCTCCCACACCCTCTTCATTCATCCATTCATTCATCCATTCAAGTCAAGTCAAGTTTATTTGTCACATACACATACATACACGATGTGCAGTGAGATGAAAGTGGCAACGCCTGCGGATTGTGCAACAACAACAACAAAAATTACAGTTACAGCATATAAATTATAAGTTAATATAGAGAAGACAAAATTTAGTCCCTGGAGTTATAAAAGTTGACAGTCCTGATGGCCTGTGGGAAGAAACTCCGTCTCATCCTCTCCGTTTTCACAGCGTGACAGGCGGAGGCGTTTGCCTGACCGTAGCAGCTGGAACAGTCCGTTACTGGGGTGGCAGGGGTCCCTCATGATCTTGCTTGCTCTCGATCTGCACCTCCTGATGTATAGGTCCTGCAGGGGGGCGAGTGTAGTTCCCATGGTGCGTTCTGCTGAACGCACTACTCTCTGCGGGGCCTTCCTGTCCTGGGCAGAGCTGTTCCCAAACCAGACTGTGATGTTGCCGGACAGGATGCTCTCTACAGCCCCAGAGTAGAAGCAATGAAGGATCCTCAGAGACACTCTGAATTTCCTCAGCTGTCTAAGGTGGTAAAGGCGCTGCTTTGCCTTACCCACCAGTGCGGCGATGTGCGTTGCCCATGTCAGATCCTCTGTGATGCGGACTCCCAAGTATTTAAAACTGCTCACCCTATCCACAGTAGACCCATTTATCTCCATCCACACACACTCTCTCTCTCTCTCCCTCCCTCACCCTTCCCCTCCCAATAGTAAATTTATTTGTCACATACACATGAATGTGCAGTGAAATGGAAAAATTACCCGCAGTTCAACAATAAGACCAATAAGAATAAGCAATAAAAATGCAATAACACATACAATCATAAACCAACACCAAACAAAAGAAACATCCATCACAGTGAGTCTCCTCCAGTCACCTCCTCACTGTGATGGAAGGCCAGAATGTATTTTTCTCTTCCCCCAGACGCCCTCTGTACCTGTTGAAGTCAAAGAGCACTGCCGACAATCATAGCCCACAACTAAGCAACTCCTGGCTAATTTTAAAGAGGTGCTCTCTCTTCCTCTCCCCCCCCCCCCCCTTTGTTCTGGAGAACTGTCCCGACCTGAAACGTCACCCACCCCCTTTTTTCTCCAGAGATGCTGCATGACCTACTGAGTTACTCCAGCATTTCGTGTCTCTGGCCAGGCGTTGTCGCACCCCCACCTCTTCTCCAGCTCCCCCCCCCCCCCACCCACCCCTATGCAATCTGAAGGACCCCAACCAGAAACATCACCTATCCGTGTCCTCCACAGATGCCGTCTGTGACCAGCTGAGTAACTCCAGTTTTTTGTTTTGTTATAATTTTAAAGTTCAATATATCATCATCATTACCATCTATGAAATGTGTTTCCTTTCCCCAAGATATCAAGAATTCTAGATTCTCCGCCCTGCCCACCAAGTTGCCCCAAATTTGAGGTGAGTAAATGACAATGTTGGGGGGAGTCCAGAACCAGGGGCCACAGGTTAAGAATAAGGGGTAGGCCATTTAGAACGGAGATGAGGAAAAACTTTTTCAGTCAGAGAGTTGTGAATCTGTGGAATTCTCTGCCTCAGAAGGCAGTGGAGGCCAATTCTCTGAATGCATTCAAGAGAGAGCTAGATACAGCTCTTAAGGATAGCGGAGTCAGGGGATATGGGGAGAAGGCAGGAACGGGGTACTGATTGAGAATGATCAGCCATGATCACATTGAATGGTGGTGCTGGCTCGAAGGGCCGAATGGCCTCCTCCTGCACCTATTGTCTATTGTCTAACTGACAAAGACTGGAGATGAAAGGGATGTACCAGGGTGACAAAGTGGACTGAAGCAGACAAAAATAAAAGCTGTCAGATAAGGCAAGAAAGGGAGTGAAAAGTAAAGTCAGAGGGAGGGATGTCGATGGAAGGGGAGGGTGGGGATTTTCAGATTGTACAAGGAGTGTGTAACTGGCAACGTCCAATCAACCTACTGACCCTCCAATATATTTCTGGATAGCTGTTACAATGGTGTTAGAGGTTCAATCAATTGATTGGTGGTATTCATTTTCCCCCTTTTTGTCTGCGTGCTATTTATTTTTCCATGTCGTTAGTTTTGGCTTTTTCTTTGGGATAATTCTCCACCATAAGCCTGTCCATATTAACGGTCGGGAGAAAACACAAAGTGCTGGAGTAACTCAGCGGGTCAGGCAGCATCCCCGGAGAGAAGGAATGGGTGACATTCCAAGTCGAGACCCTTCCTCGGACTGACTATCTGAACTGACTATCAGTCGATCAGCGGGTCAGGCAGCATGCCTGGAGAACATGGATAGGTGACGTTTCCTCAGACTGAAGGGCCTGGCCAACATTTACCCCTCCATCAACGTCACTGAAAGCCCAATCTTTATCCCAATGCAAAACACAAAATGCTGCAGGAACTCAACGGGTCAGGCGGTGTCTTCAGTCCGAAGAAGGGCCTCGACCCGAAACAGCACATATCAATAGACAATAGACAATAGACAATAGGTGCAGGAGGAGGCCATTCGGCCCTTTGAGCCAGCACCACCATTCAATGTGATCATGGCTGATCATTCTCAATCAGTACCCCGTTCCTGCCTTCTCCCCATACCCCCTGACTCCGCTATCCTTAAGAGCTCTATCCAGCTCTCTCTTGAATGCATTCAGAGAATTGGCCTCCACTGCCTTCTGAGGCAGAGAATTCCACAGATTCACAACTCTCTGACTGAAAGAGTTTTTCCTCATCTCTGTTCTAAATGGCCTACCCCTTATTCTTAAACTGTGGCCCCTTGTTCAGGACTCCCCCAACATTGGGAACATGTTTCCTGCCTCTAACGTGTCCAACCCCTTAATAATCTTATACGTTTCGATAAGATCTCCTCTCATCCTTCTAAATTCCAGTGTTCTTCAGAGATGCTGCCTGACCCGCTGAGTTATAGAGTCATAAAGTGATACAGCGTGGAAACAGGCCCTTTGGCCCAACTTGCTGACACCAGCCAACATGTCCCAGCTACACTTGCCCCACCTGCCCGCGTTTGGCCCATATCCCTTCAAACCTGTCCTATCCATGTACCAGTCTGTTTCTTAAATGTTGGGATAGTCTCTGCCTCAGCTACCAGCATGTATCACCCTTTGTGTGGAAAAAGGTACCCCTTTTATTCCTATTAAATCTTTTCACCTTAAACCTATGCCTTCTTGTCCTCGATGTACCTACTCTGTGCATCGACCTGATCTATTCCTCTCAAGATTTTATACACCTCTATAAGATCACCCCTCATCCTCTTGTGCTCCCAGTCTACTCAACCTCTCCCTTTAGCTCCCCCGAGTCCTAGCAACATCTTTATAGAATCTGAAGAAGGGTCTCGACCCGAAACATCACCCATTCCTTCTCTTCAGAGATGCTGCCTGTCCCGCTGAGTTGCTCCAGCTTTTTGTGTCCATCTTCGGTTTGAACCAGCATCTGCAGTTCCTTCTTACACATCTTTGTAAATCTTCTCTGTACCCTTTCCAGCTTGACAACATATTTCCTATAACATGGTACACAGATATGAACACAATACTCCAAATGCGGCCTCACCAACGTCTTATACAACTGCTACTTGACCTCTCAACTTCTAAGATAGATACAAAAAGCTGGAGTAACTCAGCAGGACAGGCAGCAATTTCTATACTCAATACTCTGATGAAGGCCAACGAGCCCAAAGCCTTTTTGACCACCTTATCTACCGGCAACTCCACCTTCAAGGAACCATGTACCTGCACTCCTAGCATCCTCTGCTCGACAACACAGAGCCCTACCATTCAATGTGTAGGTCCTGCCCATGTTAGACACAGAGACACACTGTGTATTTCTTCACACAGAGAGTGGTGAGTCTGTGGAATTCTCTGCCACAGAAGGTAGTTGAGGCCAGTTCATTGGCTATACTTAAGAAGGAGTTAGATGTGGCCCTTTTTGCTAAAGGGATCAGGGGATATGGAGAGAAGGCAGGTACAGACTACTGAGCTGGATGATCAGCCATGATCATATTGAATGGCGGTGCAGGCTCGAAGGGCCGAATGGCCTACTCCTGCACCTATTTTCTATGTTTCTATGTTTCTAGACTTCCCAAAATGCAACACGTCACATTTCTCTGTATTAAATTATCAACCATTCCTCAGCCCATCTGGCTAATCGATCAAGATCCTGCTGCAACTCTTCACTATCTGCAAAACCACCCACTTTTGTATAATCTGCAAACTCCAGCACTTTGTGATTCTTTCCCTGTATTGATGGCAGGTCAGGACTGGTCAATGTCAGTGGTCACAGATGGACATTAAATGTAAGGTAGACACAAAGTGCTGGAGTAACTCAGCGGGACAGGCAGCATCTCTGGAGAGAAGGAATGGGTGATGTTTTGGGGTCGAGACCCTTCTTCAGACTGATCCATTAAACGTAACATTGAGATTACGTCTAAACTCTTTCTCTTCCTTTCAGTTTGTTGCCAATCCTCTTGCCTCATGCTTCCAAAAAGCTGTTTAAGAGATTTTTGTTTTTTGTTTGCCGGTATGTGGGGAAGATGAGGGGGGAGTAGTGAGTCAAGAGTGTTTTATTGTCGTGTGTCCCAGACAGAACAATGAAATTCTTATTTGCAGCAGCACAACAGAATATGTAAACATATTACTCTGTAAACGATATAATAAACAAGAAAAAAAAGTTCAGTATAATATATATTTATATAGACTGAAGAAGGGTCTCGATCTGAAATGTTACATAGATACATAGACAATAGGTGCAGGAGTAGGTCATTCGGCCCTTCGAGCCAGCAATGCCATTCAATGTGATCATGGCTGATCATTCTCAGTACCCCGTTCCTGCCTTCTCCCCATATCCTTTGATTCCGCTAGCCCGAAGAGCTCTATCTAACTATCTTTAGACTGCATCCAATGAATCAGCCTCCACTGCCTTCTGAGGCAGAGAATTCCACAAATTCACAACAATCTGTGTGAAAAAGTTTTTCCTCATCTCAGATCTAAACCCCTTATTCGTACACTGAGACCCCTGGTTCTGGATTCCCTCCAACATCGGGAACATGTTTCCTGCATTTAGCGTGTCAAATCTCTTAATTAATTTTATATGTTTCTATAAGATCCCCTCTCATCCTTCTAAATTCCAGTGATTACAAGCCCAGTCGCTCCATTCTTTCATCATATGTCAGTCCCGCCATCCTGGGAATTAACCTGGTGAACCTACGCTGCACTCCCTCAATAGCAAGAATGTCCTTCCTCAAATTAGGACATATTCCTTTTCTCCAGAGATGCTGTCTGACCCGCTGAGTTACTCCAGCTTTTTGTGTCTATCTTCTATACACACACACACACACACACACACACACACACACACACACACACACACACACACACACACACACACACACACACACACACACACACACACACACACACACACACACACACACATACACACACACACACAGGCATGCATATAAATAAACATATATATATATATATAAGAAAATATTAATGCAGATGCTGGTACAAATCGAAGGTATTTATTCACAAAATCCTGGTGTAACTCAGCAGGTCAGGCAGCATCTCAGGAGAGAAGGAATGGGTGACGTTTCGGGTCCAGACCCTTCTTCAGATGTCTGAAGAAGGGTCTCGACCCGAAACATCACCCATTCCTTCTCTCCTGAGATGCTGCCTGACCTGCTGAGTTACTCCAGCATTTTGTGTATATATATATATATGTTTGTGTGTGTTTATTTGCATATACTGTGTATATGTTTATTTATATGCATATAAACACACAAACACACACAAACACTTAAAACAAACAAATAATAATAGTGCAAAAAGACAAAACCAGTGTCCCCTAGTCTATGTAGTGTAAGAGCATATTTGTGGTTGTAGTGTTTAATAGCCTGATGGTTGTAGGGAAGACGCTGCTCCTGAACCTTGCTGTTGCCGTTTTCAGCTTCCTGTACCTTCTTCCCGATGGCAGGAGTGAAATGAGAGTGTGGCCAGGGTGGCGTGGGTCTCTGATGATGCTGGGCTTGTCATTGCTCGGTATCACAACACCCCCACAACATCACCACACTTCCAGGTGCCGCCACGTAACAGTAACCATTGAGAATAAGCCACCTGCATGCACTGCTGGAGGTACAGCTCTGCCGTTGGCCTCTGAATCTAACCATCTCTGTCCAGAGTTTGTACGTTCTCCCCGTGACCACATGGGTTTTACCCGCGTGCTCCGGTTTCCTGCCATACCCCAAAGACGTGCAGGTTTGTAGGTTAATTTGGCTTTGGTAAAAAGGATTGTAAATTGGCCCTAGTGTGTATGCAGCATAGCG
Organism: Rhinoraja longicauda; assembly: GCF_053455715.1. Lineage (NCBI taxonomy): Eukaryota > Metazoa > Chordata > Chondrichthyes > Rajiformes > Arhynchobatidae > Rhinoraja > Rhinoraja longicauda. The sequence continues at coordinate 5,257,567 of NC_135973.1, forward strand.
CTAGCGTACGGGGTGGTGGCTGGTCGGTGCGGACTCGGTGGGCCGAAGGGCCTGTTTCCGCACTGTATCTTTAAACTAAACTAAATTAAACCAGCATCATAGCACTGGCAAAGTGTAGCACTTGCAGTATCTGTGTCCTCAGGTCTGCATGTCTGCCATGCTCCTGGTGATGGTCCTGAGTCAGAAGACCATGGGTTAAATTTACACTCTGGAGACATGATCAGTCTAAGCTAACACTGCAGTGCAGTACTGAGAGGCATGGTTCCAGACAAAGCTGTCTTTCACATCAGACTAAAAGACTGCATTGTTAATAACCCATTCGCTCAGTTGGGTACATGTGAAAGAATACGTGGCATTATTTTGAAGAAGGGGATGGGAGTCATCGTGGAGGCCTGGCCACAGTTTATGGCTCCCTCAACATCACTGAAACTCCAATCTATATCCCAGTCTCTATCTCCCCTGACTCTCAGTCTGAAGAAGGGTCTCGACCCGAAACCTCAGTGATTCCTTCTCTTCGCAGATGCTGCCTGACCCGCTGAGTTACTCCAGTGTGGAATATTATAAGCTATATATACATATATATATATATATATATATATATATATATATATATATATATATACACAAAATGCTGGAGTAACTCAGCAGGTCAGGCAGCATCTCAGGAGAGAAGGAATCCCCATCCCCATCCCACCCCATCCCCGGGCACTTTCCCCTGCAACTGCAGGAGATGCAACACCTGCCCCTTTACCTCCCCCCTCAACTCCATCCAAGGACCCAAACAGTCTTTCCAGGTGAGACAGAGGTTCACCTGCACCTCCTCCAACCTCATCTATTGCATCCACTGCTCTAGATGTCAACTTCTTTACATCGGCGAAACCAAACGCAGGCTCGGCGATCGCTTCGCTCAACACCTTCGCTCAGTCCGCCTTAACCAACCTGATCTCCCGGTGGCTGAGCACTTCAACTCCTCCTCCCACTCCCAGGCTGACCTTTCTGTCATGGGCCTCCTCCAGTGCCACAGTGAGGCCCACCGGAAATTGGAGGAACAGCACCTCATATTTCGCCTGGGCAGCTTGCAGCATGAACATTGACTTCTCCAACTTTAGATAGTTCCTCTGTCCCTCTCTTCCCCTCCCCTTCCCAAATCTCCCTCTATCTTCCTGTCTCCACCTATATCCTTCCTTTGTCCCGCCCCCCTGACATCAGTCTAAAGAAGGGTCTCGACCCGAAACATCACCCATTCCTTCTCTCCTGAGATTGCTGTCTGACCTGCTGAGTTACTCCAGCATTTTGTGAATAAATACCTTCGATTTGTACCAGTATCTGCAGTTATTTTCTTACATATATATATATAGATACACACACACACACACACACACACACACACACACACACACACACACACACACACACACACACACACACATATAGGTCTGAAGAAAGGTCTCGACCCGAATAATCACCCATTCCTTCTCTCCAGAGAGAAGCCTGGCTATATATATATAGTTATATATATATATATATATATATATATATATATATATATATATATATATACAGTGAGAGAGTCATACAGCATGGAAACAACTTGGCCCAACTTGTCCTCACTGACCAATGCCTCCCATCTACACTAGTACCACCTGCCCGCGTTTGGCCCAAATCCTGCTAAACCTGCCCTATCCATGTACCTGTCCAAATGTTTCTCAAACGTCGCGATAGTCCCTGCCTGGACTACCTCCTCCCGGCAGTGCGTTCCATACATCTTTAATCTATCTTTTATATTCTTACTAAAAGAGTAATCTTTTTGTTTATGCCGAGGATGTTTCAACTGCAGTGCACTTCAACGACCTAAACTGACTTGACACCCTTTTATTCTGTAGTCTGCCATTATTCATTAGTTAATAATCCATTGTCATGCGATAAAAGCCTCAGAATGTGTTAACTCCATCGTCATAAAATCTGAAAATAAGCAGTTGTGTCAACAGTATTTATTGTTATGGCTAGTATTTATCACCATGAGTTGCCTGTCTGAGTGCTGTTTTATAAAGTCGGCTTTGGTGTTTAACGTCTGTTCCGTACTCAGTTGTGGCTTTGGATCATTCACATATGCTCAAGGCCATTGTTCCACATCCTTTTAGTTGGGATCTCACCATTAATTCTCTGCAGCCTCATTTACGCAATTACACACAGATAAATAGACAATAGGTGCAGGAGTAGGCCATCCGGCCCTTCGAGCCAGCACCACCATTCAATGTGATCATGGCTGATCATTCTCAATCAATACCCCGTTCCTGCCTTCTCCCCATACCCCCTGACTCCGCCATTCTTAAGAGCTCTATCTAGCTCTCTCTTGAATGCATTCAGAGAATTGGCCTCCACTGCCATCTGAGGCAGAGAATTCCACAGATTCACAACTCTCTGACTGAAAAAGTTTTTCCTCATCTCAGTTCTAAATGGCCTACCCCTTATTCTTAAACTGTGACCCCTTGTTCTGGACTCCCCCAACATTGGGAACATGTTTCCTGCCTCTAACATGTCCAACCCCTTAATAATCTTATACGTTTCGATAAGATCTCCTCTCATCCTTCTAAATTCCAGTGTATACAAGCCTAGTCGCTCCAGTCTTTCAACATATGACAGTCCCGCCATTCCGGGAATTAACCTAGTAAACCTACACTGCACGCCCTCAATAGCAAGAATATCCTTCCTCAAATTTGGAGACCAAAACTGCACACAGTACTCCAGGTGCGGTCTCACTAGGGCCCTGTACAACTGCAGAAGGACCTCTTTGCTCCTATACTCAACTCCTCTTGTTATGAAGGCCAACATTCCATTGGCTTTCTTCACTGCCACTAGTCTGCCATTCATTCATGGCTGATCTATCTCTCCCTCCTAACCCCGTTCTCCTGCCTTCTCCCCATAACCTCTGACACCCGTACTAATCAAGAATTTATCTATCTCGGCCTTAAAAATATCCACTGACTTTGCCTCCACAGCCTTCTGTGGCAAAGAATTCCACCAATTTACCACCGTCTGACTAAAGAAATTCCTCCTCATCTCCTTCCGAAATGAACGTTCTTTAATTCTGAGGCTATGACCTCTCCACTGATCCACAATTAATAATTAGTAATACTTGGTAAACAGACAAGAATAGTGTTAAACCAAAGTACTGTATGTAGCGTAATGCAAGCAATGTGGGCCATATTTGCGGAGGTTGTGTTGTGGTTAGTGTTGTGCTGTGTGCACGAGTCTAATCACCTTCTCTGTGAAGAAATTACTCCTCAGATCTCTTTTAAATACTTCCCCTCTCACCATAATCCTATCCAGGAGCTCTTGATCATTGTTACTTTTTGCCTATTGTTTATTCATTTGTTCTATTTACCTTCAATAATCTCTCGTCTCCCTTTCCGCTGACTCTCAGTCTGAAGAAGGGTCTTGACCCGAAACGTCACCTATTCCTTTTCCCCAGAAATCTGCCTGACCCGCTGAGTTCTATCTAGTTCTGGACTGTTGTACCCTGGAAAAAGTTTGTGACGGTTCACTTTATCTTTGTCTATTATTATCTCGTATACCTCTAGAAGGTCCTCCCTCAACCTATTGAGCTCCAGGAGAAAGATGTCCTAGTCTATCCAATTTCTCTTTACAACTCAACCCCATGAGTCCTGGTCAAATCCTCATGAATCTTTACTGCTACCCTTCCCAGCTTAATGACATCCTTGTGCAGCATTGTTGCCAGAACTGCACACACAATACTCCAAGCAGGGTTGTTGGGTGGCACGGTGGCGCAGCGGTAGAGTTGCAGCCTCCCAGCGCCAGAGACCTGGGTTCAATCCTGATTACGGGTGCTGTCTGCACGGAGTTTGCACGTTCTCCCTGTGACTGCGTGGGTTTTTCTCCAGGTGCTCCGGTTTCATCTGCATTTTCTCTTGGTACTGCAATTTGGGGAGCAGCCCTCTGCCACAGGGGACAGGTGATTGGGGAGGACCTTGGCAATGGCCATCCTCTGGAGCATGGAGACAGGGTGCAACAGAGGATTGGGACCGGGTCATGTGGCTGGGAGCTGGATTGCAGGTGCTGATGGGAGGTGGACGGGCATGGGGCTGTGGAAGTGGGGAATGGGGCCAGTGTTGGGATGGCAACACTTTGGGGAAATGGGGTCAACTTTGGAATGGGAATATGTCGGGATGGGAATAGTTTGGGCTGGGAAAAGTTTGGGGAATGGGGTCAACTTTTGGATGGGAATATGTCGGGATGGGAATAGTTTGGGCTGGGAATAGTTTGGGAGGGAAATAATTTGGGGAATGGGTTCAACTTTGGAATGGGAATGTTGGGCTGGGAATAGTTTGGGATGGAAATCCTGTGGAATGGAATGGGAATAGTTTGGAATGGGAATAGTTTGTGGAATGGGGTCAACTTTGGGATGGGAAGACTTGGGAATTAGGTCAACTTTCAGATAGAATAATTTTGAGGAATGGGGCCAGGTAAGTGGTCAGAATCCAACAACTGTACTGTAAATGGAATCCAGCTGTGTTGTGTGTGCTGTCTCAGTGGACTTAACTTGTGTTTGGTTAGTGAGTCAGTTAGCGGATTCAATGGTGGCTGTGTGTTTTTAATTTATTCATCAAATATAGTATACCTACTACAACACATTATTTGGGTTTGACTTCCTTCAAAATCTGTTGTCATATCATATCATATCATATCATATCATATCATATCATATCATATCATATCATATCATATCATATCATATCATATATATACAGCCGGAAACAGGCCTTTTCGGCCCTCCAAGTCCGTGCCGCCCAGTGATCCCCGTACATTAACACTGTCCTACACCCACTAGGGACAATTTTTACATTTACATTTACCCAGCCAATTAACCTACATACCTGTACGTCTTTGGAGTGTGGGGGGAAACCGAAGATCTCGGAGAAAACCCACGCAGGTCACGGGGAGAACGTACAAACTCCTTACAGTGCAGCACCCGTAGTCAGGATCGAACCTGAGTCTCCGGCGCTGCATTCGCTGTAAAGCAGCAACTCTACCGCTGCTACCATGCCGTACCGTACCGTGTTGTAATCGGTTCATAAGTATATTGCCGCACACGTTGGTATTATCTGCTTCTCAATACAGCATCTTCAATGGTTCCATGTTTTGGATGAAACGACAAATCAGGGTCCCTGTCCCTGTTCCTCTTTGCTGGGTGCAAACAAATTATTGTCAATACTTTGAAGAAGGATAAAGACTTTACTCTTACGCCCGTGCCAATATAACCATCTGAAGAAGGGTCCCGACTCGAAACGACACCTGTCCATGCCCTCACAAAATGCTGGAGTAACTCAGCAGGTCAGGCAGCATCTCAGTCTGAAGAAGGGTCTCGACCCGCAATGTCGCCCATTCCTTCTCTCCTGAGCTGCTGCCTGACCTGCTGAGTTACTCCTGCATTTTGTGAATAAATACCTTCGATTTGTACCAGCATCTGCAGTTATTTTCTCACACTACCTGTCCATTCCCTGCACATATGCCTCACAGCGCCAGAGACCCAGGTTCGATCCTGACCTCGGGTGGTGAGTTTGTGCACCTCCTCCCTGGGACCGCGTGGGTTCCCTCTGCGTGCTTTGGTTTCCCCCTCCCACGTCTCAAAGATGTGCAGGTTTGTAGGTTGATTGGCCTCTCTAAAATGTCGCTTGTGCGGAGGGAGTGGATGTGAAAGTGGGATAACATGGAACTGGTGTGAACGGATGATTTATGGCCAGCGTGGACTTGGAAACATAGAAACATAGAAAATAGGTGCAGGAGTAGGCCATTCGGCCCTTCGAGCCTGCACCGCCATTCAATATGATCATGGCTGATCATCCAGCTCAGTAACCTGTACCTGCCTTCTCTCCATACCCTCTGGTCCCTTTAGCCACAAGGACCACATCTAACTCCCTCTTAAATATAGCCAACGAACTGGCCTCAACTACCTTCTGTGGCAGAGAGCTGTGGAAGGCCCCGTTTCCATGCTCTACCTCTAAACTAATATCCAGACTGCAACTCGATGTGAAAATGTACATGTTACTCCTTGAATGTTTCGTTCTACGAGCAGCGTTTGGGATTGGCGGCTGTGAACATGAAACATCCTTCTTTGCTGGAATAAACAGGTCCCATTTAGCAATGCATCGAACTCACCAGCTCGGACCATTGCTGGAGCTGTTTATTTACATCTAGAGCAGTTTAGGTTTATGGCGCCTTGCCAAATCAACTCACACAGCAGATGAGACTTGTTTTGATCTTAGAATGAAAGAAAACAAAGGTTCAAAGGTCAGTTTATTGTCACGTGTACCAATTAAGGTACAGTGAAACTCGGATTACCAAACAGCCATACTAACAAAAATGCACCAAAACTCTACAACTACATAAAAGTGAACATCAACATCCACCACAGCGGATTCCCCACAAGGTGACCAGTAACAGGACATGCAGCTGTGCCAGATGCCCACACGCGTACACCTAGTCTACCCAGGTGGCCAGGTTACCAGGGTCATTTGTGATATAGGTGAGTCACGTACGTGGCACAGCGTGAAATAACCTTCAAGATGCAGTGCAATTTAGACAGTTGTCAAGATCTGGAAAGTGTGCAGTGAAGGTTTACTAGAATATTACCAATGATCAGAGAACAATTATGTTAAGGAACTAGAGAATTAGGTGATCAAACTCCACCACTACTTCCTCAGGAGGCAAAGGATATTCGGAAGGGACAACTAAAATGTCACCTATCCATGTTCTCCAGAGATGCTGCCTGACCCGCTGAGTTACTCCAGCACTCTGTGAAACGTCACCTATCCATGTTCTCCAGAGATGCTGCCTGACCCGCTGAGTTACTCCAGCACTCTGTGAAACGTCACCTATGCATGTTCTCCAGGGATGCTGCCTGACCCGCTGAGTTACTCCAGCACTTTTTTTTGGTAAACCAGCATCTGCAGTTCCTTGTGTCTAATATAAAAAAATCCCTGGGAATGGATGAGAAGGCCGGCATGGTGGCGCAGCGGGTAGAGCTGCTGCCTCACAGCGCCAGGGACCCAGGTTTGATCCTGACTACGGATGCTGTCTGTACGGAGTTTGCACGTTCTCCCATGGGTTTTCTCCGGGTGCTCTGGTTTCCTCCCACACTCTGAAGACGTGTGGGTTTGTGGGTTAATTGACTGTGGTAAATTATCCCTGGTGTGCAGGATAGTGCTAATATTTGGGATGTTTGCTGGTCAGGGTGGACTCGATGGGCCAAAGGGCCTGTTTCCACACAAAGGTCTATAAATTGATATCCAATAGCTCCAATTTATATTCATATCCAAAGACTTTGAACTGGTGTTGGTGTCACATTAGCCTTTGGGAAACGACTAATAAGGTTGAATTTCCCCAGATTTAAGACCCTGACATGAATCTGCACAGCTATCCAGAGGGAAAGTTAATAAAATCCCAAATTCGTCACGAGATATGAATGAGCCATTTGTGAAATATGAACAAAATCTGCATCAAACATTTATTGTTGGAGAGAAAATAGTCCCCTCAAATTACCCAACCCACTTCACTCAAGGTACAGGTACCCAATGATGCAAGTCAAGGGCGATTAATGTACTCCCTATGCTCACTCTGATCTCCTCTAACCTACTTGACCTTGTTTGAAGTTTGCTCCAGGCTAATATAAATGCTCCAATAGTTCAAAAGGTGCACAAAGCCTTTGTGTTTCGTGAGTTAAGGTTCTCAGCCCGGTTAAATCCCAGGGTTTAGTTTCCTTAGGCTCGTTTAAATCCGACAATTCAATTCCCTGGAATCTATAAGGAACAGGGGCTGAAAGCAAAAGGGATCAAAAGGAAATGGAATTATTGATGATCGAATCTGCACTTCTCCAGTGGGGATGCCTTCTCAGCATGGACCTGTTCCTTGAGGTATCATGAGGTGACCACGTGCCCCAAGATTTTGTAATTCAAAAACAGGGATGTAATGTTGGAAGAAGACGGCAGGGGAAGAGAAAAGACATTGTGGCCTTCCATCACAGTGAGGAGATGACTGGAGGAGACTCACTGTGATGGATGTTTATTTTGTTTGGTGTTGGTTTATGATTGTATGTGTTATTGCATATTTTTATTGCTTATTTTTATTGGTCTTATTGTTGAACTGCGGGTAATTTTTCATTTCACTGCACATTTATGTGTATGTGACAAATAAATTGACTATTGACTATTGAGGCTCCACAAGGCGTTGGTAAGGCCGCATTTAAAATATTGTGAGTAATTTGGGGCACCATATCTGAGGAGGGATGTGCTGGCTCTGGAGAGGGTCCAGAGGAGGTTTACAAGAACCATCCCAGGAATGTGTAGGTTAACATATGATGAGCGTTTGTCGGCACTGGGCCTGTACTCGCTGGAGTTCAGAAAAATGAGGGGGGGGACCTCATTGTAACAAACAGAAGGTATGTTAGAGTGAATGTGGAGAGGATGTTTCCACTAGCGGGAGAGTCTAGAACTGGAGGTCACAGCCTCAGAATTAAAGGATGTTCTTTTCGGAAGGAGGTGAGGAGAAATGTCTTTAGTCAGAGGGTGGTGAATCTGTGGAACTCTTTGCCGCAGAAGGCTGTGGTGGCCAAGCCAGTTATATTTTTAAGGCTGAGATAGATAGATTATTGATTAGTACGGTTGTCAGAGGTTATGGGGAGAAGGCAGGAGAATGGGGTTTGGAAGGGATGGGATTTAGAGCTGCTGCCTTACAGCGCAAGGGACCCTGGTTCAATCCTGACTATGGGTGCTGTCTGGACGGAGTCCGTATGTTCTCTCTGTGACCGCGTGGGTTTTCTCTGGGTCCTCCCTCCAAAGAGGTACAAGCTTGTAGGTTAATTGGCTTCAGTAAAAAAAATGTAAATTGTCCCCAGTGTGTAGGATAATATTAGTGGGCTGAAGGGCCTGTTTCCACGTTGTATCTCTGGTCTAAAGGAGGTAGTTGAGGCAGGTAATGTAATAGTATTTAAAAGACAATTGGATAGGTGCGTGGATAGGGGCATGGGTCAAGCACTGGCAAGTGGGACTAGCTTAGGTGAGGTATTTTGGTTGGCATGGATGAGGTGGGCCGAAGGGCCTGTTTCCGCGCTGTATGACTGTGACTATTCCAGCTGTACCAAAGGTGGCAACTGACGTCACGTGAATGTATGCGGTGAAAACCAAAAACAGTGGAAATGCTGAGCAAGAGAGGTGTATTTTACTAAATATACCTTGGCATCTAACAAGAAGGAAGAAAGGTGCCAACCTAAATTAAGGTGAAAATACCAACAGAGTGAAAAGAGGAAATATCTTGTGTGAGAGCAGAATTTCCATTAATTTCCAAGCCCTGTGGGGGTCGACGTGCTGGGTTTGAAAGGCCAATAAGTGGTAATCTCAGGTTTTGATATAAATGGATAGTGAATAAATCAAGCAGTCCATTAATAACATTTATGCATTATTCAATCAGCGGCGCTCATATATTTCTGCTGCAGCATGACAAAGGATTAATATCTAATGTTGAATGCCAAGGGGAATATATGCAACTATTAATCACAGCCTGCATAGTGTGAGGAAAGGACTTGGTGCGTTGCATAGCAAGGAGAACGTCGGTTAGATGGGGAAGGATAATAAGTTTGTAGTTTAATCTCGGAGTTCAGAGGATATCGTAAAGCATGACAGGAAAGGTCATGTGCAAACTCACGATCTGAAATCACACTGCACACAGGCTACCTTCTCTGAATCTAGATTTTACTGTAGACTTCAGAGATACAGATACAGGCGGAAACAGGCCCTACGGGCCCACCGAGTCCGCGTTGATCAGCGATCACCGTGTACACTAACCTACACACAACTAGCGACAATTTTACAACTTGCCAAAGATCAATCAGCCCACAAATCTGTACGTCTTTGGAGTGTCGGAGCACCCGGAGAAAACCCATGTGGAACGTGCAAACTCCGTACAGACAGCACCCGTAGTCGGGATCGATCCAGGGTCTCTGGCGGTGTAAGGCAATATTACCGTTGCACCAATGTACCGCCTGATTACAGAGTTTGCATAAATATAATGCATTTCCAACTCTCCCACAAATATTCCATGGCATTCTGCAAACAATGAATTGTTTAGAAGTGCAGATACTATTTTACAATTTTATTACCATCTGTGGAATGACTAGCATTTTATTTTGCCATTCTTTGCTTAGTTTACAAAACAATACAATACAATATATCTTTATTGTCACTGTACAGGGGTACAACGAGATTGGGAATGCGCCTCCCATACGATGTAATAAATTAATTAGCTCGTCAGTATTAATTTAAACAACCCAATGAAATAAATTAGAACAGTTTTAAAACAGAATAAAGTGCAAGTAGATCTGTGCCGGTTCGCTGTGCGATGTGACCATCCGGCTCAGCAGGACCGGTTCATAGCAGCTATGGCCCTGGGGATGAAGCTGTTCCTGAGTCTGGAGGTGCGGGCGTAGAAGGCCTTGTATCGTCTGCCCGATGGTAGAAGTTCGAACAGACTGTTGCAGGGGTCTGAAGAGTCTTTGTGGATGCTGGTGGCTTTTCTGAGGCATCGTGTGTTGTAGATGCCCTCCAAGGCTGGTAGCTGTGTTCCGATGGTCCTCTGAGCTCTATGGACTACCCGCTGAAGAGCTTTCCTCTCTGCCTCCGTGCAGCTGAGGTACCACACAGGGATGCCATGTGTTAGGATGCTCTCTATGGTGCAGCGGTAGAAGGTCGTCAGCAGCTATTGGGGTAGACCAGACTTCTTCAGTGTTCTTAGGTAGAACAGTCGTTGCTGTGCCTTCTTGACCAGCGCAGCAGTGTTATTGGACCATGTGAGGTCCTCCGAAATGTGAGTGCCCAGAAACTTGAAACTGGACACTCTCTCCACACTGTCCCCGTTGATAAAGATCGGGGCGTATTCCCCGTTGTGTGACCTAGGGAAGTTGATGATCAGCTCCTTGGTCTTGGTGGTATTTAGGGACAGGTTGTTATCAGAGCACCAGTCCGCCAGGTTCTGCACCTCCGCTCTGTAGTTTGTTTCATCACCGTTGGTAATCAGCCCAATCACTGTTGTGTCGTCTGCAAACATGACAATGGTGTTGGTGGCGAATGCAGGAACACAGTTGTGTGTGAATAGGGAGTAGAGCATGGGGCTCAGAACACAGCCCTGTGGTGTGCCAGTACTCAGGGTGATAATGGAGGACAGATGCGGGCCCATTCTCACTGCCTGCTGTCACTCCAGCAGTGTAGAGATACAGCATAGAAACATGCTCTTCGGCCCACCGAGTCCGCAGTGACCGTTGATCACCCATTCACACCAGTTCTATGTTACCCCCCCTCTCTCATCCAATCCCTACACACTCGAGGCAATTTACAGAAGCCAATTAACCTACAAACCTGCACGTCTTTGGGATGTGGGAGGAAACCGGAGGAAACCCACGCGGTCTGGAAGAAAACATGCAAACTCCGTGCAGACAGCACCTGCAGTCAGGATCGAACCCGGGTTTCCAACGCTTTGAGGCAGCAGCTCTACCGCCGCGCCACCGTGCAGCTGATCTTTGTACAGTCAACGTCACTGATGCTGGGTTTTTAAAAATATTGTGCAGATTAATATTAAAACTGCTCTGTTAATGGCAGGATCCCTGGGCAGCAAGGAGGTGAATAAACCAACTGATCTGTTTGAGATGGTTTGGGGAATAACAATAGGTTTGTAAGTTAAGGGCGGCACGGTGGCGCAGCGGTAGAGTTGCTGCCTTACAGCGAATGCAGCGTCGGAGACTCAGGTTCGATCCCGACTACGGGCGCCGTCTGTACGGAGTTTGTGCGTTCTCCCCGTGACCTGCGTGGGTTTTCTCCGAGATCTTCGGTTTCCTCCCACACTCCAAAGACGTGCAGGTTTGTAGGTCAATGGACTTGGTGAATGTAAAAAGAATTGTCCCTAGTGGGTGTAGGATAGTGTTAGTGTGCGGGGATCGCTGGGCGGCGCGGACCCGGTGGGCCGAAGGGCCTGTTTCCACACTGTATCTCTAAACTAAACTAAACTAAACTAAATAGGTTATGGGAACTTTGTTCCTATTTGGATTGTGCCATTGGAATGCTGATGTCTGGCGAAACAGCTGAGACATGAACGTAAACTGGGTTTGATCATTGGGAAACGCCATCATAAATTTGAGACCTGCAATAACGATAGTTGACTGAACTCCGAGATCGTACAATCTGTAGGGAAAAGAGTGGGATGTGAAAGCTCCTTTGCACTTCCATAAATCACCGCGGCCAGCCCAGGTTCACTCCCTGACCTCTGCAGAGGTGGAAAGAAAGTCATATCATATCATATCATATATCTACAGCCAGAAACAGGCCTTTTCGGCCCTCCAAGTCCGTGCCGCCCAGTGATCCCCGTACATTAACACTATCCTACACCCACTAGGGCCATTTTTTACATTTACCCAGCCAATTAACCTACATACCTGTACGTCTTTGGAGTGTGGGAGGAAACCGAAGATCTCGGAGAAAACCCACGCAGGTCACGGGGAGAACGTACAAACTCCTTACAGTGCAGCACCCGTAGTCAGGATCGAACCTGTGTCTCCGGCGCTGCATTCGCTGTAAAGCAGCAACTCTATCGCTGCGCTACCGTGCCGCCCTTCTTGTCCATTCTTGTCTTTGTGCCGTATGTTCATGACCTCAGTGTCCCACAGGCAATGAAGTTCTTTTGATGTGTAGGAAAGAATTGCAGATGCTGGTTTAAATCGAAGGCCGACACAAAATGCTGGAGTAACTCAGCAGGTCAGGCAGCATCTCGGGAGAGAAGGAATGGCCGGCGTTTCGGGGAAACGTCACCCATTCCTTCTCTCCTGAGATGCTGCCTGACCCGTTGAGTTACTCCAGCATTTTGTGTCCACCTCTTTTGATGTATAGTTGCTTTTAATAATTGGATACCCAGCCAGGATGGCCAATTGGATACCCAGCCAGGACACGGGTCACGAAAGAAAAATCATCAGGGAATTAAACTAATGTTTTCTTTTTGTTTCCTTTGAATGCCTTTGTTTGTCATGAAAAATATTCAAGAGTTAAGAGTGTTTAAGTGTCACACGTGCATGAAAAGGAACAATGAAATTCTTACTCGCTGCAGGTTTACCGACACATTAACGCAATAATGCAAATGCGACAATCATTAATACGAGAAATGAATAACCGGTGGGTGAATTGGCCTCTGTAAATTAGCCCCTTGTGTGTAGGGAGTGGATGGGAAAGTGGGATAACATAGAACTGGTGTAAACAGGTGATCACTGGGCAATTTGAACTAGCTGGCATCTCTAAGCTAAACTAAACTAAACTAAAGTGGGCCAAAGGATCCATACTGTATCTTTGTACTGAACGAAACTAGACTATCATAGTGCAAAAAGTCTGGAGTGCAACTTAAACGTTCTGTAGGTTGTCTATTGTCTATTGATAGTCATCATTACTCTAGCATTCTTTACTCAGGATTCATGATTTCAAGATCAATTTATTGTCAAACGTACCAATTAAGGTACAGTGACATTTGAGTTCTTGGTTCTTGGTCCTCCAAAATATTCCAAATGGAATTTAAACTGGAGGTGGCGGAGTATGGACTTAAGCAAGAAGGCTTCTTGGAGAAAAAGAGCTGCCTGTAATTTAGTTGCGTCCGGTTGAGTAACCATTGTTGTTGTTCGTCATTCGGGTTTGAAGATGACCATGACTTCACTTTGTATCTTCACTTTGTATCTGTATGTAACCATACAGATTAGAGATATTCCAGATGAGAGTCATGGTTACAAGACCATGTCAAATCCGCATCATTGTCTCTTACAGATGGATGGATGGATGCCAACAACAGTCAAAGGTCACACCGCCTGGAGAAAGACACTTTGGCTCACCAGATCCATCTCACCCACTGACCATCAATCACCATATGTACTAATCCGACAGTAATTTAATTTTTTTTAATTCTCCACACTTTCTCGTCAACTCCTTGCAGATTCCACCACTCCCCTCCACTCCGAGGGCAATTTAGACGAGCCATTTCGCCTCCCAACCGTATGTCTTTGGGAAGAAAAAACCCTTCTTCAGACTCAATTGCTGGATGTAGCCCAGTCAGTCTCTTACCTTTCTGAAGAAGGGTTCCGACCCAAAACGTCACCTATTCCTTTTTCTCCAGAGATGCCGCCTGACCCGCTGAGTTACTCCAGCACTTTGCATCTATCTTCAATAGTAATGCGATCTTTGCCACCCAGATTGTTTTAATCAACTGAAACGAAATAGTCCATCCGCCGTGGTGGAATTGAAACTCATTGCTCTCCGTAAGTATGTAGGCCCCTGTACACTGGGCCTGTAACTTAACTCTCGTGGGTTCAAGGCGAGAGGGAAGCATAAAGAAGCTTTTAAACAGCATGTCCAATTCTGTCTCAGTTCGGTCGTAAAGAATAACTCGAGAGTCTGAAACCTTTCCAACTGGCTCCCACCCTAAAGAAAGACGCAAAAAAAGCTGGAGTTACTCGGCGGGTCAGGCAGCATCTCCGGGAAAAGGAATGGGTGACGTTTACCACTGAGAGAGTTAGACATAGCTCTTGGGGCTAACGGAATCAAGGGGGATATGGGGAGAAAGCGGGAACGGGGAACTGATTTTAGATGGTCAGCCATGATCATGTTGAATGGCGGTGCTGGCTCGAAGGGCCAAATGGCCTCCTCCTGGCGGGACTGTCATATGTTGAAAGACTGGAGCGACTTGGCTTGTATACACTGGAATTTAAAAGGATGAGAGGAAATCTTATCGAAACGTATAAGATTATTAAGGGGTTGGACACATTAGAGGCAGGAAACATGTTCCCAATGTTGGGGGAGTCCAGAACCAGGGGCCACAGTTTAAGAATAAGGGGTAGGCCATTTAGAACTGAGATGAGGAAAAACTTTTTCAGTCAGAGAGTTGTGAATCTGTGGAATTCACTGCCTCGGAAGGCAGTGGAGACCAATTCTCTGAATGCATTCAAGAGAGAGCTGGATAGAGCTCTTAAGGATAGCGGAGTCAGGGGGTACGGGGAGAAGGTAGGAACGGGGTACTGATTGAGAATGATCAGCCATGATCACATTGAATGGCGGTGCTGGCTCGAAGGGCCGAATGGCCTACTCCTGCACCTATTGTCTATTGTCCTGCACCGATTTTCTACGTTTCCACGTTTTTCTACGATTCTCCTGTTCGCAGAACACGAACTGTGTCAAATAAAAGCTCGTGTTTGCCGCAAATCTACTATTTTTGCGGGGTCTTTACAGGCTGATGACAATAAAGAGTGGACATAAACATCCTGTGGGAACAGATGGTGCTTCAGTGGCCTGCTTGTGTTCAGGGGCCCTCGGCACAAAGGAAGGATGTTTGACAAAGTACTGAGTGAATGGGTTTCTGGTGCCTCCCACATAAGCCGTTGCTTTCAGAGGAGAGAGACTGATAATTGATGGGAGGAGATAAAAGAGTGGACTGATCCATATCATTAAAGTTTCAGTCGAATCTGCTTCCCTTCAGTGTGTCCCAGTCATGTTCTGTTTTGTTGAATTGTTAAGGAGCAGATTGCGATTCAGATTAGTTTATTGTCGTATACACCAGGGCGCAATAAAGTTACTTGTTGATATGAAGCTGATAGAGTACACAGCATACATAATGATAGAAGCATCTAGAAATACAACAAGGACTTCTTCCCCCCTTCCTCATTCATAGAAAACATAAGCAATAGACAATAGACAATAGGTGCAGGAGGAGGCCATTCGGCCCTTCGAGCCAGCACCGCCATTCAATGTGATCATGGCTGATCATTCTCAATCAGTACCCCGTTCCTGCCTTCTCCCCATACCCCCTGACTCCGCTATCCTTAAGAGCTCCATCTAGCTCTCTCTTGAATGCATTCAGAGAATTGGCCTCCACCGTCTTCTGAGGCAGAGAATTCCACAGATTCATAACTCTCTGACTGAAAAAGTTTTTCCTCATCTCAGTTCTAAATGGCCTACCCCTTATTCTTAAACTTTGGCCCCTTGTTCTGGACTCCCCCAACATTGGGAACATGTTTCCTGCCTCTAACGTGTCCAACCCCTTAATAATCTTATACGTTTCGATAAGATCTCCTCTCATCCTTCTAGGAAATAGGTGCAGGAGGAGGCCATTTGGCCCTTCGAGCCAGCACCGCCATTTAATGTGATCATGGCTGATCATTCTCAATCAATACCCCGTTCCTGCCTTCTCCCCATACCCCTCGACTCCGCTATCCTTAAGAGCTCTATCTAGCTCTCTCTTGAATGCATTCAGAGAATTAGCCTCCACTGCCTTCTGAGGCAGAGAATTCCACAGATACGTATTGTCCCGTATTAGTACGGTTGCCAACTTCCTCACTCCCAAAGAAGGGACAAAGGATGACATCACCGCCCCCGCGCTCCCACGTGACCTCACCCAGCCAGCGGCCACGTGCTTCCCGCTCCACCAATGGCGGCCGCCCGAGCCGGGCGGCCGCCATTGGTGGACGGGAGCACGGGGCCACCGGCTGGGGGAGTCACCGTGTCCCGTATTTGGGAAGTGAGGAAGTTGGCAACCCTAGGTGGAGGAAAGCTGGAAGAGAGGTGGGGGCGGCCGACACACCTGCCACCTTCAACGTGATCCCACCACGGGTCACACCTTGCCATCCCTCCTCCCTCACATCCATCCAGGGACCCCAGCAGTCCCTCCAGATGAGACAGAGGTTCACATTAAACGGCCAACAGTTCCATTGTTGACGTCATTGTATACCCCGAGGGTGAAAATACATTGTTATGGGTGCAGGAGACATTCTGAACAGAATTCCATCTGTTCTACATATCTGGGTCCACACCTGGAACAGCGGATAACAGTAGGTACCGCACTTAATCCTCCGACATTTCCGCCACCTCCAACGGGATCCCACCACTGGCCGCATCTTCCCATCTCCACCCCTTTCCGCTTTCTGAGGAGACCATCCCCTCCCCCACCCCCCGCAACTCCCTGGTCAACTCGCTCCCTTCCCACCCAAACCACCACCTCCCCAGGTACTTTCCACTACAACCGCAGGAGATGCAACACATCCCTATGCCTCCCCCCTCTACTCTGTCCAAGGACCCCAACAGTTTTTTTTAGGTGTGGCAGAGGTTCACTTGCACATCCTCCAACCTCATCTACTGTATCTACTGTTCCAGATGTGGACTCCTGTGTATCGTTTCGCTGAACACCTCCGCTCAGTCTGCCTTAACCTACCTGATCTCCCGGTTGCTCAGCACTTCAACTCCCCCTCCCATTCCCACACTGACCTTTCTGTCCTGGGCCTCTTCCATTGTCAGAGTGAGGCCCATTTGAAATTGGGGGATCAGCACCTCATATTTCACTTGGGCAGCTTACACCCCAGCGGTATGAACATTGACTTCTCTAACTTAAAGTAACCCTTGCTTCCCCTCTCTCTCCATCCCCCCCCCCTTCCCAGTTCTCCGACCAGTCTCTGACTGCATTTTTATATCTGTTTGCTTTGTTTTTGTTACCTTCTCCCAGGTTAACAATGATCTATTCTACATTTCCCCTGATCTCCTTTCCCTTTGTCCTATTTTCACACCTTACACTTCCTCATCTCTGTATCTCCCTCTCCCCTGACATCAGTCTGAAGAAGGGTCTCGACCCGAAACGTCACCCATTCCTTCTCTCCAGTGATGCTGCCTGTCCCGCTGAGTTACTCCAGCATTTTGTGAATAAATACCTGCGATTTGTGCCAGCATCTGCAGTTATTTTGTTACAAAAAATCATATCATATCTTTATAACAGTTTAGTTTATTGTCACGTGTACTGAGGTGCAGTGATAAAGCTTTTGTTGCGTGTTATCCAGTCAGCGGAAAGACAGCACATGATTACAATCGATCCGTTTACAGTGCACAACTTGCAGCGTGAAGCTTTTTTATACTTCTGGTTCTGGCGCTAATGATCTTAAATCATGCCTTCATGCAGAAGGTTGGACTGCAGCGGGATTATAACGCAGGATGCAGTGAAACTGTGCCGTGCTGGGAATTAGTTGGGACTGGGGAACTGATACCTGCTTTCAGGACGAGCAGACTGATTCTCGGCCAAAGACCACAAAGCTTCTCAGACACGCCTTTTGTAAAAACAAAGGGCTCAATTTTAATCCAGCTCTGATTAATACTGCGGTGCTATTTCCCAGTCACACCCAGTAACTGTCTCGTCCAAAGCCACAAAACGCTGGAACCACAAAGCAGGTCAGGCAGCATCTGTGGAAAGAGAAACAGCGTTAACCTTTCAGGTCAAAGAGATTTGGACAGAACAGGGACAGAAAGGACCCAAAATGGCGGCGCTGCCGGCTTACCTGCGGTCCGTTTGTCTTTGTGCTTTTGTTGTTGTTTTTTTGTCTTAATTGTAGTGTTTAGATGGGATGTAGTGTTATTTGTGGTTGTGTACTATGTGTGGGGGGGAGAACTGTAAAATTGTCTCTTCCGAACGGAGACCCAACCTTTGTTTTCTGGGCCGTGTCACCGTTCCCGCTGCGGCCTACCATCGGCCAAACACCTGGAGCTGGCGGCTTCCACCTGGGACCACCTGGGCTCTGGTTCGCAGAGCCCGCGGACCGGACTTACCATGTGCGGAGTTGGCTGCCTTCGGATGCTGTGGTGGTGCTGCGGGAGCGGCTGCGACTCGCCTTCGGAGGCTCCGGAGGCTCCGGAGGCTTCTTCGGCCGCGGGCCGCGTGGTATCGGAAGCTCGCAGGCCCTGCCCTGGGTGGGGGCCGACATCGGGAGCTCCGGCAGCGGTAGCGTCTTCGCCCGCCCCAGATCGCGGGGCTTGGGTTGGCCCGCCGCGGACCTTTCACCGTCTGGCACGGCCTGGAATAGGCCGCGGGATTTTCTCTGCCCGGCGGGGGCTTCAATGTCGGGAGCCCCGACTGCCCCGACGTGCAGCGGCAGCGTCTTCGCCCGCCCCGGATCGCGGGGCTTGGGTCGGCCCGCTGCGGACCTTTCACCGTCCGGCACGGCCTGGAACGTGGCAACTTCAACAGCCTGACCGCGGGAGAAGACGGCAGGGGAAGAGAAAAGACATTCTGGCCTTCCATCGCAGTGAGGGGGTGACTGGAGGAGACTCACTGTGATGGATGTTTTATTTTTGTTTTGTGTTGGTTTGTGATTGTGTGTGTTATTGCTTATTTTTATTGCTCTTATTGTTGGACTGTGGGTGACAAAATCTCGTCCAAAAGACTTGTTTTTTTTGGATGACAATAAAGGTTATTCTGATTCTGATTCTGATTCAGATTGGATAATGCAAGTTACTGGTATGTGACTTAGTTTTAGTTTTTAGTTCCCAAGTACAGGGTGGGGACAGGCCCTTCAGCCCACCAAGTATCAATTGACTATCGATCATCCGTTCACATTGCTCTCCTGTTATCTCTTCCTTTTGTTTAGTTTAGAGATACAGCGCGGAAACAGGCCCTTCAGCCCACCGAGTCCGTACCGTCCACCAATCCCCACACATTAACACTATCCTGCACACACTAGGGACAATTTACAATTTTACCAACATACCTGTACGTCTTTGGAGTGTGGGAGGAAACCGAAGATCTTGGAGAAAGCCCAAGCGGTCACAGGAAGAACGTACAAACTCCGTACAGACAGCAAACTTAGTCGAGATCGAACCTGGGTCTCCGACGCTGTAAGGCAGCAACTCTACCGCTGCGCCACAGTGTCACCCATAAGTCTTCTTATTTAAGACTCTGTATAACTCTGTATAACTCACCTCTTGGGCAGTTTACAAAGCAGAGGTGTGAATATTTATTTCCTCTAACTTCAAGTAACCCTTGCATCCCCTCTCTCTCCATCCATCCCCACCCTAGTCGAGGTACCAGTTTAACTGTCGTCCTGTTGAGTTTCACTGTATAACTCATTATCCCCTACACCACGTCCAACAATGGACCATTGTGGGCTCCACCTTTCCTGCATCATCTTTGCTTTCTGCGTATCTGTCATTCATTTGTTCTATGTACCTTCTATATCCCTCGTTTCTCTTTCCCCTGACTCTCAGTCTGAGGAAGGGTCTCGACCCGAAACCTCACCTACTCCTTTTCTCCAGAGATGCTGCCTGACCCGCTGAGTTACTCCAGCTTTTTGTGTTTACCTCTTTGACTAATGTTTTGGCTATGCTTTTTTGTATCACTTTCTGTGACTTAGTGTGATTGTTTTCTTCAATAGCGTTCCAATGAATTGCATGCATGGCACATTTGTGCGACGTTGATGGCATTAAATAAAGGGACATTGTTGTTCTCTGCGTCAGAAGGCAGTGGAGGCCAATTCTCTGAATGCATTCAAGAGAGAGCTGGATAGAGCTCTTAAGGATAGCGGAGTCAGGGGGTATGGGGAGAAGGCAGGAACGGGGTACTGATTGAGAATGATCAGCCATGATCACATTGAATGGCGGTGCTGGCTCAAAGGGCCGAATGGCCTCCTCCTGCACCTATTGTCTATTGTCTATTGTTCTAGCTGCAGCTGCCATCAGCCATTGCCTGCTCACTCACAATGCTGCTGCTTCACATTTAAGGGAGAAAGTCCGTGGATTTTAAATCAGCTCGCCTCCCTACATGCCTTACACTTGGTTTGAAACATAAGCCACCATGAGCAATGCTCAGCAGCTGAAAACATCCATTATAAACACGTGTGGACTGAACCTTCTGCTGCTCATCCCCCATCTTCCCGCTCTGACCCAAACAGTCTTTCCAGGTGAGGCAGAGGTTCACCTGCACCTCCTCCAACCTCATCTATTGTATCCGCTGTTCCAGATGTCAACTTCTCTACATCGGTGAGACCAAACACAGGCTCGGCGATCGTTTCGCTCAGTCCGTCTTAACCAACCCGATCTCCCGGTGGCTGAGCACTTCAACTCCCCCTCCCACTCCCAATCTGACCTTTCTGTCCTGGGCCTCCTCCATTGTCAGAGTGGGTGAGGCCCACCGGAAATTGGAGGAACAGCACCTCATATTTCATTTGGGTAATTTACACCACAGCAGTGTGAACATTGACTTCTCTAACTTCAGATAGTCCTTGCTTTCCCTCTCTATCCCCTCCCAGTTCCCAGATCTCCCACCAGTCTTCCTGTCTCCGACTACATCCTATCTTTGTCCCGCCCCCTCCACTGACATCAGTCTGAACAAGGGTCTCAACCCGTAACGTCACCCATTGCTTCTCTCCAGAGATGCTGCCTGACCCGCTGAGTTACTCCAGCATTTTGTGTCTCCCTTCGATTTAAACCAGCATCTGCAGTTTTATTTTCCCGACTCCACCTCTGCCATGGTCGATTTATGCCGGGAGATGATATCATGGGCTTCAGATATCCTTTCAGTCTTTCCCATAGACGGACTCAGTGAGTGGATAATCTTCATTTATTCATGTTCATTAGTGATAGGAGTAGAATTAGGCCATTCGGCCCATCTAGTCCACCACCATTCAATCATGGCTAAAGATAGACCCCATTTTAATGTACTCCTGCATTCTTCAGTATGGATCAGGATCCTGCAATGGAAAACAGACGAGGAGTTTGGCAAGAGTCTATTAAAGTGAGGTTTATATCACAAACACAAAGGCAGCAATTTGGAAAGCTGAGCAAGAAACACTGTGTGATAGAGAACTGCAGACGCTGGTTTAAATCGAAGGTGGACACAAAATGCTGGAGTAACTCAGCGGGACAGGCAGCACCTCTGGAGAGAAGGAATGGGTGACGTTTCAGGTCGAGACCCTTCTTCAGACTGAGAGCCAGGGGACAAGGGAGACACAGAGATATGGAAGGCTCAAGGAAAATCATGGCTGATTCCCGGAATGGCGGGACTGTCGTATGTTGAAAGACTGGAGCGACTAGGCTTGTATACACTGGAATTTAGAAGGATGAGAGGGGATCATATCGAAACGTATAAGATTATTAAGGGGTTGGACACGTTAGAGGCAGGAAACATGTTCCCAATGTTGGGGGAGTCCAGAACCAGGGGCCACAGTTTAAGAATAAGGGGTAGGCCATTTAGAACGGAGATGAGGAAAAACTTTTTCAGTCAGAGAGTTGTGAATCTGTGGAATTCTCTGCCTCAGAAGGCAGTGGAGGCCAATTCTCTGAATGCATTCAAGAGAGAGCTGGATAGAGCTCTTAAGGATAGCGGAGTCAGGGGGTATGGGGAGAAGGCAGGAACGGGGTACTGATTGAGAATGATCAGCCATGATCACATTGAATGGCGGTGCTGGCTCGAAGGGCCGAATGGCCTCCTCCTGCACCTATTGTCTATTGTCTATATATCTTTCTTTCTCAACCCCATTCTCCTGCCTTCTCCCCATATCTCCTGACACCCTTATTAATCAAGGATCTTTCAATCTCTGCCTTAAAAATATCCATTGAGTGGTTACGGTCACTTATGGTGCCAATTGGCGGGCGAGCCAGCCTTCTTCACATCTGGCTGCCAACAGTGAGGGAGCACCTTCTTCACATCTGGCTGCCAACAGTGAGCGAGCGGACACTTGTTAGTCACTGCTCCAGACAATTTCAACAGCATGGCCGAAGAACAGGATCACCTGTACATTCCCTCCACGGACGCTGCCTGTCTTCCTGAGCTCCTCCAGCACTCTGTGCTTTGCTGGAGATTCCAGCGTCTGCATTCCCTTGCGTCTCCAAGACGATGCGTCAGCCGGCTGCGCACAGACAGGCAGTAATTTGGGACAGATCAAAAGCAGATGTTATTTGCTGCTGAGTTGAGGCAGTGAATCTTCGCAACGTGGATCAGCCGGATAGTCCTGTCTCTCCCGTGTGTGGCCCCAGTCGGAAAATGTCATTTTGTTTTAAGCATAACCTAAGCTGTGTATTGTCGGATTTCTTTTTAGAGAAACAGTGAGAAAACAGGCCCTTCGGCCCAGCGAGTCTGCACCGACCAGCGATCCCCGTTTGATAGTTCTATCCTGCACACTCGGGACAATTTGCAACCCACACAGGCCAACTAACCTACAAACCTGCACGTCTTTGGAGTGCGGGAGGAAATCAGAGCATCTGAAGAAAACCCACGCAGGTCACAGGGAGAACGTACAAACTCCGTAAAGACAGCACCTGTAGTCAGGATCGAACCCGGGTCTCTGGCGCTGTAAGGCAGCAACTCTACCGCTGCGCCACCGTGCCGCTCTGAAATATTCGCTGATGTTTAACGGAACGCATCTGTGACTGCGTTGAAGTGGAAAAGCCTCAAGAAACTCCTGGACACAGTACAAGGGAACATAACTCAGCTCGTGTTAAAGAAACATTGTGACGGAACTATCTAAACGGCTCAGCATGGTTGTTCTGCTCTACCTAGCGATGCTGTCTGGAGTGGTGTACCAAGTGCCTCGTTTACAGGTGTTGGCCCTCATGTTTTAACCAACGGATCACTGGCAGAGTGATGAGCGAGTGGGTTCTCCCTGAAATATTGAAGTCTGGCGCTGGAGTTTGGTGTCTGTCACAGGTCCGTATGTTTGTGCAGCCCAAGTTGGGAGATCAACCCAACCTTTCATCTAAACCCCCTGGTCCTGGTCTATGTGTCTCCAAATCAGTGTCAGGTCAGCTGGCTAATGTAGCCAAGCATACTCCTGGAGAAACCAAACGCAGGCTCGGCGGTCGCTTCGCTCAACACCTGCGCTCGGTCTGCGTTAACCGATCTGATCTCCCGGTGGCTGAGCACTTCAACTCCCCCTCCCATTCCCAGTCTGACCTTTCTGTCATGGGCCTCCTCCAGTGCCATAGTGAGGCCCATCGGAAATTGGAGGAACAGCACCTCATATTTCGCTTGGGCAGCTTGCAGCCCAGTGGTATGAACATTGACTTCTCCAACTTTAGATAGTTCCTCTGTCCCTCCCTTCCCCTCCCCCTTCCCAGATCTCCCTCTATCTTCCTGCCTCCACGTATGTCCTTCCTTTGTCCCGCCCCCCTGACATCAGTCTGAAGAAGGGTCTCGACCCGAAACGTCACCCATTCCTTCTCTCCTGAGATTGCTGTCTGACCTGCTGAGTTACTCCAGCATTTTGTGAATAAATACCTTCGATTTGTACCAGTATCTGCAGTTATTTTCTTACATATATATATATAGATACACACACACACGTGCAGCGTAGGTTCACTAGGTTAATTCCCGGAATGGCGGGACTGTCGTATGTTGAAAGGCTGGAGCGATTGGACTTGTATACACTGGAATTTAGAAGGATGAGGGGGGATCTTATTGAAACATAGTCAATCAATAGTCAATAGTCGTTTATTTGTTACATACACATAAATGTGTAGTAAAATGAAACATTACCCGCAGTTGAACAATAAGACCAATAAGATTAATCAATAAAAATGCAATAACACATACAATCACAACTAACACCAAACAAAAATAAACATCCATCACAGTGAGTCTCCTCCAGTCCCTCCTCACTGTGATGGAAGGCCAAAAATGTCTTTTTCTCTTCCCTGCCGTCTTGTCCCGCGGTCAGGCTGTTGGATTTGCCACGTCGGGGCGGTCGGGGCTCCCGATATTGAAGCCCCCGCTGGGCGGTGAAAGGTCAACGGCCTATTTCAGGCCGCGCCGGATGGTGAAAGGTCCGCGGCGGGCCGACCCAAGCCCCGCGATTCGGGGCGGGCGAACACGCTGCCTCTGCCGCTGCCGGAGCTCCCGATGTCGGCCCCCATCCAGGGGTCTGCGGGCTTCCGACGTCCACGCGGCCCGCGCCGGAGCCTCCGGAGACGAGTCGCAGCCGCACCCGCAGCATCCGCAGGCAGCCAGCGCCGCAGGTGGTGAGTCTAGGCCGCGGGCTCTGCGAACCAGAGCCCCAGGTGGTCCCAGGTGAATGGCCGGTGGTAGGCCGCAACGGGAACGGAGACACGACACAGAACAAAGGTCACGTCTCCGTTCTGGAGAGAGAATTTTACAGTTCCCGTTCCCTCCCACCCCCCCCCCCCCCCCCCCCCCCCCCAAAAACCCCAAACATAACATACAAACACTACACCATATTAAAACCACAATTCATACAAAAACAACAAAAAACACAAAAGACAGACGGACTGCAGGCAAGCCGCAGCTGCGACGGCAGCGCTGGCTCATATAAGATAATTAGGGGATTGGACACATTAGAGGCAGGAAACATGTTCCCAATGTTGGGGGAGTCCAGAACAAGGGGCCACAGTTTAAGAATAAGGGGTAGGCCATTTAGAACGGAGATGAGGAAGAACTTTTTCAGTCAGAGAGTGGTGAAGGTGTGGAATTCTCTGCCTCAGAAGGCAGTGGAGGCCAGTTCGTTGGATGCTTTCAAGAGAGAGCTGGATAGAGCTCTTAAGGATAGCGGAGTGAGGGGGTATGGGGAGAAGGCAGGAACGGGGTACTGATTGAGAATGATCAGCCATGATCGCATTGAATGGCGGTGCTGGCTCGAAGGGCTGAATGGCCTACTCCTGCACCTATTGTCTATTGTCTATTGTCTATTGAAATTGTTCATTTTTATTGCTCTATTGCTGGACTGCGGGTGGACTTTCATTTCACTGCAAATCTCATATGTGTATGTGACAAATAAACTTGACTTGACTTGACTTGGCTAGCATCTGAACAGTCCTTCCATAGTTTAGGATACTGTCTGATTCATCTCAATGGACTTTGGACTTTGTCTATGGAAATTATACACTGCAATGCTGAGAATTATATTGTACTCTGTATCATCCCCTTTGCTCCGTCTATTGTACATGAGTTTGATAAGATTGTAGTTATGTATGGTACATCTGACCCAAGTGTGAGTTTAGTTTATTGTCACGTGTACCGAGGTACAGTGAAAAGCTTTTGTTGCGTGCCAACCAGTCAGTGGAAAGACAATACATGATTACAATCGAGCCGTCCACAGTGTACAAATACATGATAAAGGGAGAAACGTGAATAACGTGTAGTGCAAGTATCTATTTGGATACAATGCAAACTAAAATGATTATCCAAATGGATCAGATATACTATGGCGAGTCTGGAGGCTCGTTCTTTGTTGAAGAAGTTTATTGCGACAGCAATATTCGATCACAAAGTTTACATCACGAGATGACAGACAACCATTAAAACTAACTGTTCTCTTCGAAGGAGTTTCTCAACTGACTCCTTTGGGCGCCAAAACCACACGTGACGACGCTGTCCAATCAGCGGTCTCACTCCCTGGACCAATCCTTACGGTCGCACCCACACGTGACCCTGCTGGCCAATCTGAGGGTTCGACATCTAGGACCACTCTCTATGGTCGCTACAATACCATACATTATAAATATGTAAATACAATCATGTTGTAGGAGTCATTTATGCTAAGTTCAATTACTGTCATTGCGTTATGGCTATGTTTGAATATTTCTAGTTTATGTCCTTTTTGCCTGTTTGTGGGTGTGACTTAATGCGTAATTGGGAGTGTCTAGATTGGAGGAGGCTCGTGTGGCCACAGAGGTTGTGGATCAGTTTAGACTCGGAGGATGGTGAGCACATAGTTCTTTACCATGCGCTCGTTATATTTGTAAGAACCATACGGTAATAACTGCAAGAATTCTGAGATATTGTTTGAAGAAGAAACAGTTGATAAAGAACGGAAAGTGATGAATTACTTTGATTTGTGCTATTTTAATAAAAAACAATTAATGAAGAAAAGAAGTTTGGAAGGTTCGTTTTGTCATGTCAGGGTGCGACGTGTGCGTAAGCTATACCTACATTTCATCCCCGAGTAGTAATGGCTATCGAAGTGGGACTTTGAGATGGTGTAGAAACTGCCATTAATAATAATAATAATAATAATGCATTACATTTATATAGCGCTTTTCAAACACTCAAAGACGCTTTACAGGGATTACTAAAACATAGAGAAGTGAATAAATAGATAAATAAGTAAACGAACAGAAAAAGGAGACAGAAGGTGAGGTGACGGTCAGTGGTTGAAGGCAGTACTGAACAGGTGAGACTTCAGTGATGTTTTGAATGTGGTGAGTGAGGAGCAGTCTCTGACGGTTTGGGGTAGTGAGTTCCAGAGGGTGGGAGCAGCGATGGAGAAAGCCCTGTCCCCCCAGGATCTGAGTTTGGTCCGGATGACACATGTCAAACTCAAGTACAGTAGGTAGAGCAAAGAGGAAGAGTGCAGAATATAGTTCTCAGCGTTGTAGCGCACTGGTTTTGTACCTGTGCCTCGATACACATGACAAAAATCAATCTAAACCACAATATATCCGTTATGCTGCTGCAAGTAAGAATGTTATTGTTCTGTTGTGGGACATATGGCAATAAAACACTCTTGACTCTTGTGCCTTGAACCTAAACCATGCCTTTCATAACTTTTATTATAAGAAAATAACTGCAGATGCTGGTACAAATCGATTTATTCACAAAATGCTGGAGTAACTCAGCAGGTCAGGCAGCATCTCGGGAGAGAAGGAATGGGTAACGTTTCGGGCCCGAAACGTCACCCATTCCTTCTCTCCCGAGATGCTGCCTGACCTGCTGAGTTACTCCTTTCATAACTTTGTCAGCCCGGTATATTTAACCAACAGATGAAAGTGCTGAAAGTGCATTTTTAAATGCTCTCACCGCTGTCATTTTTATGCCCGGCTGCTTGCTGCAGCACTCAGGACATGGAACCTTTCCTGGAAGGTTGGCAATGCTGGTATCACATCAGTGTAGCAGACACGCCGTGATGGAGCTGTGCTGTGGGGGGAGGATGGCGAGATGGCTGAGCAGTTGAAAATATGTCGAAAGCATAAATAAGCCGAAGCCCAGTGCACCAGGCAAAGATAACCCCTGTCAACTCTCTTATCCATCCGCGGCCCTGAACGACACCAGACACTACAAACACACTGACATTCCTCACTGGCAGGCAACTCACACGCCTGATCTGCTGATGTCTGAAGAAGGGTCTCGACCCAAAACGTCACCTCTTCCTTCTCTCAGAGACGCTGCCTGTCCCGCTGAGTTACTCCAGCATTTTGTGTCTATCTGCTGATGAAAGGTCCTGTAAACGCACGCATAGCCATCGGGAGGAAGGTGCAGGAGCCTGAAAACTGTAACGTCCAGGTTCAGGAACAACTTCTTCCCTACAGCCATCAGGCTGTTAAACACTACAATAATAGTGTCTTTACACCAGGGCCGTCTTAACGCATGGGCCTGATGGGCACTTGCCCGGGGGCCCACGAGCATAGGGACCCCATGCTGATCTGTGTATGTTAAGTGACTTGTAATAAATAAATACTACTTTAAAAATGTAGGTTCAATAAGTGCCTTTTTCGCAACATTTTCGGTCCCTAAGTGCTTCTCACAGCGATCTGTAAGTGCTTTTCGCAACAATGTAGCACCCTAAGTCCATCGCTAAGTGCTTTTCGGTAAGTGCTTTTCGCCGGCACGACAGGGGGGGGGGGGGGCTGGTAGGGAAAGGGGGTGGGGGAGAGTAACGGTAGGGGGCCCCAGTACACTGCTTTGCCCGGGGGCCCATAATGCTGTAAAAACGGCCCTGCTTTACACTAGTATTGTTGGTTTATTTATTTTTATATATTTACACACACACACACACACACACACACACACACACACACACCATAGAGTCATGCAGGATTGAAGTCCGTTTGCGATATTTTAGATGATGTTTAGTTTTGTTTAGTTTAGAGATACAGTGCGGAAACAGGCCCTTCGGCCCACCGAGTCCGTGCCGACCAGCGATCCTTACACACGTACACTATCCTACACACACTAGGCACAATTTACTATTTTTACTGGAGCCAATTAACCTACAAACCTGTACGTCTTTGGAGTGCAGGAGGAAACCGGAGCACCCAGAGAAAACCCGTGTGGTCACAGGGAGCGCGTACCGACTCCGTACAGACAGCGCCCGTAGTCGGGATTGAACCCGGGTCTGTGGTGCTGAGAGGCAGCTGCTCTATTGCTGGGGTGCCACTTGCTGCCCGAAATGTGACGCCCCGATTCAATGAAGCTTTCTGGCATTACATACTGAGGGTGATTGTAAATCTCTATGTCCTATAACAAGGCAAATTCCAAGGAGCAGTTTCAGATACTTTGCAAATGTTGCCATTGGTGAGACAGATCTTTTCATAGACGAGGCCCTCACTCGTGTCTCCTCGGCACCCCGCAATTTCGCCCTTGCTCCCCCTCCCCCCTAGCCACAACAGAGGCCGAGTCCCCCTAGTCCTTACCTTCCACCCCATCAGCCGTCGCATACAACGCATAATCCTCCGAAATTTCCACCACCTCCAACGGGATCCCACCACTAGCCACGTTTTCTCATCTCCACCCTTCTCCGCTTTCCGCAGAGACCGTTCCCTCCGCAACTCCCTGGTTAACTCATCCCTTCCCGCCCAAACCACCCCCTCCCCAGGTACCTTCCCCTGCAACCGCAGAAGATGCAACACCTGTCCCTGTACCTCCTCCCTCGACTCTGTCCAGGGACCCCGACAGTCCTTTCAGGTTGCGCAGAGGTTCACTTGCACCTCCTCCAACCTCATCTACTGTATCCGTTGTTCAGGATGTGGACTCTTATACATCGGCAAGACCATACGCAGACTGGGCGATCGTTTCGCGGAACACCTTGGCTCAGCCCGCCTGAACCAACCTGATCTCCCGGTTGCTGGACACTTTAATTCTCCTTCCCATTCCTCCACAGACCTCTCTGTCCTCAGTCTCCTCCATTGTCAGAGTGAGGCCCAGTGCAAATTGGAGGAACAGCATCTCATATTTTGCTTGGGCAGCTTACAGCCCAGTGGTACGAATATTGATTTCTCTCACTTCAGGTAGCCCCGGCATTCCCTCTCTCTCCATCCCTCCCCCACCCAAGTCGCACTAACTTCTAGTTTTCACCCGACAAACAGCTAACAACGGCCTGTTACCTTTATCATCGTTACTTTTTTGCACATCTTTCATTCATTGTTCTTTATCTCTCCACATCACGTCTAAATCTCTCGTTTCCCTTATCCCTAACCAGTCTGAAGAAGGGTCTTGATCCGAAACGTCACCCATTCCTTCTCTCCAGGTATGCTGCCTGTCCCGCTGAGTTACTCCACCTTTTTGTGTCTATCTTCTTTTTAACTTTATGCATTTTTCTTACTTCTGAACTGAAAAAGATGCTGTTTGGTACAATAGAGACTGATGTAAAGTAATGTTATGTAAGTGACATTGCATGCCCTCCATTAAGTGCTGACATGTGTAACTAGTCCTCTCACTGTGCAGATCAATTCCCCATTCATTGGGTTCTAACTTTACCATAATATTGCAGAAGTCTATTGCACAGGCAGCTGTAGGTTCATTTTAAATGATATTCATGGGCAATGGAAGGTATTTATTCACAAAATGCTGGAGTAACTCAGCAGGTCAGGCAGCATCTCCGGAGAGAAGGAATGGGTGACGTTTCTTCAGACTGAAGAAGGGTCTCGACCCGAAACGTCGCCCATTCCTTCTCTCCTGAGATGCTGCCTGACCTGCTGAGTTACTCCAGCATTTTGTGAATAAATACCTTCGATTTGTACCAGCATCTGCAGTTATTTTCTTACACTTCATGGCCAATGAGTGTCCTCAGATAGCATAGGCTGCACCAATTGTGTAATCTCAAAGTTTAACTTGAAAGCCCTACCGAGTCCATGCCGACCATCGATTTTCCGTTCACACTAGTTCTATGTTACTCCACTCTCTCACCCACTCCCTACAATTTACGGAGGGCCAATTAACCAACAAACTCGTACCTTTTCAGGATGTGGGAGGAAAGAGCTGCCTCAATAAGGGGATCTTATAGAGACGTATAAAATTATGAAAGGACTGGACAAGCTAGATGCAGGAAAAAATGTTTCCAATGTTTGGGGAGTCCAGAACCAGGTGCCACAGTCTAAGAATAAAGGGGAGGCCATTTAAAACTGAGGTGAGAAAAAACTTTTTCACCCAGAGAGTTGTGAATTTGTGGAATTCTCTGCCACAGAAGCAAGTGGAGGCCAATTCACAGGATGAATTTAAAAGGGAGTTAGATAGAGCTCTAGGGGCTAGCAGAATCAAGGGATATTGTGAGAAGGCAGGCAGGGGTTACTGATTGTGGGTGATCAGCCATGATCACAATGAATGGCGGTGCTAGCTCGAAGGGACAAATGGCCTCCTCCTGCATCTATTTTCTATGTTTCTATGAATGGCGGTGCTAGCTCGAAGGGACAAATGGCCTCCTCCTCCACCTATTTTCTATGTTTCTATGAAACCGGAGCACCCAGAGAAAACCCACGCACTCACAGGGAGAACGTACAAGCAGCAGTCAGGATCGAACCCGGGACTCTGGCCCTGTAAGGCAGCAACTCTACCGCTGTGCCACCGTGCCGCCCTGTCTGTGTGGAGTTTGCACGTTCTCTCGGACGAAACACCGGAACACGCGGTCGCAGAGAGAACGTGCAAACTCCACAGAGGCAGGGCGGCACAGACTTCAGGCATATTACTGTGGCAGTTGCAAAAAAGCACATCTTAATTCACATTGATCAAAGGTTGGAGATGCTTAATTTTGACATCAATAAAGCGAATCGTCACTTCGAGCGAACCCAAAAATGTCAGCCCATGAATCATAATTGTTACGTGGTCAAATCTCATTAATGTGAACCAAGGCCACAACATAAAGCAGTTCAATTATCGCCGCTCCATCCATTTATTCTACAGGAGTCCCGGAGGGATTGCATTCAGTATGAATCAGGAGGTTGGGAACTAAGTGCCATCTCACTGTGGTTTGCCCTGCTGCCCCGCCGCTACGTTTAATGCAGCAAAATGAAGGCGGCACTAAATTGCTCCCATCCCCTGTGACAGAAGGAAAACCGAGCAACCAGGATAAATATCATCATGCTCACAGAGTGAGAGCTTCGAGAGAGAGACTGCTCTGCTAATGGAGAGTAAAAGGATTTGATGCAGGCAAATATTTTTTTTGCAAATATTTTTCCACAATGGACCTTTCCGTGATTATCGAAGATGGACTCAAAATGCTGGAGTAACTCAGGGGGTCAGGCAGCATCTCTGGAGAGAAGGGACGGGGTCGAGACCCTTCCTCAGACTGACTTGATCATCATTGCTTCGAGTATATCTTCCATTCACTTGTCCTTTTTATCGCTGACATCTCTCCATTTCCCTCTCCCCTGACTCCCCGTCTGAAGAAGAGTCTCGACTCGAAACGTCGCCTGTTCCTTTTCCTCCAGAGAAGCTGCCTGGCCCGCTGAGCTACTCTGGCTTCTTTTGTGGACTGTCTTCGGTCTAAACCGGCATCATCTGCGGGTCCTTCCTGCAAATGTTTTCAACGCTGTTGGTGAGAAGCCCACAGGCAGGGGAGGGCAGCGAGCGGTCTGATGGAGTGGGGGGATGGGGCATTGGCGTGTTCCCATGGCAACGTGGCAGTGCAGTGTAAGAGGCCATGGTTGCCCTTCACAATAGTGGCAGTCAGATCACTGAATGGGACGGTGGAGCGGCAGAACAGCCCAGCAACCGACCGCTTAGTTCCCCCAGCATTCTGTTGCTCTCGGGTCCAGCATCTGCAGCCTCTTGTGCACCAGTGACCCTGTCGGATTGGTAAACGTTACCCCGAGACCTGTTCAGACTGCAGCTGTGAGGCA
Organism: Rhinoraja longicauda; assembly: GCF_053455715.1. Lineage (NCBI taxonomy): Eukaryota > Metazoa > Chordata > Chondrichthyes > Rajiformes > Arhynchobatidae > Rhinoraja > Rhinoraja longicauda. Next base: position 5,290,239 of record NC_135973.1, read on the forward strand.
TGTGCACGTGAGAAAGGGGGAGAGAGATTGAGTGGCTTGTACTATTTATTGCATGCTGTGTGATTTTTAATGCCGCTCACTAATAATTGATGGTGCGGAGAGCAGGTTAGAGATGGTGCACAAATCAGACAAAGGAAGCCGGTTTAGAGATTTAGACTTTAGAGACGCACTCCGGAGACAGGCCCTTCGGCCCACCGCGACCCACGATCTATCCTACACCAGTATCCCACACACCAGGGGCAATTTACAATTGTCAATTAACCTACAAACCTGCACGTCTTTGGAGTGAGGGTGGAAACCGGAGCACCCGGAGAAAACCCACGCGGGTCACGGGGACAGCGTGCAAACTCCACACAGACAGAGCACCCACGGTCAGGATGGAACCCGGGTCTCTGGCGCTGTGCGGCAGCAACCCTACCATTGTACCCCTTTCTCTGCTCCTACGACTTGCGAACTGAATCCCTGTTATGTCATTGGAAATGAGGTTTCCATCTTAAAATGAAAGTAAAAACATTAAAACAGGTGCCGGGCTCCAGTCAAAATGGAGCCACCTGCTCTGCTGGTCTTAATGGGGCAGTAAAGCTGTCAACCTTGCTCTGAGAGACTTCCGTCCTTGTCTAACCCACTCACATGCAATCATGACAGAGGCAAAAGCAACATCGGCTGACCTCCCTCAACTGCAGGCAGTGGCCCCCAGATTCTGCCAGCTGTTTGTCCAATCAAAGAAATTACTTCCTCTTTCCTGACAACTTTGTGGCAACTTAAATTAGCTGTAAATATTTGATACGTTCAAAGATGTTGTGCAGCATTCATAGTAATGTAGAGAAAGGTGGGAGGTTGCTTGACATTAAGCAGAAGCAGCGATCGATGGCTTCCTTATTTATCCATTACCTTGTCTCTGTTTTATTTCACTCAGTCTCTTCCGATCCAGAGCAGGAATAGGATATAATGTCACTGTCAGCAATTGCCGCTTACCGACGAGATACTTAGCAGGTCTGAAGAGGCTGCTGCGTCTGATAGGTCCGAAGAAGGGTCTCGACCCGAATCGTCACCCATTCCTTCTCTCCAGAGATGCTGCCTGTCCCGCTGAGTTACTCCAGCATTTTGAGTCTATCATTCTTAGCAAGACACAGAATGCTGGAGGAACTCAGCGGGTCAGGCAGCATCTGTGAGGGAATGGGGAAGAAGGAAGAAGGGACCTTTCTTCAGACCCAAAACGTCGTCTGCCCATCGCCTCCACGGATGCTGCCTGACCCTCCGAGTTCCTCCAGCACTGTGGTTTGCTCAAGATTCCAGCATCTGCAGTTCCTTGTGTTTCCAATAGGCAGGATATTTTCATTGTTTTACAGGTAAATTAAGGACATAACGTGAAAAGGGTGCGTGGAGGGTGAAGATAGACACGAAATGCTGGAGTACCTCAGCAGAACAGGCAGCATCTCTGGAAAGGAATGGGTCTCGACCCAAAACACCACCCATTCCTTCGCTCCAGAGATGCTGCCTGACCCACTGAGTTACTCCAGCATTTTGTGTCTATCTTCGATGTAAACCAGCATCTGCAGTTCCTTCCTCCACATGTTGAGGGTGAACATTATGCCCTGTCATTGGGAGGGAAAAGTTGTTAGTTAGTCAGTCAGTTAGTTAGTTAGTTATGCTACTGTATTTGTCATGTACTGAGGTACTTTGAAATTCATTTTTGTATACAGTTCAGTGCAAGTATCACTATACATAAGCACTTAGATATATATTTGATAAGCATCTCAGCTACAGTTAGTTAGTTAGTTAATTAGTTAGTTAGTTGGTTAGTCAGTTAGTTGGTTGGTTAGTTAGTTAGTTAGTTAGTTAGTTAGTTGGTTAGTTGGTTAATTGGTTGGTTAGTTAGTTGGTTGGTTAGTTAGTTAGTTAGTTAGTTAGGTAGTTAGCTTGCTAGTTAGTTAGTTAGGTAGTTAGTTAATTAATTAGTTAGTTAGTCAGTTAGTTAGTTAGTTAGTTAGTTAGTTAGTTAGTTAGTTAGTTAGTTAGTTAGTTAGTTAGTTAGTTAGTTAGTTAGTTAGTTAGTTAGTTAGTTAGTTAGTTAGTTAGTTAGTTAGTTAGTTAGTTAGTTAGTTAGTTAGTTAGTTAGTTAGTTAGTTAGTTAGTTAGTTAGTTAGTTAGTTAGTTAGTTAGTTAGTTAGTTAGTTAGTTAGTTAGTTAGTTGATACAGCGTGGCCCACTGAGTCCACACCAACCACCAATCACCTGCACACTAGTTCTAACCTAAACACTAGGGATAATTGACAGAAACCAATTGCAGGTCTTTGGAGTGTGGGAGGAAACCGGAGCACCCGGAGAAAACCCACGTGGTCATAGAGAGAAAGTAAAAAGCTCTGTACAGAGGGCACCCGTAGTCAGATCAAACTCAGGTCTCTGGCAATGTAAGGCAGCAGCTCTATCGCTGCGCCACCGTGCTACCCTAACATTAAACAGCAAAGATGACCAAGCATTCATGAAAGAGTCTATTTAACCTTTCACAGAAAGAAGGGTCTCGACCAGAACCGTCACCCATTCCTTCTACAAAGAGATGTTGCCTGACCCGCTGAGTTACTCCAGCTTTTTGTGTCTAACTTCAGTGTAAACCAACATCTGCAGTTCCTTCCTGCATATTTAACCTTTCTTGTCTGTGTCAGAGGTTTGACGATATGTCCAATTAGTTTCATCACTGCATTTTCCCACAACTCACCAGTTTTCCTTCCGTAGTATTTCCCTAATTCTCATTTGAAAGTTATTGCTAAATCTGCTTCTCATCATCCTTCCAAGCAGCCCTTCCCTTATTATAACAAATCACTGCATAAAATGGCTGCATCTCCCCTCTGTTTCTTTTGCCAACTACCTTAAAGGCAATCTTCTGTAACTGAGCTGCCAGTCTGAGGAAATGCACTTAATCTACTCTTCGTAGTTGTGACAGCCTCTATTAAATCACCCTTAATCCTCCCTGCGCTGAGGAACACAATTCAGCTTCTCTCGATTCAGAAAACTCTCCTTCTTGGCACCGTTCCGGTGTTCCGTGCTCAGTAAATAGTGTTGGAGGATTGCAACAATCAATGAACTGGGACTGTGCAGAGGTCTAGTGTGTGTGGAGATGACAGCAGGTCAGATCCCTCCCTGTCACAGTATTGCACACTCCCAATGGATGTATGTATGTATGTATGTATGTATGTATGTATGTATGTATGTATGTATGTATGTATGTATGTATGTATGTATGTATGTATGTATGTATGTATGTATGTATGTATGTATGTATGTATGTATGGATGTATGTATGTATGTATGTATGTATGTATGTATGTATGTATGTATGTATGTATGTATGTATGTATGTATGTATGTATGTATGTATGTATGTATGTATGTATGTACTGAGTTACTCCAGCATTTTGTGTCTATCTTCGATGTAAACCAGCATCTGCACTACCTTCCTACACATGTTGAGGGTGAACTTTGCCCTGTCATTGGGAGGGAAAAGTTAAGGTAGTTAGTCAGTCAGTCAGTTAGTTAGTTATGCTACTGTATTTGTCACGTGCTGAGGTACAGTGAAATTCATTTTTGGATGTATGTAAGTTAGACACAAAATGCTGGAGTAACTCAGCAGGACAGGCAGCATCTTTGGAGAGAAGGAATGGGTGACGTTTCAGGTCGAGACCCTTCTTCAGTACGTATGTGCCTGATGTATGTACGTATATACACAAACATTTGTTTGTATATACACCGATGAGCCAAAGCATTATGACCACTGACTGGTGAAGTGAATAACATTGATTATCTTGTTACAATGGCACCTGTCAAGGGGTGGGATATATTAGGCAGCAAGTGAACAGTCAGTTCTTGAAGTTGATGTGTTGGATGCAGGAGAAATGGGCAGGAGTAAAGACCTGAGCGACTTTGACAAGGTCCGAATTGTTATGGCCAGACGACTGGGTCAGAGCTTCTCTGAAGCGGCAAGGCTTGTGGGGTGATGCTAAAGGATCTGCTGCTAATGTTTTGGTGCCAGGTATCACAGGACATCTTCAGGGGTCTTGTATAGTCTATGCCTCAATGGGTCAGCGCTGTTTTGGCGGCAAACGGAGGACCAACAGCATATCAGGCACGTGGTCATAATGTTTTGGCTCATCAGTGTATGTCTACATACACATATATATGTACATGCACACATACATACATACATAAATACATACATACGTACACATATACACGCACATACACACACATATATAAAGTTATGTATCAAAAGTTTTATATATACATACACGCACACACATATATATAATATATATATATAACTTTTTTAGTTTATTATATTGTTTACAGGGCACTATGTTTACATATTCTGTTGTGCTGCTGCAAATAAGAATTTAATTGTTCTTTTTGGGACACATGACAATAAAACTCTCTTGACTCTTGATCTGCACTAAAATAATAGCTGATCAATAACTGATCAATAGCTTTCCACAGATTGGGGAAAGCACTCCAGAGAGTGGAGCTAATCCATACAGGCCAAAGGTCACTATTCCTATTCCTGGGTTGCACTAATTGGACTAATTGTGCCTCAGCTGCCTAACGAGATGCAGTGGTTTTGCTGAGGCACCTGAGACAAAGGCCGTTCAGTGGGAAGGGCTAGGGCTGGGGCTGGGGCTGCAGTGGGAAGGGTAGGGGGCTGGGGCTGCAGTGGGAAGGGTAGGGGGCTGGGGCTGCAGTAGGAAGGGTAGGGGGCTGGGGCTGCAGTGGGAAGGGTAGGGGGCTGGGGCTGGGGCTGGGGCTGCAGTGGGAAGGGTAGGGGGCTGGGGCTGCAGTGGGAAGGGTAGGGGGCTGGGGCTGCAGTGGGAAGGGTAGGGGGCTGGGGCTGGGGCTGGGGCTGGGGCGACACATCAACAAAACCCCTGCTGCCACGACGCTGCTTGTGGCAATGCACGGACCAAACATTGAGAATAAGACTGGGTCCAACCAGGATCCTTTCTTGGTCAGATAGTCAACCCAGATTAACTGGACGTAAGGAACAGCTGTGTAGGAAGGAACTGCAGGTGCTGGTTTAAACCGAAGACAGACACAAAAAGTTGGAGTAACTCAGCGGGACAGGCAGCATCTCTGGAGAGAAGGAATGGCTGACGTTTTGGGTCGAGACCCTTCTTCAGACTGGAGAGGCTTGAGTCAGCGGCACGGTGGCGCCGTGGTAGAGTTGCTGCCTCACAGCGCCAGAGACCCGAGTTTGATCCTGACCACGGGTGCTGTCTGTGCGGAGTTTGCACGTTCTCCTCATGACCTCCTGGGCTTTCTCCGGGTGCTCCGGTTTTCTCCCACATTCCAAAGACGAGCAGGTTTGTAAGTTAATTAGCTTTGGTTAAATTGTAAATTGTCCCGAGTGTGTAAGATAGTGTTAGTGTGCAGGGTGATAGCTGGTGGGCACAGACTCGGTGGGCCGAAGGGCCTGTGTCCACGCTGTTCGTCCAATGCCTAAAGTAGCAATTGATGTCCATCTCTGACTGTGCAGTGATGGCTTCTTGCTCGCATCCCATCCTGACTTAGGCCGAGATGTTTTATGGCTTCAGTTTGCTGAGACATGTTTCAGCAAGGGAGAGCAACCTTTCCTCACAGTCTGCAGTGGTTGAAGAAGGCTGGCAGAGGTTATCACACACAGGCCTTTGTCCTGCCCCTCCTCTCTTTCTCTTTCTTGTCCAGCTTTCTCCCCCTTCTACCGCCACAATCAGTCCGAAGAAGGGCCCGGACCCGAAATGTCACCTATCCATGTTCTCCAGAGATGCTAGACACAAAATGCTGGAGTAACTCAGCGGGTCAGGCAGCATCTCGGGAGAGAAGGAATGGGTGACATTTCAGGTCTCGACCGAAACGTCACCCATTCCTTCCCTCCCGAGATGCTGCCTGACCCGCTGAGTTCCTCCAGCATTTTGTGTCTACCTTCAATTTAAACCAGCATCTGCAGTTCTTTCCTACACATTCTCCAGAGATGCTGCCTGAACCGTTGAGTTACCACAGCAACCTGTGTCTTCTGAAATAAACCAGCATTTTGTTCCTCCAAAATAGCAGCTTTCCTGGCATGGGCTAATCGTTTTAAGAGCAGAAACAAATAAATTTAAAGGCCAGCGTTAGCCATTCAGAGCTTTGTCTGTTCTCAGAACTTCAACTTGACATCTCATTATTTTTTAAAATATTCATTTCAGGGAATTGGATATCATTATCAGTACTGGTGGTAATAGTCCATTGCTGATTGCTCTTCAGAAGAGCTTAAATTCATAAATGATAGGTGCAGAATTAGGCTAATCGGCCCATCAAGACTCCTACGCCATTCAATCATTAATCATATATATATAAACATAGCACAAAAAGTAAGGAAATTTGTGTTTGGTAGATTATTTCTTTGTTGTAACAATGCTTCTTGGCAATAAATCTTATACCGTTGGAAAGCCTGTTTATTTCCCTTTTAAATGGTGCCACATTTGTAAGGAACATGCATTTGTGGGATGAGCAGCAGAGCTGAGTATATGGGTTGCGTCCATGAAAAATTTGCCAAATCTTCTCTGCCAATGCCAAACAGCTTATTCTGCCATTGACTCTTGTTCGGTGTTGTTTGGTGGATTGGATGATTGAAGTCTGAAGAAACAAGACATATTGGCAATTTAACAATTTATTCATTTAATAAACAGGAGCCACAGTAGCGTGTGGAAGAACCATACACAGCCATAACAGCCTGGCACCTCCTCCTCATGCTGGTCACCAGCCTGGTCACACACTGTTGTGGGATGGCATCCCATTCTTGTCAGCACCTGGGGGTACCAGAAGCTCAAAACAAGAGTCAATAGCAACAGCAGAATAAGCTGTTTGGCATTGGCAGAGAAGATTTGGCAAATTTTTCATGGGCGCAACCCATATACTCAGCTCTGCTGCTCATCCCACAAATGCATGTTCCTTACAAATGTGGCACCATTTAAAAGGGAAATAAACAGGCTTTCCAACGGTATAAGATTTATTGCCAAGAAGCATTGTTACAACAAAGAAATAATCTACCAAACACAAATTTCCTTACTTTTTGTGCTATGTTTATATATATATGAAAATGATCAGCCATGATCACATTGAATGGTGGTGCTGGCTCGAAGGGCTGAATGGCCTACTCCTGCACATATTGTCTATTGTCTATATATAAAACAGAATAGAATGACAGAAGATATATATATTTGTGATTGTTTATCATATACTTTTGTTGTTGTTTACTATGAGTTTTACAGAGTACTATGTTTACAGGTTATGGGGAGAAGGCAGGAGAATTGGGTTCAGGAGGGAGAGATAGATCAGCCATGAATGAATGGCGGAGTAGACTTGATGGGCCGAATGGCCTAATTCTGCTCCTATTCCTTGTGACCTTATGACATATATGTTTTGCTGCTGCAAGTAAGAATTGCATTGTTCCGTTTCGGAACATACAGTTTGACAATAAAACACTCTTGACTCTTGATTGTTGTTAAATAGGTTGTTCATTCCAAGGTGTTCTACGGGGTACACGTGTACAGGAGTTTCCGAATCTCCACTGAATGTTACCATGAAACAACATCCATCTTTGGCACTGATTGGCAAAAGAAAGAAAGGAAGTGTGTCCGGACTGAGTTTCCTTCGTGGACGTGGTTTTGATTCCTGGGATGGCAGGACTTTCATATGAAGAAAGACTGGATAGACTCGGCTTGTACTCGCTGGAATTTAGAAGATTGAGGGGGGATCTTATAGAAACGTACAAAATTCTTAAGGGGTTGGACAGGCTAGATGCAGGAAGATTGTTCCCGATGTTGGGGAAGTCCAGAACAAGGGGTCACAGTTTAAGGATAAGGGGGAAGTCTTTTAGGACCGAGATGAGAACGTTTTTTTTCACACAGAGAGTGGTGAATCTGTGGAATTCTCTGCCACAGAAGGTAGTTGAGGCCAGTTCATTGGCTATATTTAAGAGGGAGTTAGATGTGGCCCTTGTGGCTAAAGGGACCAGGGGGTATGGAGAGAAGGCAGGTACGGGATACTGAGTTGGATGATCAGCCATGATCATATTGTATGGCGGTGCAGGCTCAAAGGGCCGAATGGCCTACTCCTGCACCTATTTTCTATGTTTCTATGAAATCTCCATAAGGAACATATTCAGCACAAGGGAACCACTTGGTTTCATTGAAGATAGATCCAAAATGTTGGAGTAACTCAGCAGGACAGAAGTTTGAAGAAGAGTCTCGACCTGAAACGTCACCCATCCCTTCTGTGCCAGAGATGCTGCCTGTCCCGATGAGTTACTCCAGCATTTTGTGTCTATCTTCGGTTTAAACCAGCATCTACAGTTCCTTCCTACACATTTGGTTTCACTTATTGTTAAAGATTTAAGACTTCCTGTGGAAGACGGTGATTCAGAACACAGCTATGTTTAGACTGTGGAAAACAAAATATTAATTTGACAGCATATTTTCTGAAGGTACTTTTCACATAGCTTCCAATATTTTTATAACACGGAGCCTCGTGTTTTCACTTTAAAAAAAGTTATTTATATCTCATATAGGGAAGGAATCCAGAAATATAGCTGAGATTACTTTTTGGTTGAAACGAAGCACTTGTTTTTCACTTTGCTTTGCACTGTTTTTCTTTTGTCTGGGTTTGGCTTGTGCCTCACTGAGGCATCTTAACCAGTAAAGGGCTCCAAAGGTTACTGGGAGATGTCTAGTATCTTTCCAAAGCAGCTTTTCAAACTCCCTGCTGTGTGTTTTCACACTTCTATATCTTTTGCCACAACTTGTTGTGCTCCCCGTCTTTAGGAATATTGTGAAAACGCACATCTCCAGGTTCAGGGACAGTTTCTTCCCCACTGTTATCAGGCAACTGAACCAGCCTACAATCAACTAGAGAGTATTTATTCACAAATCGCTGGAGTAACTCAGCAGGTCAGGCAGCATCTCGGGAGAGAAGGAATGGGTGACGTTTCGGGTCGAGACCCTTCTTCAGACTGATGTCAGGGGGGGCGGGACAAAGGAAGGATATAGGTGGAGACAGGAAGATAGAGGAACATCTGGGAAAGAGGAGGGGAAGAGAGGGACAGAGGAACTATCTAAAGTTGGAGAAGTCGATGTTCATACCACTGGGCTGCAAGCTGCCCAGGCGAAATATGAGGTGCTGTTCCTCCAATTTCCGGTGGGCCTCACTATGGCACTGGAGGAGGCCCATGACAGACAGACTAGAGAGTGGTCCTGAACTACTCTCTACCTCACCTCATTGGAGACCCTCGGACTATCTTTGATTGGACTTTACTGGCTTTATCATGCACTAAACGTTATTGCCTTTATCATGTATCTGTATACTGTGGGTGACTCGATTGTAATCCTGTATTGCCTTTCAGCTGACTGGATCCCAGGAATCAGTAGGTTAACATATAATGAGCGTTTGTCAGCACTGGGCCTGCACTCACTGGAGTTTAGAAGAATGAGGGGGGACCTCATTGAAACGTACAGAATAGTAGAAGGCCTGGATAGAGTGGATATGGAGAGGATGTTTCCACTAGTGGGAGAGTCTAGGACTAGAGGTCACAGCCTCAGAATTAATGGATGTTATTTTAGGTAGGAGATGAGGAGAAATTTCTTTAGTCAGAGGGTGGTGAATCTGTGGAATTCCTTGTCACACAGAAGGCTGTGGAGGCCAAGTCAGTGGATATTTTTAAGACAGAGATAGATAGATTCTTGATTAGTACAGGTGTCAGAGGTTATGGGGAGAAGGCAGGAGAATGGGGTTAGGAGGGAGAGATAGATCTGCCATGATTGAATGGCGGAGTAGACTTGATGGGCCGAATGGCCTAATTTTACTCCTATTCCTTATGTGCTTCAGTTGTACACCAGGGCATTGGAAGGAATTGTGCAAAAATTAGAAAACAAATACTGGAAATCGAAAACAAAAACAGAAAGTACAGAGGATAACCAGCTGGTCCAGCAGCATCCGTGGTTAGAGAAACAGAGTCCACTTATCATCGGTCAAAGGGCCATCGATTTGAAATATGGACTCTGGTTTTCTCTCTCTCTGATCTATTGAATTCCCCCTAGCTCTCTCCCTGTTTCAATTCACAATAAAATCAAGTGAAGTAACAGGATTATTGATGTCCCCAGTGTTGCAGAGAATTGATGGGGTTAGTCTGGAATTGATGGCATTATTTTTTTTTTTCAAGCCGTTAACTACTTGATAATGGGTCTGCAGAACACTGATAAAGGCCTGGATAGAGTGGATGTGGAAAGGACGTTTCCACTAGTGAGAGAGTCTAGGACCAGAGGCCACAGCCTCAGGATAAAAGGACATACCTTCAGAAAGAAGGTGAGGAGGAATTTCTTGGAAATCTGTGAAGCCGTGGAATTCATTGCCACAGCTGGCGGCTTGGGGCCAAGTCAAAGGATATTTTTATGGTGGAGATAAAATCCAGAAATATAGCTGAGATAAAAGAATATGGTGGAGGTTGATAGATTCTTGAGAAGTAAGAGTGTCAGGGGTTATGGGGTGAAGGCAGGAAGGGTCGTGAGAACAAGATAGATCAGCCATGATTGAAGGGCAGAGAAGACATGATGGGCCAAATGGCCTAATCTCTCCCTCCCAACCACATTTTGTCTCCTGTTCTAGAAAACGTATGTAGAAGTTCTAGATGAACAGAAACAAACTTAGACAGACACAAAAAGCTGGATTAACTCCAGAACAAGGGGCCACAATTTAAGAATAAGGGGTAGGCCATTTAGAACTGAGATGAGGAAAAACCTTTTCAGTCAGAGAGTTGTGAATCTGTGGAATTCTCTGCCTCAGAAGGCAGTGGAGGCCAGTTCTCTGAATGCATTCAAGAGAGAGCTAGATAGAGCTCTTAAGGATAGCGGAGTCAGGGGGTATGGGGAGAAGGCAGGAACGGGGTACTGATTGAGAATGATCAGCCATGATCACATTGAATGGCGGTGCTGGCTCGAAGGGCCGAATGGCCTCCTCCTGCACCTATTGTCTATTGTCTAACTCAGCGGGTCAGGCAGCATCTCTGGAGAAAAGGAAAAGGTGACGTTTCGGATTGAGACCCTTCTTCAGACAGTCAGGGGAAATGGGAACGAGAGATATAGATGGTATTTAGGAGAAATTAATGGAAGATATGCAAAATGCGATGATGATCAAGGAAATATGGAGCCCACAATTGGCCATTGTTGGTTGTGGGATAGGTGACAATGAGTTAGAAGGACAGAGGGACTCAACAACGGGACGACACTAAAACTAGAATGGCAACTAGGGTGGGGGAGGGACGGAGAGAGAGGGTAAGTTCGAGAATTCAAGATTCATACCGCTGAGTATGAATTGAGGGGGGATCTTATAGAAATTTACAAAATTCTTAAGGGGTTGGACAGGCTAGATGCAGGAAGATTGTTCCCGATGTTGGGGAAGTCCAGAACAAGGGGTCACAGTTTAAGGATAAGGGGGAAGTCTTTTAGGACCGAGATGAGAACGTTTTTTTTCACACAGAGTGGTGAACCTGTGGAATTCTCTGCCACAGAAGGTAGTTGAAGCCAGTTCATTGGCTATATTTAAGAGGGAGTTAGATGTGGCCCTTGTGGCTAAAGGGATCAGGGGGTATGGAGAGAAGGCAGGTACGGGATACTGAGTTGGATGATCAGCCATGATCATATTGAATGGCGGTGCAGGCTTGTAGGGCCGAATGGCCTACTCCTGCACCTACTTTCTATGTTTCTATGGGGTGTAAGCTGCCCAAGTGAAATACGAGGCACTATTCCTCCAATTTACGCTTGGACTCACTCTGACAGTGGAGGAGGCCCAGGACAGAAAATGGACACAAAATGCTGGAGTAACTCAACGGGTCAGACAGCATCTCTGGAGAAAAGAAATAGCTGATGTTTCGTGTTGCAACCCTTCTGAAAAAGGTCAGTACGGGAATGGGAAGGGGAGTCAAACTTGGATTGGTTGCTTAAATCCAGTTCTCGGTGCCCAAATTCCTACACGAAGAATGTGTGGTTAAATAAAGGAAGTGCCAACGTGAGAAGCCAAGAGACTTCAGACATCAGATTTCATGGCTTGGTCTGGAGGCCTCAAGCACAAATAGTCCATTCAGAGCATTTTCTGATGTTGTTGATATGTAATGCATCACCCATGTAATTAAAGGCAATTGTGATCCTTGTTCATCGCTATGGCCCCGCACTCCAAACTCATAAGGAAGTTCTTAAGAATTTTCCTTCTTGAGTTATCTACTACATAAATCGCCTCATTAGCAAGGAATGATCAAAGGGAACCAAGAACCTCCGAGTTAGGTGCGTGGAAAATAGCCGCCGAATCAAAAGCTCATTGTTTTAAGGAGGAAACTAAACGCACAGCTTGTTGGGGGGGGGGGGGGGGGGGGGGGAACAAACTGCCTAAAGAATGGAAAATTGCAATCGGCTTGAAAGTTGGCAGTTATATTAAGAAGAATATTAGCAATTGGCACGGAGCTGTTTAGCAAATAAAAAGGCAATTTGGAATTGAATATCCCATGCGTGCCACAAATTGGGCTTCATCAGCATATTTCCTCGATGTTTTCACTTTTGGATACCAAATATTATTCACAAGAAGCCCCACGCCCAACTTTATGTTGCGACATCCATTCGTACAAGTTTTTTAGAACTGGGCTATCTTCTTCATTGGTGTGATTGTGATTGATCGATTGATTGATTGAATAATACAGCGTGGAAACAGGCCCTTCAGCCTACCAAGTCCATGCCGACCATCGATCCTCCGTTCACACCAGTTCTACGTTAACCCACTTTCTCGTCCACTCTCCACACACTAAGGGCAGTTTACAGAGGCCCATTCACCAACAAACCCGCACGTCTTCGAGATGTGGGAAGAAACCGGAGCGCTCTCAGAAAACCCACCAGTAAGCAGAGGTGTGCAGGAAGGAACTGCAGATGCTGGTTTACACCGAAGATAGACACAAAATGCTGCCGTGACTCAGCGGGACAGGCAGCATCTCTGGAGAGAATGAATGGGTGACGTTTTGGGTCAAGACGGCTGGAGAAGGGTCTCGATCTGAAACATCACCCGTTCATTCTCTCCAGAAATGCTGCCTGTCCTGCTTAGTAAACAGAGGTATTGTACAATGATTTTGATCTATTGGATGTATAAGAAAATAACTGCAGATGCTGGTACAAATCGATGGTGTTTATTCACAAAATGCTGGAGTAACTCAGCAGGTCAGGCAGCATCTCAGGAGAGAAGGAATGGGCGACGTTTTGGGTCGAGACCCTTCTTCAGACTGAAGAAGGGTCTTGACCTGAAACGTCACCCATTCCTTCTCTCCTGAGATGCTGCCTGACCTGCTGAGTTACTCCAGCATTTTGCGAATAAACACCTTTGATCTATTGGAATATTTGTTAATGTTGTGATTTATTGTGTGACTATCAAAGTTAGAATGGGCCCTTTGTCGTGGATATTCCACATCCAGTGCTCCTTGAGTTCCTCATGTAGCTGCTCCAGTTTGAGTGGAAAGGGGGGAGGAGGTCGGACTAACAGCATCAGGGTAGGTGGAGATGGGAGATCATTTAATGAAATCACAGTTAGCAGCTCCGATGTAGGAAGATGAGATGTTATTATTTCTGGAATGATTTACTTCAATTTGCATTATTGTGGACAGGGAACGGCATTTCCAACCTCACTTGGAGAATTAAGATGAAAGGGCGGCACGGTGGCGCAGCGGTAGAGTTGCTGCCTTACAGCACCAGAGACCCGGGTTCCATCCTGACCACGGGTGACTGTCTGTACGGAGTTTGTTCATTCTCCCCGTGATCTGCGTGGGTTTCCACCAAGATCTTCGGTTTCCTCCCACACTCCAAGACGCATAGGTTTTGTAGGTTCATTGGCTTGGTGTAAATGTAACATTGTCCCTAGTGTGAGTCGGGTAGTGTCAATGTGCGGGGATCGCTGGTCGGTGCAGACTCGGTGGGCCGAAGGGCCTGTTTCCGCGCTGTATCTCTAAACTAAATTAAACTAAGCCCTCAGGCCATTTGTGGAACACATGGGCAGCCTTAGTTGAGATCAGGACCTGCAACCATTCCGTGTGATCAATGCAGACACTAATTGGAACCGTCACCCGTGATGGTAGGAATGGCTTGCTGATCCTCTCTATCCAGGCCATCTCTCAGGACGGCACGGTAGCGCAGCTGGTAGAGTTGCGGCCTCGCAGCGCCAGAAACCCAGGTTCAATCCTGACGTCAGGTGCTGTCAGTGTGGAGTTTGCACGTTCTCTCTATGACTGCCTGGGTTTCTTCCGGATGCTGCGGTTTCCTCCCACATCCCAAATACGTGCGGGTTTGTAGACAATAGGTGCAGGAGTAGGCCATTCGGCCCTTCGAGCCAGCACCACCATTCAATGTGATCATGGCTGATCATTCTCAATCAGTACCCCGTTCCTGCCTTCTCCCCATGCCCCCTGACTCCGCTATCCTTAAGAGCTCCATCTAGCTCTCTCTTGAATGCATTCAGAGAATTGGCCTCCACTGCCTTCTGAGGCAGAGAATTCCACACATTGTAGGTCAATTGGCCACTGTAAATTGCCCCTAGTGTGCAGGGAGTGGATGAGAAAATGGGATAACATAGACCGAGTGTGAACGGGGTGATCGATGGTCGGTGTGGACTCGGTGGGCTGAAAGGCTTGTTTCCATTCTCAATCAATCAAAAGTGCCTTCTCAAGATGTTTTATGACGTAATGTCCAGTAAACATGTTGCACTGGAGTCAGAAACTCTTTGGTAAATCGGTAACATTTATTTTTAAAAAGCTACCCCATCAATGCCTAATTCAGTGAAGAAGCAAAACATTTAAAGTTGAGAAAATTAACAAAATGCAGTTTTTAGCAAAGAATCACTTGCCTCAAAGCATTGCTTATACATGACACAAGGAAGATATATTGTGCAGCTAAGATAGCCAGCTCTCCAGGGTTGTAACCAAGTCTCTGGACATTTAAGATGTTTCAGTTTTGTTTATTGTCACGTGTACCGAGGTACAGTGAAAAGATTTTGGATGATCAGCCATGATCATATTGAATGGCGGTGCTGGCTCAAAGGGCCGAATGGCCTACTCCTGCACCTATTTTCTATGTTTCTAAAAGATGAGTCTTTTAGATATTGCTATAAGGAGAAAAATCATTAGGGTATTTCAAAAACTCATTTTGTTTCACTTTTCCTTCGGTACTTCTGTATATTAGACATAAGGCTGATCAGACAGGGCCGTGAGAGGCTGGGAATGATGTTGGCAACCCTTTTTCTCTCTCATTAGCAGTAGATTGAATGTAAATATGAAGGCCTTGCATCCAAATACCTCAAAGTCCAATAAGAAGATGATTATGTTCTATCACAATGACCAAAGAATGTAAAGTATGAAGAAAGTGAGACCACAAACAGCAACCACAAACCATGTTGAAATATTACATGAATCACTCAGAACTTCTGCAATGAGATGAATGATATCATAAAGAACTTTTAGTTTAGTTTAGTTCAGAGATGCAGCGGGGAAACAGGCCCTTCGGCCCACCGAGTCTGTGCCGACCAGCGATCCCTGCACATTAACACTATCCTACAAACACTCGGGACAACTTACATTAATACCAAGCCAATTAACCTACAAACCTGTACGTCTTTGGAGTTTCAGAGTGTGAACTGTACATGTAGCTACATTTTTGCATGTCCCTCCTATGATGATGTTCACAAATAATATCAGTAATCAGTTTCCTAAACGAGTATTACATTATGAAAGATCGATAAAGGAGTTGACGAGGTCCTTAAGAAACCTCTTATTTCTTAATAATTCAAGTTGTCACTTAGTACACGCAATCACCCCCCCTTCTTCAAACTGATGGGAGTAGAGGGAGACAAGCAGAAAAAAGAGAGGTGGCGTTGAAGCAATGACGGGCAAGTGATAGGTGGACAGACACAAAATGCTGGAGTAACTCAGCGGGTCAGGCAGCACCCATGGAGAAAAGGAATAGGTGACGTTTCAGGCCGAGACCCTTCTTCAGACTGAAAATGAGAAACGAGGGGTATTGGACATATGGGGAGGTAGAGTGATAGGTGGATACAGGTGAGGGGAGAGGTGATTGGCAGATGGGTGGAGGTAGTGACATTGCCCAGAGGTGAAAAGGAGACAAAATGACTGAAGTAGAGTCCCGATCTGAAACGTGGCCTGTCCACTCCCATCCTGGATGCTGCCTGACCCGCTCACCTTCTCCAGCCTTTGGTCTGTTTAAAATATTCTTAGATTCGGTTCGAATCCTTTCATATTGAGGTAGCTGGAAGGTCACTTCATCTTTCTGTCACCAGCTGTTTCTTGTGAATACTGAAATATTCATAGGACGCGCCTGGCATTTATTACCCTGATGCAGCATTTTGAAAAGAATATGAAATATTATTGTAGGATTAATAGGAGGGATGTTTGGAATGTATTAGCATATTTTATTATTGCATGCAACTGCAATTGGTTTTAATTCATTTGTGAGTCAGTATTCTTCCATTTGCATTTGGTTACTTTAAAACAGCACGAACCAGAGACTTAAAATCACTGATGTGAAACCATAGTCGTGTGTATAAATCTCTTGGCGAAGCCTGCATAAGCATCCTGGTTTTGCATCATATGAGTAATGTAGAGGGACCTAGGAGTACAGTTCATCTTTCAGATCCAATTTGGTTCAAATCATTAACTAGCTTTTTTGTTTAGTTTAGTTTAGTTTAGAGATATAGCACAGAAACAGGCCCTTCGGCCCACCGAGTCCGCGCCGACCAGCGATCCTGGTCGGGTTCAATCCTGACCTCGGGTGCTGTCTGTACAGGGCTTATACGATCTCTCCGTGACCACATGGATTTTTCCAGGGTGCTCTGGTTTCTTCCCACATTCCAAAGATGTACAGGTTTGCGGGTTAATTGGCTTTGGTAAGGATTGTAAATTGTCCGTAGTGTATGTAGGATAGTGCTAGTGTACAGGGATCGCTGGTCGGAACGGACTCGGTGGGCCGAAGGGCCTGTTTCCACGCTGTATCTCAAATCTAAATTAAACGAAACAACCCTTTTTTCATCTCCTCCCCCCCCTCTTTGTGCCGTGCCTGGACTGGCACTGATTCCTCCCCTTTAGACAATAGACAATAGGTGCAGGAGGAGGCCATTCGGCCCTTCGAGCCAGCACCGCCATTCAATGTGATCATGGCTGATCATTCTCAATCAGTACCCCGTTCCTGCCTTCTCCCCATACCCCCTGACTCCGCTATCCTTAAGAGCCCTTTCACATATGTTCCTTCCTCTGCCTTCACAATTTGCACCTCTTCAATCCTTTTCTCACAAATGTAGTCACTCCATATCTGGCCTTTGCCTGACCATCTTCCTATCAATGCTTCCCCTCGCCAGTATCCAGTATCCACCTTCCTGCTCTCTGAAGACCAGTCGCCATGGAGATGGCTTCCTTTCCCACCATTCTTCATTGAGGTTTACGCAGCCACAGTGGCAAGTCAGAGGATTGGAGTGAACATGTGAAGCAGCAACGAGTAACTAGAAGACAAAGTAGGAAGAAAATATTAAAGTGCAAGAATTCAGTGATATTTTAGTTTTAAAAAGTAAAACAATTAAAAAAATCAAATTTCTGCAGATGCTGAAAATATGAAATAAAACCAGAGAATTGAGCTCTGATGATGTTACTGGGGGGTTAGTAAGGTGCTGTTGCATTATTTTGTTAATTTGTTGATGCCTCAGAGTGGAATTCTCTGCCCCAGAAGGCAGTGGAGGCCAATTCTCTGAATGCATTCAAGAGAGAGAGCTAGATAGAGCTCTTAAGGATAGCAGAGTCAGGGGGTATGGGGAGGAGGCAGGAACGGGGTACTGATTGAGAATGATCAGCCATGATCACATTGAATGGTGGTGCTGGCTCGAAGGGCCGAATGGCCTCCTCCTGCACCTATTGTCTATTGTCTATTGTCAGCCATAGATGGAGCCAGATAGATGCCTGTGTGGTAACTGTACAGTGGGATGGAGGTGTAGCTAGTTCTGGAAGCTGGTGTTCACTACTGCAGTCACGATGATTTCTTCTTTCACAGCCTTGGCATCTCTAGGGATCTGGGGCATTTTTGATACCATGTGGAGTAAATTAAATGTGAAGAAGTCTGGGATCTTATGAGGAGGTTCGGTTGGCACCGCTAGTTGTGAGCTCTCCAACTTTGCGTTTGATGCCAACTATTACTGGGCCCTAAGATTATTAACTTGCCTCAGTGATGAGCAGATGGAACAGCAACCCTTACTCCACCTTGGAAGATGCTCCCTGACCTGGAAGGGTTACTCCAGCACTTTTGTAAACCTGTATCTGCAGTTGCTTGTATCACCAGTTCCCTCAGCTTGTTAGCATCAAGCGCATAAGTGCATTAGCTGCATTCATAACTGAATCTATTTGCCCCAATCTACGCTGAGAACCTCCTAGCCACCTAGTGCACTGCACAGATGCATTCTCAGACTGAGCAAAATCGACCCGTTAATAATAAGACTACATGCATCCAACTGTGCTGCAAGAGCCAGATTAAATCCCATAACAGCGAATATTTCCCTGCCAAGTCCCACATGAAGGTTACTATGAATCTTGTTGTCAAGATCACATCAATACA
Source organism: Rhinoraja longicauda (assembly GCF_053455715.1). Taxonomy (NCBI): domain Eukaryota; kingdom Metazoa; phylum Chordata; class Chondrichthyes; order Rajiformes; family Arhynchobatidae; genus Rhinoraja; species Rhinoraja longicauda. The sequence goes on from NC_135973.1 coordinate 5,308,922, forward strand.
CTGAATTACCTCATCAAAAGTAGAGCATAGAGCAGTACAGGACAGGACAGGAACAGGCCGTTCGGCCCACATTTCCTGTGCCGAACATGATTCCAAGAAGACCAACCCTTCCTTGCCTGCACATCATAAATGTAATGATCCAATTTGCTGGTTTGTCAATGGTGGATATCTGATTATGGTGCCTTCATAACATAAAGATAAAGGCAAAATACTGTGTGGAAGGTGCCTCCACTTGAAAAATTAGGCACAGTGAAATCTTCCAGGATTAATTTCATTTTAGTTTTAGTTTTAGAGCTACAGCGTGGAAACAGGCCCTTCAGCCCACCAAGTCCACGCCGACCAACGACCCCCGTTCACAATAGTTCCATGTTATCCCAGTTTTTGCACTTGGGACAATATACAGAGGCCAATTAACCTACAAACCTGTACGTCTTTGGAATGTGGGAGGAAACCGGAGCACCTGGAGAAAACCCACGCGGTCACAGGGAGAAAGTACAAACTCCACACAGACAGCACCCACGGTCAGGTTGGAACCCGGGTGTCTGGCGCTGCAAGGCAGCAACTCTACCACTTGGCCGCCCCATTTCTCATTGTATTCTTGTAATGATTTAGATTTTTTAAAACGTAACTTGCAGTAGTCTGGGGAAACGCACAGTATCTTGCCCAGAGTAGGGGAATCGAGAACTAGAGGACAGAGATTTTAAGGTGAGGGGGTAAAGATTTAAAAGGGTGATTTTTTTAACATAAAGGGTGGTGGGTGAATGGAACGAGCCACCGGAGGAGTTCGTCGAAGCAGGCACTATCGCAGTGTTTAAGAAGCATTTGGACAGTTACATGGATAGAATAGGTTTGGAGGGATATGGACCAAACGCAGGAAGGTGGGACGAGTGTGGATCGGATCGATGCGGGCAAGTTGGGTCGAAGGGCTTGTTTCCAAGCCTGTTTGACTCCATGACTAATATCCCCACAAATTTCACCGCACCTTAATCATACTCTCCACAATCCCGCCTCCACCCACTCTCCCCCCACCAACAGCTAAACTCCATCGACATCACGCTAACACTCACTCATCCACATCTGTTACATGCAGTGTGTTTCTATGGCTGGGATCAAGTGCAGTAGCTATCAACACTGGTTGAATCCATTTACTCCAAACTGCACTGAGATTAGGGGTTGCCAACTATCTCACTCCCAAATATGGGACACCGCCCCACGCCCCACGTGACCTCACCCAGCCAGCGGCCACGTGCTCCCGCTCCACCAATGGCGGCCGCCCGGGCCGGGAGGCGGGTTGCTACGCAGCCTTTGTTAGGCGGCGCCCGGGCCTCCGCACCTACACTGTCCGGGCCTACACTGTCTGCACCTACAGCATCCGGACGTACAGCGTCCGGGCCTACACTGTCCACACCTACAGCATCCGGATATACAGCGTCCGGGCCTACACTATCCGCACCTACAGCATCCGGACGTACAGCGTCCGGGCCTACAGCGCACCTCCCCCCCCCCCCCCCCCCCCCCGGGCCTAATACGGGACAAGGGCGGTCCCGTACGGGACAAACCAATTTAGCCCAAAATATGGGATGTCCCGGCTAATACAGGACAGTTGGCAACCCTAACTGAGATCTTCCTGGTCCCCACAGCCTGACATTGCACTGGAGAAATGCATACACAAGCTAAGCACAACTGATCCATCAATAATAAATAGGAAGGAATTGCAGATGCTGGTTTACACTGAAGATGGACACAAAATGCTGGAGTAACTCGGCGGGACGTCAGAGTCTGAAGAAGGGTCTCGACCCGAAACGTCACCCATTCCTTCTATCCAGAAATGCTGCCTGTCCCGCTGAGTTACTCCAGCATTTTGTGTCTATCTTTCATTATTAATAAGACTACAGATATCCTGTTAGCAGAAACACAATTACAAAACAGGGACGAGGAATGCTGTCCTGGGAATGTAAACACTGCAAGCAAGAATTAAATGGTTCCGTTTGAGTTTGGTTTATTGTCACGTGGTACGCTGAAAAGCTTTTGTTGCAGAAAGGCAATAGGGGTGTCGGAGGTTATGGGGAGAAGGCAGGAGTATGGGGTTTTAGATTTATATTTAGAGATACAGCGCAGAAACAGGCCCTTCGGCCCACCGTGTCCGCGCTGCCCAGCGATCCCCGCACATTAACACTATCCTACACCCACTAGGGACAATTTTTACATTTGCCCAGCCAATTAACCTACGTACCTGTACGTCTTTGGAGTGTGGGAGGAAACCGAAGATCTCGGAGAAAACCCACGCGGGTCACGGGGAGAACGTACAAACTCCGTACAGACGGCGCCCGTAGTCAGGATCGAACCTGAGTCTCCGGCGCTGCATTCGCTGTAAGGCAGCAACTCTACCGCTGCGCCACCGTGGCGCCCCGGTTAGGAGGTAGAGACGGATCAACCATGATTGAATGGCGGAGTAGACCTGATGGGCCGAATGGCCTAATTCTGCTCCTATCACTTATGAATTTATAATACATGATGTTTCACGATACGTGACAATAAAACTGGTTAGCACACAAACAAAAGCTTTTCACTGTATCTCGGTGACAACAAACTAAAACTGAAAACACTCTGGACTCTTGACTCTAGATGTTGAATGAGTTAAAATGGTTGGTAACTTTGACAGCTCTCCTAGTCTCGCATTTACAATGGTTGCTCTTTGCAATGCATGCCGGCCGGTCGCTGGACTGCTTTCAGAAATTATTTGAGAATTGAGATAAAAATCCCCTTTCTAGCAAGTTGTGCCAGAACACAATGAATTGCATTCGTTGTGCCAGAAGGAAAATCAGCAAAATGCTTTCCGTCACTGACTCCAGCGCTCGGCTAATGCAGCTGGTCGTCATCAATGGAAACTTCAACATCTCAGCTCTTGCCACTGGGACTGACTGGAACAAACCTCCTGGTGATGGCGACAATTAACACGAGGGGGAGGGGAGGCATCTGCTGCAGTGGAGCTGCAATCTCTCTCCATCCATTCTCTTCATTGACCCTCCTCTCCTCCCTCCACATCTGCCCGGTGACTGCCCTCCACTCCACACTGCTGGGCAGAGTTCACACCATTGCTTCACAATGAGCCGCTAAATAGAACCTGCATCTGTTCTTTCAGATGGACGTGAACAAAACAACCATTGCCCTATTTTGTTGTACGGGGAGAGAGCAAGAACGGGGTACTGATTGTGGATGATCAGCCATGATCACAGTGAATGGCGGTGCTGGCTCGAAGGGCCGAATGGCCTACTCCTGCACCTATTGTCTATTGTGAACAGGGGAGCTCTCCCCAGTGACTTGGGCCTATTTATCCCTCAAACAACACCTTTAAAGAGTTTATTAAATCAATTGTAGGTCATTTTATGTAACTTTATGTGGGCGGCACGGTGGCGCAGCGGTAGAGTTGCTGCCTTACAGCGAATGCAGCGCCTGAGACTCAGGTTCGATCCTGACTAAGGACGCCGTCTGTACGGAGTTTGTACGTTCTCCCCGTGACCTGCGTGGGTTTTCTCCGAGATCTTCGGTTTCCTCCCACTCTCCAAAGACGTACAGGTGTGTAGGTTAATTAGCTGGGCAAATGTAAAAATTGTCCCTAGTGTGTGTAGGATAGTGTTAACGTGCGGGGATCGCTGGGTGGTGCGGACCCGGTGGGCCGAAGGGCCTGTTTCCGCGCTGTATCTCTAAATCTAAATCTGAAATCTTCCCCCTCTCCCTTCTTCCCCCAACCACCCGCCCCCCTTCCCGGAACTGGACTCACATCTATCTCTCCCCTCTCCCTCCCCGTCCACCTGCATTCCTTCCTCTAGCTTCACAATTTGCATTTTTTCAATCCTTTTGTCTCATCTTTTGTGTTTATTTTAGTTTAGAGATGCAGCGTGGAAACAGGCCCTTCGGCCCACCGAGTCCGCACCAACCAACGATCCCCACACATTAACACTACCCTACACACACTAGGGAGAAAACCCATGCGGTCACAGGGAGAGCAGACAAACTCCATACTGACAGCACCCACAGTATGGATCGAACCCGATCTCCGGTGCTGCAAGCGCTGTGAGGCAACAACTCAACAGCTGCGCCACCGTGCCGCAACTTAATTTGTCCTTCTGTTTTTTAATCTCTGGCCTTTGTCCACCATTTGCCAATCAACCTCCCTCTCTCTCTCCCCCTCCCCCCCTCCCCCCTCGTCTATATCAACCTGTTACCTGCTAGATTTTGTCCTCATCCTCTCTATCCCGCTCACAATCAGTCTGAAGAAGGGTCCTGACCCACAACATCACTGCACCACGTTCTCCAGAGATGCTGCCTGACCTGCTGTGTTACTCCCCCATCTTGAGTCTTTTTTTAAAATCACTATAAAGCAGTTATTATGATTTTGCTGTATATGGGGTTTTGCTGTGTGCACATTGGCTGCTGTGTTTCCTGCATGATAATAGGGATGGCGGTGTAAAAATACTTCATTGGTTGTAGGAGCCTTCGGGGTTCTTGGTTTCGTGAAAGACTTGATATAACCACTAGTCTGCCTTCACTTCGTCCAACACAAAAGGAGGCCATTTGCCCTCTCATTAGTCCCACACTCTTCCCCACTTCCCCCACAATTCAGTATCACCTTTCTAATTCTAATTCCCCTTTCACAACTTCTATAGAAACTGCCTCCAAGCCCCTTTCACGCAGAGTGGCCATGTGCGCCAGGTGCAACGAAATCCATGCAGTTCAGAGAGGTTCAGCGAATGACAGAGAAGCAGAAGGTGTCAGACAGACTGATTGGAGAGTTGCAAATTGTGAGGAAGGAATGGAGGGGGAGGGGGTGGGGGAGAAGTAGAGAAGTAGATGGTAGTCCAGGTGGGGCAGCAGGAGGAGATGGGAGGGGAAGAGAACTCCTTTCTCTCCTCTCTCACCTCGCCACCCCCCCCACCCTTACAATCAATCTGAAGAAGGGTCCCGACACGAAACATCCCCTACCATGTTCTCTAGAGATAGACACAAAGTGCTGGAGTAGTATCTCTGGAGAGAAGGAATGGGTGACGTTTCGTGACCAGACCCTTCTTCCAAAGATGCTGACTGACTGTTGAGTTACTCCAGCACTTTGTGTCCAAAATTATTAGATTGTGCACATTTCTGAAGGGAACATTTTCTGACAACTTTTCAGAAACTATTTTCTTATTTTCGACAGAAATCCCCAGTGCTTTGTAACAATCCATTTCAACATGAACAAAATACAATTCTCGGTTGCAGCCCACGTTGCCAAAGTCACTCCATTGTGCCACCTGCAGGCAATCAGCTGCTGCTGCGGCTGGAGAGAAAGAGAACAAAGAAGAAAGACACAAAGTGCTGACTGAAGTACCTCAGCGGGTCTGGCAGCATGAAGCTGAGTTACTCCGGCATTTTGTGTCTATCTTCGGTATACACCAGCATCTGCAGTTCCTTCCTACTCAAGAGAACAGAACAAAGACCCCAACCAAAAACGATCTGAATAGAAATGTGTCTTTTCAAAGACGATACAGTATTTGCTGAAATACAGAATACAGAATAGCTACTTTTACCGAACGAAATTAATTTGCCAGCAGTACAAAAAAACACAAGACACACAACCCCAACACAAACATCCAAACACAAACACAGAAACAAATACTTCTTTCTGAGTAGCTAGACAGGATTTGTGTGAAATTTTCCTTTAATTACTTCAGAGCAGTGATCCAAAACTAAAATTATATCTGGGAGTATGTAATTTTTACAGAAGAAATGCCATTTAATACTGTTGACCCTATTACCTCTATACGGTATCAACTGACGAATCGAACAAAGGACTCTAAACCAAGGTTTAGTACAACTTAATGTTTATTAGCACTCGAGTAACTTAAACATGCATGCAAACCATTGACTTCTGATAACTTCTCATTTACTCTACTATTTCAACTTATCACTTCTTAAACTAAATCACAAAACTCATGACTTGGAGTCGGATATTACCCGTATGAATGAATTGGCCGGATTCACTCTGTAGGTAGGGGGTAATCTTCTCTGAGTTTCAAACTCAGGTCCCTACTTCTTGCCATGGTTGTTCCCTGGTAGTCACCGCCGATATCTCGGACCGCCCTTCTTTTATACTAATTTTCCTTCCACCTTCGAAAGGAAGCCTTTGATCCAACCCAAGGCCCTCAACAGTCTGAAGAAGGGTCTCGACCCGAAACGTCGCCCATTCCTTCTCTCCAGAGATGCTGCCTGACCCGCTGAGTTACTCCAGCATTTTGTGAATAAATGGCTTTACAGTCAGTCGATCATTTCAAGCTGCCACTCCTCCAAGGGCTGAATAAACAAAACCTTATCAGGCGAGGGAGTTCTTATTATGTTGCTTGCCCATACCTCCTTCTCATTATAGTTATTTTGCAATATGTCCTTGCCAGGCACCTTATCATCTCAAGGCCGTACTGCCTAGCTGTGAAGGTACCAGATGTCAATGAGGTGACCGTTCTCACCGCGCCCATTTGTTCCCCTGGCTCCAGCATTTCGCTCTGTCTGTCTTTAGTTAGTAGCATCCCCCAAAGCCTGTCGGGATACTTGACATCCAGTCCCAGGCTCCAATACTCTCCGATGTTAGTCTTTCCCTGTTGCCTTCATTCCAAAGTCTTCAGTGAATGTTTGTCAGCAGGCTGAGAGCTCTTCCTTTGTGCCAGCGACATGGAAGCCAAGGAGCAAATGAGATCTCCCTTCTGTAAACCCCAGATGTCCACGACATCTGAAACAAAAGACAAATGAGGGACATTTCCCATCAGGTCAGGCAGCATCTGGAAAGGGTGAAACAGCAAAGGTTTCAGACCGATGACCTTTTAAGAGAAGCCACACTGCTGCCTGAACTGCCGAGTACTTGGCGGTGTTTTCTGCTTGTATTTCAGATTTTCAGTGGAAATGGTACATAGAACAGAACAGCACAGGAGCAGGCCCTTCGGCCCACAATGTCTGTGCCGACCATAACGCCAAGTTAAACTAATCTCTGATGATAGGCACAAGTAACTCAGCGGGACAGGCAGCATCTCTGGAGAGAAGGGATGGGTGACGTTTCGGGTCGAGACCCACAATGTAGCCGATCCAAAGAAGGGTCTCGACCCAAAACTTTACCTATTCCTTTTCTCCAGAGATGCTGTCTGACCCGCTGAGTTACTCCAGCTTTTTGTGTCTATCTCCGGTTTACATCAGCATCTGCAGTTCTTTCCTAAAGTAAGCACTGCTTGCACATGATCCATATCCCTCCATTCCCTGCCTATCTCAAAGCGTGTTACACCACTATTAAATCACCTCAATCTGCTATTGTATCTGCGTCCACTGCCACCCCTAGCAGCGCATTGCAGGCACCCACCGATCTCCGTGTAAAAAACTCGCCCTGCATATCTTCCTTAAATTTTGCTCATGGAAACATAGAAAATAGGTGCAGAAAGAGGCCATTTGGCCCTTCGAGCCAGCACCGCCATTCATTGTGATCATGGTTGATCACCACAATCAGTACCCCGTGCCTGCCTTCTCCCCATATCCCTTGATTCAGCTAGCCCCTAGAGCTCTATCTAACTCTCTTTAAAAATTCATCCAGTGAATTGGCCTCCACTGCCCTCTGTGGCAGAGAATTCCACAAATTCACAACTCTGGGTGGAAAAGTTTCTTCTTATCTCATCTTAAATCTATACCCTCTAATCTTTGACATTTCCACCCTGGGAGAAAGGTTCTGACTGTCTACCCGATCTACACCTTACATAATTTTATATACTCCTTTCAGGTCTCTTCTTAATGTAATTTTGATTTTGGATGGAGGCATTTCATTTTCTGGTAGGGCAGTACCCAGGCTCCCCACAGCAAGTTTGCTTCTTGTTCCACAGATGCTGCCTGGCCTGTTGAGTATTTGCAGCATGTTCCGATTTTATTTTAGATTTCCAGCATCAGTGTTTTTTAATTTTCATTGACCCCCTACATCTAGTCAATTGGGATCAGGAAGACAACAGGCAAACCAATCAACCCTCTGCCGTTCACTTGTAATTGAAAATCCAAAAAGTGTTCATTTTATAAAACATTTTGTAATGTGTTTAATGTGGATGGCACGGTGGCACAGCAGTAGAGTTGCTGCCTTACAGCTCTTGCAGCTCCGGAGACCCGGGTTCGATCCCGACTACGGGTGCTGCCTGTACGGAGTTTGTACGGAGTTTGGACGTTCTCTCCGTGACCACATGGGTTTTCTCTGAGATCTTCGGTTTCCTCCCACAGTCCAAAGACGTGCAGGTTTGTAGGATAATGGGCTTGGTATAAGTGTAAATTGTTCCTAGTGCGTGTAGGATAGTGGTAATGTGCGGGGACCGCTGTTCGGCGCGGACTCGGTGGGCTGAAGGGCCTGTTTCCGCGCTGTATCTCTAAACTAAACGAAACTAAACTTTCTCAATGTGAGACTTTACTATTAAATTTGTCTTTTATCTCTCTGCTCCGTGGAGAACAAGCCTAGTTTCTCCAGATCCTCTGCATAAGTGAACACCCTCACCTGTATTAACTTTAGCACATGTCATTCTTAATTCTTCGATACAGTTTAAGAAGAAGGGAGCATTCTGATAAACCTCCATTGCACCCTGTCCAAGCATTCTTCCTTGAGAGTGTGGTCTAAAGGTGAACAGAATATTCCAGCTGAGGCCAAACCAATGCGAAAAACAACAGGGCAGTTTATAGGCTAGTTTTCTGGACATCAACAGTGATCAATAGCAGTTTCGTTTAGTTTATTGTCAGGTGTACCGAGGTAAAGTGAAAAGCTTTTGTCGTGTGCTAACCAGTCCGCGGAAAGACAGTACATGATTACGATCGAGCCACCCACAGTGTGCACGTACAAGATAAAGGGAATCATGTTTAGTGCAAGAAGAATAAAGCTTACGACAAGAAATGTCATCTGTCCATTCACTCTCCAGATGCTGAGTTCCTCCAGTACTTTGTGTTTTGCTCAAAATTCCAGCATCTGCACTTTCTTGTGTCTCCGCGTCAGAACAAAGAGTGTGGATAGTTCAGCGCAGGAACAAGCCCTTTGGCCCACACTGTCACAAGAGGTGCAAGTTTTGCTTTCACTGCGTGTGCAATAACAACGAAGTTTGATCTAACCCGCTGAACATCAAATCACACACAGGTGCTAGCCTGCTTCAACCAAACAGCCTTGGGACAGCAAGAGGTTTGAAGTTAAAGTAAATTTACTTCTCTAAGTAAATAATCCAAGAATCAGCACTTCAAGCACAGTAGTGGAAAGACATTCTTAAAATAGCCCCTGCAATCTTTTTTGAGAAATCGATTCCAAATGTATATTTTTGTGCGTGTTGCTTCTGAATGTTCACATTTAAGATGAACTCAATTTTCATTTCAAAGGAAGTCATACAGTAAGTGTCGAAAGGAACTGCAGATGCTGGTTGACACTGAAGAAAGACACAAAGTGCTGGAGTAACTCAGCGGGACAGGCAGCATCTCTGGGTAGAAGGAATGGGTGACGTTTCGGTTCGGGAAACTTCTTCAGACTTCCTCAGTCTTCAGACCCGAAAAGCCACCCATTCCTTCTCTCCAGAGATGCTGCCTGTCCCGCTGAGTTACCCCAGCATTTTGTGTCTATCTTCGTCGCACAGTAAGTCTTGATTTGAAAGCCACAATGCGGTGAAGTCAGGAGGGAGAAAGAATTCTGCCACCCAGTGGTGATACAGCAGTCATAAAACAGCTGTGTCATGCTTTACTCTCAACCACACGTAGTCTGTGATAAAGGAACCTGGAGAAAATCTATTTTCTACCATGGCCTTCAACCATTGCGCTTGTTTCCCTTCAGTGCCACACCACTGGGAATTAGACAGACTCCCGACTGAATTCACAACTACTAGCATCAAAGCTCTTGTAAGAAATTTCCAATAAATACATGAAAAGGGAACGAGGAAACTAAAGATTCTCCCACTTCCTGTCGAATACACATAATCGAAATGTTTGGGTTAACCCAGTATTTTGATATGATGATAATGCCAGTGTTGGGCTGATGCTGGACCTAAAGCCCATTCTCTGCAAGGCCATCCAGTTGTTTTGTGCATCAGGTAAGCCATTTTCTACATTAAAAAAAATACCTAAGAGAATTGGGGACTTACCACAGTGAAGTCAATGTCCCTGTCTATTTTGTTCAAGGAGCATTCACAAGTCTTATAAGTAAGATATATAATCTTCTATAGTCTATATAATCAAGAGAGAGTTAGATTTAGTTCTTAGGGCTAAAGGAATCAAGGGGTATGGGGAAAAAGCAGGAACGGGGTACTGATTTTTAGATGATCAGCCGTGATCATATTGAATGGTGGGTGACGTTTCGGGTCGAGACCTTTCTTCAGACTGAAGGGTCTCGACCCGAAACATCACCCATTCCTTCTCTCCTGAGATGCTGCCTGACCTGCTGAGTTACTCCAGCATTTTGTGAATAAATACCTTCGATTTGTACCAGCATCTGCAGTTATTTTCTTACACATATTGAATGGTGGTGCTGGCTCGAAGGCCCGAATGGCCTACTCCTGCACCTATTTGTCTATGTTCTATGTTTCTAATGAACAGAGAATGCTGAAGATGAATGATAGCCTCCATTGGTATGGAACACAACAGGACTTTCAGCTGTGTGTCTGTGTCCTGTACTGTCTGTGTGCAGTCATGTATTAGTCTCTTTCAATGCAAGCGATATCTTACAGAGGTCTCCCAAGGAGCGCAGTGTCGGTACAAGCTAGTTAGTTTGTTTTTAATAATTGCAACACAGCTCCGTTTTATGGCTAACTCAAACAACTCTAATAAGTCACTTTGTGATAGCTGCCTCAGGTTATCAGCTGAGGACGTCGTGAGGGATAGTTCCTTTGATCGCCAGGTCTCCAGATTGCAGATTGTACCTGCACTTTTCTTCCCTTTTATGGTGATTGTTTTGGAGCCTGACAGCATAATGCCCTTCAGACTCTGTTAACCTTTGGTTTTAACGGCCTGTGAAGACTCAGTTAATGACTGACTTTTGATATAGAGCTTTTACTGAAAGGCGAGAGACGGCAATGATGCCTTGAAACAAGGTAGAAACAATCCCTGAGCTAGATGCATAGTCAAGGCTTTGTTATCTGCTCATTCCTATTAACTTTATGGATTCTGTGCAAGTGGATATATTTCCCAATCCAGTTCGTAGGAAGATGCAGAGTTTGACCAGTGACGCTGTGATCAATTAAGGCTCCCATTGCACGGTTCAGGTAGTTCTCAGCCCACTGTTTGGTTTGCAGGAAACGTTTGCACGCAGTTACGGCCAGAAACGAGCTGCAATTCTCGTCACTAAAAGGAAAATAAATCATGCAGTGCACATATTTGAAATAGTCAACAAATATAAATAACACTTGAGGGCCAAGCATTGCCTTGAAGCCTTTCTGAGACCTTATCAATATAGTTTGTTTTATTGCCTTCCATCACAGTGAGGAATGTGGGGAGCCCGCAGGTGGATGTTTATGTTAAACTTTATTTTATGTGGTTGTGTGTCTTACTGCTTTTCACTTGGTGTGGCTGTATGGTAACTCGAATTCCACTGTACCTTATGGTACATGTGACAATAAACCCATCTTGAATCTTGAATCTTGTACATGGAACCAGGGGAATGCTGCTGGAAGGTCATCAACTCGGTGAAAGACGCTCTTTGGTCTGCCCGAGCTTTGTTGACCTCCCAGCGGAGCGAGCTGTCCGTCAGGGAATGTTGCCGACTGGCCCGCTGCAGACTGCAGGAGTATGTGCTGAGGGACGCACTGAAGCTCGGTGCAGGCAACGCCAAGGCCCTGTGGGGGAGGACCACAGTCTAGGGTCCTTCCGCTGCTGGACATGGGGGGCAGGGGGTGGTGGAGACGCCCCTCCAAATAAGGGATACTGTGTAAATGTCTGTAAATGTCTGTAAATTTGGAAGTGAATGCCTGTATTGAATGTGTAACCTCCGGAAATGTCGGATGGGGTTGTTAAAAAAGAAGATGTTTTGAAAGTAAATATTTATTACTTGAATAAAGTATTTTTTGATATTAAATTATTATTTTTTTTAAAAGAACCAGCATTCCTCCTGATCTCATCTTTATTGAAAGTGGAACCCTGGCCTTCCTGATCTGGTTTCTCATTACCCCAACCCTCAGCTTCCACCAGAGGAGGCAGTTGAGGCAGGTACAATAACAACATCTTAGAGACATTTGGACAGGTACATGGATAGGAAAGGTTTAGTTCAGTTGAGTTTATTGTCACATGTACTGATGTACAGTGAGAAGCTTTTGACGCGTGCAAACCAGTCATTGGAAAGACAATACGTGATTACAATTGAGCCATTTAAAGTTTATATACATGATAAGGGAATAACGTTTAGTGCAAGGTAAAGCCAGTAAAGTCCAATCAAAGGTAGTCCTTGGGTCACCAATGAGGTTCAGTGGAATAAGGGCAAGTGGGACTAGCTTAGATGGATATCTTGGTCAGCATTGATGAGTTGGGCCGAAGAGCCTGCTTCCATGTTGTCTGATGGTGTGACACTGTATCCTAAGTCCATGACTTCTTAGCTCTGAGGTCACTAGTCTCCTACTTCACCTCCACCACCCTTGGCCTCTTCCTCCTTCGTATCCAACTAGCAGCATGATTCCTGTTGTTCTTTTCTGACAGGTTGTTCACTGGGGCTGTGCCAACTTGATGTCAATGAGGCTCAATCAAAGGGTATCTCCGGCCAACTAACGGTTACATTGTGACCATGGGTAAACCAATCCCAGCGAGACTTCTTCGAGTAACCATTGTTTGCACATGTGTTGCACTCAGCCACACATGTCATGACGGTCTTTGGCTCAACTACAGAGCAGGCCCTGGTTAACTAATCCCTGCACACTCAGCAATAGCAGTACTGTGATTGACCTCAGACATGCCTCAGATAGACACAAAATGCTGGCGTAACACAGCGGGACAGGCAATATCCCTGGAGAGAAGGAATGGGTGACGTTTTCTGCTGGAGACTCTTCTTCAGGTTTCTTCTTTGACCCAAAACAACACCCATTCCTTGTCCCCAGAGATGCTGCCTGTCCCGCTGAGTTACTCCAGCACTTTGTGTCTATCTTCGGTGTGAACCAGCATCTGCAGTTCCCTCAGATATGCCCATGTTGTTTGATATGAAAAAGCACAGACATAATGAAGAAGCTCCACGTTGGTTATCCACTGAATTGTCCAAATAAGCTACTTTGGACCGTAAAATGTCCGTTTATTTGCCATAACATTTAGGTTCATTAAGGCATGATAAAATTGTGAAAACTATTGTCCTTCTGTCACGGTAAAACCCACTAGCATTGCTCCGAGTGATTCCTAGTTTTAGTGGGATCAGATTTTCCCGCTCTCTGTACGTAATGGGAAGTGCTTAGCAGGGAAATTCAAGCGCAAAATGTAATTTGGTCGTCCAGTTTGTTATTGCAGCTTCGCCACCACAGCAGGAGCCCAAGGGACCGAAGCAAACGCTTCTAACAGTTCTGACGGTGTGGATCTGTGGAAATAATGACAGTCCCTCGACACCTACAGATACGACACCATCTTAAATAAAAACAAATAGGAACTTATTGTAATTTTCCACATCTACGTGTCAGATGTGATAACGCTTCTATTTTCCTTGCCATTTTTCTTTATCTTTCCAACCGGCATTTAAGAATGTCCTGGAGTAGGAGCGAACTGCAGATGCTGGTTTAAACCGAGTGTAGACACAGAATGCTGGAGTAACTCAGCGGGACAGGCAGCACCTCTGGAGAGAAGGAATGGGTGACGTTTCGGGTCGAGACCCTTCTTCAGACTTGTCAGGGGAAAAGGGAAACTTGAGATATAGACGGTGATGTAGCAAGGCGCAGAACAACTGAATGAAAGATATGCAAAAATGTAACGATGTTAGAGGAAACAGGCCTCTCGTGCTAAGATCCTCGAGACACTGAAGCACATAAATGGAGCAACCCTGTTTATTTCGACGCAATGCAAATTGAAACATTCGAATGGAAAGAACAACACAGTCACAACAACATTTGATTCATTTCTCATCACTGTTTTACTGGACTGGGCACTTTGCTGTGCATAGATGCAACTGTAATATCTGACCGGTATTAGTAGCATGTATCGTCATACAATGTTCCATTGGAAGCAAGGCCAAGAAAGTATCCCACACTGATGGGAGTGATCGTCATTGATTACTCCACAGTCAATCGTGCTTTACTTGTGCAGCACAAAACTATTTCCTTAAAAAGGCCAAGTGCCATAGTTATCTGGAGACACAAGGAACTGTAGGTGCTGGTTTACAAAAAGGACAACCCTTTTTTTCTTCTACCCCTCCCCCCCTTCCCTGTGCTCAACCTGCACTTGCAACCATTTCTCCCCTTCCACATACCTGTACATTCCTTCCTCTAGCTTCACATTTCGCCCCTCCTCAATCCTTATCTCACACCTTCTGTCTTTTCATCTCTGGCTATCAAAACTGTCCCTCACCTTTATCCACCTATCACTCGCCAGGCTTTGTCCTCCCCCCCACCCCCTCTCTCCCAGCTTTCTCCCCCCCCCCCCCCCCCCCACCACCAACACTATCAGTCTGAAGAAAGGTCCCGACCCGAGACATCACCTAGCCATGATCTCCAGAGATGCTGCCTGACTCGCTTGGTGGCTCCAGTACGTTGTGTCTTTTGGTACTTTGGTTATCTGTTATCCTTCGAGCTTTCACAACCTCCCCTCCCACCAAAACCCACTCATAGTTTGGTGTAAACGTGGCCTCTGCGGACCTGTCCTTTTGATCAGCTCAGATCCTGAACCACTGATGTTCTGATTGCTGACCACTGTATTCTTCATTCTTTCCAACGTTCAGGAAACTCAAGCCCTCGGTTTTGCCAGTGTAGCGCTCTCCCTGAGTTAACCTTTATATTAAATGCAATTTACCCACACTTCTCCCACACCAACCTCTTCTCAAAGTTGTGTTCCAATTGACTTGAGAGGAGATCTTATCGAAACGTATAAGATTATTAAGGGGTTGGACACGTTAGAGGCAGGAAACATGTTCCCAATGTTGGGGGAGTCCAGAACCAGGGGCCACAGTTTAAGAATAAGGGGTAGGCCATTTAGAACTGAGATGAGGAAAAACTTTTTCAGTCAGAGAGTTGTGAATCTGTGGAATTCTCTGCCTCAGAAGGCAGTGGAGGCCAATTCTCTGAATGCATTCAAGAGAGAGCTGGATAGAGCTCTTAAGGATAGCGGAGTCAGTGGGTATGGGGAGAAGGCAGGAACGGGGTACTGATTGAGAATGATCAGCCATGATCACATTGAATGGCGGTGCTGACTCGAAGGGCCAAATGGCCTGCACCTATTGTCTATTGTCTATTGTCTATTGTCTATTGACTTCCACTCTCACAAAAATGTCTTTACATTCATAAGAGAGACACAAAAAGCTGGAGTAACGCAGCGGTTCAGGCAGCATCTCTGGAGAAAAGGAATAGGTGACGTTTCGGGTCGAGACCCTTCTTCAGACTGCAATGTGTGGGTAATATTTATATTACCCTTACATTGTGCCCTGTCTATTCTAATTAATGTTCTGCCCTTCAATGTGATCTAACTCCTCGAATATATTTAATGATTTAAAGTGAAATGCTTTTTGCAATAGTGAATTCCACAGGTTCACTATTCTCTGGGAGACAACATTTCTTGTCATCTCAGTCTTATATGATGAGGCCCTTCTCCTCAGACTGTGAACCCTGGTGTGAACCCTGAATTCGCCAACATCGGGAACATTCTTCCTGCATCTAATGTGCTTTGGCTTGTCAGAATGTTGCACGTTTCATTGAGATCCCTACCCACTCTTGTAATATAAGCCTAATCCATCTCTCTCCGTACATGTTTCCTGCAGACAGGTGAACTTTGGCTGAACTCCCTCCATAGCTCGGGCATTCTTCCTCATTCATGACCAAAAGTGCACACAAACGTCAAGGTGCGACATCCTTGCTCCTACACTTGAAATCTCTTGCGACCAAAGCCTATGAGCCATTTGCCTTCTTAATCGAGCGCTGCATCTATATGCTTAACTTCAGTGACTGATGAAAGGGCATGAAGGTCATGTTACCCTTTCTTAATCTATCACCATTCTAATTGTAATCTGCCTTCCTGCTATTGCCGCCACATGTGGTTAACCTCACATTTGTCTACATTATACGCATTTTGATATAAATCTAATCACTCATATCATCATATCATATCATATATATACAGCCGGAAACAGGCCTTTTCGGCCCACCAAGTCCGTGCCGCCCAGCGATCCCCGTACATTAACACTATCCTACACCCACTAGGGACAATTTTTACATTTACCCAGCCAATTAACCTACATACCTGTACGTCTTTGGAGTGTGGGAGGAAACCGAAGATCTCGGAGGAAACCCACGCAGGTCACGGGGAGAACGTACAAACTCCTTACAGTGCAGCACCCGTAGTCAGGATCGAACCTGAGTCTCCGGCGCTGCATTCGCTGTAAAGCAGCAACTCTACTGCTGCGCTACCGTGCCGCCTCACTCAATTTCCTCACACTCTAGTTTAGTCGTGGGTCCAATCAGCGAAACGTCGATGAAAGTAGGTGCCCACTTGATAACCCCAATGACGTGTCTGCCTAGCCTTTCTCAACATTGGAGGAGCATAGGTGAGTGCCTAAGCCTCCCATCACCACCGGGAGCAAGTTGACATTTGGCACTTTGGATTTCGAACATCTTGTCCTGCGTATTTAGAAACATGTGTTCTACACAAACGTGGAGTTAATACAGTCAATTCGCTCATCGAAATCATCAATCTATATTCTAAATAGTTGTGAATCTGTGGAATTCTCCGCCACAGAAGGCAGTGGAGGCCAATTGACTGGATGTTTTCAAGAGAGAGCTCTTAGGGCTAATGGTTCCAAGGGATATGGGGAGAAGGCGGGAACGGGGTACTGATTTTGGATGATCAGCCATGATCACATTGAATGGCGGTGCTGGCTCGAAGGGTCGAATGGCCAACTCCTGCACCTATTTCCTATGTTTCTATGTTAAATAGTTTGGGTCCCAGCACTAGTCACTGTGATTCCCCAACAGTCACTGCCTGCCTTTACTGGGAAAAATGTTCCTATTGTTTGCTTACTGTCGGCTATCCAGTTCTCTACCTATAAAATATCTTATTCTTTAGCCAATATGCTTTAATTTTCTGCGTGTTAACCTGCTACATGGGATCTTTACAAAACCCAAGAGTTAAAAGTCGAGTGTTTTATTGCCATCTGTATCTCCTTGCAGCAGCACAGCAGGTTTGTAAACATAGGACTCCAAATACACACATCCACCAGTTTTCCCTCATATATTCTGCCAGTTACACCCTCAAAAAATGTTCAGATTTGTCACACACGATCATCATTTTTGCAAATCCACATTGGCTTTGTCTAATCGTGTCATTTTTCTCTGAGTTTTCTGCTATAACATCTCTTATGGACTCTAGCATTTTCCCATCCCCATCGTTGTTATATGATGGACCCATCTAGAACCCCCTGTTTTCTCTCTGCCTTTTATTATAATGATTGGGATTGCATTGGCAACCTTCCAATTGTTGGAACTATTCCAGAGTCTAAAGAATTTTGGAAAATGACCCCCAATGCACCCACACTTTGTAGGGCTATTTCCTTAAGGATTCTCAGGTGCAGCCGGGCGTCAGGGGTAATGGAGAGAAGGCAGGAGAATGGGGTTAGGAGGGAGAGATAGATCAGCCATGATTAAATGGCGGAGTAGACTTGATGGGCCGAATGGCCTAATTCTGCTCCTATCACTTATGACCTTATGACTATTAGGTCCTGCAGATTTCTTGATCTTTAATCCCTTCGATTTCCGTAACACCACCATTTAGTTCTCTCTCGCTGGATTCTGTATTCCCCAACATTCCCATATTTGTCTGCTCCTTTGCGAAGGCCAAAATGAAGTATATATTTCATTGATCTACATTTCTTTGCTTCTTTCTTTGTTGTAACTTCCTCCACCTCTGACAGTACGGGACCTGCATTTGTCTTCACTAGTCTTTCCCCTCTTCACAAGTGTTCACAGTCAATGTTTACGTTTCCTGCAATCTTCCTTTCATTCTAGACAATAGATAGACAATAGACAATAGGTGTAGGAGGAGGCCATTCGGCCCTTCGAGCCAGCACCGCCATTCAATGTGATCATGGCTGATCATTCTCAATCAGTACCCCGTTCTTGTCTTCTCCCCATACCCCCTGACTCCGCTATCCTTAGGAGCTCTATCTAGCTCTCTCTTGAATGCATTCAGAGAATTGACCTCCACTGCCTTCTGAGGCAGTGAATTCCACACATTCACAACTCTCTGACTGAAAAGGTTTTTCCTCATCTCAGTTCTAAATGGCCTACCCCTTATTCTTAAACTGTGGCCCCTTGTTCTGGACTCCCCCAACATTGGGAACATGTTTCCTGCCTCGAACGTGTCCAACCCCTTAATAATCATACGTTTCGATAAGATCCCCTCTCATCCTTCTAAATTCCAGTGTATACAAGCCTAGTCGCTCCAGTCTTTCAACATATGACAGTCCCGCCATTCCGGGAATTAACCTAGTAAACCTACGCTGCACGCCCTCAACAGCAAGAATATCCTTCCTCAAATTTGGAGACCAAAACTGCACACAGTACTCCAGGTGCGGTCTCACTAGGGCATTCTCCCTTTTTTATTTTATTTTCCCTTCCTCAAGACTCCCTTTGCCCACCTTTGCTGAATTCTAAACTTCTCCCAGTCCTCAGGTTTGCTACTTTTGCAGGCCTTTTTATTTTTCTCTATTTGGAACTAATACCATTTGTAATTTCTTTTGAAATCAGCAGCAGAGCTGGCTGAGCTGCTTCCACACAACTGCAGCGAGCTGGGACTCAATCCTGACCTCTGTTGCTGTCTGTGTGGACTTTGCATGTTCTCCCGATGACCACAAGTGCTTCCTCTGCGTGCCCCCACCTTCCAAAGACCTTGTGGGTTGCTAGGTTAGTTGGGCCTCTATAATTTGCCCCTGGCGTCGTTTGATACTAGAATTGATGGAAATGCGGTGAAGCATGGGGAAATGGGATTTCTCTGTGGGCCAGTATTGACCTAATGGACTGAACGGGCTCCTTCTGTGTCAAATGAAATGTGGAAACATGGTCGAGTTACTTTGTCTGTTTTAGTTTTGTGCCAGACAGGATTGAACAACGGTTGTAATTCATTCATGCACTCCTTGGAAGGAAGCCATTGGCTAACCACTGTGAAGGCTTTATGTAATATTCCCCAATCGATCACAGGGAAGTCACATCTCATTCTTTCATTGTTTCCTCTGCGTGGATTCAGGATCCGAGTTGCAGAATCTACTCCCTTGTCCTCCATCGCATTGCACAATTCTATCATTTCTGGCTGTTCATCGCAAGGGACCCTGCACAACAGGTCTGTTTATGAATCTCTTCCCCTTATTGGGAAAGGGGATTTCCGGACTGCAGTTTCCACAATTCATTTGACACAGAAGGAGCCCGTTCAGTACATTAGGTCCAGGATGGTCCTCTTTCGGGTTGATTCCTCCACATATTGTTTCGAAATGCCATCACAAATGCAATCCAGAAATTCCGACCCTTTTACTAAATTGGATTGCCCAATCTTTAGGTGGATTATGTAGATTGCAGGCACTCATAATTGAAGTCATACCTTCAATGCATGTGCTTCTCGTTTCCTGTTCAATGCAACCTCCTACATTACTGCATCTGTGTGGGGGTCTATATAAAAATCCACCGATATTTCCTGCCCCCTCGTGCTTTTTAGCACCACCCATGCAGATTCCTCAATGGGTTGCTTGGGGCAAAAGCCTTTCCTCGCTGTTGTGTTTGCAAATCTATGCAATGTCTGCCTGAGTACAGGTGTGCAAATGTAACAATTTCAAAGCAAATTAAAGTAGATGAATGTTGGAAAATATGTTTAAGGTTAAGAAAATATGCACTGTAACAATCAAATCTGAATTGGTGAACTGCACAATATTGAAAACCGTAAAGCACTAATATGTTAAATAGTGAAAATGCATCATTTCAACATGCATAATTTTGCTAGATATTCATAAAGTCCATGCAAAAGTTTGCAATTTTACAATAAGCTAAGCTTTTCCAACATGTAATTGTGTAAGATTAATTTATTTTAAACGATTTATAAAAAATCAGAGGTTTTGAGCAATTTAAGAAATAGGTTAATTGAAAACAGTTATTTACTTTCAAAAATGTTTATTTATTAACTGACTATCCATTCAACAATTTGTGAGTTTTGGAGTTTATATAAAGCTGTAATAAAACTGAAAGATCATATCAATTTATAGGCTATTTCTTCTAAATAATATTTTTTAAAGCCTTACTCTTATCAAGTTGTAACTGAAAATGCAAATTATAAATAGGAGGTGAAATAACATGTTCAATAAAGTTTCATTCCTAAGGAGGCTTTAACATTTTGACCTTCTCTTCGGTCACCAGGGGATATTGTATGTTTGCCCGAGTTGAACTTTTCATTATTACAGGATGTTAGTTTCTGCTTCAGAGCACTTCTGGTTCTTTGGTGATATTGATTGGCTAATGTACTTCACACGCTGCCTCTTTAAAAAAAAAAAAATCAACTTTAGAAAAGTCCATATAAAGAAAGGTTTTCTCATGAGTTTCCCCTGGTCCATATCCTGTTTTCGTCCATCTCCATGTTAGGGCTTGAAGGTCATTTAGTTGAAATTCCTGAGCAATATGAAGCCCTTTTGAATGCTTTAAACAAAAGACAGATGAACTTTGGTGATTTTATACACCATTATACCACGTGAACAGGCCCTTCTCATAATGTTCATGCTGTGTTTTAAATACATTTGCTTTAAAGATGCATCAAACTTTCTCACTGAACACCGTCTGTGATAATTATCGTGGGTATGTTCAAATCTTCTTGTCATTCCTATTATTGTTGCCATGCATCTGATAAAGGAAACCAATGTTTAAGTTAGTTTAAGCCCAGCACAAATACCGCGGATAGCGGCACACAGTTCTACTAGTGTTCTTTAAGCAAAATTAACAGATATCACATTGTCCATGTGATCTTCTAAACTAGTTTTGATCGCCTGAGGGAATTTTTCAGTATTATTTCGCTTGGCACTTGATTTTTCTTCATTTTTGGCATTAGCCTGGGAGGTCACATGAGTGGGAGGGATTAGGAATGGGTGTGGGGGGATTTGTCTAAATATGATCCTCTGATTACCATGAATATTCCGTGGATAATCTTTCCTTTGGGGCCTTTTCTTCCATCAGGCAATATATTTTCAATTCTCAGAATGTACACATCAACACTTGCTTTTCATTCTGCTGAGGCTACCATGTTGGACTGCCTATGAGCAGGAGATGGATTTCTATCATTCATAATTTCTATAATTCCGAAGAAGGGTCTCGACCCGAAACATCACCCATTCCTTCTCTCCTGAGATGCTGCCTGACCTGCTGAGTTACTCCAGCATTTTGTGAATAAATACCTTCGATTTGTACCAGCATCAGCAGTTATTTTCTTACAAATTTCCATAATTCGGTCATTTCCTGCGTATAGATTTTAGATTTAGAGATACAGTGCGGAAACAGGCCCTTCGGCCTACCGAGTCCACGCCGCCCAGCGATCCCCGCGCATTAACACTATCCTACACACACTAGGGACAATTTTTACATTTACCCAGTCAATTAACCTACATACCTGTACGTCTTTGGAGTGTGGGAGGAAACCGAAGATCTTGGAGAGATCTTGGGGAGAACGTACAAACTCCGTACAGACGGCGCCCGTAGTCAGGATCGAACCTGAGTCTCTGGCACTGCATTCGCTGTAAGGCAGCAACTCTACCGCTGCGCCACCGTGCCGCTTAATAAAGCACGGCCATCAATAAAAGCTTTAAGATTTGTGCATTCATTTACCCATCAGAGTTTTTAGGCACCACAAGGACAATAGACAATAGACAATAGACAATAGACAATAGGTGCAGGAGTAGGCCATTCAGCCCTTCCAGCCAGCACCGCCATTCAATGCGATCATGGCTGATCACTCTCAATCAGTACCCCGTTCCTGCCTTCTCCCCATACCCCCTCACTCCGCTATCCTTAAGAGCTCTATCCAGCTCTCTCTTGAAAGCATCCAACGAACTGGCCTCCACTGCCTTCTGAGGCAGAGAATTCCACACCTTCACCACTCTCTGACTGAAAAAGTTCTTCCTCATCTCCGTTCTAAATGGCCTACCCCTTATTCTTAAACTGTGGCCCCTTGTTCTGGACTCCCCCAACATTGGGAACATGTTTCCTGCCTCTAATGTGTCCAATCCCCTAATTATCTTATATGTTTCAATAAGATCCCCCCTCATCCTTCTAAATTCCAGTGTATACAAGCCTAATTGCTCCAACCTTTCAACATACGACAGTCCCGCCATTCCGGGAATCAACCTAGTGAACCTACGCTGCACGCCCTCAATAGCAAGAATATCCTTCCTCAAATTTGGAGACCAAAACTGCACACAGTACTCCAGGTGCGGTCTCACCAGGGCCCGGTACAACTGTAGAAGGACCTCTTTGCTCCTATACTCAACTCCTCTTGTTACGAAGGCCAACATTCCATTGGCTTTCTTCACTGCCTGCTGTACCTGCATGCTTCCTTTCAGTGACTGATGCACTAGGACACCCAGATCTCGTTGAACATCCCCTCTTCCTAACTTGACACCATTCAGATAATACTCTGCCTTTCTATTCTTACTTCCAAAGTGAATAACCTCACACTTATCTACATTAAACTGCATCTGCCATGTATCCGCCCACTCACACAACCTGTCCAAGTCACCCTGCAGCCTTATTGCATCTTCCTCACAATTCACACTACCCCCCAGCTTAGTATCATCTGCAAATTTGCTAATGGTACTTTTAATCCCTTCATCTAAGTCATTAATGTATATCGTAAATAGCTGGGGTCCCAGCACCGAACCTTGCGGTACCCCACTGGTCACTGCCTGCCATTCCGAAAGGGACCCATTTATCCCCACTCTTTGCTTTCTGTCTGTCAACCAATTTTCTATCCATGTCAGTACCCTACCCCCAATACCATGTGCTCTAATTTTGCCCACTAATCTCCTACGTGGGACCTTGTCGAAGGCTTTCTGAAAGTCGAGGTACACCACATCCACTGACTCTCCCCTGTCAATTTTCCTAGTTACATCCTCAAAAAATTCCAGTAGATTTGTCAAGCATGATTTCCCCTTCGTAAATCCATGCTGACTCGGAATGATCCTGTTACTGCTATCCAAATGCTCAGCAATTTCGTCTTTTATAATTGACTCCAGCATCTTCCCCACCACTGATGTCAGACTAACTGGTCTATAATTACCCATTTTCTCTCTCCCTCCTTTCTTAAAAAGTGGGATAACATTTGCTATCCTCCAATCCACAGGAACTGATCCTGAATCTATAGAACATTGAAAAATGATCTCCAATGCTTCCACTATTTCTAGAGCCACCTCCTTAAGTACCCTGGGATGCAGACCATCAGGCCCTGGGGATTTATCAGCCTTCAGTCCCATCAGTCTACCCAAAACCATTTCCTGCCTAATGTGGATTTCCTTCAGTCCCTCCATCACCCTAGGTTCTCCAGCCCCTAGAACATTTGGGAGATTGTGTGTATCCTCCTCAGTAAACACAGATCCAAAGTAACGGTTTAACTCGTCTGCCATTTCTTTGTTCCCCATAATAAATTCCCCTGCTTCTGTCTTCAAGGGACCCACATTTGCCTTGACTATTTTTTTCCTCTTCACGTACCTAAAAAAACTGCAAAGGAACTGCAAACGCTGGAAAGCGGGTCAGACTACATCTGCGGAGGATTTGGATGGGCACCATTTTGGATTTGGACCCTTCTTTAGACCTGAAATTATTCAGACTTCTTAGGTGGCTTTTCAGTCAGCTGGCCAGCACTCATACCTAAATATCCAAGAGACTTTCCCAAAAGTGTTCCTCATGGTTCTAGGCATACTGTTCACTTTAAACGAACTGCTCCCAAAAATAATGTTTGCAGTTTTGGACTTTTGTCAAGGAGAGCTGAGGATTCTTGTGAGTTTAACCTAGAACCATACCAGCAACAGTGTGGTTTCAAACAGATACCAGGCTGAGAGACGGTCCCAGTAGTTAGGACGCAGGGCCGGTTGGGTAAAGTAATCATCTCAGCCCTGTCCATATTTAATTGCTGGCAATTTCTCCTGTTGATCACACAATCTGGTAATTTAAGACTAACTGTGGTAAAGAGAAGCAGGGTGTTGTCAGCATTCGTGGGCATACTAAAGTTGTGTCTCCAGGCAATATTGCCAAGGGACATCACAGAGATGAGACCCGAGAGAGAACAAGCATAGATCCTTCAGAGGCACCAGATCATATGATTCCGTACCTCTGTGGATAGACAAGAGGGGAACATGAAAACAGACAGTGCAGTGCCACCCAGCACTGGTGAACGATGGTATGTATCAAATGAGTCCAGAGTTGTACGTCAAATCAGATAAGATGGGATGAATATTGTGATAGCCGTTAAAATATTCATCATTGCAGGAGATCTCTGGTGCTTGTATTTCATGGAATTCAGTGGCAATTGCGTTGCATCTTAAAGTTGTAGGATAACACAACTGGAATCTTTTTCTATTCATTATTCTGGGTGCAACATCATTGGCAAGACTAGCATTTATTACCCCTCTGTGATTGCCCTTCAGAAGGTGGTGGTAAACCATCTTCTTGGAGTGATGCAGTGCTTCCTCAGGTAGACACAAAGTGCTGGAGTAACGGGCGGCATGGTAGAGTTGCTGCCTTACAGCGAATGCAGCGCTGGAGACTCAGGTTCGATCCTGACTACAGGCGCCGTCTGTACGGAGTTTGTACATTCTCCCCGTGACCTGCATGAGTTTTCTTCGAGATCTTCGGTTTCCTCCCACACTCCAAAGACGTACAGGTATGTAGGTTAATTGACTCGATAAATGTAAAAATTGTCCCTAGTGTGTGTAGGATAGTGTTAATATGCGGGGATCGCTGGGCGGTGCGGACCCGGTGGGCCGAAGGGCCTGTTTCCGCGCTGTATCTCTAAATCTAAAATCTAACTCAGCGGGCCAGGCAGCATCTCTGGAGAACATGGATAGGTGACATTTCGGAACGGGACCCTTCTTCAGACATAACACACCTCTCCATGTTCTCCAGAGATGCTGCCTGGTCTTCTGAGTTACTCCAGCATTTTGTGTCTATCTTTGGTATAAACCAGCATCTGCATGTCCTCCCTCAGGTATGTTTACAATGACCAAAACACAAAGTGCTGAAGGAACTCAGTGGGTCAGGCGGCATCTGTGGAGGGAATGGGAAGACGACTTTCATGTCGGGACCCTTCTTCAGTCTGAATAGATCATTTGCTTCTATGTATCACTGGAACTGGTTTGTACATTCTCCTCGGCAATTATCAGCCTGCATCATATCCCTCACCACGACAAGTGAACTCCATGTCATCTCTTGCATTCCTTCCCTCCGCACACATACTTTCTGCTTGCTGCCTTCATTTCTTCTACTCATAACATTTTGCATCCATCTGGTCTTTTGATGAACCACTCCTCGTCCTGACATCACTTCCTCAAATCATGCTTTCCATCTTCGACACTGCATGTAAAGCTTCATACATGTAGCTCCCTCTGCTCGGACATCTGAAACTCCTTCGTTACCACGCTGTCACCAAAGGCACCATGAAACACGAGGCAGGGAGTGTTACAAATTGTTACCTACACCTAGCTGGTTCAGGTGGTGAAGGAGATGGGAAACCTAAAGCAGGCATATTAGATATTATGGACTAGTGAATCAGGAGAATAGCTGCTTTT
Source organism: Rhinoraja longicauda (assembly GCF_053455715.1). Taxonomy (NCBI): domain Eukaryota; kingdom Metazoa; phylum Chordata; class Chondrichthyes; order Rajiformes; family Arhynchobatidae; genus Rhinoraja; species Rhinoraja longicauda. The sequence continues at coordinate 5,334,885 of NC_135973.1, forward strand.
CACTTGCAGCCATTATGAACCATGGAAAAATCACAGGTTAAACCAAATTCACAGCCCAACCGTCATGAATATACATACAAATTCTCATGGTCATTCTAACTCTTATTGCATTCCTTTCATTCTATATCGCCACACCACTTCAGTGGTGTCAGGGGTTATGGGGAGAAGGCAGGCGAATGGGGTTGAGAGGGAAAAATGGATCAGCCACGATTGAATGGCAGATTAGATGCGATGGGCCGAATGGCCTAATTCTGCTCCCAGAACTTATGAACTTTGTCGCAGAAAGTCAAACTGCAATTACCCCCAATGATTACATTCCTTTTCACAAAAGCTTTTCACTGTACCTCAGTACATGTGACAATAAACTAAACAAAAGCTAAAACAGAGGACATACGCTGAGAAGATTCCATCCAACATTGGAAACTCGCCGTTCATGAGCAGAGTCAACAGCATCGTGCATTGAATGCTAAGTACCGGTGAATCATCATCATCACTGCTGCCACCATTTAAAAAGAAAATTGGTCTCCTTGTGGTAAGCTTACACATTGCTGAGTCCTAGATACGCAATATCCTGAGTTACACCCTGGAAAGTTTCAGAAACAGGCAATGGTTGGTACTTTAACAACCACCAACAATTAACAGCCACTAGATTTAGAGTCACCATATTCCCCAGTGTGACAGAGAGCGAGTCTTACCGTAGGAAGTGGCAAGGGTCAGAAATAAGTTGAGCCCTCAGGCACTGCTCCACAGATCAGTCTGGACTCTACTGAGCGGGTTACGAGAAACCCTCTTCTCAGGGCTGCAACCTCTTCCGCACATTGGGAATTCCATCCGTGCGTTTAAAAGAAAAATCTAGGCCACAGATAAAAGATGCATCACCACAAGTATTTAATAATTTGCCCAAAAATAGATGTCATGCCAGATGATCGCTAGATAGTTATTGCAATACCTTTATTGATGAAGAGGATTAATGTTCAGAGAATCATGGACCAATCAGCTTACCCTGAGTTGTAGTAAAAATAACAGAATCTTTACTGGGATAGAAGAATCTCCAGAGATGAAAAGTACAAAGTATAATAATGACTGATCATCAACATGCATTTCAAAAGGGGAAACTCACTTGAAATGTTTGAGCTGACAGAAAGAAAACTATGGTAATGCAGTAGATTTGAAGTTATCTAGGATTTCAAAAGGCCTTTGATAAGGTACTCCATAAAACACTATGGTCAGAGAATTCAGAGACAGGAGAGTCGTAGCAGAATAGATTTCTTGTGGGAATAATGGATGGCTTTTCACAGTAGATAACGGTTTGCAACTAGCATTGAAGAAATGGATCGCGGAATCAAAAAACATAATTTCTAAATTTCCAGATGATTCCTAATCAAGGGGATGTAATTAATAACGACAAGAGTAGCATTAAAAAGGAGAATTAGATGCAAAAATGATTGGGAGAGATAATTAGTGTCGTATTTCGGATCAGGCAAAGATGGTGTTATAAAATTTAAGTAAGATGCTCCACATCTGGTGAACAAGATTGGTGAGTTGCAGCAACATTTACCAGGTGGGTGCACAATGTCATGGCAAAAAACAGACATTAAAAAAAAGCAGGAATGGATTGTAAATATTCCTCGATACAGGATATGTAGGAAAGATGGCAAAGGGCAAAAAAGATGGGAAGTGGCATTAATGATTAAGACGAATTGGAGAAAGTGGATGCCCTTGAACGATCAAGAAAATAAACTCTCAATTTTTAATTAAGAAACAACAGAGATGTGGTTGAGATTCTGGATGGGATAAAACATGATAAGGAAGAGATCTAAGCAGGTCTGTCAACACAATGCGGCACGGTAGCGCAGCGGTAGAGTTGCTGCTTTACAGCGAATGCAGCGCCGGAGACTCAGGTTCGATCCTGACTACGGGTGCTGCACTGTAAGGAGTTTGTACGTTCTCCCCGTGACCTGCGTGGGTTTTCTCCGAGATCTTCGGTTTCCTCCCACACTCCAAAGACGTACAGATATGTAGGTTAATTGGCTGGGTAAATGTAAAAAAATAAATTGTCCCTAGTGGGTGTAGGATAGTGTTAATGTACGGGGATCGCTGGGCGGCACGGACTTGGAGGGCCGAAAAGGCCTGTTTCCGGCTGTATATATATGATATGATATGATAATGAATGAAGCACATGGTGCCGCTGCGATGCATCATAGATTGGTAGAATGAATGCAGAGATAGAATTGACACTTGTGAAAAGGAACATTCGTCGAGGCTGTCAGTATGTGACAGTCACCAAGTAATCCAATAGCAAATTCAAGGGAAACATGTTTACTCAAAGAGTGGTGAGAATGTCCAGGAGCAGTGAATACCTGATCTACATTGAAATGGAAGACAGACACAAAAAGCTGGAGTAATGGGACAGGCAGCATCTCTGGAGAAAAGGAATAGGGTCGAGACCCTTCTTCAGACGTCTTCATGGTCTACCAGACCCCTTGCTCTACTATCACTGATGATATATGCAGAAGAACATGCTTGGAACAGCACCAAACATACCAAATTATGTTGAGGTATACTGTCACATATATGTGAGAATCCAAGCTGGTGAAAGTGGAACAAACACAAGACAAAATGCATGCTCGACAACAAAGACAGAGCTGAATGATCTGCATATAACAGATTAGATCAGAGCTCTGTGGTCCTGGCAAATCCAGCCATCAGCGGGAGTGGACATTTAAACAGCTTAGGTGCAAAGGGGACTCCAAGGAGCTCCTCATTCTCAATGACAGTGGAGCCCAGTAAGTGACTGCTGAAAAGGATAAAGTGTTTTCAATCATCTTCAGTGACAAATGTCACATAGTTGATCCATTGCAGCTTCCTCGAGATTCTCGCTGTCACAGACGCCAGTGTTCAGCCAATTCAATTTACTTCAAGTGATGGAAATGGCCGAATGCCCAGAATACAACACAAATGATGGGACCACACAACATTCCAGTTTATCTCCCAGAACTCTGACCACACTATTGATGGTCACAATACTGGCATCCACCTGACATTGTGGGAAATTGCCCAGTGTGTCCTGTCCATAAAATGTACAACAAATCCAACCCAGCTGAAACGATCAACTCTGAATCACCAACAAAGTGACCGGATATATAATTATGCTGCACTTACTGCCAGTAAGTTGTTCACTAATGCGTAGGCTCAGGTTCTGTGTGGATCACTTGACTCGAGATCTCAGTCCAGTTCCAAACCAAAGAGCTGTGTTTCACTGGGGAGGTCATGGTGACCATCCCTGCCTTCAGTGCAGAGACTAACTGAGTGCGGAGGTCTGGTCAAACAGGAGTCAATGCGGACCTTTCACCGTCCGGCGCGGCCTGGAACGTGGCAGGTACAACAGCCTGACCGCGGGAGAAGACGGCAGGGGAAGAGAAAAGACATTCTGGCCTTCCATCACAGTGAGGAGGTGACTGGAGGAGACTCGCTGTGATGGATGTTTCTTTTTTTTGTGTTTTGTGTTGGTTGGGGTTGTGTAATTTGCTTATTTTATTGCTCGTATTGTTGGACTGTGGGTGACGAAATCTCGTCCAAAAAACTTGTTTTTTGGATGACAAATAAAGATATCCTGAATCCTGAATCCTGGTTCTCCACTGGTTGCAGTCATTCCTCAGACAGAGGAAGGTGGTTGTAGTTGTTGACGGTCATGCACCGCAGCCACAGGATATTTGATGCGGATATTCTCAGCAATGTGTCTTCGGCCCAATAAACTGTCAGCTACACCAATGATTTTCGTCAGTGAACCGAAAGAGGTTATAAGTGATGGTGGAGATAAATTTTGTCTTTTGCACTGTTGACTTCATTTGGAGAGTTTAATGAGGACAAGTTTCCAGTGTTCATGGAAATCCTGATCAAATGTCAAGCTTCAAGTTTCCCGCCAGTTGCAAAGAAGCAGAGAAATATGCACAATGGGCCAAACGTGGAGACATGAGACTACATTTAGACAAAAGTAGTAGTGATCTTCATAAAGCAGGTGGAAACCACAGATTGAAGTATGGGGAGGTTAAATCTCCTGCCAGCTAATCCACGCAGGTTCTGAGAACACGGCTGGGGACTCCATCTGGGCTAGTCACTTTTGTAGGTTTGCTCTCAGGAAAGTGATCTGATGTCTTTAATGGTGACCGAGGATACAAGTTCACCCAAGACTGCCAGGACAGGTTTACATTATTCCACTGTCTTTCTGTTCTGTACAAGCATAGAATGCCTTGAGCTCATTGGGGAGGGATGCATAGTGCCAACGAATCTGCCCAGTTTCACTTTGTATGGCTCTTTATTGCATGCAATCTTTGCCAATTTGTGTCATTAATCCGGGACTCTAGCCTGGTTCAGCAATGTCCCTCGACATTCCTGATGGCTTTGCGAAGGTCATTGCACCTTCCCTGTGCAGGTCGGAGACTACCTATTTGAATTCTTCAGACTCGGATCATCTAATCAGAGAAGATTTTGTCTACTTTGCTTTTTGCCCACAGCAGAAGAGGAATTTGTCAGAATTGCAGACAGCCATAGACTGAAGAAGGGTCTCGACCCGAAACACCACCCATTCCTTCTCTCCAGAGGTGCTGCCGCGGAGTTACTCCAGTCTTTTCAGTGTATCTCAGCCATAGACTGTAATCATCTCGAGTGATTGAGGACCTGATGAGCCTTTGTGGCTCCTTTATAGTGCTTTTACCACCCTGTCTAGATTTTTCCGAAGCCCTCCTTCCCATTAATGCAACATCATTGTTTAAGCAGATGCACAATCCATTAGCCAAAAGTATGCTCTTGTAATGTGGCAATTCCCATTAAAGTCCATCCGCCAAGGTTGCAGCTGCTAGGCTAAGTGCCAGCAGTTGCAAGATTTTGCAATAGATTAACAGGATCTGAAAATGACAGGGGATGGCATTGCACGGGGAAACTGGACAACACTATTCTGGAACCTTTGCAATTGAAGATCAGCATGTTGATGGGATTTTTTAAAATAGCACTTGGGCAATAAATTAAAATGGTTTAACGTAATCAAAAGCATTGCTTGAGCCAACAACTCCTGATCTAAACACTCTGGACAGAAGAAACCACTTCTCAGCGTTTACCCTGTCAGTCCCGATCAGAATCCTACACTTGATTAAGATCGCCACTTATTCTTTAAGTTTCATTGAGTATTAACATATCGTACGCATTTTATCCTTGTAGAATTAATCACTCTTTTCAGGAATCAACCTGGTGTATCTAGTCTGCTCGGCTTCAGGGGTTATTATGTCCTTCTTTGGTGACGGACATTGTTGCTACTCTTCAGTTGCTACCCCCAAGTCCTGCATAATTGGACCATTATATCTTTATTCTAGTACTCCAACAACCTTGCAATATTACCATTTGTCTTGTGTAGGAAGAAACTGCAGATACTGGTTTACTCCGAAGATAGACACAAAATGCTGGAGTAATTCAGCAGGTCAGGCAGCATCTCTGGAGAAAAGGAATAGGTGATGTTTCGGCTCGAAACCCTTCTTTCCTGAAATGTCACCTATTCCTATTCTCCAGTGATGCTGCCAATGCCGCTGAGTTATTCCAGCTTTTTGTGTCTGCCATTTGTCTTCATGGTTTGTTGTACCTGGAGCTAACATTGTGTACTGCTACAATCCCAAAAAACAATATTTACCAATTTATCACCATTTTATCTATTCTTCCTCATGTATGAAATGCCTCCTACTGTGTTATCAGCCACCCTTTTAACCCACAAACTCATTAGATCCTCATACAGATCACTTTCTCAGGTGTGGCATGGTGCTGTTAGCTTGCAGCTTTAGGAACAGTGGTCCAATCATGACCTTGAGTGTGTTCTTTGCAAGTTCTCTTTCTGTGGTTGTGTGGGTTTCCTTTGGGTACTCTGGTTTCCTCTCACATCTCAAAGATCTGCTAATAGTAAACCGGGTCATGAACTTAACGGCAAAAAGATCAAAACCGAAGCCGATGGGCTTGTGTGCGAGAGAATACTTTGCCAGGGTACAGGAAAAAATGGGAAGGGGAGGGTATGGGACTAAATAGGATTGCTCCTCTGATAATCAGCATGGATGAAATGACCTCAGTCTGAAGAAGGGTCTCGACCCGAAAGGTCACCCATTCCTTCTCTCCAGAGATGCTACCTGTCCCGCTGAGTTACTCCAGCTTTTTGTGTCTCTCTTCGGTTTAAACCTGCATCTGCAGTTCCTTCCTACACGTGTCGTTATAAGAACTGCGTACGTGAAGTCTGCCGTATGATTTTACTGGATTGCACGCAACAACAAGAATTTCACTGGACCTAGTTATATGTGACAATAAAGTATAATCGTATCATTGAATCATTGAGATAAGATTATAATCATCGGCATGCAACATGAACCGTTTCTCTCTCTATGGATGCTTGCCGAGCTTCTAACTATTACTAGCATTCTGTTTTACATTGCCAACAAATATGGAGACAATACAATTCATTATGTACAGGGATTGCAAATAGCTTGGGAGTCAACACTGATCCTTATGTAAAACCCCACCAGTAAACCTTTCTGGGGCGTCCTGAGGACGAGTGAACTGTTTTTATTTTAATACATGTCCTTGTTCAAAAGCACAAGTACATGGTTAGTGTCGGGAGGGATGATGGACCACCCTTCAATTGCTATATCAAGTGCTTCTCTTAAATGATGCGATTCATTCAGGTGACATTTATGGGGACAATAGGAGATGGAACTTATCAAGGTTGGATTGAGGGTTCACGACTTGTTTAGTGGTATAAATACGAGATTGTCCGAGAATGTTAAAATCATGGTGCGTTATGTTTTTAAATAAATAGTGCTTTTAATAATAGCAAGTGATTTAATAAGTGGTTTAAATAGTTTTGTGTTTACTCCACAAGGACGATTTTTTAAAGTCCAATAAATATTCCTGGTAGCATTTATCTGTGTTAACAACAATAATTTAAATGATCTGTTTTTCCCCAGCCAGGGTATGGATGGGACAGCTAACAATTGTTAAGCTGTTTATGATTGCAGCTCAGTTGAAAATTGAAGGCCTCTTGCAAATGCCCTGCAAACAGTATATTGAATGTATTTTTGTCTAAACATTTTAGCGTTGCCACACTGAATCCTGAAGTTCGAGTGCAGCAAATCACGTGGTTAACAGATTTTTTTTTCACTCCTCTGAATTGCAGAAAGCAGAAGTGTTTCTCTCCCCACCACAAACATTTCATTAAGAATTATAAATAGCGGAAGCAAAAATGTATATAATGGTGGTCAGTCAGTGGATTAATCTCAGCCCTTTTCACTGATTATAAACCACCCTTGAGCAATAATGTTAACAGTCTGTGCAGTAATAGTTCTTTCTGCTTTGCATGTTTCCCATTTCACTTCACTACCATGTTTTACAGTAAGCCCTGGTCTGAATGTTCGGTTCCACAAGTGGAGCGCACTGATCTGTAATTAACGAGAAAATGGAATCGGAGAACTGCACCGTAAGGAAGGATCATTTGGCCCATCCTGTTTGCAAGACTGGAAAAAAAACGCCCTTCTTACGGGAGCCCTTTGTTTTATTCATCCTCTTTAAAATATTTATCCACTAAATCTGTAACGTGTCCTGCTTCCACCTATTTGCATATGTATTTTGTTTTTTTAAGTGGAAATAAAAGCCCCCAAGTCAAGAAGGGGAGGAGGTGGGGGTCGTCATTCCCAATCCACTAGCGGCCCCGAGGTAGAGCAATGATCCAGTGTTGGATGGAGAAGGCGAAGGGAGGTGGGGGAAGGGAGAGGAAAAGGGGGGAAGGTGGTGCAGCCTTTCCCAGCGTGAATGCATTAGGGGTTGGGAGAGCCAAGGGGCTTCGGACACCGTGGTTCCGAGGTAGAGTAATGACCCCATCTGTTACTGGTGGGGATGGGTTGAGGGTTATTTCCTATGTGAATGCACAAGGGATTAGGGATGGGGAGAGCAGCGGGCGTTGAGGCCCCAGAGGAAGAGCAATTGCTGCTGGGGAGCAGAAGGAGGGAGGTATCGCCCTGTCCGACGTGATCACATTGGGGATGGGGGGAGCAACGGGGGCATCGGACGCTGCTGCCCCGAGGTAGAGCAATGATCTTGCCATGTTACCGGGGCGAGTAGAGGAGGGGGGAAGTGGGAGAAGATGAGTATGAAGGAGATGGGGAAAAGTGGAAGGGAGCAAGTGGGAGAAGAGGAGAGAAGGGGAGTACAGAAGGGGCAAGAAGAGTAGAGGAGGGGAGAGGAGGAGGAGAGATATGGAGGAAGGGAGAGGGGGGGGTGGGGTAGCTATTTCCAATGTTCATGCATTGAGGATGGAGAGTGCTGCCCCGAGGCCGTGCGATGGTCCTGTGGTGGGGGTGGGGGTGGGGGATGGAGATGGGGAAAGTGATGTAGGAGAGCGAGGGTGGTGGAGGAAGGGGGAAAGGAGGATAAGGGGAAGAGGAAGGTGATGTGGGAGAAGGAAGGGGTGATGGGGGAGGGGGTGATGGGGAGGGGTTGAGAGAGGTGATGTTGGGGGGGGGGGGTGATGCTGGGGAAGGGGATGTGAGCGGTGATGTTGGGAGATAGGGGGAGATGTGATGTTGGGGGGGGGATGCCGTGGGGAGGGGATGTGAACGGTGATGTTAGGGGGAGGGGGAGATGTGATGTTGGGGGGCGAGGGGATGCTGGGGGGAGGGGGATGTGAGAGGTAATGTTGGGGGGGAGGGGGAGATGTGATGCTGGGGGAGGGGATGTGAGAGGTAATGTTGGGGGGAGGGGAAGAAGTGATGTTGGGGGAGATGTGACGCTGGGGGGGTGATGCTGGGGGGGAGGGGATGTGAGCGGTGATGTTGGGGGAGGGGGAGATGTGATGTTGGGGGGGGGATGTGAGAGGTAATGTTGGGGAGAGGGGGAGATGTGATGTTGGGGGGTGATACTGGGGGGGAGGGGATGTGGGAGGTGATGTTGGGGGGGAGGGGGAGATGTGATGCTGGGTGGGGGAAGGGGATGTGAGTGGTGATGTTGGGGGGAGGGGACGTGTGAGGTGATGTTGGGGGGAGGGGATGTGGGAGGTGATGTTGGGGGGAGGGGGAGATGTGATGCTGGGTGGGGGGAGGGGATGTGAGTGGTGATGTTGGGGGGGAGGGGACGTGTGAGGTGATGTTGGGGGGAGGGGGAGATGTGATGCTGGGTGGGGGGAGGGGATGTGGGAGGTGATGTTGGGGGGAGGGGGAGATGTGATGCTGGGTGGGGGGAGGGGATGTGGGAGGTGATGTTGGGGGGAGGGGGAGATGTGATGCTGGGTGGGGGGAGGGGATGTGAGTGGTGATGTTGGGGGGGAGGGGACGTGTGAGGTGATGTTGGGGGGGAGGGGACGTGTGAGGTGATGTTGGGGGGAGGGGGAAATGTGATGTTGGGGGGTGATGTTGGGAGGGGAGGGGATGTGAGCGGTGATGCTGGGGGGGAGGGGCGACCTCGCGAGCTCGAGCAGAGCGGGCGGGCGCGCGCGCTGGAGGGAGGGAGGGGGTGGTGGGCGAGGGGGGAGGAGCCAACCCCACTGACGCTCGGCCAATGGCGGCGGCGCTTTCGCAAACCTTCCCTTATATGGCGGTGGCGGGGAGTGGGCGTGTCCGGGGCCGGGTATAAGAGCGGCGGCGCGCCGGGTGCCCGCACTCTGAGGCGCGGCGTCGGGACCTTGCACCTGCAGTAGCACCAACAAGCGGAGTACGGCTTTTGCACTTGTGGAAGGAAACTAACGGTAAGCACCCAAATCACTAACAAGGGGCCCGTGAACCACCTCGCCTTTTTAAAGAAGAAGAGAAAAATTTTAAATCCACCAGCCATCGGTGTCCTCTCGTGAGTGGGTGGGTGGGTGAATTTATGGGGGAGTTTATTCTCCGGATGGGTTTGAATGGATGGGTCGTTTGGTGATTGGTGTTTACATATTAAATGAGATATATTTAAACTCTTAATAAAACGGAGTTTGGGGGTGTGGGAGTATTTACCGTCGGTGCCTGGGGGTGTGGAGCTGCCGGTGTCCGCGTCCTCCTGCCGGGTCTGAGGTGAGGGGCGTGCCGTGCCGGGCTGGCCATGGATCTTTCTGGAAGCGCTGGCAGACGCAGGGAGAGGTGATGGCGGGCGAGCGAGCGGCTCCGGGTCCGAAGGTTAATAGTTCGGGGGCGTGGCTCGTCTCCTTTCTTCTTCACTCCACTCACTCATTATTCTCGCCGAGGGGTGGTGTTTTGGGGGACAAAGCCTCGCTCTCCCGAACACAAAAGGCAAGGCGGGATGGGAGGGGGAAGGGGAGGCGTAGATGGCGTCGCCGCCGGCTCCTCACGGATAACGGGTCCGCTCGCCGGCGCATGCGCCACGCCCATTTCTCAACTACAACTCCCAGCGTGCCGCGGCGAGAGAGGCTTTATCTGCGCGTGCGTCGTGCCCTGTGGAACTCCAACTCCCAGCCTGCCCCCACCCCTTTGGTTCCGCACATGCGACGCGAATTAGGGCGACTACATCTCCCATCGCGCCCCGGGAGCGAGGGGTCGGCTCTGCGCTTGCGTAGACTGCATCTCCTGGCATTCCTGGTCAGTGTATGGTGAGAGAAGGTTGGCTCGCTGCGCTTGCGTCGTGCGGCAGAGGGAGGGGGGGAGAGACTACACATCTCCCTATCTAGATGAGGCTGTGTGACATCCTGTGGAGACTTGGGCGTGTGTGGAGTCTGTGTTCAGGGAGTGGCAGCAGCCGTCTCCCGAGTCTGGCCGAGTGCCCACTACCAGCCATTGCCTTTTATGGTCGTGAGAGGTTCGGCCGGCTGGCGCTCCTTTGTCTGTGCCGGGAGTGCAGTGACTGCGCCCTCTGCTGCTGGTGCAGGGATGGGGCAAGTCTGCACAGCACTCGGGCGGACCAGCTGAGATGCCGGTACTAAAAAAAATAGCTGTTTGCCTGTACTTGCAACAGGCTGCCATAGTTCCAGCTTTCATTTTCACATGAAATCTGAATTTTATTTTTCGTTAAAATCAAATTTTCTGCTTTCTTTTTTCCCCCAGGTAAAATACAGCCATGGACGATGAAATTGCAGCACTGGTGGTTGACAATGGCTCTGGTATGTGCAAAGCTGGCTTCGCTGGAGATGATGCCCCACGAGCTGTCTTTCCTTCCATTGTTGGCCGCCCAAGACACCAGGTATGGAAATGACTGGATGTTTTTGCACTAGATTGTATTCTTCACATTGGCTGTTTGCTATAAATGTCTTTATGTTCTTCAGGGTGTGATGGTCGGCATGGGACAGAAAGACAGCTACGTTGGTGATGAAGCCCAGAGTAAAAGAGGTATCCTGACATTAAAATACCCCATTGAGCATGGCATTGTAACCAACTGGGATGACATGGAGAAGATCTGGCATCATACTTTCTACAATGAACTGAGAGTTGCACCTGAAGAACACCCAGTCCTGCTTACAGAAGCTCCCCTGAACCCCAAAGCCAACAGAGAAAAGATGACACAGGTACTGAAAATGAAAGTGACCACATTGTGCCACCTTGTTGTCCTTCCTTTTTTCCTTCTCTGAAAACTCTTTCATTCTTTCCTATCCTTGTTCACAGGGAATCTTTCAAAGGTGACATTCTTTCCTGAAAATTTCAAGGTTTCATTTGCTTTCTCACTGAGTTCCATTAACTTATGCATGTTTTGTGTGCTGTTCTAATCTTCAGTTGTTTAGCTGGTATTGCAGGTTGGGGATCTGGGTATTGATTTGGACCAATCTGCAATTTGGGGAAGGTGACTAATAGTTTCTGTAGATGGGTTATGAACTAGTAAGAGTGAGTTGGCATTTTCATAACTGGAATAGAATTTTGCTGTAAACCATTGCATGCTTAACTTTTTGACTGGTTATGATACACAAGGTCTTGGTTCAGCTTGTTGATGCCTCTAATTCCTTAATAGTTAATTTCCTTCAATTCAACTGAAATTTGGACCAATAAACATCACACTGAATGTTTGCTCGTATCTTTGCAGATCATGTTTGAGACCTTCAATACCCCTGCAATGTATGTTGCCATCCAGGCTGTGCTGTCCCTGTATGCCTCTGGTAGAACCACTGGTATCGTGATGGACTCTGGTGATGGTGTAACCCACACTGTGCCCATCTACGAAGGTTATGCCCTGCCCCACGCTATTTTGCGTCTGGATTTGGCTGGCCGTGATCTGACAGACTACCTCATGAAGATTCTGACAGAAAGAGGCTACTCTTTCACCACCACAGCTGAGAGAGAAATTGTCCGCGACATCAAGGAGAAACTCTGCTACGTTGCACTGGACTTTGAACAAGAGATGGCCACTGCTGCTTCATCGTCTTCTCTGGAGAAGAGCTACGAGTTGCCTGATGGGCAGGTGATCACCATTGGCAATGAGCGATTCAGATGTCCAGAGGCCCTCTTCCAACCATCTTTCTTGGGTATGTAGATCACCAGTTTCATTTTACTACACATTTATGTGTATGTAACAAATAAACGACTATTGATTGACCAGCACTTTATAAACAGTAAATGTCACTAGTACTTGGCTCTTATGATAAGAAGGCAGTTTGTTGATTTAAAAATATTTGTGCCAACAGGTATGGAATCCTGTGGTATACATGAGACCACTTTTAACTCCATCATGAAGTGTGATGTCGATATTAGGAAGGATTTGTACGCCAACACTGTCCTGTCTGGTGGTACTACCATGTACCCTGGTATTGCTGACCGAATGCAGAAGGAAATCACCGCTTTGGCTCCAAGCACCATGAAAATCAAGGTAATTAAAATTAAATTCTACATTCTAATTGTTTTGGGATAAAGTTGATGGGTGACATTAAAGTTGGTAGACACAATGCTGGAGTACCTCCGTGGTCAGGCAGCATCTCGGGAGAGAAGGAATGGGTGACGTTTCGGGTCGCGACCCTTCAGACTTCAAACTCTAAAGTTGGGCTGATTAAAGCCATCAGTGTGGTGTATTAATGAACTTAATTTTGTTCCAGATCATTGCCCCACCTGAGCGCAAGTACTCTGTCTGGATTGGAGGTTCTATCCTAGCTTCCCTCTCCACCTTCCAGCAGATGTGGATTAGCAAGCAAGAATACGATGAGTCTGGACCTTCCATTGTCCACCGTAAATGCTTCTAAGTGGACTGTAACTATCACAAGTGATTGCGCGAGATGAATTGGCATGGCTTTAGTGCTTGTCTCAGGAATAAAAACTGGAACAGTGAAGGTGTTGGTGGTATTTTTGGCAACAAGCATCCCAGAAGTTCTACAATGAGTTTCAAGGACTGAATTGTACATTTAGGCATTCCAAATATTGATGTAAAGGATTGCATTGTCTTAAGGTTATAAAGCCTCTGTGAAGGCTGCCCAAAGTGGGAGCAAATACTTAACCTTGTGTAGTATTGCTTATATGTAAATTATGTAACCGAAAAAAAATGTCCCGTTTTGTACTTTTCCGCCTTAAATTTTCGGTCCTCTTTGATTTTGGTATGCAAAAGCTTTACCTTTATACAAACACACAAGTGAGGTTTACATCCCCGGGCACAAGACAAACCATTTAAAACTTCATGATGCCAGTTTGTGGGACCTACACTGACTAATACAATAAAGTGCACATGTTTAAATGGAACATTTGAGCTTTGTGTACATTTGTTGTTCAGAGAATCTGCTACTGTGCTGACTTGAATTCCTGTGTTGGGTGCAGGATGGTCTGCAATTCAAAGTGCTTATTTTTGGTTGTATTAGCCCTAGCTGAGATTCTGTCATCCGTGTTGTAACCTTACTCTGCCCCTGACTTGCAATGGGTGTAGAAGATGCATCTTTCCTCAATTAAGTTACATTGTTCTTCCAATTGTAAATCATGCAGCCACAAAGGCAATGCTGTCTTAACTAAACATTTAAAATTCACAGTAAAAAAAAAATCTCTGCAATGTTCCAGAATGGGGAATTAACTAACTTGGAGGATCAAAATGTCACTACTTTGTTTGTCAATTTCAGGGTATTTAAGGACAATGGATTTATCTAATATTCTGGGTAAAGTATGATCCTATTAAATTGCAATTTTGGTGATCACAATGACATGAGGCTATATTGTATATTCTCTGAAGACTTGAGTCTTGGGTCAGAATTGTAGGTAAGTGGGCCAATGTATTTATATAACACAGCATTCAACTATTCCTTAAATCCTGGGAATGTGATTAGCCATAAGTATCCATGGCAACAAACTGGTAAGCTCGTGTATTGTGAGAAAAGAAAATAGAATCAAACTGGCTATTTGACCCATTAACATAAACTATTGAACCACCATGTAAATGTCATTTTGTATGATAGAGTGGAGAATTTTGTTTCAGGAGGTGATATATTGCTAAACTAATATTTATTCAGTAAGGCCATCTTTGTTTAATATTTTCAACTATTAACAGTTCTGTTGCAAAGAGTATTTAGTCATTAGAATCATGTTGGCAAGAGTGAAATTCTATACTGAAGCTAATGCTTAACATGAAAATTACTAGGCTGACTTTTGGGATGGAGATGGAATTTTGGGCTCATGGTAGTCTAAGAAATCAAGATACTAAGGCGTGAGGAATGTTTGAGTTGCCTTGGGCTAATTTGTCGGCTCGACCAACAATTCAGCAGTAAGATCAAATGTTCAGACATTTCAATAATACTATATACAGGATAGACACAAAAAGCTGGAGTAACTCAGTGGGACAGGCAACACGGGAGAGAAGGAATGGTTGACAAGTCAGGTTGGAACCCACGAAGGGTCTTGACCTGAAACGTCACGCATTCCTTCTCTCCAGTGATGCTGCCTGTCCCACTGAGTTACTCCAGCTTTTTGTGACTATCTTTGGTTTAAACCAGCATCTGCAGTTCCTTCTTACACAACATGATACAAGAATCGTTTATATTATTTGAGGGCTGACTTGGGCGTGATGAGCTGACCTCTTTGTAAGAACAAGAAAAAATAATTCACTCAGCCCATGGAGCCAGCTGTAATATTCAATAAGATGACTAATGTTATCTTGGCCTCAATTACTCACCCGTCTTTGAGATGTGGGAGGAAGCCAGAGTTCACTGAGGAAACCCACATAGTCGCGGAGGATGTGATGTGCAAGCAGCAACCGAGGATGATTGACGGAGCCGCTCCACCCAACACTGCCATGCTGTCCCTCTCACTGACCCCAGAATTATGAATATTACCCCTCCTCCAACCACGTCCTTCATCAACTTAATGTCCGTACAAGTTCAATCTGGCTTGTCTTTGTAATCATTCTAAATAGAACCAACAGTGATGGAAATGGCCACTTTAACGGGGATGCATGTACCCCATGTCTCAGTTCTACATCATATCTTCAGGTAAATCCAAATGTCTGCAGAACCAGCAGCATAGGTGTGTGTTACATTTTAGCCCAAACACCCCTACATGCCTTATAAATATTTGTAAATTAAAGATCAGGAGTAGGATGATACTACATTGTGACTACTCGCTGACCTGAAAATCAATTCTTTGTCCCATTCTCTTGTGTTAATTAGCTAATCCTCTACCCATACAAAAGGTATTGTGGTCGATGCAATAAACTTGTGCAGGATAGTCTTTTATCCAATACTACTCAAATGCATTATCCAAGCACACCAGATTCATCGGCTTCCTTTTGTCCAGTCTGCTCCCAAAGAGGCTTCTTTTTGTCCAGTCCGCTCCCAAAGAATTAAAATAGACACCGTCTTACTTTCACAAAACCCAGTTGGAGTTTTATTTCATTGTATCAATAAAATGAAAATAGGATACAGTGATACTGCAGCAGTTAAATTAACAAACATGTAATCCAGATCTACAATCAAGTGGCCCTCTGCAGCTGAAGGTGAGGGGCAAAGTTTATGTGGGGCGCAACTTTTTACAGGTGGGTGGGTGCCTGGAACGAGCTGCCGTGGTTGATGGTTGAGGCAGATACAATAGTGGCATTTAAGAGGCTTTTGGATAGGCATGGATACACAAGGGATTTGTGGATAATGCAGTAGATAAGAGGTTCCTGGTGTCATGTTCATCACAGATAGAGCTCTTCAGGATAGCGGAGTCAGGGGGTATGGGGGGAAGGCAGGAACGGGGTACTGATTGAGAATGATCAGCCATGATCACATTAAATGGTGGTGCTGGCTCGAATGGCCTACTCCTGCACCTATTGTCAGGCACTGTGGGCTGAAGGGCCTTTTCTGGTGTTGTAGGGACATAGGGATTGGCCAGGTAATAGAACCCTCGGATTGGGTTACGGTCACGGGGTGAGGAAGCGCGGGGTATTTAAATGCTTGGCGCCAAACTTTAGATTAGAGATTAGATTAGTGAGTGAAGTTAGTGTTTGTCCAGAAAGAAGTCTGTCGCGTTTGTTACGGGTTTTATACTAATAAAGGATTTAGATAATACCACTCGTCTGGACTCACTACATTGGTGACCTCGACGTGATCCGAACACCCGACAAGCTGGCCAGGGCGCGAGAGGAGTTCCTAAACTTGGAGAGGTTGGGAATTATTCGGCCTTCGAGTAGTCCGTGGGCCTCCCCCTTGCACATGGTTTCCAAAGCATCTGGGGGGTGGAGACCATGTGGTGACTTCCGTCGACTCAACGCGGCAACACGGCCGGACCGCTACCCGATTCCACACATTCAGGACTTTTCAGCTAGCCTGGAGGGGGCGACAATATTTTCAAAAATTGATTTGGTGCGGGGATACCATCAGATCCCGGTCCACCCGCCGGATATTCCGAAAACAGCGACCAGCACCCCGTTCGGACTGTTTGAGTGGTTGCGTATGCCTTTCGGCCTTAAAAATGCAGCCCAGGCATTCCAGCGTCTGATGGACCGGGTGGGTCGAGGGTTGCCGTTTGTCTTTATTTATCTAGACGATATTTTGATTGCCAGCCGTTCGGTCCAGGAGCACTTGGTCCACCTCCGCACGGTGTTCCAGAGGCTGCAAGACCATGGCCTGATTCTCCATCCGGACAAGTGCCAATTTGGCCTGTCCGCGGTGGATTTTTTGGGTCATCGGGTTACTCCGGCCGGTGCCACTCCCTTACCAGCTAAGGTGGACGCGGTCCGCTCTTTCCCCCGCCCGACTACCATCAAGGGCTTGCAGGAATTTGTGGGCATGGTCAATTTTTATCATCGGTTCGTGCCTGCAGCAGCTCGGGTTATGCGTCCCCTTTTTCAATGTCTCGCAGGTAACCCCGCGGAGTTGGTATGGTCCGTAGCTGCGGAGACGGCTTTTGTTGCGGTCAAACAGGCCCTCGCCAATGCCACCATGCTGGTGCACCCGCGCTCCTCCGCCCCCACAGCTCTGACGGTGGACGCCTCAGACGTGGCGGTGGGTGGGGTTTTGGAGCAGCAGGTTGACGGTGAATGGCAGCCTCTTGCGTTTTTCAGCAGGCAGCTCTCTCGAGCGGAGCTCAAGTACAGTGCGTTCGATAGGGAGCTCCTGGCCCTTTATTTAGCAGTCCGGCACTTCCGTTACTTTTTAGAAGGCCGTTCTTTCGTGGCCTACACGGATCACAAACCTTTGACATTCGCTTTTGCTAAGGTTTCTGATCCGTGGTCGGCTCGCCAGCAGCGGCACCTAACCCTCATTTCGGAGTTTACGACCGATGTCCGTCATATTGCGGGTAGGCTGAATGCCGTTGCTGATGCCCTGTCCCGGCCGGCCATTCCCTCCGTAGCCGTGGTTGGTAAACATGTGGATTTCCAGGAGCTAGCGGAGGCTCAGCGCCTGGAAGGAACTGCCGCGGTGTACGCCTCCACAACCTCGGGACTGCGTTTAGAGCAGGTGGCGTGTGGCCCCACAGGTACCAAGTTGTGGTGCGACGTTACTCTCCCGCGCCCTCGCCCGGTGGTGCCTGCCGCTCTGCGGCGTAAGGTTTTTGAGGCCATTCATGGCCTGGCACATCCGTCCATCAGGGCGACTTCAGCCATGGTGGCCGACCGGTTTGTCTGGCATGGCCTGCGAAAGCAGGTGGCAGCCTGGGCACACGCCTGCATTCCGTGCCAGACCTCCAAAGTCCAT
The DNA here is from genome assembly GCF_053455715.1 of Rhinoraja longicauda. NCBI lineage: Eukaryota > Metazoa > Chordata > Chondrichthyes > Rajiformes > Arhynchobatidae > Rhinoraja > Rhinoraja longicauda. The sequence goes on from NC_135973.1 coordinate 5,352,955, forward strand.
CGTCATGTCCAGCCCCCGCACCAGACATTCGTGGTTCCCCCCGCCCGTTTTTTCCACATCCATGTGGATTTGGTGGGTCCATTGCCCTATTCTAGGGGTTACACTCATCTACTGACGGTGGTTGATCGGTTCACTCGTTGGCCGGAGGCGCTCCCGTTGTCGGACACCTCGGCGGCCTCCTGTGCACGGGCCCTGGCGTTGCATTGGGTGGCTCGTTTCGGGGTCCCGGCTATCATCACTACAGATCGGGGAGCCCAGTTCACCTCGTCTCTCTGGGCCGCGCTGGCGCAGCTTTATGGTGCTCGATTACAGCAGACCACCGCCTATCATCCCCAAGCCAACGGGATGGTTGAGCGTTTCCATCGGCAGCTGAAGGCGTCCCTCTGTGCTCGCCTGACTGGCTACGATTGGGCTGACCAGCTGCCTTGGGTCCTCCTCGGCATCCGTACGGCCCCGCGGGCTGAGCTGGGCACATCTTCGGCCGAGCTCGTCTACGGTTCGCCCCTGCGGGTGCCGGGCGATATTCTCCCTTCCATTCCCGCCTTGCCGCGATCCGTCACGTCAGTCTTGGGCTCCCTCCGGGAACGGGTGGGTTCTCTGGCTCCAGTCCCCACCTCTAGTCACGGAAGCACAGCAGTTCACGTTCCTTCGGAATTGCGGAGCTGTGATTTCGTGTTTCTTCGGAAAGATTGCCACCGTCCCCCTCTTCAGCCGGTTTACCAGGGCCCGTTCCAGGTGCTCAAAAGAGGGACTGTAACCTTCACCTTGCAGGTAGGAAATCGTCAGGAGCTGGTTTCAGTGTCCCGTCTCAAGCCGGCCCATTTAGACCAGGACCTCCCCGTGTCGGTGGCTCAGCCGCCGCGCCGGGGCCGGCCTGTGGCTGCTCGACTGGTCCCGTCAGCGGCGCCCAGTTTACCACCTCTTGGGCCTCCGCCGCCTATGGTTGGTCCCGGGCTGCCGTTGTTCATCAAGTGCCCCACGTCACCTGCACCCTCCGCTCCAGTGGACCCCCCATCGCCTCCAGCGGCGGCGTCCCCCCTGCCTCCTGTCACGCTGGGGGTATCGGTTTCCCCCATCCGTACACGTTCTGGGCGGGAGGTTCGGCCGCCCGTGAGGTATGGTTTCGAGGGTTCTGGGGGGGGTCATGTAGGGACATAGGGATTGGCCAGGTAATAGAACCCTCGGATTGGGTTACGGTCACGGGGTGAGGAAGCGCGGGGTATTTAAATGCTTGGCGCCAAACGTTAGATTAGAGATTAGATTAGTGAGTGAAGTTAGTGTTTGTCCAGAAAGAAGTCTGTCGCGTTTGTTACGGGTTTTATACTAATAAAGGATTTAGATAATACCACTCGTCTGGACTCACTACAGTGTACCGTTTTATGTTCTATAGCAACTATGAAATTTAAATTCAGTTGATTTCTAAAAAAATAAGGCATAAGCCACAAAAACTCCGAATATTGTAAAAATCATTGTATTCACTAATGCCATTTTTCAGTTCGAGTGGTAAATTTTGACAAATGCAAGAAACAGACACAAAGAATTGCAGATGCTGGAATCTTGAGTAAAACAAACCGCGAGAGTAACTCAGTGGGTCAGCCAGCATCTGTGGAGGGAATGGGTAAGTGATGTTTTGGTTTGAGACCATTGGGACTAGGGTGAGGGGGGGGGGGGGGGGGGGGGCAGTGGAAGCTGGAAAAGAGAGGTGTGGATGAGACAAAGCTAGTCTAATGCTAAGGTTTATGTTAGGATAAATTAAGTTAGGATAACTTTGTGTCTACCTTCGGTACATGCCAGCATCTGCAGTCCCTTTCTGCACATTCTGTCTATCTAATGCTAAGGTTGTTGCCTGTTTCTATGTTTTAGTCAAATGGCTTGCTAACCATTACCAATTTGGAGTCAAGCACATTTCTTCATGCCTGAAAACACATGTAGGGCAGGTTCTTTCTGGAGGTTGGATTTCGTTCTCTTCGTGCCATGAGCAGATAAATCTTTAACGAATCAGGGAGTTTTATGATCACCATCACCGATGAGCTTTAAATTTCAGATTATTGTAGGCAGAGACCATCTCAGTGGAAGAGTTCTTTTTCAGATCTTCTTAGTGGTCAGTCCCTCAAGGGTGACGCCTGACTTGTTCCCAAACAGCAGCAGGCGGGCTGGCGAGGTGAGGATCGTCTAAGGGAAGGCCAACGTCACCAGGGCAACAGTACCAGTGCCAGCTGCACATAAGGCAACTCAGACTCTGAACGATGGCGCCAAAACCTGGCAACCCTTGTATATTGCCTGTGGACTATTTCCACTTATACTTTGTACTTAATCTATGATCATGTTTAAGTATAGTAATACTTTGTTGAACCGTATGCAAAAAAAATTTTCACTGTACCTCACTACATGTGACGATGAAGAATGTTTCGCTGAACACCTCCGCTCAGTCCACCAAAAAATCTACCCGACCTCCCGGCTGCTAAACACTAATTACCCCTCCCAATCCCACACTGGCCTTTCTGTCCTGGGCCTCCTCCATTGTCAGAGTGAGGCCCAGCGCAAATTGGAGGAACATCACCTCATATTTTGCTTGGGTAGTTTACACCCCAGCGGTATGAACATTGACATCTCCAACTTCAAGTAACCCTTGCTTTCCCTCTCTCCATCCCATCTCCTTCCCAGTTCTCCGATCAGTGTTACTGGCTCCGACTACATTTTATCTCTGCTTTGTTGTTACCTTCTCCCAGCTAACAATGATCTATTCTACATTTTCCTTGACCTTCATTCCCTTTGCCCTATTTGCACATCTTACACTTCCTTATCTATGTATCTCCCTCTCCCGACATCAGTCTGAAGAAGGGTGTCGACCCGAATCGTCACCCATTCCTTCTCCCCCCCAACATCACCTCTCACATCCCCCCCCCCCAACATCACCTCACATCCCAGCATCACCCCCCCAACATCACATCTCCCCCCCAGCATCACCGCTCACATCCCCTCCCCCCCCCAGCATCAACCCCCCTAACATCACCTCTCACATCCCCTCCCCCCCCCAGCATCACCCCCAACATCACATTTGCCTGTCCCGCTGAGTTACTCCACCATTTTGTGTCTATCTTCAGTTTAAACCAGCATCTGCAGTCCTTCCTACACTATTGAACCATTGTCAGATGGAGGCCCACAGCAGCCTGGGGCTTACCTGGAACAGGCACTGCTCATAATACAGAGAGCGTGACCTACAGGCCCATCAGGCTCTTGAACACTGCACAAAACTAACCTCAACTATGAACTTCTATGGACTGTCTTTGGTTGCACGAGTATTGTCGTTATTCATTTATTGGGCTTTTGCTTATTACATATTATCTGTAGGTATTGTGTCTGTGGGCCTGTTATGTTGCTGCAAGTAAGTATTTCATTGTTCCGTTGTCGGTACATATGGCAATTAAACACTCGAGATTCTTGAGATAATTTGCAGAAAGCAAGGCCGGACAATTTGCTCGTTGATTATGAATAATGGAGTAGGATCTTTTGTTTCCATTGTACGAGATACTTGGGCTCTCAGTACCAGTGGCAGGATTGCATCATTAGGTTTCCAACTGTAGTCTAATTAGTTTAAGGAAACAAATTTTGACCTTGCCAGTAATGTGACTGCATTTTAGTAGATGCAACGGAGGCGGGTTGAAATCCAGAACGGTATTGAGATCAGTGATCTCGCCTGAGAGTTCGGATATTAATACAAGTGTTAGACTAACCAACACAAGCCTGAGTTTGAAGGAAGGTCGTGACCCAAAATGCCGTCCATCAACGTTCTCCAGAGATGTTGCCTGACCCTCTGAGTTAGAACGTAGAACAGTACAGCATAAGAATCGGCCTGCAACGTCCCAACCATTATCTACCACATGATGCCACGACCATCTATCTCCCAGCGCATAATCCATTTTCCCTCCAATCCGCACATGTTCATGTGCCTGCCCAAAAGCCTCTTCAATGGCACTATCATATCCGCGTCAACCACCAACCCTGGCTACGCATTCCAGGCATTCACCACCCTCTGTGTAAAAAAGTACATCTCCTTTAATCTTTGTCCCTCTCACCTTAAAGCTATGCCCTCTAGTATTTGATTTTTCCATCCTGGGAGAAAGGTTCTGACTGTACCCGACGTATGTCTGTCATAATTTTATATACTTCTAACAGATCTCCCCACAACCTCCAGCGTTCCAGACAGTTACTCCAGCACTTTGTGGTTTACACCAGATCCCAGCATCTGTAGAGTGCCTTGTGTCTCCTATTTTCTCGTGTTCTTCTATATTTCCTACACCATTTGGAAAAATAACATGTAAACCTCCAATAAATTCTGAACTACATAGACTCGGGGGCATTGGTTTTGTCTTTTTGCACGATTATTGTTTGCTTACAGAGAAAATAGGTGCAGGAGGAGGCAATTTGGCCCTTCGAGCCAGCACCACCATTCATTGTGATCATGGCTGATCATCCACAATCAGTAACCTGTGCCTGCCTTCTCCCCATATCCCTTGATTCCGCTAGCCCCTAGAGCTCTATCTAACTTTCTTTTAAATTCATCCAGTGAATTGGTGTCCACTGCCCTCTGTGGCAGAGAATTCCACTAATTCGCAACTCTCTGAGTGAAAAAGATTTTTCTCGCCTCAGTTTTTAATGGCCTCCCCTTTATTCCTAGTCTGTGGCCCCTGGTTCTGGACTCCCCCAACATTGGAAACATTTTTCCTGCATCTGGCTTGTCCAGTCCTTTCATAATTTGACACGTCTCTATAAGATCCCCTCTCATCCTTCTAAACTCCAGTGAATACAAGCCCAGTCTTTCCAATCTTTCCTCATATGACAGCTTGTTTTTTTATGTGTACATATGTTTCTGTGTGTGTGTGTATTTATATGTGTGTATACATGCACACTGAACTGTTGTTTTCTTGTTTATTATATTATTTACCGTGTATGATGTTTCCATATTATAGACAATAGACAATAGGTGCAGGAGTAGGCCATTCGGCCCTTCGAGCCAGCACCACCATTCAATGTGATCATGGCTGATCATTCTCAATCAGTACCCCGTTCCTGCCCATACCCCCTGACTCTGCTAACCTTAAGAGCTCTATCTAGTTCTCTCTTGAATGCATTCAGAGACTTGGCCTCCACTGCCTTCTGAGGCAGTGAATTCCACAGATTTACAACTCTGACTGAAAAAGTTTTTCCTTATCTCCGTTCTAAATGGCCTACCCCTTATTCTTAAACTGTGGCCCCTGGTTCTGGACTCCCCCAACATTGGGAACATGTTTCCTGCCTCTAACGTGTCCAACCCCTTAATAATCTTATATTCTGTTGTGCTGCTGCAAGGAAGAATTTCATTGTTCTATCTGGGACATATGACAATAAAACACTCTTGAATCAATGTCAAGCAGCCAACTAGTGCACCTTTCATAGAAAGGAACTGCAGATGCTGGTTTATACCGAAGATAGACACATAGCTGGAGTAACTCAGCGGGTAAAGTCACCTGACTTTGAGTCAGCATCTGACTTTGCACTTTGTGTTGACCTTTACTGCACCTGTATTTTATTTTATTTTTCAATTTTTGGCGCCTTCATTTAAACTTCACACAGGTGTGTCTTAGATTTTTGTTAGCAGTGTGCAGAGGAACGGGGAAAGACGGGAAGGGTGATCATGCATCGATTGTATTTTAAACAGAGATGAAGAGGGTTCTGAATATTAGGGGAAACAAGGAATATTCGGATAGGTAAGCAAAATGACGTGGAAGCTGCAGATCATCCATGATATTGGTAAATGGCAGAGTGGACTTGAGTCACCAAATGCCTCCTGGTGGTCATACGTTATGTTTGTTTTAGTGGCGCAACTGGTAGAGCTGCTGACTCACTCACAATGCCAGAGACCCACCCGGGTTTGATAATCACCCTGGGTGCTGTCTGTGTGAAGTTTGCACGTTCTCCATGTGACCACGTGCTCAGGGCGATCTGCTTTCCTCCCACACCCCAAAGACGTGCAGGTTTGTAGGTTAGTTAGCTTCTGCAAATTGTCCCTAGTGTGCAGGGAGCGGAAGAGAAAGAGGTACTGTGTAACATAGAACTAGTGTGAGTGGTTATCGATGATCGGCATAAACCCAGTGGGCTGAAGAACCTATTTCCATGCTGTATAAGTAAACCGTACGATCCGAACGATTTATTTATCCTAGGAGGGAAATTGATCTACCAACAGTCATAATACACAAGATACAGTAAATTAAAGTGACGAGTGGAAAGGATTGGGGATGTGCAAAGATTTGGGGGGGGGGGGAGGAGTGGGGGGAAAGGGGAGTCAGTCTACCCCACGACAGAAGGGGGAAGAGTTGTACAGTTTGATAGCCACAGGGAGGAAGGATCTCCTGTGGCGTTCTGTGCTGCATCTTGGTGGGACCAGTCTGTTGCTTAAGGTGCTCCTCAGGTTGACCAGTCAGTGTGTCATGGAAGGGGTGAGGTGTATTGTCCAGGATGCTCCGCAGTTTGAGGAGCACCCTCCCGTCCAAGACCACCTCCCATGAATCCAACTCCGCCCCCAGCATGGAGCCGGCCTTCCTGATGAGCTTGTTGATCCTGTTGGCGTCCGCGGCCTTCGCCCTGCTGCCCCGGCACACGGCAGTGAAGAACATGGCACTGGCTACCACTAACTGGTTGAACATCTGCACCATCTTGAAGGAGCGGAGTCTTCTCAAAAAGTGCAGCTGGCTCTGTCCCTTCTTGTCCAGGGCCTCGGCGTTCCTAAACCAGTCCAGCTAAACTCCAAGGTACTTGGTAAACTGCACATCCACACCATTGATGGTGACCGGGGACAGGGGTGTTCCTCTCCTAAAGTCCACCACTAATTCCTTACTCTTATCGGTGTTGTGCTGCAGGTGATTCAGCCCAAACCACTCAACAATGTCATTGACTACACCTCTGTATTCAGCTCCCCTCTCCTCACTGATGCAACCCACAATGGCAGAGTCACCCGAAACCTTCTGCAGGTGGCAGGAGTCTGAGTTATATCTGAAGTCTGAGGTGTAGATGGTGAACAGGAAGGAAGAGAGCACACGCCCACTGTGGGGCGCCTGTGTTACTCACTACCATGTCCGAGACACAGTTCTGCAGCCTGACATATTGCGGTCATCTAGTCAGGTAGTTGGTGATCCAGGACATCAATGAAGCTTCCACCCACATCTTCGTCAGTTTGCTCCCTAGCAGTGCACGCAAATATGTCCTAAGAATATCAGTGCATGTACACAAACTTACTGAATATATTGAAGGTATCACAAAAACTGGAGTAACTCAGCAGGTCAGGCAGCATCTCTGGAGAGAAGGAATGGGCGATGTTTCGGGTCGAGACCCTTCTTCAGACTGATGTCGGACAAAGAAAGGATACAGGTGGAGACAGGAAGATAGAGGGAGAACTGGGAAGGGGGAGGGAAAGAGAAGGACAGAGGAACTATCTATAAAGTTAGAGCCGTCAATGTTCATACCGCTGGGCTGCAAGCTGCCCAAGCGAAATATGATGTGCTGTTCCTCCAATTTGCGGTGGGCCTCACTATGGCACTGGAGGAGGCCCATGATAGAAAGGTCAGAGTGGGAGTTGAAGTGCTCAGCCACTGGGAGATCAGGTCATACATTTCAGATTTCCAGCATATTTTTCATATAATTCAAATCTCCACAATTTTTTTATTTCATTTTTCCAGCAACCCCAGTTATTCCTCGGCTTGCCTTTTCTCTGACATCTGAGACACCTGTAGGTGGTGCTGTGAGACAGACTTTTCATATTGGGCTTTGCGCACAGGAGTGACGTTATTGTACTGTAAAGGACACAAAGTGCTGGAGTAACTCAGCCGTTCAGGCAACATCTCTGGAGAACACAGATAGGTGTTTGTTTCGAGTCGGGAGTCTTCTTCAGTTCAGCCTGATGGGGGGGGGGGGAGAAAGCTGGAAGAGAGAAGGGGCAGGAAAAAGCGTGACGGATACAGCAGATGGTTGGAACAAAAGCCAGAGATAAAAGTAGAAGGTGTGAGAAAGGATTGAAGAGTTGCAAGTTGTGAAGTCAGAAGAAGGAATGTAGGGAGAGGTGCAGGGTAGAAATAGGTGCTAGTCCAGGTAGGACACGGGGAGGAGAGGGGTGGGGGGGGGAGGGGGGGAGAAAGGGGAGGGGGGGTTGTTAAAGGTTACCTAAAATTGGAGAATTTTGATAGGGTGATGAGGGGAGATAAAGAACAATGATTGAAAGATAAACAAAAAAGTGACGATGATAAAGATGAGAAGCTGTTTGTAGGGTGAAAACGAGAAGTTAGTGTGACTTGGGTGGGGGAGGGATAGGGAGAGAGGGAATGCAGGAGATGCAGAACTCTCGTCGGACAGAGGAGAACTTCTTCAAAGTAGACATACCTTGAGGAGATTTTGCAGTGGAGCAGACGAAATGTGTAAGAAGGAACTGCAGATGCTGGTTTAAACCGAAGATAGACACAAAAAGCTGGAGTAACTCAGCGGGACAGGCAGCATCTCTGGAGAGAAGGAATGGTTGACGTTTCGGGTCGAGGCCTTTCTTCAGACTGGTTAGGGATACGGGAAAAGCGAGATACAATGAATGAATGAATGGATTAGTTTATTGGCCAAGTATGTGCACACACAAGGAATGTGCCTTGGTGCTCTGCTCACAAATGACAACACAAACATACCGTTAACAATTAAGAATAAAGCATAACCACATCAAAACAATAAGGGTACAACATTACGGTCTAAACATGTGGGTGAAAATAAACCAGAGCAAAAAGGAGACTACAGACTTTGGTTATTGAGCTACTATTCATGGAAAAAAAGCTGTTTTTATGTCTGGCTGTGGCTGCTTTGACAGTCCGGAGTCGCCTTCCAGAGGGAAGTGCTTCAAATAGTTTGTGGCCAGGGTGAGAGGGTCAGAGATGATCTTGCTTGCTCGCTTCCTGGCCCTTGCAGTGTACAGTTCGTCAATGGGGGGAAGGTTGCAGCCAAAAACCTTCTCAGCTGTGCGAACGATCCGTTGCAGCTTCCGGATGTCGTGCTTGGTGACTGAGCCAAACCAGACCATGATGGAGAAGGTGAGGACGGACTCAATGATAGCAGTATAGAATTGGACCATCATTGCCTGTGGCAGATTGTGTTTCTTCAGTTGCTGCAGGAAGTACATCCTCTGTTGGGCCTTTTTGACCGTGGAGTCGATGGTGGCCCTCCATTTAAGGTCCCTGGAGAAGATGGTTCCCCTCTGTAGGCAGATTCCTCCCCATCCTGGATCAGTCCAATCAGGGTAGTGTCATCCACAAACTTGAGGAGCTTGACAGAGGAGTCTGTGGAGGTGCAGTCGTTGGTGTAGAGAGTAAAGGAGAGGGGAGAGTACGCAGCCTTGCGGAGCTCCTATGCTGAGGGTCTGAGATGTGCTTTCCCAGCCTCACATACTGCTTCCTGTCCGTCAGGAAGTCGATGATCCACTGACAGAGGGGTTCAGGCACAGTCAGCTGGGAGAGTTTGTAGTGTAGTAGCTTTGGCACAATGGTGTTAAAAGCAGAGCTAAAGTCCACAAACAGAATCCTGGCATAGGTCCCCTTGCGGTCTAGGTGCTGGAGGATGAAGTGCAGGCCTAGGTTGACTGCGTCGTCCAGCGATCTATTGGCCCTATATGCAAACTGCAGGGGTTCCAGCAGGGGGGTTTGTGATGTTTTTCAGCTGGGCCAGCACAAGTCTTTCAAAGGTCTTCATGACTACAGAGGTAAGTGCGACAGGCCTGTAGTCATTAAGACCAGTGATCCTTGTCTTTTTGGGTACAGTGGAGACCTTGAAGCAGTCAGGGACAGTGCAGGTTTGCAGGGACTGGTTGAAAATGTCTGTGTAGATCGGTGCCAGTTGTTCGGCATAGAGCTTGAGGGTGGAGGGGGAAACATTGTCCAGTCCTGGCGATTTCCGGCTTTTCTGTTTTCTGAATAGTCTCTCCACCTCTGCAATTTCTATTGTTAAACTGGAGTCATTCCGTGAGGATGTGCAAATTGGTGATTGCAGAGGGGTTGGGGGGGGGGAAAGGGACAGTCTTTGCAAACTCCAGGCAGTCTCTGAGTAGGTGTGAATTGCTGCTTGGGGAGTAGTGGGTGGGGACGGATCCAGTCTTTGCAAACTGGAGTCAGTCTTTGAGTACGTGTGAAGTGATGATTGGGGGTGGGGGGGAGGGGGTCCCAGGGTTATGTTTCGGTTTCTCGAACCTGCAGTAAAAGTCGTTCAGGTCGTTGGTCAGCTGACGATTGTCCAAGGAACGTGGGGTTTTCCTCTTGTACCTGGTGATTTCTTGCAAGCCCTTCCAAACTGAAGAAGAGACATTAGCTGAGAACTTGCTCCTCAGCTTCTCAGAGTCCCTTTCCTTGGCAGCTCTGATTCCTCTTCTCAGCTTGTACTTGGCCTGCCTGTAGAGGTCTGTATCCCCGCTCCTGTAGGCCTCATCTTTTGACTGGCGGAGCGGTCTGAGTTCTGCTGTGAACCAGGGCTTGTCGTTGTTGAACCAGATCCGGGTCTTCGTGGGAATGCAACTGGACTCGCAAAAGCTGACATAGGATGTCACAGTAGGATATAGTATGAAGTAGGATATAAACGGTGATGCCAGGAAAGAAAGGTCAATATGGGAAGGGAAGTGATTAGCAACCAACCTTGGCGGACATTACAATTCAAATCAGAACTCTCATTGGAAAAATCGAAGCCTACCCAGAAATTAGGAAATCTTGCTGACACAGATTGGCATAATTTTGTTTTAAAGACAAAGCATTAGTCTTTAATGCTTAAGACAGACCTTTCCAACATGTTCTCACGAGAATGCACCCTGACTATTTGACATGTAATGCAGGTGTGCCAGGGGTTTGCTTACCATTACCACAGGCCACCAGGACTGTTAACCCTCATATCACCAGGGACTAATTAAATTTACTGTATTAATATATTTTTTGTGTTAATTTTTTTTTCTTCTATTCTGTTTTGTAGTTTAGCACAATCCGTAGGCGTTGCCACTTTAATTTCACTGCACATCTTGTATATGTATGTGACAAATAAACTTGACTTGACCATCCATGTCTGTTTAGTTAGAGCTCAGTCTCCTGACTATGATGTCTTTGATCTTCCATAGTAGGCATATATTAAATTATGAGAGGCGTGGGTAGGTAGGGTGGAGAGTCAGATCCTTTTTCTTCGGGTGGAAAAATCAAATACTAGAGGGCACAGGGTTAAAGTGAGAGGGGCAAAGTTGCAGAAGCGTGAAAGTGCACACCAGAAGACTCAGGTGTGCGTGTGTACGTAAAGAAATATGACAAATAAATTATATTAACGAATAATAAAAACTGTCTGAAGAAGGGTCTCGACCCGAAACGTCACCCATTCCTTCTCTCCAGAGACGCTGCCTGTCCCGCTGAGTTACTCCAGTGTCTACCTTTAATGAATAATAAATATATATAAATCAAATACATAAATAAAAATGAAGATTATATATATATATATATATACAATATCTACAATATATGTTACAGTTAAATATATATTTAATGTATAGTAAATGTATAACAAATAATGGACAAAAATTATAATATATACAAACTATGTAATATAATTATATATAAATAATCTATATAAAACATATAATGAATAAAATCTATATATATATAAAAAAATATAAATATTAAATATTAAATATTATTACAAACCTTAAAACTGAAGCCCTTTTGCGCGTTTGACAATAAATTGGATTTAGTTTGACCTGCGTTGGTTAATTTCTTTATTTTGTATTATCTCCACAGTTTTGCTGATAATCTCTCCGTCTAGAGGGGGCTGGGCTAGTACGGGCACGCCGGGCTGAAGGGCCGCAGGCTGGGCTGGCACGGGCTGAGGGGGGTAGCACGGGCACTCCGGGCTGAAGGGCCGCGGGCTGAGGGGGGTAGTACGGGCACGCCGAGCTGAAGGGGGCGCTGGGCTGAAGGGCCGCGGGCTGGGGGGGTGGGCTACCACAGGCTGAGGGAGGAGAGAGCTAGTACGGGCACGCCGGGCTGAAGGGCTTGGGCTGGCACGGGCTGAGAGGGGGGGGCTAGTACGGGCGCGACGGGCTGAGGGTGGAGGGGGCTGGGCTAGCACGGGCTGAGAGAGGGGGGGAAGGGCTAGTGCGGGCGCGCCGGGCTGAGGATGGGGGGGGGGGGGGGGGTAGTACGGGCGCGACGGGCTGAAGGGCTGCGAGTTGATGTGGCGGGGTTTGCGAGCACGGGCTGAGGGAGAGGGGCTAGTGAGTACGCGCCGGGCTGAAGAGGAGGGGCTGGAACGTGCGCGCCGGGCTGAGGGAGGGAGGGGGAGGGGCTAGTGCGTGCGCGCCGCGCTGAGGGGGGAGGGGCTAGTACGGGCGCGCCGGGCTGAGGATGAGGGGCTAGTGCGTGCGCGCCGCGCTAAGGGGGGAGGGGCTAGTACGGGAGCGCGGGCTGAAGGGGGAGGGGCTAGCACGGGCGCGCCGGGCTGAAGGGCCGCCGCTGGCGTCGCCGGAAGTGTGTGTGCGCGGGCGGGCGGGAGGTTCCTGTCGGTCGGTGCCGGGCCCGCGAGGAGGAGACGCCGCCGCCGCCGCCGCCGCCTTCAGTGTTAAACCGCCTTCAACAACACACACTTGCCCAGCGGTTTTATAACCCATCCCGTGCGGCCGCGGGAGGTTTCCCGTCCGTGTCCCGCCGCTGATGGAGAGCGGGGAGGACGCTGCTGAGGCGGAGCCAGAGTCTGGGCGCCAGCACCCTGAGCCCGGCCCCGGACCGGCCCGCAACTTCACCGAGTTCTCGGACGAGATCCTGCTGAACATCCTGGGCTTCGTGCCCAGCTGCGACCTGCTGCTCAACGTCAGGAGAGTGAGCAGAAAGTTGGCGGCCCTGTGCGTGGACAAGAGCCTGGTCAACTCCATCTCCCTGCACAAAGTGTACCAGGTAACCGCGGGGACCATTGCCCACCCCGCCTCATTGCAAACCCCCTGGCACCAGCGATGTAACTCACTGCCACACACACCAACAACAACAGCCCAGAGCACCAGCGATGTAACTCACTATCACACACCAACACAAACCCCCTGGCACCAGCAATGTAACTCACTGCCCCACACATCAACAACAACCCAGAGCACCAGCAATGTAACTCACTGCCACACACCAACACTAACCTAGAGCACCAGCAATGTAACTCACTGCCACACACACCAACAACAGCACAGAGCACCAGCAATGTAACTCACTGCCACACACACCAACAACAACCCAGAGCACCAGCAATGTAACTCACTGCCCCACACATCAACAACAACCCAGAGCACCAGCAATGTAACTCACTGCCCCACACATCAACAACAACCCAGAGCACCAGCAATGTAACTCACTGCCACACACACCAACAACAGCACAGAGCACCAGCAATGTAACTCACTGCCACACACACCAACAACAACCCAGAGCACCAGCAATGTAACTCACTATCACACACCAACACAAACCCCCTGGCACCAGCAATGTAACTCACTGCCCCACACATCAACAACACCAACAACAGCACAGAGCACCAGCAATGTAACTCACTGTCACACACACCAACAACAGCCCAGACCACCAGCAATGTAACTCACTGCCACACACACCAACAACAACCCAGAGCACCAGCAATGTAACTCACTGTCACACACACCAACAACAACACTAACCCAGAGCACCAGCAATGTAACTCACTGCCACACACCAACAACAGCCCAGAGCACCAGTAATGTAACTCACTGTCACACACACCAACAACAACACTAACCCAGAGCACCAGCAATGTAACTGTCACTGCCACACACCAACAACAACACTAACCCAGAGCACCAGCAATGTAACTGTCACTGCCACACACCAACAACACCCCAGAGCACCAGTAATGTAACTCAATGCCACACACCAACAACAGCCCAGAGCACCAGCAATGTAACTCACTGCCACACACACCAACAACAACCCAGAGCACCAGCAATGTAACTCACTGCCACACACCGACAACAGCCCAGAGCACCAGCAATGTAACTCACTGTCACACACACCAACAACAGCCCAGAGCACCAGCAATGTAACTCACTGCCACACACACCAACAACAACCCAGAGCACCAGCAATGTAACTCACTGTCACACACACCAACAACAACACTAACCCAGAGCACCAGCAATGTAACTCTCACTGCCACACACCAACAACAGCCCAGAGCACCAGCAATGTAACTCACTGCCACACACCAACAACACTAACCTAGAGCACCAGCAATGTAACTCTGGCACACACACCAACACTAACCTAGAGCACCAGCAATGGAACTCACTGCCACACACCAACAACAACACTAACCCAGAACACCAGCAATGTAACTCACTGCCACACACCAACAACCTAGAGCACCAGCAATGTAACTCACTGCCACACACCGACAACAGCCCAGAGCACCAGCAATGTAACTCACTGCCACACACCGACAACAGCCTAGAACACCAACAATGTAACTCACTGCCACACACCAACACTAACCTAGAGCACCAGCAATGCAACTCACTGCCACACACCAACAACAGCCTAGAGGAGAGGCACCAGCAATGTAATCCTCACTGTCACTTCCCAACAACAACCTTATGGCAGCATCAATAAATTCTCAGTATCACACACCGACAACAGACCAGTGGTATCGTCAATGTAATTCTCACTGTAACATACCAACAGTAACCCAGTAGTATTATCAATGTGATTCTGACTGTTACATTCCTTAACTACCCAGTGCCATCAGCAATTTGATTCTCACTATCACATACCCACTACAACCCAGTGGAACTATTAATGTGATTGTGACTAATATAATCCACAAAAATCCAGTGGTACCGTCATTGTAGCTCTTGCTGTCACACAACAGCAACAACTGTTAAGTATAAGAAAATAACTGCAGATGCTGGTACAAATAGAAGGTATTTATTCACAAAATGCTGGAGTAACTCAGCAGGTCAGGCAGCATCTCAGGAGAGAAGGATTGGGTGACGTTTCGGGTCGAGACCCTTCAGACTGAAACGTCACCCATTCCTTCTCTCCTGAGATGCTGCCTGGCCTGCTGAGTTACTCCAACATTTTGTGAATAAATACCAGCAACAACTGTTAATCTCACTGTCACATAACCAATGGCATTGTCAATGTAATCTCATTATCGCACTCCAACAGCAATCCACAGGCACCATCAATGTAATTCTGACTAATGTAGTGCACAACAACCCACTGTTATTCTCACTGTCACATACCAACAGTAACCCAGTGGTATCATCGATGTTATTCAGACTGTTACAGTCCTTAACTGCCCAGTGCCATCGACAATGTAATTCTCACTTTCACATACAAACATCAAGCCAGTGGCACCACCACTGTAATTCTCACTTTCACATACGATAAGTGCGAAATTCTCACTTTCACATACCAATATTAACTCAGTGGTCCGATTAATGCAACTGTCAATGTCATTCTTACTACCACATACCGACAATAGCTCAGTGGTACCGTCAATGTAATCCTGCCTATTATATTCCTTAACTACCCGGTGTCAGCATCCATTTAATTATGACTAATATCGTCCACAACAACCCAGTGACACAACCAGCAATGTCATTCTCACTGTCACATACGAACAACAGCTCAGTGGGCACGACCAGTGTAATACGCAGTGCTGGACTAACTTAATGGGTCAGGTAGCAGGTTCTCTGGAGAACATGGATTGGTGGCATTTCAGGTTGGGACCCTTCTTTAGTCTGAAGAAGGGTCCCCACCAAAAATGTCACCTGTCCATGTTCTCCTGTGATGCTGCCTGACCTGCTGACTTACTTCAGCATATGTCTCTTTTTGTAATCCAGCACCTGCAGTTCCTTGTTTCGATCACCAATGTAATTCTGACTATAACATTCCAACAACAGCCTAGTGACACCAGCAATGTAACCTCCTCTCCTTTCTTCCAGTGCCTCCCATCATCACCACCCCAATCCGTACTATTTCTCTCATTGTCCTGCCCACCCTCCCCCTGTCCCCTTCATCCCCCACCTCATCTGATCCATTTCTCATGCTATCCTGCCCCATTTTCTCTTGTGCCCCCTTCCGTCATTCATCTTATCTGACCCCTTTTGCCTTTTTATCTCTAGCATTTGACTATACATCTGCCCACCAAACTTCCCTCGCCTGTCACCGGTCACTTGCCAGGCTTTGTCCTATCCCAACTTACTTTCAGCTTTCTCTGCCTACTGCAATCAGTCTGCAGAAGGGTCCCGACCCAAAATTTTGCCTGTCCATGTCCTCCAAAGGTGCTGCCTGGCCCGCTGAGTTACTCCAGCACTTTGTATTTCAGCCAGCAATGTAATTCTAACTGTCACATTCCAACAAGAACATGGTGGTGCAGCTGGTAGTGCTGCTGCCTCCCAGTGCCAGAGACCCAGGTTGAGTCCTGCCTTCGGGTGCTGTCTATGTGGAGTGTGCATGTTCTCCCCGCGACCGCGTGGATTTCGTCGGTGCTCCGGTTTCCTCCCACATCCTAAAGATGTGCAATATAAGTCTCAACCACTCCTTATATAGATTGTAAACAGTTCAGGCTTGATTACAGCTTGCTGCTTTGAAAACAATCACTTTTGTCCTGACTTTCTGTGTTAGTTTGGCAATCCTCTATCCATTCCGATGTGTTGCTCCTCAGACCGTGAGCTCTTACCTTTTGTCGTCGTCTTTCTGGTGACATCCTGTCAGTTGTGTTGTGGAAAATTAAATGCACAACTGCTTGTTTCCCTTTATCTAGCCGACGACGTTAAAAAAACAAATACATTTGTCAAGTGTAATTTCCCTTTTGTAAAATCCTTCTTAATTATATTATGATTTGTAATGACCAGCTTTAAGTAATGGATTTGGCATGTTTCCAATAATGATGTAAGGTTGGCCCATGTTTAGTTTCCTACTTTGTCTCCTGAGTTACATTTCCTTCCTATGGGCAGCACCAGAGACTCGGGTTCGATCTGGACTACGGGTGTTATTCGTATCCAGAGTTTGTACGTTCTCCCTGCGTGGGTTTTCTCCGGGTACTCCGGTTTTCTCCCACACTCCAAAGACGTACAGGTTTGTAGGTTGATTGTCTTGGTATAATTATAATTTGTCCTTAGTGTGTGTAGGATAGTGTAAGTGTGTGGACTCGGTGGGCCAAAGGGCCTGTTTCCGTGCTGTATCTCAAAAAAAAAAAAAAGTTTAGTGAATCACCACCGTTGTATCCACCTAGGCACAAATTGCTGGAGTAACTCAGCAGGACAGGCAGCATCTCTGGAGAGAAGGAATGGGTGATGTTTCAGGTCGAGACCCTTCTTCAGTCTGAAACGTCACCCTTCTCTCCAGAGATGCTGCCTGTCCCGCTGAGTTACTCCAGCATTTTGTGTCCATCTTCGATTTAAACCAGCATCTGCAGCTCTTTCCTACACACGTGTTCACCTATCTGCAACCATTTCTCCTTGTGCCCTGGGACACATGTCAAGTTCAGCGTACTTCCCTGCCTTTTGATCTATTTGCTTTAATGCTTTTCACTCGAGTATTTGTTATTTTAAGTGCTTCCCTCCCCTCTCCCCCTGGATTTTCTACATTATCGTATTTCTTTTAATCATCTATAAAAATAGATACAAAAATATATGTTCAAGGTCTTGCCCTTTCCCTTATTACCCATTATTTAATTTCCTTTTCTCATCCTCTAAAGGACCAATATTTACCTCTGCTGTTTTCTTTTCAGTGGTTTTTAATGTCATTTAAAAAGAAATTCTTGCTACCTTTAGTCTTGCCATTGATTTTCTCTTTTCGTCATCCTTTGCTGATCTCTGATATGTTCCCAATTTTCTGAACTGCCACTAATCTTTGCAATAATGTTTCTCGTGTCTTTCAGTTAGGTACTTTCTTTAGCTGGGGGTAGATGGATTGTTCGTTTAGTATTTATTTCTCAATGGAATATATCTTTGTTGAGAAGTGAATTATCTCCTTGATTATGCCACTGCTTATCCACTCTCTTCTCTGTTAATTTATCTTCTCGGTCCACTTTAGCTGACTCTGTTTTTGCGCTTGGGACCTTTCTTCAGACTGAGCTGCTCACTATTGCATTGATTGCATCCTTTATTAATGTCGCTCCTTCATCTCCTTTTCCTTTTTGACTATCTCCCCCAAAAGCTTCATGGCAATAAAACTAATTCCAGATCATCCAGCTCTTGGTTCTCTTCAGGACTCTGATCCATCCGCTCATCCCCTTCAATGTTGTTCATTTATTCCGACAAAATATGTTGGCTATCTTCTCAATTGAGGTCAAATGATTTAAAGCCCCCAAAAAACGGATCTTCTTAATATGAACATCTATCTTCTATCTATATACTATTAAAACTCAGATCTTGTATGTATATATATATATTCCACTGATGTCGGCTGAATACGGCAATTCCGGCAAAACGGTGAACCGTAGCGAGCCCAACGGGCCCACTTTGTCTAGTAAAGATTAAAATTGAGAACTACAATTTGTGCAATAATACGGATTCTCTTCTGTGGCTTTGTGATTTAATGCATGAGCTGAGATACAGATTCTGTCTATTCTGCTTAACTGGATGAAATCTCTTGCAATAGTTACATTTATTGACAGCCAATCGTCAAAAATCTGACATTAAAAGGCCCTCTATCACCCCGGTCGGTGTGTGTAGAGTTTTGCATTATTGTGCTTGTCTATGGGACTGGAATCGTCTAAGCAAAGATAATGATTGCATCTTGTTCGTGACCTTTGCTGGTCTGGTAAGCAGTGAAGGAAGCGCTATCATTGAAGTGTTTGTGTTTGTCAGAATAAGCAGATGTAAGTCTTTGCATTGACCCCTATTTTAAGTTTTCAGTTGTCTCACCGGATTTTATTTGTGGAGAAAGCTTCAGCAAATTCAGTTGACATTTCACGGGCTTGATCCTCCATGCACTGGGCCTCCCCTCTCACCAAGCATGCGTCCTCATGCATGTGCGTCCATGTGTGAAAGCTGTGAGAGTAGATTAAACTGCTGCCACTGGCATTCCTGAATTCCCATCCAACATTAGGCGCCACAGTGGCACAGTTGCGTTGAAACGGCCATCTTATTGTAGCAGAAACCCGGGCTCGATCTTGACCTTGGGCGCTGTCTGTGTGGAGTTTGTGACCATGTGGGTTTCCTCTGGATGCTCCGGTTTCCTCCCACATCGCAAAGATGTGTGGGTTTGTAGGAGAATTGGCCTCTGTAAATTGCCCCTTGTGTGTAAGGAGTGTTTGCGAAAGTGGGATAACATTGAACTAATGTGAGGAGTGATCGGTTGTCAGTGTGGACTCGGTGGTCTGTGGGGCCCATTCCCATGCTGTATTTCTCAACCAAACATTATAGATCAATATGTCATTCAGCTCTGCTGCAAAGCAAAACGAGCTATGTGTGCACGAGGGTACATTGCTGGACAATGACCAGTTGTGGCTGCTGGAGCTGTTTTTGTTTCCCTGCAACTCAATGAATCTGCCCCAACCAGCCAGAAAAATCCTCAGGATTAAATCTAGGAACATTTAGTTTTGCACGATTTCATCACTCCACAACAAACTTCCTGAACCATAGGTTAGAGTGGGAGAGAAACATTGGCATAGCGCCTTCAATGTAATAAAACCTACAGCAAATTTGGACAAATGTTGACAGTGATGTAGTGGTTTAACATTTCTCAAACGTAGAGTGCCTTCCAGTGATGAAATGTGGGATCACTGCCTGGAATATCTCAGATTTCAATTCTAGTTATTCATTTGGCTGTGCGTCTAGTTTCAACTACTTGCAGCTTTTGGGCTAATGAGATACATCAGTCATTCTAAAAGAATAGGGGCACCACGGAGATGCTGCCTTGCAGCCCCAGAGACCCGGGTTCGATCCTGACCTCAGGTGCTTGTCTGTACGGAGTTTGTACGTTCTTCCTGTGACTGTGTGGGTTGTCTCTAGGTGCTCTTGTTTCTTCCCACAATCCAAAGACATACATGTTTGCAGGTTAATTGGCTTGGTATAATTGTAAATTGAAATATTCCAGGCAGTGATCCCACATTTCGTCGGCGTAGACCAGCGATCCCCGCACACTGACACTATTCTTCACATCCTAGGGATAATTTTACCAAGCCAATTATCCTCCAAACCAGTACGTCTTTGGAGTGTGGGAGGAAACCAGATCACCTGGAGAAGACCCACGCAAGTCACAGGAAGAACGTACAAACGGCATACAGACTGCACTTGTCAGTATCGAATATGGGTCTCTGGCACAGTAAGGCAGCAACTCTACCGCTGCACCACCCTTAAATAGGATGGTTTAGTGATAGCGTTGAAACATCTCTGGATCAAACATGACAAGGGGGCAAATTTCAGAGTAGCCAGAAATGAAAATTGTGTGTGTGGTCAGTAAATTCATTATCTGGTGGCGTAGATACTGCTGGGATGCATATGTAAACAGTTGCAACCTTCGTAGATAAGTATTCACGGTTAATCACGAGTGCTTTGTACAAATTACATTGACCATGTGTAATGAGTAAGCTTTTGTGGCAGAAAGCATCACGATTGGTAGATCCTGGTCTGGACTGTCATTTTGTATTTATATCTTGATTCTTTGAATGAAAGGGAGATAGAAAGCAGCAAAGTGCAGGACAGTTAGTTTAATGTGTGTTATTCAGAAAATATTCAAAGCTATTATTAAAGATGTTACAGCAAGTTACTCAGAAAAATTCAAGATAATCAGGCAAAATCAATGAGGTTTTGTGAAAGAGGAGATCAGGTTGACCAATTTATTGGAATTCTTTTTAAGAAATCACACGAGAAACTGATAAAGGACAACTAATGGATGCACTAAGTACTTGGATTTTCAGAAGACATTTGATGAACTGCCACATCTTATCAAGGAAAACAAAAGCTGACGATGTATGAGGTAACGTGTTGGCATGGACAGCTTGGCTGACTAACGGGAAATGAAGTAGGCACAATGGGAGATCGACACAAAAAACTGGGTCAGACCAACTCTGGAGAAAAGGAATGGGTGACTTTTCGGGTCGAGACCCTTCTTCACACTGAGAGTCAGGGCAAAGGGAAACGAGAGATATAGACTGTGATACGATGTGGCCTTTTCTGGTGGGCAATGATTGTCTTGCGGATCACTAGAGAGCCCTCAACCTCTGACTATTTATAGTGATGGCTTGGGAGAAAGTACTCCAAAATTGCTAAATGTGCTAATGACGTAAAGATTGGTAGGAAAGTAAGTTGTGAAGAAGATTTACGGGTGCTGCAAAAGGACACATATAGATTGAAAGGGCAAAGGTCTGGCAAATGGCTGGGGAAAATGTGAAATTGCCTCTTGTGTGCAGAAAAGCAAAGAAGTTGCATACGATACAACTGGCGAGAAGGTGCAGAGAGATCTGGGTGTCCCAGTGCATGATTCATAAAGGCTAATACACAGTAATTAGGAATTATTATTTATCACTGGTGGAATTAAATATAATAGGAGGGAGGTTGGGCTTCAGTTATATGCACATTGATGTAACCTCGCTTGACGTATTGTGTAAAATAGTGGTTTCTTTTTTTAAGGAAGGAGGTTAATACAATTCAGGGAAGGTTTACTGGAATGAGTGGGTTGTCTTAGGAGGAAAGGTTGGACAGGTCAGGCTTGGCTGCTTGAATTTAGACCAATAAGCTGTGAGTGGGGAACATAGAACTTCCTAGATTGTATTTAAGTTCCCGAGCAGTTTTACCAGAGTGGAATTAAAGAAGATATTTGCTTTTATCATAGGATCTACAAATAGGGGCATCCATGGAATGTAGAACAGTACAGCACAGGAAGGTATTTATTCACAAAATGCTGGAGTAACTCAGCAGGTTAGGCAGCATCTCGGGAGAGAAGGAATGGGTGACGTTTCGGGTCGAGACCCTTCTTCAGTCTGAAGAAGGGTCTCGACCTGAAACGTCGCCCATTCCTTCTCTCCCGAGATGCTGCCTGACCTGCTGAGTTACTCCAGCATTTTGTGAATAAATACCTTCGATTTGTACCAGCATCTGCAGTACAGCACAGGAACAGGCCCTTCGGCCCATGAGGGCTGTGCTGAATATGATGCCAGGTTAAACTAATCTCCTCTGCCTGCAAATGATCCATATCACTCCATTCCCTGCACATCCCCTTAAACGCCACTATCGTATCTGCCTCCACCACCACCCTGGCAGTGTGTTCCAGGCCCCCACCGCCACTCACTGCAAACAAAGAGTTGACAAACCTTGACTTCACTGTAAATATGCTTATTTATTTTGTGATAAATGAGGTTCTCCTCAAACTATTTACTGTATTTTCACAGTTTTGAACCAAGTTCTGCTCTGTTTGCAGGAAAGCGATGCGAAGGTGACCTCGCTCCTGAGGGAGCTAGGTGGCAGCATGCAGCTGCTGAAGCTGAGCGGCTGCTACTGGCTGTCGGGCTCAACCATCGACCTGGTGGCCAGGTGTAAGAACATCGTGAAACTTGACCTGACGGGGTGCCAGATGACGTCACAGCGACTCTCCAAGCTGCTGTCCTCGCTGCGGAGACTCCGCTCGCTGGCCTTGGACATCAAGCAAGGGTTCGACGTGGGCCAGCTGAGCAGCACTTGCAAGGCGACTCTTGGCAAAGTCACCGACCTGAAGCAGACCCTGTTCACCCCCTCCTACGGCATCGTCCCCTGCTGCACCAACTTGGAGAGGCTGCTGCTCTACTTTGAAATCCCCGACCGGACTCGAGAGGGCGAGATGCTCTCGGGGCAGCTGATGGTCGGACAGAGCAACATTCCCCACTATCAAAACCTCAAGGTGTTCTATGCAAGGTTATCACCAGGCTACGTCAACCAGGAGGTGGGGAGGTTTTACCTGTCAGTGCTGAGTATCCGGACTCCTGAGAACCTGCGTGCCTTTATCCTCTCCGTCCCGGGCATTTTTGTCGACACCGGGTGCTCCACGTGGAACTTCCTCGACTGTATGACCAAAAACTTCAGCCTGGAGGCATTGCAACTCCCTCGATCCTGGTTGAATGGGTCATCGCTTCTGCACTCCTCGCTTCTGCACACCATTACTTTGAGTAACCCGGTCTATTTAAACTTCAGCCACTGCATACTCTCCGGGTGCCAGCTGAGCCATCAGATCATTAACGGTGGCAGAAACGTTCAGTCGCTGGTCAGTCTGAATCTCAGTGGCTGCGTCCACTGCTTACTGTCAGACTGCTCTGTCTTTCGCAAGGCCAAAGATGACATTGATTTTGACGTGGTGGAAGCGCTGGTGAACTGCTGCCCCAACCTGAAGCACTTGAACCTGTCAGCGGCTCACCACCACAGCCCCGAAGGCACGGGGAAACACCTGTGCCTGCTGTTAGCCCGGTTGCAAAAGTTACGCTCGCTCTCGCTGCCTGTGTGCTGCATCGTGCAAAGCGGCAAAAGCGGCGACAAGCTGCCGAGCCACACGGTGTCAGCTTTGGGCCCGCGATCCGTGCGGCGGGGCGTGGGCAAGAAGGTGCGGATTGGAGTTGCCACCTATCCAAAGGATAGTCAGGAGCAGCCGCCCGTGGACACGCCAGCACCTGTGTTTGGTACTCTGCTGGAAAACGTTCCCTTCTTGGAAGAACTCGAACTGATCGGGTCGAGTTTCTCCTCGAACGTGCCTCGGAACGAGCCCGCCATCAGGAACATGCAGCCCCCCTGCGAGCGGGCGCAGGGCATCCGCGATGAAGAGCTGATGCTCATCGGACAGTTGCAGTATCTGCGCCTTCTGACTTTGGCTCAGCTACCCGGCATTCAGACTGGGTCGGGCCTGATTGCCATCGGCTTGAAGTGTCAGCAGCTCCAAACGCTGTCACTGGCAAACCTGGGTCAGCTGGGGAATGTTTCCTACTTGCCTGCTCTGTGTGAAATGCTGAAACACTGCAAACAATTGAAGGACTTGAGGTGAGTGCGACTAATCTGATTTTGATGAGAGATATTACAGGAGCGAAGGGTGCACTTTGTATAAGATATAACAACATTTTACATCTTATTGTGGTACAATTTGTAATCCCCCATGTGAAAACGGGAGATCACATTTTTATAGCCCTTGTTGCTAAACGCTTGGGGAGCCACAAGGAATATCGGATCCTGGTGATTTTAAGTGAAGTCATTCGCTGCATTGACAAGTGAAGCAGCAGCCTGCACGGAAAGTCCCGCAAATAGCACTGAGATAAAGAAACAATTATATTTGTGTTGTAGTTATGATGCTGGGCATGTAATCCTGAGACTTGGATTAATCTGGAGAAATTGAGTTCATATCCTATTATGATAGATGGAGAATTTGACTTTGATTCTTTTTCTTTCAACAAAAGACTGGGAAAGAAGGTGATTACATTAAAATTGAATATTTTTGATGTTTCCGAAAAAGAACATTGGTGAACTAATATCCCGCTGCAACCTGGAACAGACCTCTAAGTTGCCAAGCAAGCCAGGCCTTTTTATGAATGGACAAGCTGGAAAGGGTGCAGAGACGATTTACAAGGATGTTGCCAGGACTGGAGGGCCTGAGCTATCGGGAGAGGTTGAGCATGCTCGGACTCTATTCCTTGGAGAGCAGGAGGACGATGAGTGATTTTATAGACCAGTGCTTCTTAAACTGGTGAATGAAATTCTTTTTGGAGTGAATGAAACTAAAGGGATGAATGACTTAATTTATTCAGATATTTATATATATTTTGTCTATACATTAAAAAAAAGGCATTGCCATTAAAGTTGTTAGTCAGCTCTTATTGGTTTTAATGGCAGTGGAGCTGGAAATTTGATATATTCACAAAATGCTGGAGTAACTCAGCAGGTCAGGCAGCATCTCGGGAGAGAAGGAATGGGTGACGTTTCGGGTCGAGACCCTTCATCAGACATCAGTCTGAAGAAGGGTCTCGACCCGAAACGTCGCCCATTCCTTCTCTCCCGAGATGTCTGCCTGACCTGCTGAGTTACTCCAGCATTTTGTGAATAAATCGATTAGTTATTTTCTTATACTGGAAATTTGATATGTTTTTTCTCTCTACCTATGGTTTTCTAATTTCAAAGTAGCGGGATATTTCCCAAATTTACTGTAATATAACCTTTTAGTGAAGACCAGACGAGCTAATGGGATCATAAATTTATAAATGGCAACACTGGAGGATCGCTGTAGGCAACTGTTGAACTGTAACTTTACTTTGTGTTGCAAATTTAACTACTTTTCTGCTAGAACTAGAATTCTATATATATTTACTGTATTTCAATCTACCAGTACTTATTTGCATCAAACAACATGAATTCTAGCTATATTAAGGTGATTTGAGCCCCGTTTTTAGGCAATCTAAAGTTAGATTGTGCCATTTTCTTCTAGTGATGTTCTGCATTTTCTATTCTAGCAATTTCAGTATTTTGTGAGTTTGATTTGCAGATTAGGACACTATGCCTTTGTTGAAGTACCTAAAGAAACCAGATCTAGAGGTAGAGTGTGCAGGAGGAAGTAGTTCATTTCTGAAAGAAAGTGAAACGAACAGGACCTAAGAGGAGGTATGTTCAGGAGACAGGTCGCTTGTGAAGGGTGACAAGGAAACTGAGGATAACGAACAATTGTCGTTTCCCGGATCAAAGCTTGGGAAAAATTGTCGAGCATTTTCTCTTTTGCTTGCCAGTCGGAGAGCAAACTACAGGTGAATCTATATTCTCCAAGCTTGGCGAATTCATGGAAAATGAACATTTATCTTGGAGCAAAGGTGTTGCTGTGACTACAGACGGTGCTGCAGCCTTGATGGGGAAACATAAAGGAGCCACCCCTCGCATCAAAGAAAAATCCCATGATTGCACCTTTTTACATTGTTGTTTACACCAGGAAGCACTGGCTGCCAAGAAACGGAACACTTGTTGCAATGACCAGAAAAACGAGATGGAAGAATTGTGGCAAGATGTGGTGAAAATTGTCAAAGCTATTCACCCACAAGCAAAATAATGTCAGCTGTTTTCAGAGCTATGCAAGGATATGTCTGCAGATCACATGATTCTCCTCCGGCATTCTGAGGTTCGATGGCTGTCACGTGGAAGAGTCCTTGAAAGAGTACTGCCCCTGAAGAATGAACTGTCTGTATTTTTTACTGAGCAAGGTGGCGTGAAAGCAATGCATTTCAACAATGATTTTTGGCTGGCCAAATTGTGTTCTATTTTTGAACATTTGAATCGGCTCAACTAGTCACTTCAAGGTAAAGGAGGTGACATCTTCGATGTCCTTGGGGAAAATAGAAGCCATAAAAATGAAGATCACCATGTGGCATATTAACATTCGTAAAGACAATTTCTCCAATTTCCCACATTTGGAAAGCTTCCTCAAAGAGTGTGAGTGGGAAGAAAAGCAACCTAATCTGGAGAAAACACTGAAGGAAATCATTTCTGACCATCTGCAGTTGCTGTCTAAACACTTTGAAGCGTATTTTCCTCAGAGCATCTGCAGGACTTGGAAAATCAGATATGGATAGTTAATCCTTTTATCACCAGCCGCATCAAGCGAGCAGATTTTGGGGAAATGTCAGGTGTTGATAGAGCTTCATTACGACTTCACTCAAATTTTGAAATGGACTCCTCCTGTGGAGACGATTGGAGTACTTGCTTTCCATGAATACAAATCAATTGCCTTGAAGGCCCTTCAACCACTAGTAATGATGACAACAACTTTCCTGTCTGAACAAGGATTTTCGACCTTGGTAGAATTGAAATCCAAAAAACGCAATTCAATTCAGTATGTTGGTTCGGTAATGCAGGTTGCTTTGGAGTAGAAAATTGAACCTCGGTTTGAGAAGCTTGTCACAGGAGTACAGGAACATCCCCCTTAACCAACCTGATCTTCCGGTGGCTGAGCACTTCAACTCCCCCTCCCACTCCCAGTCTGACCTTTCTGTCATGGGCCTCCTCCAGTGCCATAGTGAGGCCCACCGCAAATTGGTGGAACAGCACCTCATATTTCGCTTGGGCAGCTTGCAGCCCAGCGGTATGAACATTGACTTCTCCAACTTTAGATAGTTCCTCTGTCCCTCTCTTCCCCTCCCCCTTCCCAGATCTCCCTCTATCTTCCTGTCTCCACCTGTATCCTTCCTTTGTTCCGCCCCCCTGACATCAGTCTGAAGAAGGGTCTCGACCCGAAACGTCATCCATTCCTTCTCTCCTGAGATGCTGCCTGACTCGCTGAGTTACTCCAGAATTTTGTGAATAAATATCCTTGTCATTGATGATAAGTGTAGAAGTATACTGCTTGTCATTTATTTGTGGTAAACGTACACAATAAGAAAACATTGTTTCTAAGAATCTAATTCTAAGTTCTAAGACAGTTGTTTACTAACTTTACTTTATGTAAACTAGAAACATTCTAATAATCTTTCTATTCTTAATTTTTTTGTCACTCCTAGTTGGGAGGTTGGGAGGGCGGCAGATATTCAGAACTGAGCAACAGGCAATGTTGTGATGATGTTTTGAGCATGCATGTGACATGTACATGTCAGTACACATGCACAACTTTTAAAATATATCTGGATTTGGAAGAGCCAACTTCTGGAGAGAAGTATACCAAATATTATAAGAAGATAACTGCAGATGCTGGTACAAATCGAAGGTATTTATTCACAAAATGCTGGAGTAACTCAGCAGGTCAGGCAGCATCTCGGGAGAGAAGGAATTGTACAATTCCTTCTCTCCCGAGATGCTGCCTGACCTGCTGAGTTACTCCAGCATTTTGTGAATAAATACCTTCGATTTGTACCCTCGACCCGAAACGTCACCCATTCCTTCTCTCCCGAGATGCTGCCTGACCTGCTGAGTTACTCCAGCATTTTGTGAATAAATACCTTCGGAGTATACCAAATATGGCAAGTTGATATTTGGCGGTATTGTGTGCTTTCGTCGGTGAGAGTTATATTAGTTGGATACTAATATATCCCATAATCCATGGTTTTTTGAACTAGTTTTCCCAAGAAAAGATTATTTTTCCAAGTAATCAAAGCCCGAAAGGGTTAGGATGGGGCTGAACCCCAGTGTTTAGATGTTGGAATGGTTATTAAATCATTAAATTATATATAAAATTAAACACATTTATATGACGAAAATTACCAAAAAACATAAGAAAATTTAGTCGAGGGTGAATTACATTTTGTGATAAAGACTCAAGGGTGAATGACACTGAAATAGTTTAAGAAGCACTGTTATAGAGGTACACAAAATCATGAGAGAAATCGATTGGGTAAACGCAGAGACTCTTGCCCAGAGTAGGGGAATCAACAACCAGAGGACACTAGTTTTAAATTAGGGGGGAAAGATGTAATAGGAACCTGAGGAGTCATTTTTTCCCCCACAAAGGGTGGTGGGTGCATGGAACGAGTGTTAGTGGAGGTAGTTGAGGCAGGGACTATCGCAAGGATTATGAAGCATTTAGACAGGAACATGGATAGGACAGGTTTAGACTTTTCACTGTTCCGAGGTACACGTGACGATAAACTAAACTGAAATTAGAGGTTTATGGGCCAGACGCAGGCAGGTGAGACTGATGTAGCTGGGACTTGTTGCCGGTGTGGGCAAGTTGGGCCGAAGGCTCCTTTCCACACTGTTTCACTCTATGACTATCTCAAAAAGGCAATTCATTTTCTGGTAATGTCAAAAGAAACTTCCTCTCAGTCTTCAGCAATTCTCATTATCAGTTGAAAATGTTGGGTGAAGGAAAACAATATGTATAATTATTGGAATAAAAGTCTGAGGAAGGGTCCCTCTGTTGCATCACCTATCCGTTTTCTCCAGGGATGCTGCCTGACTCGCTGAATTACTTCAGCACTTTGTGTCGATCTTTTGTATGATTATCGTTATTGATCTAGTTACAGTTATGTATCTGTCGTAACACAATCAAACTACATTTGATTGATTAAGCTGGAGTAAATCAGCAGGTCCGGCAGGAGAAAAGGAATCAGTGACGTTTTGGTTCGAGACCCTTCTCTGAAACGTCACCTATTCCTTTTCTCCAGAGATGCTGCCTGACCTGCTGAGGTACTCCAGCTTTTTGTGTCTGTCTTCAGTTTAAACCAGCATCTGCATGTCCTCCCTGCACATGTATTTCATTCATTGTTTGGTACCCCAGTTTTGTCATTGTACACATTTCACACTCATTCAAGTCTCTTGTTAGTCTACCCTATCTTATTTTGTGGCACATTTTTCTGCGAGTTTCACTGTCGTCCAGGTGAGTTCCATTGTCTGCAACTCGTTTTCACCTAGCCCACAGCTACCAATGGCCTGTTTCCTTTATCGCCGTTACCTTTTTGCATCTCTTTCATTCATTTGTTCTAGATCCCTCTACATCACCGTCTACATCTCTCGTTTCCCTTTCCCCTGACTCTCAGTCTGAAAAAGGGTCTCGACCCGAAACGTCACCTATTCCTTTTCTCCAGAGAAAAGTCGGACCCGCTGAGTTACTCCAGCTTTTTGTGTCCATCTTCTTTTATTTTGTGGCGAGTTTTATTTATTTCATGTCGAAGGTTGAAAACGGATACAATAACTGTGTGCATCGACAGGGAGAGTTACCATTCAGTGCGTTCCAGCTGTTCTGCTCGTGAACAGCTTTGTTAGGTGCTGCATTGTTCATTTGTGAAGGTCAATTTTGCGACACGTTCTTGGACCCCAAGGAGTAATATTTTTGTCCCAACAAATGCTTATTCATTCTGATGTCCAATTAACATAAGTAAAACTGCACATTTAAATAATGTTTATGTGATGAGACTGGAGTTGTGGCCACAGGGAATACTGCATCGGGTTTTAACTGCCGTGGTTATTAACTACCTAATGTTACTTGTACTGGCCAGGCAACCTCAGTCTTATTGCTGCTGCTGCTGCTGCTTGTTTTGTTTATTTATATATTGCAAACGTCTATCTTATTTGTCATCTTAATGTTGCTTTTTTCCCCCTCTTTTTGTTTCCTC
This sequence comes from Rhinoraja longicauda, assembly GCF_053455715.1. Taxonomy (NCBI): domain Eukaryota; kingdom Metazoa; phylum Chordata; class Chondrichthyes; order Rajiformes; family Arhynchobatidae; genus Rhinoraja; species Rhinoraja longicauda. The sequence continues at coordinate 5,383,027 of NC_135973.1, forward strand.
CCCAAACTCTCCTTTATGGCATGTTGAAAGCACTGCCTAAGGCTTCATTTTCAGCAGTCTCTCACTGCTTTGGCTGCATTTCAATCGTGCCTTCCCTCGTCGCTCCTTGCAACATCCTGATCTTTTCCCCATCTCCACCATTTCCTGTCTTTCCTCAGCTTTCCTCATGCTACTTTCCCATTTCACTTCTTCCCCCCCTCCCCCCCCCCCCCCCCCCCCCCAATTCATTGTCACTAGAGGTGAATCTTTTTTTTTTTGACAATACCACGGTTTCATTGTTACAGCTTTTTCAAATTAGGTTTATTTAAATACTTACACTCTTCACCTGCCGTGGTGGGATTTGAACATGGCCCATATTTCCAGCTGCTAATCCATTCATTTAAGCACTGCCTTGAAAATCACTTGGACAAGGACATGGATAGGAAAGGTTTGGAGGGAGATGGACCAAACACATGCAATGGGACTAGCTTAGATGGGGCATCTTAGTCAGCATGGGCAAGTTGGGCCGAAGGGCCACTTTCCATGGGCTCTTTGACTCTCTCATGTAAAATGGATGGCTGTCTTCAGTGGGGAAAATAAGAATTTATTATTTACCTATTTTCTGCCATTATTTTACCCTTTTACCACCACCTCCATTCTTTATTCATCCTGCTTTCTACTCTCCTGGTCTTTGCAATACTCTTCTCCCTGTGACTCAGTTAAGTTTTAGAATTGAAAATTTAAATATCCTTTTCTGCATATCTTTGGGATTGGCACAGGGGCTCAGATGAGAGAGCTGCTGCCTCACAGCGCCAGAGACCCAGGTTCAATCCTGACCTGTGGTGGTGTCTGTGTGGAATGTGCATGTTCTTTCTGTGACCGCGTGGGTTTCCTCTGGGTGCTCCGGTTTCCTCCCAAATTGTAAAGGTTTGCAGGTTACTTGACCTCCGTAAATTGCCCCCTGCTGTGTCGGGAGTGGATGCCAAAGTGGGATAAGATAAATCTAGTGTGAAAGGTGATTTATGTTCAGCGTGGACCAAAGGGCCTGTTTCCATGCTGTATCTTTCAATCAATATCCCTATATCGTCCCTCACTAAGACAGTTCTGGAAATACTATCATCTTGTGGGAGGGGAATAAAGAAATTATTGGATCCAGTTATGCTCATGTTTAAAGCAGAGATCGACAGATTCTTGATTAGTACGGGTGTTGGGTTACGAGGAGAAGGCAGGAAAATAGGGTTAGGAGGGAGAGATAGATCAGCCATGTAGGAAAATAACTGCAGATGCTGGTACAAATCTAAGGTATTTATTTCACAAAATGCTGGAGTAACTCAGCAGGTCAGGCAGCATCTCAGGAGAGAAGGAATGGGTGATGTTTCGGGTCGAGACCCTTCTTCAGACTGATGTCAGGGGGCGGGACAAAGGAAGGATAATAGGTGGAGACAGGAAGATAGAAGGAGAACTGGGAAGGGGGAGGGGAAGAGAGGGACAGAGGAACTATATAGAGTTGGAGAAGTCAATGTTCATACTGCTGGGCTGCAAGCTGCCCAAGCGAAATATGAGGTGCTGTTCTCCCATTTTCAAGTGGGCCTCACTATGGCACTGGCTGAGGCCCATGACAGAAAGGTCAGACTGGGAGTGGGAGGGGGAGTTGAAGTGCTCAGCCACCGGGAGATCAGTTTTGTTATGGCGGATTGAGCGGAGGTGTTGAGCGAAAACGATCGCCGAGCCTGCGTTTGGTTTCGCCGATGTAAAGAAGTTGACATCTAGAGCAGCGGATACATAGATGAGGTTGGAGGAGGTGCAGGTGAACCTCTGTCTCACCTGGAAAGACTGTTTGGGTCCTTGGATGGAGTTGAGGGGGGAGGTAAAGGGACAGGTGTTGCATATCCTGCGGTTGCAATCAGCCATGATTGAATGGAGTAGACTTTAGTCTGAAAAAGGGTTTTGACCCGGAACGTCACCCATTTCTTCTCCCCAAACATGCTGCCTGACCCGCTGAGTTACTCCAGCTTCTTCCTTCGATTTAAACCAGCATCTGCCGTTTTTCTCCTACACGATAATTTTTTAACTTCTGTTTTCATTTCAACTTAATGCTTTAACCCGTTTCAGGGTCTTAATGTGCGTTTAATGTTATTTGTAATTATTCTCAGCATTTGTAGTATTTCCTAAGGTTCTCTGGGTATCACAGGCAGTGATTTCAGACAAAATGCCAGCAACCTTTCACTACTGTCAGTGGAGCAGCTGGTAGAGCTGCTGCCTCACAGCCCCAGAGACCTGAGTTTGATGCTGACCTCGGGTGGTGCCCTTGTGGAGATTACACATCTCCCTTTGACTGTGAGGGTTTCCTCTGGGTTTCCATTATGTTCAGTGTGATTTCAGTCAATCTTAAACTTTCCCTTTCTTTCCCATTGACTTTAATTTTACTCGGGGCCAATTGACAAGCCCTTGTGTGTGGTTCAATAACATCAGCTGTGATTCTTCTAAACTCTGGAGGTTAGATCCAGCCTGCCTAATCCTTCTTCATAGAACAATCTTCCCCTCCCCAGGAAACAATCTAGTTTACATTTTTAAGTGTAATCTTCCATTAGGTAACGAGGCCAGACCTGTACATGATAATCCAGGTGCAGACTTACCAGGGTCCCATTTAATTGCACAAAAAGGCCTTTATTCTTGCACATAAATCTTATTGCAATAAAAGCCAACATTTTATGGTGTTGAGTGAGACTGCTATGTGTTCAAACAAAGTCACAAAGCTAAATGTTTTCTTATCTGAGTGTGCAAAATCTGAGGCATGGAGTTTCCTCCTCCTTCCATAATTCTCCAAACATCACCTGAAGACTGACAGAAAGAAGCTCAGGTACAATGTCAAGGTTTACCTGCAAGGTCACTCCTTGCTCAAAAGGTTATTTGTTAGTTTAGAGATACGGCACGGAAACAGACGCTTTGGCACACCGAGTCCGCGCCGACCAGCAATCCCCGCACTATCTTACACACACTAGGGTCAATTAACAATTATACCAAGCCAATTAACCTACAAACCTGCACGCCTTTAGAGTGTGGGAGGAAACTGGAGATCCCGGAGAAAACCCACGTAGGCACGGGGAGAACGTACAAACTCCGTACAGACAGCACCCGTAGTGAGAATCGAACCTGGGTCTCTGGCGCTGTAAGGCAGTACTGTTCCGCTGCTCCACTGTGCAGGCCTTCTTGCTGTGTTCAGTGAATCTAACCAGACTGTATGATTGAGTGGTTGCAGTGCAGTTGTAGACTATTCTTGATGGGACTGCCTTTACACTAGTGGCCAATTAACCTACAAACTCGCACGTCTTCGAGATGTAGGAGGAGACCAGAGCACCTGGAGATAACCCACGTGGTCAGAGAGAGAGCCTGCAAACTCCACACATGCAGCACCCGAGTTCAGGATTGAACCCGGGTCTCTGGCGCTGTGAAGCAACAGAGCTACCAGAGGCGCCACTGTGCTGACGAAATAATTTCTGTTATAGATCTTATCGTTGAAACGTTAGCTGTTGGGGATAGGAGGTGGTGTGAGGAAACTGAGAGGAGCTGTGGAGATTTATCACTTATCTGAAACCTGGTGTAATTTCTTTCATCAGCTTGGTACTTTATCAATGATCTAGGGAAAGCCCAAGTAGATAGAAACGGAGGTTCCGCCTAAATCCAGTGAAAGACGCATATCTTTATTTATTACAATTAACGGAATATTTCAAGTTTTAATTTTTTGAGTGGGGTAGGTCTGTGCCTGATCTTTTTCGTTGCTGGCGATTCAAAGGTATTTTATTGTCATATGTGCCAAGCCACAGTGAAATTCAAATTTTGTGTACATACAGTTCAGTAAAAAATATTATACATAATCACAATCTTAGTGAAGTACAATTGGAGAGGACGTTATACGGCTGTGTCCACATTTGTGAGGTTTAGTCTTCACTATCTGCTGTTCCTTTCTCCTGCAGATTGGAGCAGCCGTACCTGTCGGCCTGTGCGCAGTTCTTCCAGGCGTTGGGCCACTGCTCGTCTCTGAGACGGTTGTGCATAGTGTCTCGTCACGGAACGTTCCAGCACGACGCAGTCCTCTCGTTCATGACCAAGTGCTCGGACGTCATCATGTGCCACATCTTCACGGGAGCAACCCTCGTGGCTTGCAAAAAACTCCAACACGCACTGACCCGAGGGTAAGTGGCTCGTATTCACAAGCAGCCAGTTACCAATGGTTCGCAAGTTCTCGGAGTAGATTAAGGCCATTCGGCCCATCGAGTCCACCATTCAATCCTGGCTGATCTCTGCCTCCTAATCCCTCTAATCAATGAATGGTTCTATGGTTTCTTTATTGTCACGTGTACCAAGGTACAAAGAAAAACTTTATTTCTGCATACAGCTCAGCAACACTATCCCCGTACATGAGCACTGTCCCCGTTATTACTGAATGTACAGAACAGCTCACTGAGTCCATATGCAAGTGAGCAATGGAGCAAAAATACTTGATACCCTGTCTAACAATGCCCATGGGTTAGTATCACCAACGATCGCTAAACAAATTGCATTGATTCCCCATATGTAGGTAGGAGCTGCAGATGCTTGTTTACACCGAAGATCGACACAACATGCTGCAGTACCTCAGCGGCTCAGGCAGCATCTCTGGAGAAAAGAAATAGGTGACTTTTCGGGTCGAGATAGTCTGAAGAAGAATCCCGACCTATTCCTTTTCTCCAGAGATGCTGCCAGACCCGCTGAGGTACTTCAGCATTTTGTGTCTATCTTCTGCATTTATTCAGCAACAGTTTATCCTTGTATCTCATCAATACATTTTTCATGAGTTGTCAGATGCTTTATGAAGGACGAGCAATTATTTAAAAATTCATAACAGCATCTTTTGTAACGTTTGCCACATGGTGACAGTCTACCGCTCTGGTTTCCAGCTTTTGGAACATAGAACAGCACAAGAACAGGCCCCTTTGGCCCACAATGTCTGTGCCGAACATGATAACAAGACCAACTCTTATCTGCCTGCATGTAGATTACATGCAGGCAGGTAAGGGTTATAGTCTGTCAGCATTCATTTCCATGTCATAGTCATGACATAGTCATACAGTGTGGAAACAGGCCCTTCAGCCCAACTTGCTCACACCGATCAACATGTCCCATCTACACTAGTCCCACCTCCTGCCTTTGGCCCATATCCCTCTAGACCTGTCTAAATGTTTCTTAAACATTGCGATAGTGCTTGCAAAGGCAGTAGTTGGTCTTGGTATCATAGCTATAATCCATATCCCTCCTTTCCCTGCAGGTCCATTTGCCTACCCAAAGGTCTCTTAAATGTCACGAATATATCTGCCTCCACAATCACCCCAGGCAACACGTTCCAGGCTCCCACCACTCTCCTTGTAAAACAAAAATTGTCATGCACATCTCTTTTAAACTTTGCCCTCTCACCGTAAAGCTATGCTCCTTAGCATTTGATTCTCTGTAGAAGGGCCCTGACCCAAAATGTCACCTAGCCAACGTTCTCCAGAGATGCTGCCTGATCTTCTTTTTGTTGGACATATCTTTACTTTGGCAGTAGGGGGCAATGTTGCCAGAGGTATTTGCCTGGAGTCGCCGTTCCAACTTCCATACGTGGCTGTCACCGAGCCCGTTCTACAAGCTGAATTCTAACAAAATATGAATGGGCCTAAAGTATTGTGTTTAACTGCAGCGTTGTGACACATTGAACACATCCTCTAAGTGATGTTTCAGCTGAACGGTTGCAAATAGCTCCGGATTTTTTTATTTTTGCTGCCCTTTACTGTCTCGTTCTTGTACTGAATCGCCCAAGCACGTACCGTGTGAATAAAAGAGTAGCGGCGCTGCAAAGTTATTAGTGGATTGTTTGATTTATACGGTCGATGTGGACTCATAAATGATTCATGTGTACATTATCCTTTTCATAATGGATAGAGGTACTTAATCCCTCTGGATTTCCTGAAAATGTTATCTGTAATCTACATTCCTGTGTGTGATGTATGTGCATTTGAGGTAACTGCGCTCGGGAAGGAGAAATGGGAGGGAAAGACGAAATGAATGGCTTTCGATCACAGAATAGTAAAATATTGAAAGACTGCATTCGGAGCAGTGTTGGGAGGAAATTAACAGCAATGGCAAATGGCACAGGGAATGTGCATTGAATTGCCCACTTTTATATCCTCCTAAAAGGCTGGAATTGAGTAGACTTTCCTCCTTACGAAGCATAAGCTTTATAATTTCATTGGAATAAGAGTGTGTTTTGGCAGATGTATTTAGATTTTAATGTACGTTGCTTTTGCAGAACCACTCGCTGATTCAGTTATGGAGCTCTCTGGAAAAGATAGCCTGAAGCACTTACCTGTCTATTCTCTCAAAGTTCTCCTATTGTAGGTTTTGCATTCACCCTCTCATCCCTCGTCGTCCCCCCCACCCCCCCCCCCCTCGTGTCCCCCCCCCCCCACCGTTTACCTCTACATGCTATAATTTCACTGCAGTGTAGTTAATCACACAAGGAACATGAAACAAAAAGATGTCTCTGCTGGCTTTAAATCCAGTTGTGTTCTTGGTTCACGTTGCGTGGAAATGTATCACAGTTCACACCTAACACAGTAACTGGATTTGCTATTTGGCAGCTCGCTAATAAACGCGATGCTTTGCGGTGGTTCTATTTGTGGGAGTCTTCGTGCCAGGACAAGATGAACTCACTGCTGGCTTCTAAGGGTAATAGAATTTTAGATGGGGGTAATACTTCTAACAGTAAAGAGCATTAGACTTTATTTGGTGTGTTCCATTGATCTTATTAGTTAATGGTGAGCGTCGGGGAGAATCTCTGCATTCTTGAACAACTTTCCCACCAGCCCCTTGTGATTCTAATTTGCAGTAACTTCATGATACATGGTTTATTTCCTGTAATTTCACAGATCATTTGGTGGGAGTATGCAGAGAAGCTAGTCAGGCAGGCTTGCTACATTTATTGGTGCATCCACAAGATGGGTTATCAATCATGCTGCATAGCCCTGGCAGGTAATTTTAATATGATGGTTGGCTCGGTACATTAAGCATGACATCTATTTATGTGAGAGCTTCTGCTCTGGTTGAAAAATAGAAAGGGTTAACCCAGAAAATTGATAAGAATTAAAAGTTAATATGTAGCTTCATTGGCAAAAGAGAAAAATTCAATTCAGAAACTGCATGGTGGCGCAGCGGTAGAGTTGCTGCCTTACAGCGAATGCAGCGCCGGAGACTCGGGTTCGATCCTGACAACGGGCGCCGTCTGTACGGAGTTTGTACGTTCTCCCCGTGACCTGCGTGGGTTTTCTCCGAGATCTTCGGTTTCCTCCCACACTCCAAAGACGTACAGGTATGTAGGTTAATTGGCTGGGCAAATGTAAAAATTGTCCCTAGTGTGTGTAGGATAGTGTTAATGTGCGGGGATCACTGGGCGGCGCGGACCCGGTTTCTGCGCTGTATCTCAAAATCTAAAAAATCTTTTAAAAAAATTAAAAATTATGAATCTAGAGTGTAATTTATCACCAATCTTGATTTAATTCAGTAATTTCTACCCTTCCTCTGTCTTCCACATACACCCTCGACTATAGCTTTTTCTCTCCATTGATTTGCCAACCAGATCCAAATCCGTTGCCGATTTGAAGAAATACCATCTGTTCCCCCACCTTCAATATATTTTGAGACTAACTATTTTTTCTCTTGTAGAAACAAGGAACTGCAGAAGCTGCTTTACAAAAGAAGGCACAAAGTGCCGGAGTATCTCAGCAGGTCAGGCAGCATCTCTGGAGAACATGGATAGGTGATGTTTCAGGTCTAAAGAAGGGTCCCAACCCGAAACATCACCTGAAACATATAAGATAATTAGGGGATTGGACACATGGCAGGAAACATGTTCCCAATGTTGGGGGAGTCCAGTACAAGGGGCCACAGTTTAAGAATAAGGGGTAGACCATTTAGAACAGAGATGAGGAAGAACTTTTTCAGTCAGAGAGTGGTGAAGGTGTGGAATTCTCTGCCTCAGAAGGCAGTGGAGGCCAGTTCGTTGGATGCTTTCAAGAGAGAGCTGGATAGAGCTCTTAAGGATAGCGGAGTGAGGGGGTATGGGGAGAAGGCAGGAACGGGGCACTGATCAGCCATGATCGCATTGAATGGCGGTGCTGGCTCGAAGGGCTGAATGGCCTACTCCTGCACCTATTGTCTATTGTCTATATTGTCTATCCATGTTCTGCAGAGATGCTGTCTGACCTGCTGAGTTACTCCAGCACTTTGTGTCTTCTATTTCCTCTCTTTCCCAGTTCGACTGAAGGGCATTCGACATAAAGCTTTAATTCTATTTCTCTTTCTACAGATGCCACCAGCCTGCATGTTTCTGGTATTTTCTGCATAAATTTTTTTTTTTTTAATGTCCATTTACAGGCTGATCAGCATGATGTATTTTGATGCAATCAAAATGGTTCAATGCAAAAGATACCCATGCTTATTTAAGAGGGAAGATCTGGAACACCGCCCACAGGCTGGAAGGTCACTGGTACATCTTTGCTGTACTTTGGTCTGCACTCGGTTGGGTAGTCTGGGCAAGACCGAGTCCATTAGGTCACCAGGGATAGAAACCAACTCAATAACATTTGTCTGACTGCTCAGCAGACACCGGTCGGAAGGCAATTTGGCCAACTGCATCTAACGGGTTAGAGGATTCACCAACTGCTGTGTTATTGACCTTATGGTGTTGGCGGTTACTATGATTTAGTTGACTTCAGCATTACTTTTTTTTTGTTTCTCTTCTCCCAGTGCCACGTATTCCCTGGATATATAAATCCTTTTTGTCAATATTTCCTCTCCTGATCATAATAACAAAATGGCCTCTTATCGAGTCACCAATGACAGTCCTATATCTATGTATTTTATTATTCCTTGTTTCTAAACCATTTTGAATCTGTTTGCTCGGTAGCCCTGGTGATTATTCCCCACTACCTCTATCAGAATCCTGCTTAGTGGAATCGTACTTGCTTTGTTCCATTTCTATCAATCCAGAGAATCAGCTGAAATGGTTTATCTTCCTGTGCCCAGGCAGTCAACATTGATGTTTACAATAGATCGGTCTTTGGCCTCATTCTGTTATTTTTATCTGCACGTTGACCCATGACAGCAACTTTGCAAACAAACAGAATCCGTCTGAAGAACGCTCCCGACCCGAAATGTCGCCTGTCCATTCCCTCCGCAGATGTTGCCCGACCCACTGAGTTCCTCCAGCATTTTGCTTTGCTTGAGATTCCAGCATCTGCACTCGCACGTGATTCCAGCATCAGTGTCTGCGTCTACACTGATGATCCCCAATTTAACTCCGCTGCACTTCTCTCACCCCCACCACCAACACAGTGGCGCAACGGTAGAGTTGCTGCCCTACAGCGCTAGAGACCCGGGTTTGATCCTGACTACGGGTTCCCCCGTAACCTGCATGGGTTTTCTCCGGGAAGCTCTGGTTCCTGCCCACACTCCGAAAACGTACTGGTTTGTAGGCTACTTGGCTTGGTATAAATGTAAATTGTCCCTAGTGTGTAGGATAGTGTTAAAGGGTAGTGCACACTTACACTACCCTTGCACACTAGGGACAATTTACATTTATACCAAGCAAATTAACCTACAAACCTGTATGTCTTTGGAATGTGTGAGGAAACCGAAGATCTGAGAAAACCCACACGGTCACGGGGAGAACGTACAAACTACGTCCAGACAAGCACCGGTAGTCAGGATCGAACCCGGGTCTCTGATGCTGTAAGGCAGCAACTGTATGGCTGTGCCACCATGCCGCCCTGATAATGGCTGAAGAATGCCCATCGAGATGAGTAGAGGCCATTAATGTAGTTGTAATACTAACTGTGTTTAAATTGCAGCCTCCAGAAGAAAGATGAGGGAAGAGAAGAAAGTTTCTGCCTTCTGGATTGGCAATAATTAATATTGCAAATAGATTGATCATATTCTTGTTCATTTTTGCATTCTTTGCAGCACAGAGATTAAAAACATGCCCAGATTCCTGAAATGTCATCCTTAGTCAACTGGAATATTGCTTTCATTGTGAAGCAATTCAATTCTAACTTGCTTCTTTGCTATGCATTGATAACTGGAGTGTATATTTTACATTGCAGCATAGTACAAGGGCACATCAGCTTTTGTTCAGGATTCTAAACGTTTTAAAGTTCAGTAGGCAAGCACTTTCCTTGGAAAATATATGCATATAAAAGCACAGCATTGTGTACCCCCGAGTGTTTTAGCCTGACTGAGAAATTACAACACAGATCCGGTGTGTCCTGACGCATGGGAAAAGCACAGATGTGTGCCTCAGTCATTAGCCATGCATTACGCCTCATTGAAGCCCAGATTTCTACACCCAGCTCGCTGTATCTGTCAACTACAATCTCAGCAGCAAGATGCGAATAAGCAAGGAACTAAGGCCGCCTTTGTTCTGCAGGCTTGAGCAGCACCAGCAACTAACGTACGAACTGCCAAGCTAGACTGAAGTTACCAAATGCACAGAAACATCTCTTTACTCTGCAAGTGGGGTGACGCCATCATTAGTTTGTGGGCAGCAATGTGAGCTTCGTTCTTCTCATTTGGAATATTTTTGGCCTAAACAAATCGGGCACGAATAATGTTTAACGTCTGACTGGGGCTCAAGGAACTACAGATGCTGGCATACAAAAAGAAAACTGGCAAAGTGCTGGAGTAACTCAGGGGGTCAGGCTGCTGCTGTGGAGGGCATGGATAGGTGACGTTACGGCGCCAGCTCTATCGGCTGCACCACTCTGCCACCCTAAATCTGTTTACATATTCTGCTTCAGTTAGCTTGGCTTTCAACCTGCTTTCCTCTGAATCCCAAAGTACCACATGAAAGATTGCACACCAAGGAAAAGGATCCTGTGTTAGAATTTGGGTCGGCTGTTAAAAAATGGAAGCTGCTGCAATTGAGTCCGTAGGACTCGCTGGAACAACATTCGAGAAGTTGGGTAGCTTTGTTTTGCCAAATGGAAGATGAACTAAACGTTGTTGAATTGGATTGTTTTGGGTTGTGCAGCTCAGTGTTCATTTACCCACTGAGCCCCTCCCGGGAAGAACCATCCTGTCACAGAATTCACAAATTGCCTTTAACAGGTTCCAACGTCTCCTGAGCTCCTTCTCCACAGAAAGCTCACGCAAACAGGCAATGAAATCAAATACTATGTATTTTGCTGCCGGTGGACAAATAATTATTGACCTAAAACTCAAAGGGAAAATTTCCCTGATCTTCACGACAGAGCCATGGAATGTTTTATGCCCATCTCAGACTTAGATGGCTCCCCTCACCTACCTGTGACAGGACAATCAAACAGCCCAACCTTGTGGCACGGTGGTGCAGCGGTAAAATTGCTGCTTCACAGCGACAGAGACCAGGGTTCGATCTTGACTACTGGTGCTCTCTGTACGGAGTTTGTACGTTCTCCCTGTGACCGCGTGGGTTTTGACCGGCTGCTCCGGTTTCCCACATTCCAACCACGTGCAGATTTTTATAGGTTAATTGGCTCCTGTAAATTGTCCCTAGTGTGTAGGATAGAACGAGTGTCTGGGTGATTGCTGGTTGGCATGGACTCGGTGGGCCGAAGGGCCTGTTTCCGCACGGCATCGTTAACCGAAGAAGGGCTCTGACCTGAAACGTCACCCATCCTTTTACTCCAGAGATGCTGCCTGACACACTGAGTTACTCCAGCACTTTGTGTCTATCTTTGCCCATCCTGGAAGCTCTTTATTGAAGGCTAATCCAGTGACTGGAGTGAGCTGTTTTTTATTCTTGCTGTTTGCGCCTGCTAATAACATTGTTCATTCTGATGCTGACCATTATCTCAAAATTGCTGAATGACTTGCTCTAGTTCAAACTGCTAGTAAATATTAATATGCTTTGCACAGGAGAAACCAGATTAACACTTGCCTTCCAGTCTGCAATTGCAAAATAAGGTCCAAACATGAAACATACAAACTAGTTGATAACACTGATAAATAGGAAAGGGTGAGGTTTGATCTTCTATGTAAGTAACACAAATAAATTGACTGACCAGTGTGCAATCTGATAAATTGGCAATCAAATGCATAAATTAATATCAAATTAAGGAACGTTAAAACAAGGCATCAGTGTATAATCCACTGTAATTATCATTTGGATACTAGTGAAAGCAGCTGTTAAGAGACTGCAGCTTGCAGGACCAACATAGTGAAAAGGTACAAGTACCAGGAATCGAGGCACAGTGAGTTTTCCATTTACTGACACAATGACCCCTTTGTTGAACCAGCTTGGTGGATTGTAAAGCTCTTGGTAAGAGAATGCAATGTTGAATATAGTTTTTGGCTCAAGGTTTTTTGATGTTTTAATAATGTCTAGTGCATGGTCTCGCTAGAAGGATAAGTGTTTTGTTGTCAGCAGTCCTGATTTTAGTGAATGCCTTGACATATCAGCCCTGCTAATGAGTAGAAGTACCAGCGACAGTTGTTGTTGTCGTTGCTGGTGTTGTTTTATCATTGAGTTTCTGAAGCAACTATATGTGGCTTGGATGTGGAGGCTTTGGAGAGGGTGCATAGGAGGGTTTCCCCTAATGCTGCCTGCATTAAAGAATGTTAGGCATAAGGAGAGGTTGGAGCTGGAGCATAGAAACATAGAAACATAGAAAATAGGTGCAGGAGTAGGCCATTCGGCCCTTCGAGCCTGCACCGCCATTCAATATGATCACGGCTGATCATCCAGCTCAGTAACCTGTACCTGCCTTCTCTCCATACCCCCTGACCCCTTTAGCAAAAAGGGCCACATCTAACTCCCTCTTAAATATAGCCAATGAACTGGCCTCAACTACCTTCTGTGGCAGAGAATTCCACAGACTCACCACTCTCTGTGTTTGAGACTGAGGCTGAAGGGAGAACCTGATAGACGTATATAAAATTATGAGAGGCATAGAAAAAGTAGACGATCAGAACCTTTTTCCCAGAGTGGAAATGTCAAAGACAAGCGGGCAGAGCTTCAAGGTGAAAGGGGCGACATTTAAAGGAGATGTGTGGGTCAAGTAGAGGGTAGTGGATGCCAGGAATTGGGGATATAGTGAGACTCCACTGTTCTGTTTGTAAGGAAAAGAATTTCACTGTTAACAATGAACATATGTGACAAAGAAACGCTAATGACTATTGACTATTAGAATGCGCTGTCAGGGGTGTTAGTGGAGGCAGTAATGATAGTGGCGTTTAAGAGGCTTTTAGATAGGCAAATCGATGTGCAGCGGACGGAGGAGTATAGATCATGTGCAGGCAGATGAGATCAGTTTAGTTTGGCATTGTGTTCTGCACGTATATAATGGACCGAAGGGCCCTTTCCCTGTGCTGTACTTTTCAATGCTCGATTCCGTAATGAAAATCAGGAACTAATTTCATTATTGCGATCTTTTGCTTCAGGTCAAGTCAAAATTATATCCAGCAGATAAAACAAAGGCTTAGTATCATTAATATTTTAAGCCGATGTCACCAGGTTTATCTGGCTATCATAACATTTTAGTTTGTGGGTTCTTGTAAAATTAGTTGCTCACGTACAGCTGCAGAAAACAAAAAAATGCAAGTTTTTCTTTATGTGAAGCCACAAAGAAAGCAGCTGGCTACCGGCTAATTCTTCAATGTTTAATAGACAATAGACAATAGGTGCAGGAGTAGGCCATTCAGCCCTTCGAGCCAGCACCGCCATTCAATGCGATCATGGCTGATCACTCTCAATCAGTACCCCGTTCCTGCCTTCTCCCCATACCCCCTCACTCCGCTATCCTTAAGAGCTCTATCCAGCTCTCTCTTGAAAGCATCCAACGAACTGGCCTCCACTGCCTTCTGAGGCAGAGAATTCCACACCTTCACCACTCTCTGACTGAAAAAGTTCTTCCTCATCTCCGTTCTAAATAGCCTACCCCTTATTCTTAAACTGTGGCCCCTTGTTCTGGACTCCCCCAACATTCCTGCCTCTAATGTGTCCAATCCCCTAATTATCTTATATGTTTCAATAAGATCCCCCCTCATCCTTCTAAATTCCAGTGTATACAAGCCCAATCGCTCCAGCCTTTCAACATACGACAGTCCCGCCATTCCGGGAATTAACCTAGTGAACCTACTCTGCACGCCCTCCATAGCAAGAATATCCTTCCTCAAATTTGGAGACCAAAACTGCACACAGTACTCCAGGTGCGGTCTCACCAGGGCCCGGTACAACTGTAGAAGGACCTCTTTGCTCCTATACTCAACTCCTCTTGTTATGAAGGCCAACATTCCATTGGCTTTCTTCACTGCCTGCTGTACCTGCATGCTTCCTTTCATTGACTGATGCACTAGGACACCCAGATCTCGTTGAACTCCCCCTCCTCCTAACTTGACACCATTCAGATAATAATCTGCCTTTCTATTCTTACTTCCAAAGTGAATAACCTCACACTTATCTACATTAAACTGCATCTGCCATGTATCCGCCCACTCACACAACCTGTCCAAGTCACCCTGCAGCCTTATTGCATCTTCCTCACAATTCACACTACCCCCCAGCTTAGTATCATCTTTAAGAGCCAACAGGATGTGCAATGAAGCTATCAGTTCATTGGGTCCCATGATATCGATCAATAAATACAAATGTGCCAATCCAGAAATCAAAAATACTTCAACCTTGCTTTCCCATGAAGTGTGTTGATGGTCAATAGACAATAGGTGCAGGAGTAGGCCATTCGGCCCTTCGAGCCAGTACCACCATTCAATGTGATCATGGCTGATCATTCTCAATCAGTACCCCGTTCCTGCGCTCTCCCCATACCCCCTGACTCCGCTATCCTTAAGTGGTCTGTCTAGCTCTCTCTTGAAAGCATTCAGAGAACTGGCCTCCACTGCCTTCTGAGGCAGAGAATTCCACAGATTTACAACTCTCTGACTGAAAAAGGTTTTCCTCACCTCTGTTCTAAATGGCCTACCCCTTATTCTTAAACTGTGGGGCCTGGTTCTGGACACCCCCAACATTGGGAACATGTTTCCTGCCTCTAATGTGTCCAACCCCTTAATAATCTTATATGTTTCAATAAGATTCCCTCTCATCCTTCTAAATTCCAGTGTATACAAGCCTAGTCACTCCAGTCTTTCAACATACGACAGTCCCGCCATTCCAGGAATTAACCTAGTAAACCTACGCTGAACAACCTCAATAGCAAGAATATCCATCCTCAAATTTGGAGACCAAAACTGCACACAGTACACCAGGTGCGGTCTCACTAGGGCCCTGTACAACTGTAGAAGGACCTCTTTGCTCCTATACTCAGCTCCTCTTGTTACGAAGGCCAACATTCCATTGGCTTTCGTCACTGCCTGCCAAACTTCAACCTTGCTTTCCCATGAAGTGTGTTGATGGTCAGTACGATTATCATCAAAATAAGCTACTTCATGTATGTGTAGGAAGGAACTGCAGATGCTGATTTACACTGAAGATAGACACAAAACGCTGGGGTAAATCAGCAGGACAGGCAGCATCTCTGGAGAGAAGGAATGGGTGACGTTTCGGGTAGAGGCACTTCTTCAGACTAAGAGTCAGGGGAGAGGGAAACTATACACCTCCACTCAGTCCGCCTAGACCTACGTGATCTCCCGGTGGCTAAACACTTTAACTCCCCCTCCCATTCTCATACTGAGCTTTCTGTCCTGGGCCTCCCCCACTGTCAGAGTGAGGCCCAACCCAAATGGGAGGAACAGCACCTCATATTCTGCTTGGGCAGCTTACAACCTCGCAGTATGAATATTGACTTCTCTTCTTCCAGTAACCATTGCTTTCCCCCGCTCTCCATCCCACCCCAACCTAAGTCGTACCAGCTTCAAAGTCGTCTTGTTGAGCCTCATTGTCTGCAACTAGTTTTCACCTAGCCCACAGCTAACAATGGCCTGTTTCCTTTACCATCGTTTCTTTTTTGCATATCTTTCATTCATTTGTTCTATATTTCTCTACCGTACCATCAATATCTCTCGATTCCCTTTCCCCTGACTCTCAGTCTGAAGGAGGGTCTCGACCCGAAACATCACCTATTTCTTTTCTCCAGAGATGCTGTCTGACCCGCTGAGTTACTCCAGCTTTTTGTATCTATGCTCCTTGTACCTTTCCATATCTCCAGTTTTCCTCTCCCCTGACCCTCAACCCGAAACTTAACCCATTCCTTCTCTCGAGAGATGCTGCCTGTCCCGCTGAGTTACTCCAGCATTTTGTGTCTATCTATTTAATGTATGTGTAGTTTGCTCGGCGTTGAACATTGCCTTAACAGTGCGTTGCTCCATGTTCTCCTTGCTTGCACCATTTGATTTAGAGGCAGATGGTCTCGGAGCTGGCAGCAACTGAGTGAATATGAATAATGTTGTCAAGCCCAGTAGTGTATAACTCCATAAATTAGAGGGATGCTTCATATCCTTCATGAAAGAGAAAAGGCACCAAGACTTAGAATAGTTGAGCAATTCTAATCTCGAATTGCTTGGCATTCTGACACTTTTACCTTAGCCATTAAGCAAAGATGGTGTAAGAAGGAACTGCAGATGCTGGTTTAAACCGAAGATAGACACAAAAAGCTGGAGTAACTCAGCGGGACAGGCAGCGTCTCTGGAGAAAAGGGATTAGGTGACATTTCGGGTCGAGACCCCTCTTCAGACTTGAACATATGTCTGAACAATAGGTCTGCAGAAGGGTCTCGACCCAATTCGTCACCCATTCCTTTTTCTGCAGAGATGCTTTCTGACCTGCTGAGTTACTCCAGCTTCTTGTGTCTATCTTAAGCAAATATGGTGACCCTCACTGAAGTCCTTTTAGTACCAACAACTTGTAATATTAAATTTCCGCAGGGTCCCACACACAGGAAATATTATTTTAAAAGCCAATGAGTGGCACGGTTTAATGGGTAGTCTTTGATACCTTTTATTCTCCAGTAATGTAGCATGTATTTTATATTTCATAATGTTGGGTGACATGTTATCTCAGTAATTATTTGTAATGTATACTTTCACATGGACTTGTCTAAATACTTGACAACTCTTGAGGGGAAGCTATAGGGTGAGTGCTCAGAGCCTTTTACCCAGGATAGGGGAATCAGAAACAAGAGGGACATACGTTTAAGGTGAGAGGAGCAAGATTTAATAAGTACCTGAGGGCCACCTTTTTCGTTCAGAGTGAGGTGCCCCTGTGTACAATGACAATAAAGATATATTGTATTGTATTGTATTGTAGAGCAAGCTGCCAGAGGAGGTAGTTGAGGCGGGTGCTACCACAGCATTTAAAAGACACTTGGACAGGTATATGGATAGGAAAGGTTTAGAAGGACATGGGCTAAACGCAGTCAGTGAAACTAGGTTAGATGGGGCTTGTTGGACGGCATGGGACGAGTTGGGCTGAAGGGCCTGTTTCCATGGTCTTTGACTCTATAATGTAAAATGGTTGGCTGCCTTCAGTGGAGAAAATAAGAATTTTCTGTTTTCAGACAAGAGTAGAAAAATATAATTTAAAAATAGGAATTCTGATCAAATCGGTAGAGTTGCTGCCTTACAGCGCCAGAGACCTGGGTTCAATCCTGACTAAGGGCTCTGTCTGTACAGAGTTTGTACGCTCTCCCCTTGACCACGTGGGTTTTCTCCGGGTGCTCCGGTTTCCTCCCACACAGCAAAGACGTACAGGTTTGTGGGTTAATTGGCTTTGGTTAAATTGTCCCCAGTGTGTAGGATAGTGCTAGTGCATGGGGTGATCGCCGGTCAGAGCGGACATGGTAGGATGAAGACCTTGATTCCGTGCTGTATCACTAAAGTTTTTGAAGTCTAAAGTAAATCTAAAGAAAGTTTGAATAATGGTTAAAATCCTACAAGGAATATTATTTTCAGTTCAATTCTTTTCAAGACTTCATCCAAACCCTTGGCCAGACGGCTTGCTGCCAGGCCTCACTCTGCCAGTGGCAACCTGTGATTACCCAGCAGAAGGCTGGACGGATGAGCCAGGAAGTTTCTCCATCTCCCCCTGTGGAGATGCACCAAACACCAGCTCTCTGGCCACGTCAGCAATATGTTGACTTGGATTCTATGCCACGCTTCATCCACAGCCTCAAAAAAATAGCACCGATTTACTTTTGCTCCTTAACAAGGTACATAATTGTACAGAAGCCAATTTGAGGTAATTTGCAGGGTAACACCATGGTGTACATAGTTTGAATTAAGTTTTTAAATGTTTCGTTATCTTTTATCCCTTCTACCACTTGCCTTCTGGCTATCCTTCCACTAACCTTCTGGCTATCGCCTTTTACACCAATTAGATGGTAGATGTCATTAGTTTACTTTTGTTTAGAGATTCAGCATTCTACAGAGGGCAATCAATCTACAAACCCGCACGTTTTTGGAATGTGGAAGGAAACCGGAGCGCCCAGAGAAAACTCGTACCTCCTCACGGGGAGAAGGTACAAACTCCCTCCGCACAGCACCCGAGGCCAGGAGTTAACCCGGGCCTCTTGTGCTGTGACACGTTTGGCTGGAAGATTTCTCTACTGACATTGATGGCACTCGGAAACCTTGCCACATGGCCATGTGTTGTCTCTGTGAGCCAGATCACTGAGTGTTGATTCGTTATTTGATTACCTTCCAAATTGATTCTTGCAGGAGCGCTCATTTTGAGGTGACTTGCCCGGGTCACGTCAGTTGGACTGAACAGGTTTAGATACTGGATAGTGACCATCTGTGAATCTGATGGCACGAACAACAGCTTAACCTGGTGGCACAGGTATGCTATTTAAACAGAGGCAGGGAATAAGTTCTAGGGGCAGAATTAGGCCATTCGGCCCATTGTCTACTGCGCCACTTAGTCTTGACTGATCTTTCTTTCCTCCTCAACCCCATTCTCCTGCCTTCTCCCTATAACCCCCTGACTCCCGTACTAATGAAGAATCTGTCCATCTCCGCCATTAAAAATATCCGTCGGCATGGCTGCCACATCTGTCTGTCAATGAATAATGTGAAACCTCTTCACTTCCAATAATAAAATTGTCAGTGTAATTAAAGCACATTTTGAATAGGTTTCATGTACTCTTTTTATCACGACTGGTTTCCCCTTACTCCTCTCAGTAGCTTTTGTTTCTCCTTCTACATCGGGTTGCATTTCCTTTCCGCTCGCAAGTGGGATCATGCACCCTTCAGTCTTCTGGAGCGACTCGTCGGGTCAGGCAGCATCTGTGGAGGAGATGGGTAGACAACATCTCGGGTCGGGGCCCTCCGTGAGCCTGACAAGGCTTTCATCTCCACTTTAAGTTGCACTTTTATAAAATGTGATGCTCTTTGAAAGGAGAGAGATGAAGAAAGCGAGGCTGTCCAAACCTTATCCTACTGAAGCGAGCGAGTTCCATCCATGTTTGAGCTTTGGTACCTGTGAAAAATTTCAATCCAGAATTTCATGTTTCCTTTGGACAGATGCAATAAAAAACGGGGAAGAAATGAGAAACAGCATTCTGGTTACCATGGGGACTCTGTCCAGTAGATTGAAAAATATATATTTGTGCTCTTCTAAATGATTTCTGCGCACACAGGAGTGGGGCATAGTTGTTAAGTCCAGTTTCGTTTCTGCCTGATTCTGCACATACCTTTCTAAATTAAAATATTAGATAAGGGCAATTGTGAGAGAGAGATAGAGAGAGAGATAGGGGGACAGAGTTAACCTGTGCTCAGAAAACTGGAGTAGTGGAATAATATTGAGTGGAATTCGGAATCGAGAGAGAGGTGACATTAGTGGGAGTTGTGTATTAACCCCAAACACTTGTGGTAAAACATGCCACCATATTAATCAGAAAATTAAAATTGCATGTAACAAGGACAATGTAATATTGGCTGCTTATAGACTAGGTTGGAGGATGAATTAATTCATTATATAAGATTTGTTTTCTAGTTTAGTTTATAAGGGATTGAGGAAGGAGGCTCTTTTGTTTAAGTATTTTGTAAGGATGATTTGGAAGCTAAGGGGTCTTTGGGGAGCTGTTTAAAAAAAATGATAGAATTTTGTTTAGAGATTGTAAATGATTTAGTCCAATCTGAAACCACAATCTTAAATCTAGATAAACCAATAGACAATAGACAATAGGTGCAGGAGTAGGCCATTCAGCCCTTCGAGCCAGCACCGCCATTCAATGCGATCATGGCTGATCACTATCAATCAGTACCCCGTTCCTGCCTTCTCCCCATACCCCCTCACTCCGCTATCCTTAAGAGCTCTATCCAGCTCTCTCTTGAAAGCATCCAACGAACTGGCCTCCACTGCCTTCTGAGGCAGAGAATTCCACACCTTCACCACCCTCTGACTGAAAAAGTTCTTCCTCATCTCCGTTCTAAATGGCCTACCCCTTATTCTCAAACTGTGGCCCCTTGTTCTGGACTCCCCCAACATTGGGAACATGTTATCTGCCTCTAATGTGTCCAATCCCCTAATTATCTTATATGTTTCAATAAGATCCCCCCTCATCCTTCTAAATTCCAGTGTATACAAGCCCAATCGCTCCAGCCTTTCAACATACGACAGTCCCGCCATTCCGGGAATTAATCTAGTGAACCTACGCTGCACGCCCTCCATAGCAAGAATATCCTTCCTCAAATTTGGAGACCAAAACTGCACACAGTACTCCAGGTGCGGTCTCACCAGGGCCCGGTACAACTGTAGAAGGACCTCTTTGCTCCTATACTCAACTCCTCTTGTTACGAAGGCCAACATTCCATTGGCTTTCTTCACTGCCTGCTGAACCTGCATGCTTCCTTTCATTGACTGATGCACTAGGACACCCAGATCTCGTTGAACTCCCCCTCCTCCTAACTTGACACCATTCAGATAATAATCTGCCTTTCTATTCTTACTTCCAAAGTGAATAACCTCACACTTATCTACATTAAACTGCATCTGCCATGTATCCGCCCACTCACACAACCTGTCCAGGTCACCCTGCAGCCTTATTGCATCTTCCTCACAATTCACACTACCCCCCAACTTAGTATCATCTGCAAATTTGCTAATGGTACTTTTAATCCCTTCGTCTAAGTCATTAATGTATATCGTAAATACCTGGGGTCCCAGCACCGAACCTTGCGGTACCCCACTGGTCACTGCCTGCCATTCCGAAAGGGACCCATTTATCCCCACTCTTTGCTTTCTGTCTGTTAACCAATTTTCTATCCATGTCAGTACCCTACCCCCAATACCATGTGCCCTAATTTTGCCCACTAATTTCCTACTCTGAAGACATGAGTTGGTGTGTGGTAGATTAGTAAACCTCATTACGAGACGTGACAAATCAATGGATAATATTTTTTTTAATATGTAGGTTTCAAGTAATATAAACCCATTTAAGGCAAACGAGGTCCTATGTTCCTGCCCTAGGTATTGAGAGAAGTTAAAATGGTTGAGGATCAAAGAAAAACACAATAAATCTGTGGATTGAGGAACAATTCAGTATCCAGCAAAGGTGACTGGAAAGGAAGGGAGAAGTAAAATAAAAGGGTAGAGTAGTAAGAAAGATAAACTAGACTAGACACTTCATAAAGATATGTGAAAACAAAATGAATAGCTAAAGCAATTGTGAGCCCTTCACAAACTGTGCACTGACTCAGTGGTAGAGCTACTGCCTTACAGCGCCGGAGACCCGGGCTCGATCCTGAACACGGGTGCTATCTGTACGGAGTTTGTACGTTCTCCCCGTGACCTGCGTGAGTTTTCTCCGCAATCTTCGGTTTCCTCCCACACCCCAAAGACATACAGGTTTGTAGGTTAATCGGCTTGGTATAAGTGTAAATTGTCCCTAGTGTGTGTGGGATTAGCGTGAACGTGCGGGGATCGCTGGTCGGCGCGGACTCAGTGGGCCTTTTTCCACGCTGTGTCTCTAAACTAAACTAAATATTTGGATTGGAAAAATTTAGCATCCAGCAAAGAAGAATGAAAAGGAAGGAAGACGTAAAATAAAAGGGTAGACCAGCAAGAAAGATAAAAACCAACTAGAAATTTTAAATGAAATATTAAATACATTTTATATGCCTGATGAAGGTCTCGACCCGAAACGTCACCCATTCCTTCTCTTCCCGCTGAGTTACTCCGGCATTTTGTACCTATTTTCGGTTTAAACCAGCATCTGCAGTTCCCTCCTACGCTAGAAATTTTAAAAATATGTAAAAAAACAAAAAGATTAGCTAAAGTTATTGTAAGTCCGTCACAGACTGAAATGGAAGAAATTAAACAGGTTGGATTGACCAGAATCGGAGTTCACAAGATCGGGGTTAGATACCGTTGCAAACTGTGGATTGGTAGAGAGGCAGAAAACAAGAGTAGGATGAAAACAGAGTAGGCAATGTTCTGGTTTCTGTGACAGCGGGGTGCTGCCAGCATGCTGGAACACCAGGTGTTCACCATCTGTGTGGATGACTCGGTTAAATATAGAAAAGGTTTGCTGATGTTACAAAGCTAGATGGCAGTGTGGGCTGTGCGGAAGATGCAGAGAGTGCTTCAGGGAGATGTACATAACTCAAGTGAATAGGCAAGGACATGGCAGATGAAATATCATGCTGAAAGGCGTGAGGCCATCACTCGCCCTGGAAAAGGAAGAGCGTCTGTATTGAAAGTGTTGGGGTTCTGAGGAGCCAAGGCGCTTTATAGGAGAGAGCACCGAAATGATCACTTCCATGCCGAATGAGATGCCCATAGTTGCCGATCCGATTGTCCAGTCGCAGACCCTTACCTGCAGCAGAATTTGAGTACGAGGAGGGATGCCTTTCTCCAGTTGTAAAGAATCCAGTGCAATCGCATGGTTTTCCCCCTCCCTGACTCTCAGTCTGATGAAGGGTCTCCTATTCCTTTTCTCCAGAGATGCGGCCTGACCCGCTCAGTTACTCCAGCATTTTGAGTCTGTCTTTGGTGTAAACCAGCATCTGCAGTTCCTTCTTAGGCACCTGGAATATTATATACAGGAGAGGGCACAAAGAGTAAGTCAGCGAGTCAGGCAGCATCGCCGGAGAATGTGGATAGGTGACGTTTTGGGTCAGGATCCTTCTTGAGACTGAAACGTCATCTATCCATGTTCTCCAGAGATGCTGAGTTACATCAGCATGTTCTGTTTTTGTAAACTACCATCTGCAGTTCATTGTTTCTCTGTTACAGGCAGGCTTGGCTTCCTTACCCAAGGGAAGCCATGTTTGCACAAAGCAGGTGTACAGTGAATGTTCACCCGATAGATTCCAGGAGTGACAGGATTATCATACAGGAGACACTTGCCTGACTAGATCTACGTTTCAGGTTAGAAGAATGAGAGATTCTTTCATTGAAACAAACAAAATTCTGCTGGAATCACAAGGAACTGCAGATGCTGGAATCTTGAGTAAAACACAAAGTGCTGGAGTAACCCAGCGGGTCGGTCAGCCTCTATGGAGAGGAGATGTTTCGGGTCCAGACCCTTCTTCTGAAGCAGAGTGATCTAGATGTGGAGTTGATGTTTCTCCTGGCTGGGGGAATCGTTTCAAAATAAAAACTGGTGTTTAATAAAAGAGTTGAGAAGAGATGGAGCGTGAGATTGGAGCTGAGGTAAAAGATCAATTGTGATGTTTACTTTAGACTTTAGCGATACAGCGCAGAAACCGGCCCTTTGGCCCACCGAGTCTGCACCGACCAGCAATCACCACGTACACTAGCGCTATCCTACACACTAGGGACAATTTACAATTTTACTGAAGCCAATTAACCTACATATCTGTATGCCTTTGGAGTGTTGGAGGAAACGGGAACACCTGGAGAAAACTTACATGGTCACAGGGAGAACGTACAAACTCCGTACCGTACAGAGAGCACCTGTCGACAGGATCGAACTCAGCTCTCTGGCGCTGTGAGGCAGCAACTCTAACGCTGCTCCAATGTATGAATGACCTATTTTCATTTTTAAAAAAATTTCTTTTAGGCAGAGTTTGCTGAATAGTGAAAGAGGCCAATTATACTGTTTAGTTTAGAGATACAGCGCGAAAACAGGCCCTTTCGGCCCACCGGGTCCGCGCTGACCAGCGATTCCCGCATATTAACACTATCCTATACCCACTAGGGACAATATTTTACGTTTTCCAAGCCAATTAACCTACAAACCTACACGTCTTTGGAGTGTGGGAGGAAACCGAAGATCTCGGAGAAAACCCACGCAGGACACGGGGAGAACGTACAAACTCCGTACAGACAGCTCCCGTGGTCGGGATGGAACCCGGGTCTCCGGCGCTGCATTCACTGTAAGGCAGCAACTCTACCGCTGCGCCACCGTGCCGCCATACTCTGTCTGCATGTTGCCTGCACTCTGCAGTAAGACAGGTTGAAACCCAGAGGTGTTGGATATTACTGAGCATTGCCTTGACTAACATGGGCATGAAATACCGAGTGGTAAAAATGAAAATTGAGGTGGATTTGACAAAACCAAACTTTTAGATGAATTATTCACAGATAAAGGATGAAAAGGACCCTGTCGAAACATCTTGAATCATGATGGTTATGAGAAAGTAATAGATGGAAATTATTTGGTGTCTGCTGCTCTGCTGCCTAACCTTGAGTGTATCTTATTTGCTCACTCTCACTCGCTCTCCCGATCGCACACTCGCTCTCCGTCGCACACTCACTCACACTTCCTTGTACACTCACTCACTCATTCCCACTCACACTCTCTCGCTCTCAATAGGCAACATATCCCAGTCTTCATAGAATACCACAAGAAGACAGGCAGCCCTTGGGCCCAGTACACTGTTCTGCCTCGTAAGAGCTGTGCAGTTAATTCCGCATCCCTGCTGTGAGCGGACTTCAAACTGCCTGCCTCTCTGCATACAGATGACAGATATAACATTGCATGTTTGAGAGGAGTAAATGAGGTGCCTGAGTTGTTTTTACCCCTTTATGCGGGGAATATCTGTACGTAAACTTCAATTGCTTCTGGTTCTGAGAAAACCTTGAGGCTTTTGAACAAATTCCAAAAGCGTTTGAACAGCAACAGACAGTTATCAAATACTTCAATATTCACATATAAATTAACTGTGGGGGGAAAAAACAACTTAATTACAATTGCCTTAATAAATTGCCACTTATTTTAATATAAATGTCATTCCCCTCCGTTGTAATAGGCCTCCACAATTTGCACAAGTGGGAATTGTACGTTCTGCAGTTTTGGAAGTGAAAGAGCAAGGTCGAACTTGGGGGGTTTTCTACAGCTCGGCACTTTCATAGAGAGTACCGCTTTCAGTAAGGGCTTTGAACATCAAAGCACTTTATCACAAAAGCTTTAAAGCATTAACACTTTCTTCTAACCCTGTTATATAAATGCTCAACTTTTTTTATCGATTTGGTTTCTTCAAGAGTGATGTCCTTCATTTTGCCTTTTTTTTGTCCTTCAAAGTTAACGCTTTGATGTCTCACACTTGAATCAGTATTTACTTGCACTTTCTGTCCGTGAAAGTTTAGAGCCCTAAAATTACGCATTGACTCTGATCTTAAGTACAATAGCCTGAAGTATTAGTAGAACAAAACTTCGGATCGCAGCCATGAAAGTGTTAAACAGATCATTGTGTCATAGCTGCGGGATATTATTGACTTGAAGGTTTTGAATTTATGTTGTTCCAGTAACTACTTGCTGCCTGTTGAGGGGATAATGAATTATGTTGAAGATTCTTCTGAAATGCAAGTTGATTCCGTTGGATCTAGGGTGAAAAAATTGCACCACGTGAAAGAAAGCTTAAAATTAAAAATGAAGAATATATTTTGGGCGTAGTGGCCCATTTGGTGAGTGAGGGAATGTGAGGCATGTTCCGAGCATGTTCCCATCTCTGCAAAATAAATCACGCAAACATCTTATTGAGGCTAGATCATGCAACCTCTGCAGGTAAAAAGAAATCAATGAGCGGCACGGTGGCGCAGCGGTAGAGTTGCTGCCTTACAGCGAATGCAGCGCCGAAGACTTAGGTTCGATCCCGACTACGGGCGCCGTCTGTACGGAGTTTGTACGTTCTCCCCGTGACCTGCGTGGGGTTTCTCCGAGATCTTCGGTTTCCTCCCACACTCCAAAGACGTACAGGTATGTAGGTTAATTGACTGGGTAAATGTAAAAAATTGTCCCTAGTGTGTGTAGGATAGTGTTAATGTGCGGGGATCGCTGGGTGGCGCGGACTCGATGGGCCAAAGGGCCTGTTTCCGCGCTGTATCTCTAAATCTAAAAAAAATCTAAATCTAAATCTGAACGGTGGCGCAGCGGTAGAGTTGCTGCCTCACAGCGCCAGAGACCCGGGTTCGATCCAGACTATGGTACAGAGTTTGTACGTTCTCCCCGTGACCTGTGTGGGTTTTCTCCAGGTACTCCGGTTTCCTCGCACACTCCAAAGCCATACAGGGTTTGTGGGTTAATTGGCTTCGGTTAAATTGTAAATTGTCCCTAGTGCGTGTCGGATAGTGTTAATGATCCGATAAAGTAGTGTTAGGATCTGTTTCTGCGCTGTATCTCTGTGTCTATAACTTCATAGGGTTGCACTGAGACGTATGGTGACGTTCCGAGGCACCAACTATTTAGTTTTCAATTGGTGCTATCTAATCTGCGGAGATTGTACAGCCACTACCTTCTGGAACTTGGCATTTCCACACAAAGAAAAGAACCACCTACCCCTATCTATGCCTCTCATAATGTATTTCTATCAGGACTTTGCGTTTTTATCCAGTGTTGCCTTGTGAAGGACTTGACCTCGAGAGGAACGTAAAAGAAAATGCCAATCTTTGTTGGCATTCGATTAAGTTAAGGAATATCTCACAAAAATATAGTGCAACATATGCTACATCTGGAATTGAGAAAAATGCTACAAATACTTGTCTTGTCGGTCAGGACAAGTTTCTTGCCCTCACCACAGCTGCTGTTTGCAGTTTCCAACATTTACATTTTTATTCTGAATTTCTGGCAATCCCGACAATTAGCTAATGTTTGATAAATGCCACACCTCAGTTTAGTTTAGAGGTACAGCATTGGAAACAGGTCCTTCAGCCCACCGAGTCCACACTAACCATCGATTACTATTGAGGGCGTGCAGCGTAGGTTTACTAGGTTAATTCCCGGAATGGCGGGACTGTCATATGTTGAAAGACTGGAGCGACTAGGCTTGTATACACTGGAATTTAGAAGGATGAGAGGGGATCTTATCGAAACGTATAAGATTATTAAGGGGTTGGACACGTTAGAGGCAGGAAACATGTTCCCAATGTTGGGGGAGTCCAGAACTAGGGGCCACAGTTTAAGAATAAGGGGTAGGCCATTTAGAACTGAGATGAGGAAAAACCTTTTCAGTCAGAGAGTTGTGAATCTGTGGAATTCTCTGCCTCAGAAGGCAGTGGAGGCCAATTCTCTGAATGCTAGATAGAGCTCCTAAGGATAGTGGAGTCAGGGGGTATGGGGAGAAGGCAGGAACGGGGTACTGATTGAGAATGATCAGCCATGATCACATTGAATGGCGGTGCTGACTCGAAGGGCCGAATGGCCTCCTCCTGTACCTATTGTCTATTGTCTATCACCCGTCCTCGGTAGTTCCATGTTATCCCATTTTCGCACGCACTCCCTGCACACTAGGGGCAATTTACCTACAAACCCGCACATCTTTGAGATGTGGGAGGAAACCTACGCGGTCACGGGGAAAGCGTGCAAACTCCACGCAGACAGCACTGGAGGTCAGGATGGAAGGCGGGTCTCTGCCGCTGTGAGGCAGCAGCTCCACCCGCTGTGTCACTGCTCCACTGTTACTTCTCTTCCAGGGATTCCCTTCACGTCGTCGTGGCCTCGATTCTGATGGGATATTTGTTCTGCTCTGCCACCCCACCTTTCCATCAACCTGTTTGTGTTGAAAACCTGTCACATCTGCAGCTCATTCATGTTGTGATACGAGATCCTTTACCTGAAATGTTAACTCTGTTGCTCTCCCCACAGATGCTGTCTGACCAATTTATTTCATCATGTTTTACATTTTAATTAAATAAATCCGTTGATTAGTTTAGTCGGTGAATTCAGAGGTACTGCCATAGAGTCACGAGGAACTGCAGATGCTGGAATCTTGAGCAATGCATAAAGTGCTGGAGCAACTCCAGTGGGTCAGGCAGCATCTGTGGAAGGAAAGACACAAAATGCTGTGGTAACTCAGCAGGTCAGGCCGCATTGCTGGAGACTATGGATAGGTGAAGTTTCAGGTCGGGACCCTCCTTCAGTCTGTCATACCTTGGCCATATCTTCAGGGACATTTCTTCCCAGCTGTTGTCAGGCAACGGAACCATCCAACCACAACTAGAGAGCAGTCCTGAACTACTATCTACTTCATTGGTGACCCTCGGACTATCTTTGATCGGACTTTGCTGGCTTTACCTTGCACTAAACGTTATTCCCTTATCATGTGTCTGTACACTGAGATTGGCTCAATTGTAATCATGTGTTGTCTTTCCGCTGACTGGTTAGCGTTGAACAAAAGCTTTTCACTGTAGCTCGGTACACGTGACAATAAACTAAACCGAACAATACCGCGGGTTTGATCTCTATGCCATCTTTAACTCTACAGAATACCCTGATGCTCTGTCCTCCGTGCCATTATAGGTTCATCTCCAACTTTAACGACATTGTTAAATATTGAGAGGAAATGGAGGATCGGTTTGTCCCGTCTAACGTGTTGCCTCGACTTTCCTTGCAGTTTTCAGGCTGACAGGCCGGCTTTGAACGTGGCCATATTCCCACTGCTCCACGAAGGGCTTGCTGATGTCATCCGAGATGTTCCAATGATGCACCTGGATGAGATAACTCTGTTCAAAAGCCGTGTGGCGGAGGATCCTCTGAACCTGTGGTGGTGACGTGAAGGACCAGGCGTTGAATGCATTGGTGTTGTGTAACCCCCTTGTGTGATTATCTTCTTGAATTTCCCCTACCTGTTGACGATCAATTTTATTTTTAAAAACACACACTGATTAATGTCTTGTAAAAACCGTACCAAGTGTCGAAAGTTTGGAAAGCTGCCTAAGTGTTTTCTATCTTTTTTCCATTGCCATGTTTCTCCTGCGAAACTTCACAAGATTTGGGTCAGTACCAGTAGTGATGGATTTTGTGCAGTAAGTTTTTTTATGTTATGCCTGTTGTACTCTTTACGATCTTCAGATTAGGAACTCAAACCCAAGGACAAATAATAAATCATTGTCAGCCCCATGGTGCACACACTCTCTGAGAATAGCATTGCATTCTATTTTAAGAGTAACTAATGTTTCAGTGGGTTGTTTCCTCTGATTCTACTTTCCTTGCTTGATCTTTGTAACAATCTAGGTGAGACCAAGTCCCCCCCCCCCCCCCCTGTATCCCCATTAACTGCTGCTTTTCTAAACTGTGCATGCACCTCAGTTATTGTTCAAGCTTGGACACTGTATAAGAGGATCAGTCTAGTTCTTTGCACACTCTTCAATGTTTTTGTGTGTTCTTTGTGATTTAATAACCAAATTAAATACACTTCCAGTGTGATCGGATCAGTGTCTTGAAGTTCTCTTGGCGCCTCTATTCTTGCTAAGCATCTCGCCCTTCTGTTTGGCAATCTTTTATAAAAGTTACTTTCTGCCAATATTGTAAGTGAAGAATTCTTTCCATTTCCTGCTCTGTTTCCTCACTGCAGCCTGTTATATGTGTGTGTGCATATTGTCAGCAACTTTGAGAGCAGAAGCAAGCCAAAGATAGACACAAAAACCTGGAGTAACTCAGCGAGTCAGACAACATCTCTGGAGAGAAGGAATCGGTGAAGAGGGTCTCGATCCGAAACATCACCTATTCCTTTTCTCTGGAGATGCTGCCTGACCCTCTGAGTTACTCCGGCTTTTTGTGTCTAACTTTGGTTTAAACCAGCAGCTGCAGTGCCTTCATACACAGAGTCAAACCATTTCACCCAACCAGTTGGTTCATACTAGTGTTGTATTTACATGAGCTTCCTCCCACCTGCTTTTCATCAAATTTATAAATATTTATTTTATTCCATTCTGGTTAAGTGATTGCCTGGCTTACTGTTAAACACATCAGATTATTCTATCTAGTGGATGGAGCATCTTGGCCAGCTTGGACAAAAGGGCTTATATCTAAGCTGTATGAATCTATCACTCTAAAAAGCTGAATCTTCACGATCCGGGTAAGAATTAGATTTAGATTTAGAGATACAGCGCGGAAACAGGCCCTTCGGCCCACCGGGTCCGCGCCGCCCAGCGATCCCTGCACATTAACACTATCCTACACACACTAGGGACAATTTAAAAAAAAACATTTGCCCAGTCAATTAACCTACATACCTGTACGTCTTTGGAGTGTGGGAGGAAACCGAAGATCTCGGAGAAAACCCACGCAGATCACGGGGAGAACGTACAAACTCCGTACAGACGGCGCCCGTCGTCGGGATCGAACCTGAGTCTCCGGCGCTGCATTCGCTGTAAGGCAGCAACTCTACCGCTGCGCCACCGTGCCGCCCCGATGCTGGTGGGAGCTTTATCTCAGATGATTTAGCATCTTCTGGATCCTTGCAGGAAGAAACTACACAGGCCTTGCATCTACAATGTTTAGCCAACTGTTTTTGGAGTTTTAGAAACAAGGTATTGTAGATGCTGGTTTGCACAAAAGGACACAGAGTGCTGGAGTAACTCAGCGGGTCAGGCAGCATCTCTGGAGAACATGGATAGGTGACGTTTCACAGAGTGCTGGAGTAACTCAGCGGGTCAGGCAGCATCTCTGGAGAACATGGACAGGTGACGTTTCGGGTTGGGGCCCTCTTTCAGTCCCAAGAAGGGTCCCAACCTATCCATGTTCTCCAGAGATGCTGCCTGACCCGCTGAGTTACTCCAGCAGTTTGTGTCCTGTTTTTGGAAGTGGTCATTTTAACCTGTTGCAGTACTCTGAACCACCTGTTGGTTGTGCTCCTGAGTCATTAACTATCTGTTGTTTCAACAGCACCATCAACTTGAATATAACCGTGTAATAGTGAGTCAAAACCACTTTTGTGTTACATGCAGTTTGGTTTAATAACAATAATAATAATTTTTATTTGCCATATGTAGTTTGGCACAAAGTCAACGATACAATGAAATGTATTTGACAAGACAACAGGTCACCTCAGCAGTAATATTCCAAGGATAAATAAGATTAAAATGACATTAGTAAGGTAAAAAGACAATATTAAAAATAGGTAAAAAGACCATATTAAAATAATCAACATAGATGATGTGAAATGTGTTTATGAGTTCAGAAGCCTGATGGTACAAACTGTTCTTAAGTCTGGTGGTACGCGCAGCCATACTCCTGTATCGTCTGCCTGACGGTAACAAGGAGAACAGCCTGCGTGCTGGGTGGCTGTGGTCCTTGATGGTGCTGCGTGCCTTCCGCAGGCACCGCCGGTAGAAAATGTCCTGAATGGCCGGGAGACAGTTGCCAGTGATGTGCTGTGCCGTCTTCACCACTCTCTGTAGTGATTTGTAACTGTGGGCAGAACAGTTCCCGTACCAGACTGTAATGCAGCCCGTCAGCAGGCTCTCGATGGTGCATCTGTAGAAGTTTGTGAGGATGCTGGCGTTCATGCCAAACTTCCTCAGACTTCTCAGGAAAAAGAGCCGCTGGTGGGCCTTCTTTGTTATTGTGTCCGTGTGCAGTGTCCAGGAAAGGTCCTCAGTGATGTGCACACCGAGGAACTTAAAGCTGCTGACCCTTTCAACCTCAGCATTACCGATGTGGATGGGGAGGTGTCCACTCCCCCGCTGTCTCCTGTAGTCCACGATCATCTCTTTAGTTTTACTGACATTGAGAGAGAGGTTACTTTCCTGGCACCAGCTGTTTAGTGCCTTTACCTCCTCTCTGTAGGCCGTCTCATTGTTGTCTGTGATGAGGCCCAAGATGGTCGTGTCGTCAGCAAACTTTAGGAAGCTGTTTGAGCTGTGCTTAGCAGTACAGTCGTGCGTGAACAGGGAGTACAGGAGAGGACTGAGCACACAGCCCTGTGGTGTGCCTGTGTTGAGGATCAGTGAGGGAGAGGTGTGGCTGCCAATTCTCACCACCTGGGGCCTGCCCGTCAGGAAATCGAATATCCATCCGCAGATGGAGGTCTCCAGTCTAAGATCAAGGAGCTTGGGATCGGGTTTTGAGGGAATAATAGTGTTGAATGCCGAGCTGTAGTCAATAAAGAGCATTCTCACATATGTATTTCCTTTGTCCAGGTGGGTGAGTGCAGTATGTATTGCCATGGCGATGGCATCGTCTGTGGCCCTGTTTGGTCTATATGCAAACTGAAGAGGGTCCAAGGTGTCAGGGAGAGAGGAGCAGATGTGAGTTTTGACTCGTCACTCGAAGCACTTCATGATGACTGATGTCAGTGCGTCAGGACAGTAGTAATTTAAACAGGAGGTTACTGGTTTCTTTGGAACAGGAACGATGGTGGATGCTTTGAAGGAGGTGGGAACCACAGACTGACTCAGAGAGAGGTTGAAAATGTTGATGAACACCTCTGCCAGTTGATCAGCACACCACGCTCTGAGGGCCCGCCCTGGAATACCATCCGGCCCTGGAGCTTTGCGGTCGTTGACCTTTTTGAAGGACCGCCTCACGTCTGCCGTTTGTAAGGACAGTGTGGTAGTCCCCCTGCACACCTGTGGACTCATGGTGGGCGCTGTGTTGTCTGCATCGAACCGGGCGCAAAAGTTGTTAAGCTCGTCCGAGAGCGATGGGGTCGGCTGAACAGTGCTCCTGTTTTGTAGACTGTGACGCAGCGTAATCCACTCCACATGCGTCTGGAGTCCGAGCTGTAGTAGACAATAGACAATAGGTGCAGGAGGAGGCCATTCGGCCCTTCCACTTTGTTTCTGTAGTCTCTCTTGGCTTTCCTGATGGACTTCCGGAGGTCATATCTGGCTACCTTGTAGGCGTTGAGGTCGCCTGAGTTGGAGGCAGTAGTCCGTGCTTTAAGTTGAGCACGGATTTCCCGTCCGACCCAGGGTTTCTGATTTGGGTAAGTGCAGTTTTATGGGCCAATGTACAATTTTATAGATACAAGGAGGTCATTCGACCCCTAGCTTGCCTGTAAGTAGTGCTAGCATTCCGTATTCAGGGCCACCACTGATGTTTCCAGCAACTGGGGGTCCGGCACCTCCTTTGATCCGGACAAAATCATGAGGGTCCCCCCGAAAACGTGGCGGCCGGGCCGGGCGAGGCGGCCGATCTCGACCTCACCGGGACTTCCGTGGCCGATGGGCGGGTGGAACTTGCCCGCTGCGGCCGGGTCTCTGGAACTCCGGCAGATCCGTCCCCATCGCCGACCTCCGCGGCCCATTTTGCGGGTCGGTATCTCGGCCCCTCCAAGGCCGTGACCTCGGTCGGTCCGGCAAAACGGATAATACGGCAAGGCTGTGGATCCAAGGGGTGCCGGAAAACCGGTGGTGGCCCTGTACCATCAATTTCTGCTTTGGGTCATTCTCTTAATTGTTTTATAATAATTCCTTCAACAGAACTGTTCTTTGCAGGCCCTGAGTTGAAGCATAACCGGAAATAGGTGCTCCTTTTTTCTCCCCCCCCCCCCCCTGTTCTGCTAACTTTCAGTCCAGATTATAAAGACCATGTTTGGGTAGCACAGTGGCACGGCTGGTGCCAACTAATGCCCCGAAGCGCCAGAGACCCGGGTTTATCCTGACCTGGGGTGCTGTTTGTGCGGAGTTTGTGACCGAGTGGGTTTCCTCTCTTGCATCCCAAAGGCGTGGGGGGGGTTAGTAGGTTAATTGCCCCTAACGTCGGGAGTGGATGAGAAAGGGGGATAATGTAGAACTAGTGCTTATTCACACAATGCTGGAGTAACTCAGCAGGTCAGGCAGCATCTCAGGAGAGAAGGAATGGGTGACGTTTCGGGTCGAGACCCTTGTTCAGACTGAACTAGTGCGATCATCACTGATGATCAATGGTCCATGTAGACACAGTGGGCCGAAGGGCCTGTTTCCATGCTGTATCTTTCATTCATTCATTTATTCAGCCGTCTTCCTAATTTGATTACTGTAATTGGAAGTTAAGTTTCAAGGGAGCTTCTGTTTAGGTAAAGACCTTTGCATCCCATTAGACTACCTTGGCTGTTTACCAGTTGTTGCCAAATACTGATACAAAACTGTAGCGGCGTTTCAGCCGCAGCAGGGAAATCACTTGTGAATAAAAAGCACACATGGATAAGTCTGAAAGTGCACATCTTACTGCACTTGGCACATTTTTGTCTTGCTTTCGCATGTTCAAAAACCATTAAGCTGCATTTTTTTGTTCCCAGAGATCATAACCTAAATTATATAGATAAACAACTTAGGAATGCACAGAGCTGAGGAAGCAATTTGGAGCCATCTAACACAGCTCACGCAAAATTCAGCTCATTCCCCTTTTGACTCACTTAAATTTCTCATTTCTAATGTGCGTAACATCCCTTATGCTGTCTGCCTCTTTCACTATACTGGACAGACCGTTTACAAATCCTCACCAGCCTTTGTATGTGTTGTTTAGTTTAGAGATACAGCACGGAAACAGTCCCTTCGGCCCACCGAGTCAGCATCCACCAGTGATCCCCGCACATTAACACTATCCTACACACACTAGGGAGGATTTGCATTCATACCAAGCCAATTAACCTTCAAACCTGTAGTGTAAGAAAATAACTGCAGAAGCTGGTACAGATCGAAGGTATTTATTCACAAAATGCTGGAGTAACTCAGCAGGTCAGGCAGCATCTCAGGAGAGAAGGAATGGGTGACGTTTTGGGTCGAGACCCTTCTTCAGACTGAACCTTCAAACCTGTACGTCTTTGGAGTGTGGGAGGACACCGAAGATCTCGGAGAACCTCCACGCAGGTCACAGGGAGAACGTACAAACTTCATACGGACAGCATCCGTAGTCAAGATGGAACCCGTGTCTCTGGTGCCTTGAGGCAGTAGCTCTACTACTGCATCTTCTCTCTGTCTTTGCCCTTTTGCTATCATCTCGGGCCGGGTCATTTCTCAGGTTTTAACTTAAGATCTTGAAATAGAGTCTGATGGCGTGGAAACAGGCCCTTCGGCCCAACTTGCCCACACTGGCCAACAAGTCCCAGCAACACTTGTCCCACCTGCCTGCATCCAGCCCATATTCCTCTAAACCTGTCCAATCAATGTACCTGTCTGAATGTTTGTTAAACGTTGCATTAGTCCCTGCCTCAACTACCTCCTCTGGCAGCTCGTTCCATACACCCACCACCCTTTGTGTGAAAAGGTTACTGCTCAGGTTCCTATTCAATCTTTCCCCCCTCACCTTAAACCTATGTCCTCTGGTCCTCGATTTCCCCAACTCTGGGCAAAAGACTTTGTGCGTTTACCTGATCGATTCCTCTCATGATTTTGTGCAGCTCTATAAAATCACCCCTCATCCTCCTGTATATAGCTCAGGCCCTCGAGTCCTGGCAACACCCTCAAATCTTCTCTGCGCTCTTTCCAGCTTGATGCTTCGATAAGATCCATTCTCAGTCTTCCATGACATGAAAAACAGCGGGGCGGGCCGGTGGCGCAGCTGGTAGTGACGCTGCCTCACAGCGCCAAAGACGCTGGTTTAAGCGGTAGAGTTGCTGCCTTACAGCGAATGCAGGACCGGAGACCCGGGATCGATCCCGACTACGGGCGCTGTCTGTACGGAGTTTGTATGTTCTCCCCATGACCTGCGTGGGTTTTCTCCAAGATCTTCGGTTTCCTCCCACACTCCAAAGACATACAGGTTAGGTTTGTAGGTTAATTGGCTTGGTAAATGTAAAAAATAATTGTCCCTAGTGGGTATAGGATAGTGTTAAAGTGCGGGGATCGCTGGTCGGCGCGGACCCGATGGGCCGAAAGGGCCTGTTTCCGTGCTGTATCACATTGAATGGCGGTGCTGGCTCGAAGGGCCGAATGGCCTCCTCCTGCACCTATTGTCTATTGACCCAGGTTCATTCCTGACTACAGGTGCTGTCTGGGAGGTATTGGCATGTTCTCCCGGGAGCTCCGGTTTCCTCCCACATCCCAACGACTTGCAGGTTGCCGGTTAATTGGCTTCTGTAAACTGGCCTGAGTGTGTAAGATGCGGAAGTGGGATAACGTCGGCCTAGTGTGCGGGCGATCATCGGTCGGTGTGGACTCGATGGGCCGAAGGGCCTGTTCCCACGCTGTATCACTAAATTAAAAGTAACCTTCAGCATCTTTCGGTCTCTTAACTCAATTGATTAATTTCCCTTACCCTCTTTGTACAAAAAGAATGAAGCAGAGAGACTGTTTCTATTGGCAGAACAGCTGGTAACCCACAAAACATAAGGTTTGAGGTGATGTAGCCAAAAGAAGCAGGTGAGGAATGGTTTACACAGTTGTTGTGAGGAATGCATCACAATGAAAGAACAATGCAGGCAGAATTGGGAATCACTTTTGAAAGCGTGTTGGATGAATACTTAAACTTGCATCGGGCAGGAGGTACAGAAGCCTCAAGTCCCACAACACCCAGGTTCAGAAGCAGCTACTTTTCTGCCACCATCAGGGTTCTTCAACCAAGTGTGTAGGAAAGAACTGCAGTTGCTGGTTTAAGCGGTAGAGTCGCTGCCTTACAGCGAATGCAGCACCAGAGACCCGGGTTCGATCCCGACTTCGGGCGCTGTCTGTACGGAGTTTGTTCGTTCTCCCCGTGACCTGCGTGGGTTTTCTCCGAGATCTTCGGTTTCCTCCCACACTCCAAAGACGTACAGGGTTAGTTTTGCAGGTTAATTGGCTTGGTAAATGTAAAAAATAATTGTCCCTAGTAGGTGTAGGATAGTGTTAAAGTGTGGGGATCGCTGGTCGGTGCGGACCCGATGGGCCGAAAGGGCCTGTTTCCGCGCTGTATCTCTAAACTAAATCGAAGGTAGACACAAAATGCTGGAGTAACTCAGAGGGTCAGGCATCATCTCTGGAGAGAAGGAATGGGTGACATTTCGGGACGAGACCCTTCTTCAGACGTAAGTCCCAACAGATGCTGAGTTACTCCAGCATTTTGTGTCTACCTTAGATTCTTCAACCAACCTGTAAACCCTCCCACTCCCAATGCCTGATCCACCGGATCGCTATGGACCACATCTTGTACCACCGTAGATTTGTTTTCTAATCGTGTTTTTTCTAATTGTGTTTTGCACTAATGCCTATTTTTTCCCCTACCGTCTTTATCTTTGCACCGTCTGGAATTTGTGCGTCATTTATGTGCAGGTCCACCACCGATTTTCTGGCACCCTTGGTTCCAGAGCTTTGCCGTGCCTCTAAAGGACCATGGGCAGCTAGAAACTCAAATGACAAATTAACAGTTGACAAAGGCGTAAACAATGCCTTTCAGGTCAAAGGCCCACACAACCTAAAAGAGTTGCTCTCACATAATGCTCTCGTAACGTTGTCCGGATTAAAGGTTGCACAGTGGCACAGTGGTAGAGCTGCTGCCTTTCAGCCAGCGACCTGGGTTCGATCCCGACTATGGGTGCTGTCTGTACGGAGTTTGTACGTTCTCGCCGTGACCTGCGTGGGTTTTCTCGGAGATCTTCGGTTTCCTCCCACACTCCAAAGACGTGCAGGTTTATAGATTAATTGGCTGGGTATAAAGGTAAAATCGTCCCTTGCGATTTTACATTAATGTGCGGCCTCGGTGGGCCGAAGGGCCTGCTACTGCGCCGAATCTCTAAACTAAACTAAACAATAGGTGTCAGACCACCAGTTGCCGGAAGATTGTTGGTGTATCTGTATAGTTTCATTTGGTGTGTTGCCTTGGTCAATGTGCATGTGATGATATTCATCGTACCTGTAGCTCACCAAATGTAGACAGAGGACCCCAGTATCCCAGATGGTCTACAACCTGCCCTCCATAGGCGGCACGGTGGCGCAGCGGTAGAGTTGCTGCCTTACAGCGA
Organism: Rhinoraja longicauda; assembly: GCF_053455715.1. Taxonomy (NCBI): domain Eukaryota; kingdom Metazoa; phylum Chordata; class Chondrichthyes; order Rajiformes; family Arhynchobatidae; genus Rhinoraja; species Rhinoraja longicauda. Next base: position 5,421,046 of record NC_135973.1, read on the forward strand.
ATGCAGCGCCGGAGACTCAGGTTCGATCCTGACTACGGGCGCCGTCTGTACGGAGTTTGTACGTTCTCCCCGTGACCTGCGTGGGTTTTCTCCGAGATCTTCGGTTTCCTCCCACACTCCAAAGACGTACAGGTATGTAGGTTAATTGACTGGGTAAATGTAAAAATTGTCCCTAGTGGGTGTAGGATAGTGTTAATGTGCGGGGATCGCTGGGCGGCGCGGACTCGGTGGGCCGAAGGGCCTGTTTCCGCGCTGTATCTCTAAATCTAAAAATCATACCTACAGCTACGCCCTGTCCCTCTACGTCTACACTTCTACACATAAACCTATTCTGTCAATGACCTCTCTGGTCATTAGCTGGACTGGGCCAATGCCAATCTCAAGACGTGCATGTGCTTGTTGCTGCGGCCTCTCTTTCCTTGCAATGGGAATATTAACCGCATGATTTACATGTACAATGTTTTTGCAAAAGCAACTTCAGACTTGACCTTGTTGGATATTGCTAGCCAGAAGCCTCCCAGAGATCAGACATCTGCTCATGAGCTCATTCCTCCCCTCCCTCGTCCCTTGCAAGTCAGATGTGAGAGATGGTATTTTTTATAATTAAAACCACTCTTGCTCCTGCAACTTTAGAGTAAACATCTCTTTATAATTTTGCACTAAACACCCTAGACTAAATTTTGTGTCTTGTCTTTCTGATTCCCCTTCCCACTCAAAACAGAAACAAACCCATTTGTTCAAATTTTGAGGAGTTTTATAGGATAAACGAGGGGAAACTGTTTTCACTGGTCATATCGTTGCTAACCCGAGGATATGGGTTGAGGTTCATTGACAAAAGAACCAGGTAACCCGATGCAAGTGTAGGGGGGATGGCTGGTCAGCACGATGGGCCGAAGGGCCTGTTTCCACGCTGTATCTCTAAACCATTCCTTTGGTCACCGAATATGAATAAATCCCGGTCAATCAGATGCCTGGAAGAAAAGAAAAAGAGTACGAGTGTCACTCTTTGTAAGGTGAAAAACCCTTTTGTTTTAAATTAAGTAAATTTAGTGGCAGGAGAGATTTTTTTGAAACTAAAACCTTGTGATTTTTTTTGATTCACTCATGCCCCCGGGGTTTGGCTGCTGAGATTTAATCTTATTCATTGGGATATTTTCATAAACCATCGCTCCTAGGTATGTGTTCTCAACGTGAGTAGACGTGCACACAGTTGTCACCGTATCTCTGGATTTGCCTGTTTCCATTTCTCCCCTAGTTTGCATCGTTAGAAAGTGGTGGCTGTTCAACAATAACTATTGCTCTGCCTGTTTAGTTTAGTTTAGAGATACAGCGCGGCAACAGGCCCTTCGGCCCACCGAATCCGCGCCGACCAGCGATCCCCGCACACTAATACTATCCTACACACACACACATAGAAACAGAGAAAATAGGTGCAGGAGGAGGCCATTTGGCCCTTCGAGCCAGCACCACCATTCATTGTGATCATGGCTGATCATCCACAATCAGTAACCCGTGCCTGCCTTCTCCTCATATCCCTTGATTCCACTAGCCCCTAGAACTCTATCTAACTCTCTTTTAAATTCATCTGGTGAATTGGCCTCCACTGCCTTCTGTGGCAGAGAATTCCACAAATTCACAACTCTCTGGGTGAAAAAGTTTCTTTTCACCTCCGTTTTAAATGGGCTCCCCTTTATTCTTAGACTGTGTGGCCCCTGGTTCTGGACTCCCCCAACATTGGGAAAAAATTTCCTGGCATCTAGCTTGTCCAGTCCTTTTATAATTTTATGAGCACAAGGGACAATTTATACGTACACCAAGACAATTAACCTACGAACCTGTACGTCTTTGGAGTGGGGGGGGGATCGAAGATCTCGGAGAAAACCCACCCAGGTAATGGGGAGAATGTACAAACTCCGTGCCGACAGCACCCGTAGTCAGGATCGAACCCGGGTCTCTAGCACTGTGAGGCAGTAGCTCGACCAGTGCACCACCCCTTTCTCGAAGCGATATTTTTCAAGGCACGGTTTCGATAATTTGGTCACCGTTACAAGGTGTTTTCGTATTAACATTCATGACATTCTACTTGTGCCACAGATTTATTTTATATCGGAGACATTAATTCAGTTGTCATTATTTTCTTGGATTCCTTTTCCTTTTAACCTTTCGTTTAAGTTCCATGCTAAAATGTTATTATGAAGATAACTTAGACTTTATGTTAGCAGAAACAGAAGTAGGTGGATTCCTTTCCTGACCTTTAAAGACGTCACCAGAAACAGCTAATTGAGGCTTTAGGCTTTAATATACAGCGCGGAAACAGGCCCTTCGGCCCACCGAGTCCGTGCCGACCAGTGATCACCCTGTACGAGAGGGGATTTTATTGAAACATGAAAGATTATTAAGGGATTGGACACGCTAGAGGCAGGAAACATGTTCACGATGTTGGGGGAGTCCCGGACCAGGGGCCACAGTTTAAGAATAAGGGGTAGGCCATTTAGAACGGAGATGAGGAAAAACGTTTTCACTCAGAGAGTTTGAAGCTGTGGAATTCTCTGCCTCAGAAGGCAGTGGAGGCCAATTCCCTGGATGCATTCAAGAGAGAGTTAGATAGAGCTCTTAATGATAGCGGAGTCAGGGGGTATGGGGAGAAGGGAGGGACGGGGTACTGATTGTGGATGATCGGCCATGATCACGGTGAATGGCGATGCTGGCTCGAAGGGCCGAGTGGCCTACTCCTGCACCTATTGTCTATTCTACACTAGCACTCCCCGCGACCCCACTTGGCGTTGTCTACAAACTCACTAACCAAAATACTCACCGGTAGTATCACAGTCGAACACTATTATAATTTAGGGCACATTCTATACTGTACATTGTATTATTTAGGGTGGCGCAGTGGTAGAGTTGCTGCCTTACAGCGCCAGAGACCCGGGTTCAATCCTGACTAAGGGACCTCTCAGTATGGAGTTTGTACTTTCTCCCTGTGACCGTGTGGGTTTTCTCCGGGTGCTCCGGTTTCCTTCCATACCCCAAAGTCAAACAGGTTTGTAGGTTAATTGGCTGAGGTAAAAATTGTAAAGTGTCCCTAGTGTGTGTAGGATAGTTTTAGTGCTCAGGGTGATTGCTGGTTGGCACGGACTCGGTGGGCCGAAGGGCCTGTTTCCATGTTGTATCTGTAAAGTCTACATTATAATATAGTTGAATAAGTAGAATTAGGAACCGAGAGCCAATGGAGATGTATTGCAACTGTAAACTAAAGATAGAAATGCATTAAGACAAAGAATATAATATATAATATTATTCTTATTCACGTGAAACAGCAACAATTACCTATAATTGAACAGTACACCTGATGCAGCCATGGAATAATTAATAATGAGATGTGAAATACACAGGAGATCAGGTGGAATCTGGGAAAAGAAAACAAATGAACAAGTCTTTGATAAGACGGTATACAGAAAGCTACAAGATAAGGACTCTGGGGTTTCGGGGTAGCATATTAGCCTGGGCAGGGAATTGCTTAAAAGATGGAAGCCCATATACGGATAAATGAGTTGTCTTTAAGTTGGTACATGTCTGCTAATGGGGTACCACAGGGAACAGAGTTTGTTCCTCCACTGTGCACGATTTCTATAAATTACACACATAAAGAGTGTGGGAGAAGTGGATCCCAGTTTGCTAATGACACACAGCAAGCTTGGAAATTCAGTCGCAAGGCACGGTGGCGCAGCGGTAGAGTTGCTGCCTTACAGCGCCAAAGACCCGGGTTCGATCCTGACTACGGGTGCTGTCCGTACAGAGTTTGTACGTTCTCCCCGTGACCTCATGGGTTTTCTCCGGGTGCTCCGGTTTCCTCCCACACTCCAAATACGTACAGGAGGTTTGTAGGTTAATTGGCATCGGTAAAATTGTAAATATTGTCCCTAGTGTGTAGGATAGTGGTAGTGTACAGGGTCCTCTCTGGTTGCTGGATCATTCTGGCTCGATATTCAACTTTAGTCCATTGTTAAATGAGTACGAATGGATAGATGATGTTTAGGGTCGACCCTTCTTCAGTGATTGTGGGGGGGGGGGGGTGGAGAAGAAAGCTGGGAGGGAGGAGTGGCAAGACATAATGTAGCAGGTAACAGGTGGACACAGGCGACAAGGAGGGGGGGGGGGGTTGATAGGAAGATAGTTGGAATAAAGACCAGAGAATAAAACAGAAGGCGTGAGACAGGATTGAAGAGTTGCCAATTGTGAAGCTAGAGGAAGGAATGAGGGGGAGGGGAGCCCAGGTGGGGATGGGGGGGGGGGGGGGGGGAGGGTTGGAGGGCAGAGGGGGGGGGGGAAGGGGTGTTTGTTAGATGTTACCGAAAATTAGAGAACTCAAAATTTGAAGCCTGAAGACTCAACTTTGTGATGAGAGCCCATTGATGTGTAAGAATGTGGACACTTGGAATCACAATGATAGCTACTGTAAACCTCAAAACGTTTCACATGTGACTCAAACTTCCCAATAAAGTTTTATAGTGTGTACATAATCCATACAGAGGCCTGGCAATAATTACAAGGCAGTAATCTAATTGAAGACTTGATGCCATGTCCAGGCACAGCATGAGGTTTGCACTCGTGTTTAATGACATCAACTTAACTCTTTAATTAGATTATAGTCTTATAATCATTCCCAGGTATCCATGATCTTGAAATTATTTTGCCAGTAAGTTGGGTTTCAGTTGGAAGTGCGTTTTGTACACTGGCAACAGCTGTACTTTCGCAAGGCCGTGTGTAGACAGCACAGGCAGCATGTGGACGATTTCATCCATAAATAGTTATTTTCTTGGTTCCAATGCATCAAGGCTTTGAATGTCGGAATTTCTTTGCAATAGGTGTTTCAGGAGCCATGTTTAGGGGTTGCCAACTATCTCACTCCCAAATAAGGGACAAGGTGATGTCACCACTCCGCGCCCCACCTGACCTCACCCCGCCAGTGGCCATGTGCTCCCACTCCACCAATGGCGGCTGCCCGGGCCGGGAGGCGGGTTGCCATGCAACCTCCGCTAGGCGGCGCCTACACTGTCCGGGCCTACAGCGGCCCCAGGGCCTACAGTGTCCGGACCTACACTGTCCGGACCTACACTGACCGGACCTACACTGTCCGGACCTACAGCATCCGGCCTACACTGTCTGGACCTACACTGTCCGGACCTACACTGTCCAGACCTACACTGACCGGACCTACACTGTCTGGACCTACAGCATCCGGGCCTACACTGTCTGGACCTACACTATCCGGACCTACACTGTCCAGACCTACACTGTCCGGACCTACACTGTCCGGGCCTACAACGTCTGGGCCTACAGCATCCGGGCCTACACTATCTGGACCTACACTGTCCGGACCTACACTGTCCGGACCTACACTATCCGGACCTACACTGTCCGGGCCTACAGCATCCGGGCCTACAACATCCGGGCCTACAGAGCTCCCCAGGCCGAATACGGGACAAGGGCGGTCCCGTACGGGACAAACCAATGTAGCCCAAAATACAGGAGGCCCGGCTAATACGGGACAGTTGGCAACCCTAGCCATGTTCCCATTTACTCCTCTTGCCTTGTTTAGTTTTATTTAGAAGTACAGCATGGAAACAGGCCCTTCGGCCCACCGAGCCTGTGCCGACCAGCAATCACTCCACGCCTCAACACTCTCCTACACACACAAAGGTTCATTTTGCAATTTTACCAAGCCAATTAGCTGACAAACCTGCACGTCTTTGGAGTGTGGGAGGAAAAACCGGAGAACCCGGAGATAACCAAAGCAGGCCACGGGGAAAAGGTACAAACTCCGTACAGACAGCGCCCGTAGTCAGGATTGAACCTGGATCTCCAATGCACCACCAATGTCATATATATGGATACCAGTAGTTGCTTATACTGTATGACAGGTCTTTATGAATTTACCACCTATTGCGGGGAGGGGGGGGGGGAGAGAATGATAGCTGAGCCCCTCCATGCCCAACGAAGCATTAGGCTCAGTATCCTCCTTCAGACTGATCATGGAAAGGAATAGTTTAGAGGGATGATAGACACAAAGTCTCGCAGAGTTACTCCAGTATTTTGTGTCTATCTTCGGTGTAAACCAGTGTCTGCACATCGTTTAGAGGGATAAGTGCCAAATGCAGGCAGGTCGGACCAACTCAGGAAAGCACCTTAGTCGGCATGGAGCGGTGGGGCCGAAGGGCCTCATTTGTGTTCTGTAACTGTGTCTCCAGCATTGGTCACGGTTTGGTGATAACACTGTCTCTCTGCGTCTCCATGTTTATGGGATGACGTGCCACACGCCAGATGGTGGAATGGCGAGTAATTTCTGGACTAACACGTGGCGGCGCCTAACGGCAGCGGCTGACTAGCAGTCTGTCCGTCTTTTTTTTGTTGAGTGTCGGTGTTGGGATGATTTTTATATATATTTTTTTTGGTTGTGTATGTGTGGGAGGGGGTGGTGGTGTGTGGGGGGCGGGTGTGGGTGGGTGGGTGTGGGGAACTTTTCTCTTCCTCACGGCGCGGGGTGCGGCTCGGCTGCGGGGCCTAACATCCCCCGGTGCGGCTCGGCCGCTGGACTTACATCCCCCGGTGCAGCTCGGCTGCGGGGCTTAACACCGCCCGGTGCAACTCGGCTGCGGGACTTAACACCGCCCGGTGCAACTCGGCTGCGGGACTTTACTTTACATCGCCCGGTGCAGCTCGGCTGCGGGGCTTAACACCGCCCGGTGCAACTCGGCTGCGGGACTTAACACCGCCCGGTGCGGCTCGGCTGCGGGGCTTAACACCGCCCGGTGCAACTCGGCTGCGGGACTTAACACCGCCCGGTGCGGCTCGGCTGCGGGACTTAACACCGCCCGGTGCGGCTCGGCTGCGGGACTTTTCACCGCTGGTGCGGCTCGGCTGCGGGACTTAGCTGCGCAAGGCTTGGTCGCGGGCCTTTCATCGCCCGGTTCGGCCGCGAGACGTTTCAGCGCCCGGTGCGGGGACTGTGCGGGTCGGTCGGGACGAGCTGTCTGTCCGTGGGCGTGGGGAAGAGAGGGGAAGTTTTGTTGCCTCCATCACAGTGAGGGGGTGTTTGGAGTCACTGTGATGGACGTTTGTGTTGGGGCTATGTGTCTTGTGTTCTTTTTTTTTTCTATGACTGCTATGTAGTTTCGTTCGGTACTTCGGTACCGAACGACAAATAAAGCTCTGTTATACCTGTTATATACCTGTTATACAGCCAGACTCACGAGTTTCAAACGCTCTTGCAATTCAGAAATTCAAATTCACTATATAAATATTCATTTGAAAACCCATCTGGCTCTCAGTTCACTTCGAGGAAAGAAATGGCACCATCTTTCCCTGCACTGGCACACATAGGGTTGCCAACTTCCTCACTCCCAAATACGGGACAAGGTGACGTCACCGCCCCGCGCCCCACGTGACCTCACCCAGCCAGCGGTCACGTGCTCCCGCTCCACCAATGGCGGCCGGCCGCCCGGGCCGGGAGGCAGGTTGCCCGCAGCCCATGACAGAAAGGTCAGAAATTTGTAATTAAAACAGAAAAGGCAGGAAATGTGCATCAGATCAGTCACCTATGACAAATGATTAGACGTTGAAATCTTAGCTTGTCAGGGGGATAAAATGGATCTATTTATAAAGACCATTATTTTTTCTTTAAGCATGTTGACAGCTGCGTTTTTTATTTCCAATGTTTTCTTTTTGCCTTTATTTCCTCACTCATCTTTTCCTACTTTTTCCAGACCCTGACAAATGTATAAACATGCTGTGGATGGATAACTCACAGATGCACCTGCTGTCTATCCAGCCCCACTCTTTAGGTTTCTAGTTCATCGCCCTTTCAGCTCGACAAAGTTCTGGTTATGTTTCCACCACTGGCAGAGTCTGTGATCAGAGTCCGTAGCTTTGTTTAGTTTAGTTTAGAGATACAGGCCCTTCGGCCCAGCAAGACCGCGCCGACCAGCGATCCCCGCGCACTAACACTGTCCTACACAACAGGGACAAATTACACACACACCAAGCCAATTAACCTACATACCTGAGAACGTACAAGCTCCGTACAGACAGCACCCGCAGTCGGGATCGAACCCGTGGTCTCCAGCGTTGCATGCGCTGTAAGGCATCAACTCTACCGCTGCGCCACCGTGCCGCCCTAAATAGCTTCTGAAGAAGGGTCTCGACCCGAAACATCACCCATTCCTTCTCTCCAGAGATGCTGCCTGACCCGCTGAGTTACTCCAGCATTTTGTGTCTGCCTTTGATTTAAACTAACATGTGCAATTCTTTCCTAAACAACGTCTACATCCTGTAAATGTAAAACAAAATTCTGATTGTTATTCACAATGCAATCCCAGTGTGGCAGTGCACACAGAAGTCTTTCACGTGACACTTATTTTTATTCTGAGTCTGTATCTTGTGAGCTTTTTTATCAAAAATGGTCAGCCTGGAGTCCAGGGGCATACTGTGATAGAAAACCAAAGAAAAGTGTTTACTCAGACATGGAACAAATGAAATCACTCATGCCAAGGGTTGGATCGAGAGAGACCGTGGAAGTACAAACACGCGCAATCTGGAGAGGAAACTCCTGGAATTGGTAGAAAGGCAAGAAAACCAGGCAGACTCGAGAGGCTGGAATCTCAAACTAAACACAAAATGCTGGAGGACTGCAGGAAGGAAGCAATTCTTCAGAATAGACAAAGAACTTCTATCTAGGCTATGACCTGGAAGGTCTATCTCTCCGACGATAGACACAAAAAGCTGGAGCTACGCAGCGGGTCAGGCAGCATCTGTGGAGGGAAGAGACAGTTGACGTTTCCGGTCGGGGCCCTTCTTCAGACTCCTTGAGGCTAGGGGCAAGAGAAACGGAGAGATAGACTGGTGTGAGGAAGGGTCTCGTCCCGAAACATTTCCCCCAGAGATGATGCCTGACCCTCAGAGTTACTCCAACATTTTGTGTCTTATCTTTGGTGTAAACCAGCGTCTGCCATTCCTTCCCACACAGAGAGATAGACTGGTCTGGATAAAGGGCCCTGACCCAAAACATCACCCATCCATTTTCCCCAGAGAGGCTGCCTGACCCGCTAAGTTACTCCAGCTTTTTGTGCCCGTCTTCGGAGAGATAGACCTTCCAGGTCATAGCCTGGACAGAGGCTCGTTGTCTTATCCTGGAAGATTGCTTTCTCCCTCATTTGTTTTAGTTATTGATGGTGAAACTAATTACACTGGAGCATGACATGACGGCACGATTGTTTCTGAGCCCAGACTGCTGCAGAATGAGGCCGCCCACGCTGGTGTACAATGGCACCCTAAGTAGATTACTGGTCTGTTCATCTGGGAACTGGGGCTTGGAACGCACGCCACAGCACGGCGACTTCAATTCAATGAACTACATCGAAAATTTAAAAAACTTTTAGTATCAGTGACCAGGGAGGTAGGAAGTTGCCGTAAAAAATGTAACTGATTGATGAAGGCCCTTCATCAGCTTGTACACACTGGAATTTAGAAGGATGAGAGGAGATCTTATCGAAACGTATACAATTATGTTGGGGGAGTCCAGAACAAGGGGCCACAGTTTAAGAATAAGGGGTAGGCCCTTTAGAACGGAGATGAGGAAAAACTTTTTCAGTCAGAGAGTTGTGAATCTGTGGAATTCTCTGCCTCAGAAGGCAGTGGAGGCCAATTCTCTGAATGCATTCAAGAGAGAGCTGGATAGAGCTCTTAAGGATAGCGGAGTCAGGGGGTATGGGGAGAAGGCAGGAACGGGGTACCGATTGAGAATGATCAGCCATGATCACATTGAATGGCGGTGCTGACTCGAAGGGCCGAATGGCCGAATGGCCTCCTCCTGCACCTATTGTCTATTGTCTATTCAGAAAGGAAACCTGCCACATTTCTCCATCACATGACCTGCTAGAGTAGCTTACGTTTATCCAGTGTGATTTATATGCAACCCCCAGAACTCTTACAGTGTTCATTTCTTCTCACTCTGCCCACTGGGACTAAACATCCTGAAGATGGACACAAGGTGATGGAGTAACTCAGCGGCTCAGGCAGCTGGAGCTTGAACCGGGAGAGAACTGACAGTTTTGCAGATTCTCTGGAGGGAAAAAGGATGGGTGACATTTTCGGTTGGAAAGTTCATTTCTTCCCGAATGAAAGTAGAGGGTTCCCAGTAACGTCTTGGTGTTTACTGGGCGGCACGGTGGCGCAGCGGATAAAGTCGCTGCCTCACAGCGCCAGGGACCCGGGTTCGATCCTGACTGCGGGCGCTGTCTGCACAGATTCTGTTCGTTCTCCCCGTGACCGCGTGGGTTTTCTCCTGCACACGGCAAGGACGTACAGGTTTGTAGGTTAATTGGCTTGGTAAATGTGAACATCGTCCCTAGTGGGGATAGTGTTAATGTGCGGGGATCGCTGGTCGGCGTGGACCTGGTGGGCCGAAAGGGCCTGTTTCCACGCTGTATCTCTAAACTAGATGTAAGATAGAACTAGCATACGGATGATTGCTGGTTGGCACGGTCTCTGCGGGGCAAAGGGTCTGTTTCAACTCTGTATCTGTAAAACAGGCTTAAAAAGTCAGATCTTGAAGTACTATTATTATTAGTTTCTTATTGCCACCTGTACCAAAGTACAGTGAAAAGCTTTTGTTAGTGCGCTATCCAGTCAAAGAAAAGACTGCACATTAATACAGCAATTTATTCACAAAATGCTGGAGTAACTCAGCAGGTCAGGCAGCATCTCGGGAGAGAAGGAATGGGTGACGTTTCGGGTCGAGACCCCTTCTTCAGACTCATTAATACAGCAAACTGTCCACAGCGCACAGATACAAGATAAAGGGTACAGCATTTAGGACAAGATGTAACAATGAAGTCCGATAAAACCTGATTAAAGATCGCTCAAAGATCTCCAATTAGGTAGATGTGAGGTCAGGTCTGGCTCCTAACTGATAAGAAGATGGTTCAGTTGCCCAATAACAGCTGGGAAGAAACCGTTCCTGAATCTGGAGGTGTGCGTTGTCACACTTCTGTACCTCTTGCCTGATGGGAGAGGGGAGAAGAGGGAGTGACCGGGGTGAGACTGGTCCTTGATCTTGCTGCTGGCCTTGCCGAGGCAGCGTGAGGCGTAGATGGAGTCAGTGGAAGAGAGGTTGGTTTGTGTGATGGCCTGGGCTACTTCCATAACTCTCTGCAATTTCTCGCGGTCTTGGATGGAGCTGTTCCCAAACCAGGTCGTGATGTATTTCAGTGAGATGCTTTCTACGGCGCATCTGCAGAAGTTGGTGAGAGTTGGTGAGGGAGGGGGGGGGGGGGGGGGGGGAGGGGGGAGGGGGGACACACACGCCGACGTTCCTGAGCCTTCTAAGGAAGTAGAGGCGTTGGTGTGTATTTGGTCGTCTATTGGTGACCCCTGGGATTAGCCAAGCAAGCGTTCGGGTCAGGCAATAATACTGGAGAAGACGGTGAACTCCACGAATGAATGAATAAATACACGTAAAGCTAATGGCCCTTGTCGGTATGGAGGGGAATGTTTATTATCATCGTAACCACAGGCTGGTGCGCAATAGCTTTTTTAAAGGGCAATTAAATATAAAATAACATTGCTCATCCCAGAGGAATACTTTCTTCACAAACCTCGTCGTCGATAAATACAGGTAGAGCTCATCTCCTCACGACTGCATACAATACAATACAATACAATATATCTTTGTTGTCATTGTACAGGGGTACAACGAGATTGGGAATGCGCCTCCCATACAATGCAATAATTTAATTAATTTAAACAACAACAACCCAACGAGACAAATTGTAACAGTTTTAAGACAGAATAAAGTGCAAGTAGATCTGTGCCGGTTCGCTGTGCGATGTGACCATCCGGCTCAGCAGGACCGGTTCATAGCAGCTATGGCCCTGGGGATGAAGCTGTTACTGAGTCTGGAGGTGCGGGCGTAGAAGGCCTTGTATCGTCTGCCCGATGGTAGAAGTTCGAACAGACTGTTGCAGGGGTGTGAAGAGTCTTTGTGGATGCTGGTGGCTTTTCTGAGGCATCGTGTGCAGTAGATGCCCTCCAAGGCTGGTAGCTGTGTTCCGATGGACCTCTGAGATCTATGGACTACCCGCTGAAGAGCTTTCCTCTCTGCCTCCGTGCAGCTGAGGTACCACACAGGGATGCCATGTGTTAGGATGCTCTCTGTGGTGCAGCGGTAGAATGTCGTCAGCAGCTGTTGGGGTAGACCAGACTTATTCCCCTTCTGCTGTGCAGGCTCTTCACCGTACACACGTTACGATTGATTCAGGATAGCGGCCGGCCTCAGTTAGACGGCACATATAACAAGCTGGTGAAGCAAGCATTATCCATTGCACTTATCATTTCTGCGGCCCTCTTCACTTAAAACGGAGTCTGAGGACAGATCGCTTGTGATATTTTCCTGCCACGTCGCGATAAAAGGAGGTTCTTTCATTGTAGAGCCACTCTATTCATTATAAAGCTCGGAGGCAGCTGCACACTGTGCTGTACCTGTAGCTCTACACAGCTAGTCAACACCAACAGTTCAACAGTTCAACAACAGAGCTTTATTTGTCATTCGGTACCAAGATACCGAACGAAACTACATAGCAGTCACACACAAAAAAGAACACAAGACACATGACGGCACGGTAGCGCAGCGGTAGAGTTGCTGCTTTACAGCGAATGCAGCGCCGGAGACTCAGGTTCGATCCTGACTACGGGTGCTGCACTGAAAGGAGTTTGTACGTTCTCCCCGTGACCTGCGTGGGTTTTCTCCGAGATCTTCGGTTTCCTCCCGCACTCCAAAGACGTACAGGTATGTAGGTTAATTGACTGGGTAAATGTAAAAATTGTCCCTAGTGTGTGTAGGATAGTGTTAATGTGCGGGGATCGCTGGGCGGTGCGGACTTGGTGGGCCGAAAAGGCCTGTTTCCGCGCTGTATCTGAAATATGAAATATGAAATATGAAAATAAATATGAAAATATGACCCCAACACAAACGTCCATCACAGTGACTCCAAACACCCCCTCACTGTGATGGAGGCAACAATCACAGGCTTCGTCCCAGCCCCCACCTCTCCTTCCTCGCATTCTCCCTCCTTCTCCATCAGTCTGAAGGTTCCCGACCAGAAACGTTGCCTGCCCATTCCCCTCCACGGATGCTGCCTGTCCCGCTGAGTACCTCCAGCAATTTGTGTCTACTCCATTAAGGCTGTTAACTTTGGAAATACTTTTTTGACAAAAATTATGTTTTGTTATTATTTTTATTGGCTTGCCTTTCTAAACCAAAACGTGGCTGAACTCCTAGTTCTCTGTGGGACTATGACTGCAACAACATCACAGATTTGTTCAACGTCTCTCATAGAGGCGGCACGGTGGCGCAGCGGTAGAGGTGCTGCCCTACAGCGCCAGAGACCCAGGTTCGATCCTGACTGTCTGTCTGTACGGAGTCTGTATGTTCTCCCTGTGACTCCGGGTTCTCCGGTCTCTTCCTACCTTCCAAAGACGTACAGGTTTGTAGGTTAATTGGCTGCTGCAAATTGTACTTAGTGTGTGTAGGATAGAACTAGTGTACTAGATTGGTTGGGCCTGGTAGGGCGAAGGGCCTGTTTCCATGCTGTATCTCTAAACTAAACTAAACTAAACTGAACTGTACTAGGGTGGCACAGTGGCTTAGCGATAGAGCAGGCAGTAAAGAAAGCTAAAGGCATGTTGGCCTTCATAACGAGAGGGTTTGAGTATAAGAGTAAAGAGGTCCTTCTGCAGTTGTTCAGGGCCCTGGTGAGACCACATCTGGAGTATTGTGTGCAGTTTTGGTCTAATTTGAGGAAGGACGTCCTTGCTATTGAGGGAGTGCAGCGTAGGTTCACGAGGTTAATCCCCGGGATGGCGGGACTGTCATATGAGCAAAGATTGGAAAGACTGGGCTTGTTTTCACTGGAATTTAGAAGGATGAGAGGGCGATCTTATAGAAACATATAAAATTATAAAAGGACTGGACAAGCTAGATGCAGGAAAAATGTTCCCAATGTTGGGGGGAGTCCAGAACCAGGGGCCACAGTCTAAGAATAAAGAGGAGGCCATTTAAAACTGAGGTGAGAAAAAAACTTTTTCACCCAGAGAGTTGTGAATTTGTGGAATTCTCTGCCACAGAGGGCAGTGGATGCCAATTCATTGGATTAATTTAAAAGAGAGTTAGATAAAGCGCTTGGGGCTAAAAGAATCAAGGGGTATGGGGAGAAGGCAGGCACGGGTTACTGATTGTGAATGATCAGCCATAGTCACAATGAATGATGGTGCCGGGTCGAAGGGCCGAATGGCCTCCTCCTGCACCTATTTTCTATGTTTCTATGCCTTACAGTGCTTGCAGTGCCGGGTTCGATCCTGACTACGGGTGCTGTCTGTATGGAGTTTGTACGTTCCCCCCCGTGAATGGGGGGGATTTTCTCCGAGATCTTCGGTTTCCTCCCACACTCCAAAGACGTGCAGGTTTGTAGGTAAATTGTCTTGGTATAAATGTAAAAATTGTCCCCAGCTTGTGTAGGATAGTGTTAATATGCGGTGTGGTGATAGTGTTGATACGCTGGACGGCACGGACCCGGTGGGCCGAAGGGCCTGTTTCCGCTCTGTATCTCCAAACTAAACTAAACTAAACTAAAAAGAACACGAACCTATCTAAGCAGCCTTTTTAGTTAGTTACATCTGCACACTGGCAGTAAACCACAAACTAAAAATTATATCCCAGTAACATTGCCCGGCAAGTTAGTGAAGAACAGTTTCTTTGTATCCATCATTTGGCAAAACATTGGTGGTAGGAATTGGATATAAATAGTTCAAAGGGATTACTAACCCTCAGTAAAATAAATAAAAAAACCTTTGGATGATAGGTTGAATGTAAAAATTTATTGGCAAAATGTTATTGCTTCCTTTCATGTTTAAAGCTCTTTGCAATTGAATATAAGTTTAATAGTGGGAGGCCGGAATGGAAACCCCATTTCTATTCATAAAGATATGGAAGGGGAGGGAGAGTCGGCTGGTGCTCCTGCAAATTGATTCAACATGGTTCAAGGCTGGATCTCGGGTTAGACCGGGCATTGATCTGAGCCATATTAGATTCAGCCCTGGCAGAAAACAATCTTCCCACTGGGGGTCGCCAACTGTCCCCTATTAGCCGGGACATCCCGCATTTTGGGCTACATCAGTTTGTCCCGTACGGGACCGCCCTTGTCCCGCATTAGTAGTGGTTGCCAACTAACCCTCCCAAATAAGGGACAAAGGGCGACATCGCCGCCCCGCGTCTCCCACGTGACCTCGCCCAGCCAGCGGCCCACGTGCTCCCGCTCCACCAAAGCGGGAGCACGTGGCCGCTGGCTGGGCGAGGTCACGTGGGAGCGCGGGGCGGCGACGTCACCATTTGTCCCTTATTTGGGAGTGAGGAAGTTGGCAACCCTAGTTCCCACTGCCACTGTACGTGTCCACACACACGCGTGCCTGCATGCATGCACACGAGTGTGTGCAGATGTTGCGCCCGTATGTCCGCATATATGTGCCCATTTATTCGTGGATGCACGGGTGTGCGTTCACGGGTACAGAACATACTAAGGTCTGTAGAACACAGGAACAGGCCCTTCGGCCCACGATGTCCGTGCCGATCACGATGCCAAGATGAGCTCATTTTCTCAGCCTGCACGTGATTCGTATCCCTCCATTCCCTGCATTTCCACGTGCCCATCTAACGGCCTCTTAAACACCGCGGGCACGTTTGCCTCCACCACCACCCCTGGCAGCGCCTTCCAGGCACCCCCCACCCTCTGTGTAAAACAACTTGGTCTGCACATCTCCTTCAAACATTCTGACCCGAAAATCTGCTTATGTGCGTACATTCATGTGGGTCTCTGTCTTGAGGTGTGTGTTTTTATGTCTGTATATCCATGCACGTGTATTGTCTGTGTGTACTTATGTTTGTGCGTGTGTCAAAATGTTCAAGTATATGTGCATTGTATGTGTGTACTTCTGTGTGGGTGTGTGTGTCTGAATGTTTATGTACACATGTATGGACAGTGTACTTGTGCTTGTGTGTTTGTTTCAATATGTTCATGTATATGTGCATTGCATGTGTCTAGTTATGTGGGTTTCTGTGTGTGTTTGTGTGCTTATGAGTGTGTGTATGGGTGTGTGAGGGTGTAGGTGTGCATGTGTGTACACGTATGTGTGTGTAGGTGTGTGTATGGGTGCATATGTGTAGGTGTGTGTAGGCATGTGTAAGGATGGGTGTATGCGTCTGTGTATGTATATGGGTGTGTGTAGGTGAGTGGACGTGTGTATGTGGGTGTTGGTGTGTGTAAGTGTGTGTGGGTGTTGGTGTGTGTATATGTGTATGTGTGTGTGTGTGTGTATGTACGTGTGTGTGGGTGTTCATGTGTGTGCATGTGTACAGGTGTGTGTGTGTATGCACAGGTGTGTGTGTGTGTGGATGTGTACAGGTGTGTGTGTGTGTACAGGTGTGTGTATGTGTACAGATGTGTGTGTGTGTGCATGCGTACAGGTGTGTGTGTGTGTGCATGGGTACAGGTGTGTGTATGTGTACAGGTGTGTGTGTGCATGTGTACAGGTGTGTGTATGTGTACAGGTGTGTGTGCATGTGTACATGAGTGTGTGTGCATGCGTACAGGTGTGTGTGTGTGTGTGTGTGTGTGTGTGTGTGTGTGTGTGTGTGTATGTGCGCGCGCATGTGTACAGGTGTGTGCATGTGTACGGGTGTGTGTGCATGTGTACAGGTGTCTGTATGTGTGTGTGTACATGTGTACAGGTGTGTGTCTGTGTGTGTGTCTGTGTGTGTGTGTGTGCATATGTACAGGTGTGTGTGTGTGCGCATTTGTGCAGGTGTGTGTGTGTGTGTGTGTGTGCGCATGTGTGCAGGTGTGTGTGTGTGTGTGCATATGTACAGGAGTGTGTGTGTGTGTGTGCATGTGTACAGGTGTGCGTGTGTGTGTGTGTGTGTGCGCATGTGTACAGGTGTGTGTGTGTGTGTGCATGTGTACAGGTGTGTGTGTGTGTGTGTGTGTGTGTGTGCGTGTGTGTGTGTGTGTGTGTGTGTGTGTGCATGTGTACAGGTGTGTGTGTGTGTGTGCATGTGTGCAGGTGTGTGTGTGTGTGTGTGTGTGTGTGTGTGCGTGTGTGTGTGTGTGTGTGTGTGTGCATGTGTACAGGTGTGTGTGTGTGTGCATGTGTGCAGGTGTGTGTGTGTGTGTGTGTGTGTGCATGTGTACAGGTGTGTGTGTGTGTGCGCATGTGTGCAGGTGTGTGTGTGTGTGTGTGTGTGTGCATGTGTACAGGTGTGTGTGTGTGTGTGTGTGTGTGTGTGCATGTGTACAGGTGTGTGTGTGTGTGTGTGCATGTATTTTAATCTCCAGTGCAGTCAGCTTGCTTGGGTGGGACCAGCCCGTGTCCAGTTGATTCTCAGACACACACCACGGCAGCATGTACCGAGGTTTGAGAGCAGCCAGCAGCTGCTAAATCAGACCTCTGTATCAATCATAAACTTCAAGGAGCAGGGGCAGGAAATTGAGTCATGAGTCATACTAATAGTGGATGAGGAGCTGGAAAATGATGTTTATCTTCTGCAAGATAACATCACCAAAGCACCAGCATCCCACAGCCAGCTAATCACCCAAGATAGACACAAAAAGCTGGAGTAACTCAGCGGTACAGGCAGCATCTCTGGGGAGAAGGATTGGGTGACTTTTCGGGTCGAGACCCTTCTTCAGACTCTGTCGGTTTAAGCCAGCATCTGGAGTTCCTTACTACACATTTTGCCAGGCTAATCACCAATCAGTTCAACCTTTACCTCAGCACCAGCTCTCGACGAGGGTCACTTCACAGTGGAATGCCAACTATCTCACTCCCAAATAAGGGACAAGATGACGTCACCGCCACCGCGCCCCACGTTACCTCATCCAGCCAGCGGCCACCTGCTCCCGCTCCACCAATGGCGACGGCCCGGGCCGGAGACGGGTTGCTACGCAACCTCAGTTAGGCGACGCCCGGGCCTCTGGGCCTACACTGTCCGGGCCTACACTGTCCGGGCCTGCACTGTCCGGGCCTTCACTGTCCGGGCCTCCACTGTCCGGGCCTGCACTGTCCGGGCCTGCACTGTCCGGGTCTACACTGTCCAGACCTACACTGTCCGGGCCTACAGCGGCCCCCGGGCCTACAGCACCCCCCCGGGCCTAATACGGGACAATGGCGGTCCAGTACGGGACAAACCAATTTAGCCCAAACTACGGGATGTCCCGGCTAATACGGGACAGTTGGCAACCCTAGTGGAATGCCACGCAGTTTCAAACATTGGGAAATGTTCCATAGACAGATAAAAATCCAATCTTGCATCTGTGAAGCCTTCTCTTGCCATATTTTGCACTCGGTTTGTGTAGATGCTTTTGGCCAAATTTGGAACAAAACTTTGCCCAAGTGTGATGTGTAACTGCTTAATCTACCCGTCAGATTCCAGTCACGCAGGATGGGAACTGAGTGAAGCATTACTTCATACTCAGGACTGGATCATTTAAAGTTAAAAATAAAGGTATACAAGTGTAATTAAAACATGAAAGAGCAGACGAAATGTGTACGAAGGAACTGCAGATGCTGCTTTACACTAAAGATAAACACAAAATGCTGGAGTAACTTAGTGGGACAGGCAGCGTCTCTGGAGAGAAGGAATGGGTGACGTTTTAGATTATCCATGATCATAGTGAATCAGCCATGATCACAGTGAATGGCGGTGCTGGCTCGAAGGGCCGAATGGCCTACTCCTGCACCTATTGTCTATTGTTGTGGGTCGATAGAAACAGGAGTCAGCCATTTGGCCCCTTGCTCTCCCTGTTTATTAAGATAGTTTAGAGATACAGTATGGAAATGGGCCCTTCGTCCCTCTGAGTCCACGCCAACCATCGATCACCCGTTCACACTAGTTCTATGTTATCCCACTTTCTCATCCACTCCCGACACGCAGGGGCCAATTAACCTGCAGACCCGCACGTCTTTGGGATGTGGGAGGAAACCGGAGCACCTGGAGGTAACCCGTGTGGTCACGGGGAGAACGTGCAAACTCCACACAGACAGTGTGCGAGGTCAGGATCGAACCCGTGTCTCTGGCGCTGTGAGGCAGCAGCTCTACCCGCTGTGCCACCGCGCCGTCCTTAGACAATAGACAATAGGTGCAGGAGGAGGCCATTTGGCCCTTCGAGCCAGCACCACCATTCAATGTGATCATGGCTGATTATTCTCAATCAGTACCCCGTTCCTGCCTTCTCCCCATACCCCCTGACTCCGCTATCCTTAAGAGCTCTATCTAGCTCTCTCTTGAATGCATTCAGAGAATTGGTCTCCACTGCCTTCTGAGGCAGAGAATTCCACAGATTCACAACTCTCTGACTGAAAAAGTTTTTCCTCATCTCAGTTCTAAATGGCCTACCCCTTATTCTTAAACTGTGGTCCCTGGTTCTGGACTCCCCCAACATTGGGAACATTAAACTTAACGAAATAGCAACTTTTTTATCTCGAGAGACACACTCCAGTAAAGGAGGCAAATAAACTGTCCAGTTGTGACGAAGCTTTAGTATTTTCTGGTGATGTACACAACTAGGGCGGCACGGTGGCGCAGCGGTAGAGTTGCTGCCTTACAGCGAATGCAGCGCCGGAGACTCAGGTTCGATCCCGGCTACGGGCGCCGTCCGTACGGAGTTTGTACGTTCTCCCCATGACCTGCGTGGGTTTCCTCCGAGATCTTCGGTTTCCTCCCACACTCCAAAGACGTGCAGGTTTGTAGGTTAATCGGATTGGTAAATGTAAAAACTGTCTCTAGTGGGTATAGGATAGTGTTAGTGTGCGGGGATCGCTGGTCGGCGCGGACCCGGTGGGCCGAAAGGGCCTGTTTCCGCGCTGTATCTCTAAACTAAACTGAACTAAAACACTGCACCTTACAGCAGGCAGTAATTTCAAGTCACCACTGCATTCCCTCCCCTCTCTCCTACCCTCCCCCACCCCAGTCGTTCTACCAGTTCCACTGGTCACGTCACACCTTCCCCAGCCAACAATGAGCCATTGTGGGCTCCACCCTTCCTGAGGTCATCTGTTACTGGCCCCTGGCATGTCCTGGCCTTTTCTCACCTCCAGTTTATTCCTCCCCACCTCCCCCACTTCTACTTTCAGTCTGAAGAAAGGTCCTGACCCAAAACATGCCACTTACTCCTTTTCTCCAGAGATGCTGCCTGAGTTACTCCAGCACTTTGTGTCTATTTTCGGTGTAAACCAGCATCTGCAGTTCCTTAAGTGTACACCTTAAGTGTATTTAAAGAGTTTTGAATCGTTGCTGTGAACTGCAGATACTGGTTTACACAGAAGATAGACACAAAGTGGTGGAGTAACTCAGCGGGACAGGCAGCATCTCTGGAGAGAAGGAAAGGGTGACGTTTCGGGTCGAGACTGAGGAAAGGTCTCGACTGAAGACTGAAGAGACCCGTTTCTGGTCTGAAGAAGGGTGTCGGCCCAAAACATCACCCATTCCTTCTCTCCAGAGATGCTGCCTGTCCCGCTGAGTTACTCCAGCACTTTGATTAGTTCCTCCTGGCTCATGTGTGATCAAAAGAAACTTAACAGGAAACACAAACAGCTGTAATCACGTTTTCTATTTCAATGAATGCAAGCGAAACTCTGTTAAGTAAACTTGTAACTTCAAAGTGGAAACGTGGGGTTTATATCGCCCCCAATCTGCACCATTTATTTTAAATATTTACACAGCCACAAAGCTGGGCAGCACACAATGTGCATGTTTATGCTGAGCCTAGGACTGCTGTGTTGGATTGTAAATGGAAATAATAAACCTCTTTACTGTGACGTTTCGGGTCGAGGCCCTTCTTCAGCCTGAACCCGAAACGTCACCCATTCCTTCTCTCCAGAGATGCTGCCTGTCCCCCCCCCCCCCCCCCCCCCCCCGCTGAGTTACTCCAGCGTTTTGCGTCTACCTTGGGTTTAAAGCAGCACCTGCAGTTCCTTCTTGCACTGATTGCATGCCTCTCTGTCACCTTCCCCTCAGCTAACAATGAACCATTGATTCCACCTTCCCTTATCAGCATCAGCTTTGATCTGTGGTTTTCACACCTTTTGTTCTATATCTCTCCCTGTATCACCGTCTACATCTCTAGTTTCCATCTCCCCGCGACTCTCGGTCTGAAGAAGGGTCTCGACCCGAAACGCCACCCATTCCTTGTCTCCGGAGATGCTGCCTGTCCCGCCGAGTTACTCCAGCACTTTGTGTTTATCTGCGGCGTAAAGCAGCGCCTGCAGCTCCTTCCCCACATTGTCAACAGGGGTGGACTGGTCAGGCTAGTTTTCACGCCCTTGGGTAAATCTCTTTAAAGAACTCCACCATTCAGTGCTGCTGTGTGCGGGTTTGGATTGGGGTGAGTTTGCAGATTGCTTCTCCTAGATCAGTCGATCTCCTACATTCCTTTTAAAGGCTGGTAATTATTAACAGAGCAGGGAGTGGAGGAATGGATGAAAATAATGTTGTCCTGACACTGAACTCAGCATTCTCCACGCCTGACTAATCCGAACTCTGGGCGGCAGGGTGGCGCGGCGGGTAGAGCTGCTGCCTCACAGCGCCAGAGACCCGGCTTCCATCCTGACTACGGGTGCTGTCTGTACGGAGTTTGTACTGTACGTTCTCCCCGTGACTGCGTGGGTTTTACCTCCGCGTGCTCCAACTTACTCCCTCATTCCAAAAGTGTGCAGGTTTAGCGGTGAATTGACTTCTGTAAATTGCCCCTGGCGTGTGTAGGATAGTGTTAGTGTAAGGTTGATCGCTGGTTGGCATGGACTCAGTGGGCTGAAGGGCCTGTTTCCGCACTGTCTCACTAAACTACACTAAACTAAACTAAACTAAACTGAACTGAACTGAACTAAGGTGAAGCTAAGTCTAGATGGGGCATGTGGTTGGCATGGGCGAGTTGGGCCGAAGGGCCTGTTTCCTTGTTGTACGACTGTATGAGCTTTTTTCACACAGAGGTGGGTGTACGGAACGAGCTGCCGGAAGAGGTAGTTGAGGCAGGGACTATCCCAACCGTTTGAGAAACAGTTAGGCAGGTACATGGATAGGACAGGTTTGGCAGGATATGGGCCAAACACAGCCAGGTAGCCTGGGGCATGTTGGCCAGTATAGACGAGTTGGGCCGAAGGGCATGCTTCCAGGCTGTATCACTCTATGACTCTAAGCCTGTGACCTGTGTAGATAGATGGCAGATGCAGGAGACCAACCGCTAAGCTGATGTGTATCCTTTTTACTTGCCCGTTGACCCAGCTGTTTCCAGCTGTTGCCAGCTGTTGCCAGCTGTTTCCAGCTGTTGCCAGCTGCAAGCGGGACTGTAATTGGTGGTGGGACTCTGACGTGAACTGCAAAGTATCCTGGCTGGCTGTAATTTGCCGGCAGCTTGCAGGGGGGCCAGGGATAGAGATGGGAGTGTATCCTACTGCAGTATTCATTGTGGTTCCCTCAGCCCTACCCAGGCTTGCCAACAGTCCCCGTGTTAGCCGGGACATCCTGTATTTTGGGCTAAATTGGTTTGTCCCGTACGGGACCGCCCTTGTCCCGTATTGGGCCCGGGGGGACGCTGTAGGCACGGAGAGTGTGGTAGGAAAAAAAACTGCAGATGCTGGTTAAAATCTGTGCCTACCTTCCGGACTGTGTAGGTGCTGTGCGGACAGGTGTAGGCCCGGAGGCCCCAGCGCTGCCTAATGGAGGTTTCCTAGCAACCCGCCTCCCGGGTAGACGCAAAAAGCTGGAGTAACTCAGCGGGTCAGGCAGCATCTCTGGAGAGAAGACCCGAAACGTCACCCATTCCTTCTCTCCAGAGATGCTGCCTGACCCGCTGAGTTACTCCGGCTTTTTGTGTCTACCCTCGATTTTAAACCGGCATCTGCAGTTTGTTTTCCTGCACAACCCGACTCCCGGCCCGGGCGGCCGGCGTTGGTGGAGCGGGAGCACGTGGCCGCTGGCTGGGTGAGGTCACGCGGGGCGGTGACGCCACCTTGTCCCGTATTTGGGAGCGAGGAAGTTGGCAACCCCTACCCCCCTACCCCAGGGCCCAGAGAGAGGGAGGGAGAGAGAGAGGCAGCAGTTGGAGAGATAACGCTGGCATTTGAGTTTCAAGTGTTCCTTTATTCCGAATGTGCCTGCCTCCAGTCCCAGCGCTCCCCCAGCTCCTAAATCACAGCCTGGCACAGATCTGTGTGAACAAGCCCCCACCGTGATGTTGTGCAGATGGAGCGGCCCAGATCCGCAGCAAACTTCATCCAGGCTCCCCGAGTCCCAGGCATGATGTAGTCTGTCCAATCCATCGGGGAAGTGACATATTTAAAAAGGGAAACTAGGTAAGTACTTGAGGGAGGAGGGAAGGAATGGTGGCACGGTGGTGCAGCGGTAGAGTTGGAGGGAAGGAATGGTGGCACGGTGGTGCAGCGGTAGAGTTGCTGCCTCTCGGCGCCAGAGTCCCGGATTCCATCCCGGTCTCCTCCCACACTCCAAGGACGTACGGGCTTGTAGGTTAACACAGAATGCTGGAGTAACTCAGCGGTCCAGGCAGCATCTCGGGAGAGAAGGAATGGGTGACGTTTCGGGTCGAGACCCTTCCTCAGGCTTGTAGGCTAATTGGCTTGGTGTAAATGCAAAAATATCCCTAGTGTGTGTAGTATAGCGTTAGTGTGCGGGGATCGCTGGTCGGCGCGCTTTATCTCTAAACTAAACTAAACTAAATCTCACTGGTACATTCTGCACTGCACTAATGTGTTCTTGATGATAGATTGTTGGATACCATCAAAATTGGATGCACTCTAAAGTAAAGGAAGAATTATTTTTCCATTAGACTTTTCGTGGCCTCAGCTAAGCCTAAGTGCTTTTATAGTTAATGAAGTGGTCTTTCAAAGTCTCTAATAATTATTCATTCCTTTTAAACAATAGTTTTTGTCTTCTGATTTTTGCCTTCAATATATCTGCACTTCTCTGAGATGATGTTTCCCATACAGTCCTCCTCTCGTGTATGTGTCTAGTTTAGTTTACAGAAACCGTGTGGAAACAGGCCCTTCAGCCCATCGAGTCTGGGCCGACCAACGATCGCACAAGGAACAATTGACAGAAGCCAATGAACCTACAAACCTGCACGTCTTTGGAGTGTGGGAGGAAACCGGAGAAAACCCACGCTGTCACAAGATGAACGTACAAAACTCTGTACAAACAGCATCCGTAGTCAGGATCGAACCGGGGTCTCCGGCGCTGTGAGGCACTGTGGTGCACTGTGCACTGAGTTACTCCAGCAATTCGTGTCCTTTTGTGCAAAACAGCATCTGCAATTCCTTGTTTCTGCGCAACCTGAATCATTACTATAGATAACAACAGTTATTTAGAGTCATAGAGTCGTAGAGTGATACAATGTGGAAACAGGCCCTTCGGCCCAACTTGCCCACACCGTCCAACTAATCCCACCTGCCAATGTTTCGTCCGTATCCCTCCAAACCTGTCCTATCCTTGTACCTGTCTAACTGTTTCTTAAACGTTGGGATAGTCCCAGCCTCAACTACCTCCCCTGGCAGCTTGTTCCATACACCCACCACCCTCTGTGTGGAAAAGTTACCCCTCAGATTCCTATTAAATCTTTTCCCCTTCACCTGAAACCTGCGAGGGTTAATTCCTCTGGGAATTTCTGGGAATAAATGTAGAACATAGAAAGGTACTGAACAAGACCAGGTCTTCAGCCCGCAGTGTCTCTGCCAAACACGATGCCAAAGTAACTTAATCTCATCTGCCCGCAAGGGATGAATATCCCTCCATTCCAGGTGCTTGTTTAAAAGTCTTTCAACGCCACTATCGTATCTGCCTCCACCATCACCCCTGGCAGAGTGTTCCAGGCACCCACCACCCTCTGTGTAAAAACAAATTGCCTTGCACATCTTCTGTAAACTTTGCCCCTCTACTTAGTTAGTTAGTTAGTTCGTTTAGCTTATTGTCACATGCCGAGGTACAGTGAAAATCTTTTGTTGCGTGTTAACCATTCAGCGGAAAGACAATACATGATTACAATTGAGCCATCCACTGTACAGATACAGAATAAAGGGAATAACGTTTAGTGCAAGGTAAAGTTCAGTAAAGTCCAATTGAAGATAGCCCGAGGGTCTCCAATGAGGCAGATGGTAGCTCAGAACCGCTCTCTGGTTGTGGTAGGACGGTTCAGTTGCCTGATAACAGCTGGGAAGAAACTGCCCGTGAACCTGGAGGTGTGCGTTTTCACACTTCTGTACCCAATGGGAGAGGGGAGAAGAGGGAGTGGTCAGGGATGTGACTGGTCCTTTATTGTGCTGCTGGCCTTGCCGAGGCAGCGTGAGGTGAACCTCCTTCAACTAAACGAGAGCAAGACTGAGGTCATCCTATTCGCCCCCCCCTGACTCCATCAAAACGATAACAGGCAGTCTTGGAAGCCTATCCTCTCTAGTCAAACCGCATGTCAAAAACCTTGGCGTGATATTTGACTCTGCATTAAAGTTTGACAAGCAAGTCAACGCTGTGGTAAAAGCCAGCTTCTTCCAGCTTCGCACCATAGCTAAAATCAAACCATTCGTCCAATTTGACGACAAATGTATGTTCGTTCTTAGTACCTGAACTGATGTACAGCACTTCAGTCTGAAGAAGGGTCTCGACCTGAAACGTCGCCCATTCCTTCTCTCCCGAGATGCTGCCTGACCTGCTGAGTTACTCCAGCATTTTGTGAATAAATACCTTTGATATTGTACCAGCATCTGCAGTTATTTTCTTATACAGCACTTTGGTCAACGTGGGTTGTTTTTAAATGTGCTACACAAATAAAATTGACTTGGCTTGACTAGATGGAGGCAATGGAAGGGAGGTTGGTTCGTGTGGTGGTCTCGGCTGTGTCCACAACTCTCGGCAATCTCGGGTGGTCTTGGAGAGAACTGATCCCAAACTGTGCTGTGATGTGATGCATCCCGATAAAATGCTTTCCTCTTCTCACCTTAAAGCTACGCCCTTGGTGAATCAGGTTCAAAGCCTAATGCAAGGGAATTTAAGTCTTACGAGAAATGTGCTGTATTATAATAATCAGTCTCAGCCTTAGTGTATAGCTGGGGCTAATCCTCTGCTACTTCTTAAACCTCTCTGGCCGATGTGTCACACTGCCGGTAAATAATCTGTCTGTCGAGAGATCATTCCCTTTCCTTGCCGCGGTCTTTACGTTGGGAGCAAGGACTACTTTAAAACTTTGCACAAAAATAACCATTCCTGATTATGCGGCATTTGTGTGGGAAGGAACTGCAGATGCTGGCTTACACCGGAGATAGACACAAAAACGCTGGAGTAACTCAGCGGGACAGGCAGCATCTCCGGATGACGTTTCGGGTCGAGACCCTTCTTCAGACCTGAGAGTCGGGGGAGAGGGTGACTTCCCAGCTCTGAAACGTTAACCTTTGTTCCTCCTACTGCGGATGCTGCCTTACCCTTCTGAGGATTTCAGGTCATAGAAACATAGAAACATAGAAAATAGGTGCAGGAGGAGGCCATTCGGCCCTTCGAGCCTGCACCGCCATTCATTGTGATCATGGCTGATCGTCCACAATCAGTAACCCGTGCCTGCCTTCTCCCCATATGCCTTGATTCCACTAGCCCCTGGAGCTCTATCGAACTCTCTCTTAAATCCATCCAATGATTTGGCCTCCACTGCCCTCTGTGGCAGAGAATTCCACAAATTCACAACTCTCTGGGTGAAAAAGTTCCTTCTCACCTCAGTTTTAAATGGCCTCCCCTTTATTCTAAGACTGTGGCCCCTGGTTCTGGACTCCCCCCAACATTGGGAAAAAATTTCCTGCATCTAGCTTGTCCAGTCCTTTTATAATTTTATATGTTTCTATAAGATCCTTTTCTGCTTTCGTTTTGCATTTCCTGGGTCGCCAGGTTTGTTTGTGACTTTCGGGATAAACTGGACACTAGACTTGGGACATTGTGTTGTGTGAAGGTTGTGTCACACAGGTCTATTCAATGAAGCTTTGTGCTAAAAGCTTTGTAAACTCATGACACAATCTATCTAACTTTAATATCGTTATACTGTGGCACAACAACAGTGTGATTTCTTTTATCTTAAGTCAACAAAACATTGAGTCAACACTGTTAATAGGCTGAATTGGGGAGGGTGTGCTTGTTGCTATTTGTACATTCAAAGGTTGGTGGAAATTTTACACCATTCATAAAATGTTGTTGACAGTAGGCCAAATGTGATTGAAGGAACTGCAGATGCTGGTTTAAACCAAAGATAGACACAAAAAAATACTGGAGTAACTCAGCGGGACAGGCAGCATCTCTGGAGAGAAGGGATGGGTAACGTTTCGGGTCGAGACCGTTCTTCACACTGGAAGTCACGGGAAAGGGTGATGTAATGTCCTTTTGCTCGATGTAGACTCTCGATGGGTCTCAACCTGAAACGTCATCCGTTCCTTCTCCATATTTAAAAAAAATAACCTGCATAACAGGTTTACAGGCGGCACGGTGGCGCAGCGGTAGAGTTGCTGCCTTACAGCGAATGCAACGCTGGAGACTCAGGTTCGATCCCGACTGCGGGCGCCGTCTGTACGGAGTTTGTACGTTCTCCCTGTGACCTGCGTGGGTTTTCTCCGACATCTTCGGTTTCCTCCCACACTCCAAAGACGTGCAGGTATGTAGGTTAATTGGCTGGGCAGATGTAAAAAATTGTCCCTAGTGGGTGTAGGATAGTGTTAGTGTGCGGGGATCGCTGGGCGGCGCGGACCCGGTGGGCCGAAGGGCCTGTTTCTGTGCTGTATCTCTAAATCTAAATGTAAATCTAAATCTAAACATGCATAATCCTAATAACATTACTAGATTTCATGTAACTGACACCGAATGCTCTTTGACATTTCAATAAATCGATGTTAAAACTGACAACAATATACAGTAGGAATATAATTAGGAAAATTCACGTTTCGTTGTTTCTCTGTGAAACTGCATACAGATTGATATTTAGAGAGGTATTTATCCACAAAATGCTGGAGTAACTCAGCAGGTCAGGCAGCATCTCAGGAGGGAAGGAATGGGTGACGTTTCGGGTCGAGAGGGCAATTTAGAGAGGGCAATTCTCAAAGTACAAAATATACAAAGGCGACCTGAAGAATAACAGTGGATAGCACTCAGTGAAAGCTTTTCACCCTCCCTGAAGAAGGGTCTGAAGAGGGGTCTCGACCCGAAACATCACCCATTCCTTCTCTCCAGAGATGCTGCCTGTCCCGCTGAGTTCCCCCAGCATTTCGTGTCATTGTTTTAAGATAAAGACACAGAGTGCTGGAGTAACTCAGTGGGTCAGACAGCATCTCTGGAGAACATGGAAAGACAACTTCAGCCTGATTCAGGAGTCCTGCCCCACTTCAGTTGAAGAAGGGCCCTGACCCAAAACACCACCCACTCATGTTCAACAGAGGTTCCACCTCTGACCTGCTGAGTTACTCCAGCCCTTTGTTTTTTTCGTGCAGGAAGGAACTGCAGATGCTGGTTTAAACCGAAGATAGACACAAAATGCTGGAGTAACTCAGCGGGACAGGCAGCGTCTCTGGAGAGAAGGAATGGGTGATGTTTTGGGTCGAAATCAGTCTGAAGAAGGGTCTCGACCCCTTCGGAGGGGCCAGAGGGCCTGAGTTACTCCAGCATTTTGTGTCTATCTTCGGCGAATCCAAACCCCCCATTCTTATTCCTGCCGGATTCTCCCTCAAACTTCCATCTCTCTGAAGAAGGGTCCCGACCCCGAAATGTTGTGTGTATCCATGTTCGCCTGAGCCACTGAGTTACTCCAGCACTTTCTGTTTCTGGTTTTGTAAACCATCACCTGCAGTTCCTCACGTCTGCAGTTGTTCAAGGAACCCTTGCCCTTCATAACAAGAGGATTTCAATATAGGAGTAAATAGGTTCTTCTGCAGTTGTATAGGGCCCTGGTAAGACCACATCTGGAGTATTGTGTACAGTTTTGGTCTCCTAATTTGAGGAAGGACATCCTTGTAATTGAGGCAGTGCAGCGTAGGTTCACGAGATTGATCCCTGAGATGGCGGGACTAACATATGAGGAAAGATTGAAAAGACTAGGCTTGTATTCACTGGAGTTTAGAAGGGGATCTTATAGAGACATATAAAATTATAAAAGGACTGGACAAGCTAAATGCAGGAAACATGTTCCCAATGTTGGGGGAGTCCAGAACCAGGGGCCACAGTCTTAGAATAAAGGGGAGGCCATTTAAAACTGAGGTGAGAAGGAACTTTTTCACCCAGAGAGTTGTGAATTTGTGGAATTCTCTGCCACAGAGGGCAGTGGAAGCCAAATCATTGGATGGATTTAAGAGAAAGTTAGATAGAGCTCTAGGGGCTAGTGGAATCAAGGGATATGGGGAGAAGGCAGGCACGGGGTACTGATTGTGGACGATCAGCCATGATCACAATGAATGGCAGTGCTGGCTCGAAGGGCCGAATGGACTCCACCTGCACCTATTTTCAATGTTTCTATGTTTCTAGGAGAGGGTTTCATAACCATTTCACGACTCTCAAATCTACTCAAATCAGACCGGGGTGATGCCAGGCGACTCCTCATGTGAACTGGTGCAAACGTCAGCTGAAGCGAGCCCCAGGAACGCCATACGATCTCCCTGCCCTCGTGGTCTCAGCCCGAACGCTAGCTTGTTTTCCATTCTATTGAAAATTCGGAGAGGGTAAGTAAAAAATATGATTTCAATCAAGCAGAGATATTTCAAATCAAGAGAACTGTCGTTTGCAACGCAGGCAGGTAACGCGTCTGATATCCACATGAAACGAGGACGACCGACCGCTGGCATTGATCCTCTAAGCTGTCCAGTTATAGGTTTGCCTCCCACCCTTCACCAAGCGGTCGGTTACAGGGGGCAAGGCAGCTGGGGCCTGCTTCAATCGCAGAAGGAAAGGCCACGTAACGGCAGAATAGAAGGAGATAAAGTTTTTAATGTATTCCAGACTCTGCTGCACTGCACTTGAGGTTTCCAGTGAAGAAAGTGGAGGCTTCAAACTGATCTATGAAAGAAGCAATTTCCTTCCAGTTCTCCCAAAGCCTTTGGAGTTTTGCAGCAGTTACGTCTGCTTCGACCCAGACACCACAGAGAGGAGCTGGAAGCCTCTTCTTTAAACCGCCTGTGCTGTTTACAAAGCTGTGAGGCCCTGTATATAAACAGGCCGGTCGGTCCCTGCTGCTGTTCACCGCGTGTGTTGTTAGTTGATGTCAGCCAGAAATGTGGCATCCAATGGGCAGGTCAGAGAGGAGCCAGACAGGGGGCTGATTAACTCACGTCTCAGTGTGTGAGCTCGGGCCACAGTGGGCAGAGGCTTCATTAAAGGATGGGAGCAAAGAAACACACAAAGACACACACACACACACACACACACACACACACACACGCACACACGCACACACGCACACACGCACACACGCACACACGCACACACACACGCACGCACGCACGCACGCACACACACACACACACACACACACACACACACACACACACACACACACACACACGCACACGCACACACGCACGCACACACACACGCACACGGCACATCACACACACACACACACACACACACACACACACACACACACACGGCACATCGCACACACACACACACGCACACACACACACACACGCACACGGCACATCACACACACACACACACACACACACACACACACACGGCACATCACACACACACACACACACACACACACACACACACACGCGCACGCACACACACGCACACACACGCACACGCACACGCGCACACACACGCACACACGCACACACACACACGCACACACACACATGCATGCACACATCACACAGTCGCACACACACACGCACACACGGACACACGCACACGCACACACACATGCATACACACATCACACACACGCGCACACACACACACACACCGCACATCACACACACACACGCACATACACGGACACGCACACACACGCACACACACACACACACACACACACACACACACACACACACACACACACACACACACACACACACACACACACACACACACACACACACACACACACACACACACACACACACACACAGGGTTTACTCAGTCTTTGAAACAAATTCAATGAATCATTCTGATCAGTATTCAGTTCTACTTAATCACCTTCACACCGCCCCATCTATCAGACCTGAAAGCCTCAATTGGCCAGCTTTCAAAGATAGATACAGAAAGCTGGAGTAACTCAGCGGGACAGGCAGCATCTCTGGAGAGAAGGAATGGGTGATGTTTCGGGTCGAGTCCCTTCTTCAGACGAAAGTCACGATAAAGGGAAACGAGAGATACAGACGGTGATGTGGAGATAAAGAGCAATGAATGAAAGATGTGCAAAAAAGTAACGATGATAAAGGTAACAGGCCGTTGTTAGCTGTTTGTCGGGTGTAAACGAGAAGCTGGTGCAACTTGGGTGGGGGAGGGATAGAGAGAGAGAGGGAATGCCAGGGCTACCTGAAGTGAGAGAAATCAATATTCATACCACTGGGCTGTAAGCTGCCCAAGCAAAATATGAGATGCTGTTCCTCCAGTTTGCGTTGGGCCTCACTCTGAATTCTGGACTCTGGATTCATCATCTCCATTCCAGGGAAGGTCCATCCATGATGGTCAAATGGTGCAGTGGTAGAGTTGCTGTCTTATAGCGCCAGAGACCCGGGTTCCATCCTGACCATGGGTGCTGTCTGTACGGACTTTGTACCTTCTCCCCGGGTGCTCCGGTTTCCTCCCACACTCCAAAGACGTGCAGGTTTGTAGGTTAATTGGCTACTGTAACTAGTCCCTCGGGTGTAGGATCATGCTGGTGTGCGGGGATCGCTGGTGGGCACAGACTCGATGGGCCGAACGGCCTGTTTCCTTGCTGTGCCTCTAAAGTAAAGTCTAAGGCCTAAAGGACTACCTTGCTCACACTGTTGCCAGTTTTAGTTTAGCGTTTAGAGATACAGCGTGGAAACAGGCCATTCGGCCCACTGAGTCCGCACCGACCAGCGATCCCCGCACATCAACACTATCCTACACACACTGGGGACAATTTTTACATTTACACCAAGCCAATTAACCTGCAAACATGCACGTCTTTGGAGTGTGGGAGGAAACCGAAGTTCTCGGAGAAAACCCACGCAGATCACGGGGAGAACGTGCAAACTCCGTACAGACAGCGCCCGTTGTCAGGATGGAACCCGGGTCTCTGGCGCTGTGAGGCAGCAGCTCTACCCGCTGCGCCACCGTGCCGTTCTGTGTTGAATAGTCTGCCTCCAAGCTGCCCACAGTCACTGAAAGGAAGCATGCAGGTACAGCAGGCAGTGAAGAAAGCCAATGGAATGTTGGCCTTCACAACAAGAGGAGTTGAGTATAGGAGCAAAGAGGTCCTTCTGCAGTTGTACAGGGCCCTAGTGAGACTGCACCTGGAGTACTGTGTGCAGTTTTGGTCTCCAAATTTGAGGATGGATATTCTTGCTATTGAGGGCGTGCAGCATAGGTTTACTAGGTTAATTCCCGGAATGGCGGGACTGTCGTATGTTGAGAGACTGGAGCGGCTAGGCTTGTATACACTGGAATTTAGAAGGATGAGAGGGAATCTTATCGAAACGTATAAGATTATTAAGGGGTTGGACACGTTAGAGGCAGGAAACATGTTCCCAATGTTGGGGGAGTCCAGAACAAGGGGCCACAGTTTAAGAATAAGGGGTAGGCCATTTAGAACGGAGATGAGGAAAAACTTTTTCAGTCAGAGAGTTGTGAATCTGTGGAATTCTCTGCCTCAGAAGGCAGTGGAGGCCAATTCTCTGAATGCATTCAAGAGAGAGCTAGATAGAGCTCTTAAGGATAGTGGAGTCAGGGGGTATGGGGAGAAGGCAGGAACGGGGTACTGATTGAGAATGATCAGCCATGATCACATTGAATGCCGGTGCTGGCTCGAAGGGCCGAATGGCCTCCTCCTGCACCTATTGTCTAATGTCTATTGCCCACTTCCCACTGCGGTGCTTCCAGCTCGTGTGCTGGGATGGATCAGAGGGTGAATTGGAAAAGCACCAGTCCTGGCCACATTCTGCAGCATTCCCATCAACATGTGCACAGATGGTGCCTCCAGCACCGTGGGCACGTTGCAAACTGTGGGGGAATGGCCAGCTCCCAATCCCCAGTAATCCATTCACAGCTGGACTGCCAATCAACCTTTTATGTCAGGATGCCTCTCTCTGGATGTGAAGGATACCCAGACAGGACTGCTTTTGTTCAATCACAGCTGGATGAGGGATTGCCAGAAGATAGACACAGAACGCCAAACACAGCTGGTTTAAATAACACCCCTCTCTCTCTCTCTCTCTCTCTCTGTCTCTGTCTCTCTCTCAACCTTCCCTATCTCTCTCTATACCTCTCCCTCTCTCTATATCCCCATTTCTCTCTCTCTGTCTCTGTCTGTCTCTCTCTCTCTCTCTCTCTCTCTCTCTCTCTCTCTCTCTCTCTCTCTCTCTCTCTCTCCCTCCCTCCCTATACCTCTCCCTCTCTATATCCCCATCTCTCTCTCTCTCTCTCTCTCTCTCCCCCTCTCTCTCTCTCTCTCTCTCTCTCTCTCTCTCTCTCTCTCTCTCTCTCTCTCTCTCTCTCTCTCTCTCTATCTCTATCTCTATCTCTCTCCTTCTCCCTCTCTCTCTCGTCGGCACACATTACAACCCAGCAGTATGAACGTTGATTTCACTAATTCCAAGTAACCCCTGCATCCCTCTCTCTCCTCCACCACTAGTCATCCTACTAGCTCCACTGTTCACATCCTTGTATTCCTTCGTGATCTGCTCGTCCCCAGCCAACAATGGACCATTGTGGGCTCCACCCTTCCTTGGTCATCTATTCCCCAGCCAACAATGGACCATTGTGGGCTCCACCCTTCCTTGGTCGTCTGTTGCTGGCCCTGATTTGTTCAGTCTGAAGAAGGGTCCCGACCCGAATCGTCACCCGTCCTTTTCCTCCAGAGATGCTGCCTGACGCGCTGAGTTACTCCAGCACTTTGTGTCTGTCTTCACGTGTGGTGCTTTTGCAAACACTAATCTCCCGTGCTTTAGGGTTGGGGAAAGCTGACAGAGCAGGCCCATGCAGGACATCCAAACGTGTCCACCTCAGCCTTGACTGACGTGGTGTTGCAGCAACGCCCATCAGAAAGGCCTCCCTGGTCATTTGGCAGGTGGGTCACCTCTGTGTGTCGAGAACAACCACAGATACTGGTGCGTACCGAAGGTAGACGCAAAGTGCTGACACCATCTGCAGTTCCTCCATGCACGATAAGGTGGGGAGTGCATTCAGCTACTCAACTGAAGTAGGGCAAGGGCAATAAACAGTGGCTGTCACAAACAGCAACTGGGTTGTACAAACACTTGCATCTTCACTTGCAAGCCAAGTGGGGCAATGGACCAGGGTCTCAAACCAGGCTCCATTTACATCCGTTGAGTGGGCTAATCCTCCCCACGAGAGCTTTCTCCACAGCACAGAGCACTGAGCGCCCAGCGAGAAGCTGAAGGGCGGGATGAGGATTCATGAGAGCGATCTCATGTATTTTCATGTTTAGTCGGAGTTCGTGTTGAGTGCCGCTCGGCCCGGTGAGTTACCAACAGGAATGTTAAATGTTCCGTCATTTCCGCGGGGACCGTTGCTCTGTCTGATGTTGCCCTGCCAATGACACTTTGCTTTCACTCCGTACGTGCTCCGTGGAGAACAAGTCCCAGCATCCTTCACGCAAGCTTTATCAAGCAGAATCTGGCACGGAATCTTACGCTAAGATATCAGATCGACAGATCAGAGATTCTCGATTTGTACGGGTGTCAGGGGTTACGGGCTAGGGTTGCCAACTGTCCCTTATTAGCGGGGACATCACGTATTTTGGGCTAAATTGGTTTGTCCCTTACGGGACTGCCCTTGTCCCGTATTAGGCCCGGGGGGGGGGGGGGGCGCTGTAGGCCCGGACGCTGTAGGCCTGAACACTGTAGGTCCATACAGTGTAGGCCCGGAGGCGCGGAAGCCGCCTATCGGAGGTTGCGTAGCAACCCGCCTCCCGGCCCGGGCGGCCGCCATTGGTGGAGCGGGAGCACGTGGCCGCTGGCTGGGTGAGGTCACGTGGGGCGCGGGGCGGTGACGTCACCTTGTCTCTTATTTGGGAGAGAGATAGTTGGCACCCCCTATTATGGGGAGAAGGCAGGAGAATGGGGTTGAGGGAGAGAGATAGATCAGCCATGTTTGAATTGCAGAGTAGACTTGATGGGCCGAATGGCCTAATTCTGCTCCTACCACTATTGAACCTCTTAGTTTAGTTCGTTTAGTTTAGGGGTTTGGCATGGAAACAGGCCCTCTGGCCCACCGAGTCCACGCTGACCAGCAACCCCCCATTCACATTAGTTTAGTTAAGTTTAATTTGGTTTTATTTGGTTTAATATAGTTTAGTGTAATTTGCTGTCAGATATACCGAGAAAAGCTTTTGTTGTTGCTGCGTGCTATCCAGTCAACGGCAAGACAATACACGCTTACAACCATGCAGTCATAGTGTGCAGGTACAGGATAAAGGGAATAACCTTTAGTGCGTGATAAAGTCCAGTAGAGTCTGATTAAAGATAGTCCGAGGGTCTCCAATGAGGGAGATGGTATCTCAGGACTACTCTCTGGTTGTGGTAGGATGGCGCTGTTGCCTGCTGACAGCTGGAAGATCAAAACTTGTAAGCTGCCCAAGCAAAATCTGGAGGTATTCAAACTTCTGTACCTCTTGCCTGTTGGGGGGGGGGGGGGGGAGGGGAGAAGAGGGAGTTGCCGGAGTGGGACTCGTTCTTGACGTATACTGCTGGCCTTGCCGAGGCAGCATGAAGTGTAGGCAAGCAGAGGGGAGTTCAGGATAGACAATAGACAATAGACCATAGGTGCAGGAGTAGGCCATTCGGCCCTTCGAGCCAGCACCACCATTCAATGTGATCATGGCTGATCATTCTCAATCAGTACCCGTTCCTGCCTTCTCCCCATACCCCTGACTCCGCTATCCTTAAGAGCTCTATCTAGCTCTCTCTTGAATGCATTCAGAGAATTGGCCTCCACTGCTTCTGAGGCAGTGAATTCCACAGATTTACAACTCTCTGACTGAAAAAGGTTTTTTCCTCATCTCCGGATGGGGGAGGGGAGGGAAGGTGAGTGGGACGAGAGAAGGCGAGGGACGGGAGGGGTTGCTAGTGAAGGAAGTGAAGGGGGAGTGAATGAAAGTGTAGAGGAGGGAAGGAGAGATAGGGTACAAGAGGGGGGAGAAGATTGACACGGGGAAAGAGTGTGGAAGGGAAGTGGTGCATGGAAAGGAAAAGGAAGCGGAGTGGAGAGGAAAGATTTATACAACAGATGCCCATCTATTTTCTACATCCCTACAAGCAGGAAAATTCAAAGGACTGTCAGAATATAAACTATTTACCAATTTGCCTTCTGTTTCTGGTCATTTGCCACAACATGGGCCCAGACAGAACACTCATTGTCTGGACTGTGTCAGGGCCAATCCATTTGAATACCCTTCCTGAAAATAAGAGAAGTAAGTTGGCACAAAGATACACCTCAAACAAGAGCCCTTTCAAAACTATGATTTTGAATCCATATAAGGAGGAATCCCACTGAAAGACTGTACCAAGAAGGAACAAATTTCCAAGTCATCTTTCACAAACACCTTCATGGGCCAATGCTCGCAGTCAATTAATTGCCTTTGAGGAGCAGCCATTTTAGTGATGTGGCGGCATTTTGTTGAGAGCAGGAGCCACACTCCAACACAAACTTCTCCTTCTTGCTGCCCAGAGGTAAATATTCGCCAGGAATCTGGGACTAACACCCCTCCCTCTTTTTTTAAGGAAAGGCCTTGGAATCTAACGCCCACTCAATAGAGTCAGCAAGGGTTTATTTTCACAACTCATCTGAAAATATACAGCGTGTCACCCGATCCAGGATCACAATGGATCGTTGGATGGTCATAAGGTCATTAGTCAATAGACAATAGACAATAGGTGCAGGAGGAGGCCATTCGGCCCTTCGAGCCAGCACCGCCATTCAATGTGATCATGGCTGATCATTCTCAATCAGTACCTATTAGTGATAGTAGATTTAGGCCAATCGGCCCATCAAGTCTACGCCGCCATTCAATCATGGCTGATCTATGTCTCCCTCCTAACCTAATTCTCCTGCCTTCTCCCCATAACCTCAGGAGAGAAGGAATGGGTGACGTTTCGGGTAGAGACCCTTCTTCAGACTGATGTCAGGAGGGAGAGATAGATCAGCCATGATTGGATGGCGGAGTAGACTTGATGGACTGAATGGCCTAATTCTACTCCTATCACTTATGATCTTATGATTAATAATGTAATTATATTAATAATGATAATATTAACAGTAATAATATAGCCCATGTAGTTTGTCCCCCTTTGTTCTCTGTATTCCCCCCCCTTAGTTTAGTTTAGTTTAGAAATACAGTGCGGAAACAGGCCCTTCGGCCCACCAAGTCCGTGCCGACCCGATTAACACTATCCTACACACGCTCGTGACAATTTACACTTACACCAAGTCAATTAACCGACAAACCTGCACGTCTGTGGAGTGTGGGAGGAAAGCGAAGATCGCGGAGAAAACCCACACGGGTCACGGAGAGAACGTGCAA
Organism: Rhinoraja longicauda; assembly: GCF_053455715.1. Taxonomy (NCBI): domain Eukaryota; kingdom Metazoa; phylum Chordata; class Chondrichthyes; order Rajiformes; family Arhynchobatidae; genus Rhinoraja; species Rhinoraja longicauda. Next base: position 5,458,905 of record NC_135973.1, read on the forward strand.
ACTCCGCACATGCAGCACCCATTGTTGGGATTGAACCCCCGTCTCTGGCGCTGTGAGGCAGCAGCTCTACCGCTGTGCCACCTCGCCGTCTGTCCACCTCGGCCCGACCTCGAGACCCCGGCCGGCGGTAGCTCCGCGTGACCTACAGGGGGCGACATGTTGGCCTGGCGTGGAAGCTGTTATTTCACGAGCGTGCGTGTGCCTGGAGTGTGACTGACTGCAAATCAGCCTCTGTGCACGAACAGGACATGGTACGATACGATGCGATACGATACGATGCGATGCGATACGATACGATACGATGCGATACGATGCGATACGATACGATGCGATACGATACGATGCGATACGATGCGATACGATGCGATGCGATACGATGCGATGCGATACGATACGATGCGATACGATACGATGCGATACGATACGATGCGATACGATACAATACGATACGATACGATGCGATACGATAACGATATGATACGATGCGATACGGTGCGATACCATATGATATGATACGGTGCGATACGGTGCGATACGATCTGATACGATATGATGCGATACAATACAATGCGATACGATACAATGCGATATGATATGATACGATGCGGTACGATACGATACGATACAATACAATGCGATGCGGTACAATGCGATACGGTACGGTACAATGCAATACAATACAATACAATACAATACAATACAATACAATACAATGCGATACGATACGATACAATGCGATTCGATGCGATACAATGCGATACGATACGATACGATACGATGCGATGTGATATGGTGCGATACGATGTGATACGATACGATACGATGCGATACGATAGAACTTTATTCATCCCCAGAGGGAGACTGTTCTGCCGACGGTCACAACACACGACAAGTTACACGAAAAAAAATGTTGATTTGTACGCAAACATAAAAGGTACAGTAATGACATTGACAGTGAGGTTCGCGACGACTCTCCTCCATGCAACTCCTCACTCAGCAAAGGCATTCACTTATCCAGTTACCTCTGCGTTCTGGAGGCTGTGGGCGGGATGATGATAACGATGCATTGGCTGGTCAATCTGATATTTGCATTTTAGCACACAGTAATTGGATATTTTGCTCAAGAGTTTTTATTCTGTTTAACTGGAACTTGTGGGACAATGTCGGCCTCTGGGGAGATCTAACGCAGACAAACAAAATAAATTCTGCCGGCAATACAGGGGCTAGGGATCTCAATATTTTAAATAAAGGTATCGCATTATTTATCAGCGCATTAGTCAAAGACCCTCTCCCCACACTGTTCCCCCCAAAGGTTCCACGGGGCTCCGGTGTCCCAGGCTGGCAAATCATTGTGATTTATTGCAATGCCGTCCTAATTAAAGGGTGAAAAACCTTGCTGCACAACCCCTCCCTTCCCTGTAATGTGCGGCCTGCTGGCAGCCCAGTGCCCCCGTTGTACGCACAACCTTCAACGCCAGCCCAATGCCTCCCCCTGAAGCCTGCAAGCATAATGCCAACTGTGCAGTGAGTGGCGTGGCGAACCTTTCATCCATCGCCTGGGGCTCCTCTCCCCGGGACCCACTCAGAGTTTACAGAGGACTTTAGTTTAGTTTAGTTTAGTTTGAGAAGGTAGACTGCACATAATCTGTAATCCACCGTTCCCTGCACGCCCTTGTGCCTATCCATAATCATCATAATAATCATTATCACGATCATACTTTATTGGCCGAGTATGTTTTGCGAGGAATTTCATTTGACGTAGAGTCGTGCCGATTCTGTCTTAAAACTGTTACAATTTGTCTCGTTGGGTTGTTGTTGTTGTCCAAATTAATTAAATTATTGCATCGTATGGGAGGCGCATTCCCAATCTCGTTGTACCCCTGTACAATGACAATAAAGATATATTGTATTGTATTGTATTGTATTGTTAAAAAGCAACAGGACTCACAGCGTACATTTTAACATGAACATCCACCACAGCATTCCTCACTGTGATGGAAGGCGAAAAGAAAGTTCAATCTCTTCCCTCCTTTGTCCTTCTTTGTCGGGGGCCTCGAGCCTTCCGTAGACGGGACGATCTTGACTCCCGTAGCCGGTGGTCGGGACCCTCCTCGTCGGGGCGATCAAGCTCCTGCATCGGGGGGAATCTCAGCTCCCCCCGCGCCGAGCGATCAGACCTGGATAACTGCACGTAATCTATACCCCTCCCTTCCCTGCACACCCATGTGCCTCTCCACTATCGTACCTGCCTCCACCACCACCCCTGGCATCGAGTTCCAGGCCCCCACCACCCTCTGTGTGACGAAGCTTTGCCCCCACATATCTCCTTTAAACTTTGCCCCTCTCACCTTAAAGCTGTTCCCGCTAGTCTTTGATATTCCCATCCTGGGGATAACGGTCCTGACTGATAGAAACATAGAAACATAGAAAATAGGTGCAGGAGTAGGCCATTCGGCCCTTCGAGCCTGCACCGCCATTCAATATGATCATGGCTGATCATCCAGCTCAGTAGCCTGTACCTGCCTTCTCTCCATACCCCCTGATCCCTTTAGCAAAAAGGGCCACATCTAACTCCCTCTTAAATATAGCCAATGAACTGGCCTCAACTACCTTCTGTGGCAGAGAATTCCACAGACTCACCACTCTCTGTGTGAAGAAATGTTTTCTCATCTCGGTCCTAAAAGACTTCCCCCTTATCCTTAAGCTGTGACCCCTGGTTCTGGACTCCCCCAACATCGGGAACAATCTTCCCGCATCTAGCCTCTCCAACCCCTTAAGAATTTTATATGTTTCTATAAGATCCCCCCTCAGTCTTCTAAATTCCAGCGAGTACAAGCCCAGTCTATCCAGTCTTTCCTCATATGTAAGTCCCGCCATCCCAGGGATCAATCTGGTGAACCTTCTCTGTACTCCCTCTAAGGCAAGAACGTCTTTCCTCAGGTTAGGAGACCAAAACTGCACACAATACTCCAGGTGCGGTCTCACCAAGGCCCTGTACAAATGCAGCAGAACCTCCCTGCTCCTAAACTCAAATCCTCTTGCTATGAATGCCAACATACCATTCTCTTTCTTCACTGCCTGCTGCACCTGCACGCTTGCTTTCAATGACTGGTGCACCATGACACCCAGGTCACGTTGCATCTCCCCTTCTCCCAATCGGTCACCATTCAGGTAATACTCTGCTTTCCTGTTCTTGCCGCCAAAGTGGATAACCTCACATTTATCCACATTATATTGCATCTGCCATGCATTTGCCCACTCGCCTAATCTATCCAAGTCACTCTGCAGCCTCCTAGCATCCTCCTCACAGCTAACACTGCCACCCAGCTTCGTGTCATCCGCAAACTTAGAGATGTTGCATTCAATTCCCTCGTCCAAATCATTAATATACACTGTAAATAACTGGGGTCCCAGCACTGAGCCTTGCGGTACCCCACTAGTCACTGCCTGCCATTCCGAAAAGGACCCGTTTATTCCTACTCTTTGCTTCCTGTCCGCCAACCAATTTTCTATCCACCTCAACACTGAACCCTCAATACCGTGTGCTTTACGTTTGTACACCAATCTCCTATGTGGGACCTTGTCGAAGGCCTTCTGAAAGTCCAGATATAACACATCGACTGGTTCTCCCTTATCCACTCTACTAGTTACATCCTCGAAAAATTCTATAAGATTCGTCAGACATGATTTGCCTTTGGTAAATCCATGCTGACTTTGTCCGATGATTTCACCACTTTCCAAATGTAATGCTATCACATCTTTAATAACAGACTCTAGCATTTTCCCCACTACCGATGTTAGGCTAACAGGTCTATAATTCCCCGTTTTCTCTCTCCCTCCCTTTTTAAAAAGTGGGGTTACATTAGCTACCCTCCAGTCCTCAGGAACTACTCCAGATGTAGAAACAAAGAACTACAGACACGGGTTTATACCGAAGATAGACACAAAAAGCTGGAGTAACTCAGTGGGGAGGGCAGCATCGTGGAGAGAAAGAATGGGTGACGTAAGTTTACTTTAGTTTAATTTAGAGATACAGCGCGGAAACGGGCCCTTCAGCCCACCGGGTCCGCGCCGACCAGCGATCCCCGCACACTTACACTATCCTACACCCACTAGGGACAATTTACATTTACACCAAGCCAATTAACCTACAAACCTGTACGTCTTTGGAGTGTGGGTGGGAACCGGAGATCTCGGGGGAAACCCTCGCAGGTCACGGAGAGAACGTACAAACTCCGTACAGACGGCGCACGCAGTCGGGATGGAACCCGGGTCTCCGGCGCTGCAAGCGCTGTGAGGCAGCAACTCTACCGCTGCGCCACCGTGCCGCACAATTTGACGTAGCGAATCTCCTCAAACTCGGACGAAGTAGAAGCGTTGATGGACTTGCTTTATGAAGAGGAAATCGAGGGGGCGTCAGGCAGCAAAAGGCCGGGGAGAGACACTGAGGCAAAACAGGGTAGGAAGCTGCCAAGGCCAAACGTGTTAACAAAAGAGAGCTACAAGGAAAAGAGGCTAAGACAGACACAAAACGCTGGGGGAACTCAGCGGGACAGGCAGCGTCTCTGGAGAGAAGGAATGGGTGACATTTCTGGTCGAGCCCCTTCCTTCAGACCCGAAACTTCACCCATCCCTTCTCTCCAGAGATGCTGCCTGACCCGCTGAGTTACTCCAGCGTTTTGTGTCTACCTTCGATTTTAATCCAGCACCTGCAGTTTTTTCCCTGCACTTCTTCAAAGTAGACATATGCACCTTGAGGAGATTTGGCAGTGGAGCAGACGAAATGTCCAGGAAGACAATAGACAATAGACAATAGGTGCAGGAGGAGGCCATTCGGCCCTTCGAGCCAGCACCGCCATTCAATGTGATCATGGCTGATCATTCTCAATCAGTACCCCGTTCCTGCCTTCCCCCCATACCCCCTGAGAAGGAACTGCAGATGCTGGCTTGACCCGAAGATAGACACAAAACGCTGGAGTAACTCAGCGGGACAGGCAGCATCTCTGGAGTTGAAGGAAGGGGTGGCGTTTCAGGTCGAGACCTTTCTTCAGTATAGCAGCTATGCTGGGTAACAGATGGTGGGGGCAAGATACAGCTGGGGTTGAAACCCTGCAAATATTTAGCCTTTCATGTTTATTTGTACAGTGTTATTGCTTAAAGTGACCCGGTCCCAGCATTCACAGTCGGCCAAGTGTTAAAATGCAGACGTTCAAAATGTCTAAACATGTCAGTGTTGACTTCCTCAAACTTTATGTGAACCTGCAGGATATTTGTATTCTCTGCCACTGCTTGTGTGACAGGAGGTGAATGCGTGCGTTCTGAACGATTGAGAAACCCCCCCAACCATTGTGGAAGAATAAATACAGCGTGTTTGGACGAAGGCAAAGTTTCTCTCAGCCAGGCAGGTGGGAGGTGCTGTCTTGTGGAGTTTAGATTAGTTTAGTTTAGAGATACAGCGCGGTAACTGGCCCTCCGGCCCACCCGAGTCCACGCCGACCACTGTTGAGTTTGGTTGAGTTTAGTTTATTGTCACGTGCACCGAGGCACAGTGAAAAGGTTTTTTTTGCGTGCTATCCAGTCAGTCAGCGGAAAGACAATACGTGATTACAATCGAGCCGTCCACAGTGTACAGATACACGACGAGGGAATAATGTTTAGTTCAAGGTAAAGCCAGCAAAGTCCGATAGTCCAAGCGTCACCAAAGCTTCACCAAAGCGTCACCAAAGAGTTCAGCACTGCTCGCTGGTTGTGGTAGGATGGTTCAGTTGCCTGGTAACGGCTGAGAGAAACTGGTCTCCCGGTGGCTGAGCACTTCAGCTCCCCCTCCCACTCCCAGTCTGACCTTTCTGTCATGGGCCTCCTCCAGTGCCATAGTGAGGCCCACCGCAAATTGGAGGAACAGCACCTCATATTTCGCCTGGGCAGCTTGCAGCCCAGCGGTAAGAACATCGACTTCTCCCACTTTAGATAGTTCCTCTGTCCCTCTCTTCCCCTCCTCTTTCCCAGATCTCCCTCTATCTTCCTGTCTCCACCTGTATCCTTCCTTTGTCCCGCCCCCCAACATCAGTCTGAAGAAGGGTCTCGACCCGAAACGTCACCCATTCCTTCTCTCCCGAGATGCTGCCTGACCCGCTGAGTTACTCCAGCATTTTGTGAATAAATACCTTCGATTTGTACCAGCATCTGCAGTTATTTTCTCTTATACTACCTGAATCTGGAGCTGTGCGTTTTCACACTTCTGTGCGAGAGGGGAGAAGAGGGAGTAGCCGGGGTGAGACTGGCCCTTGACGATGCTGCTGGCCTTGCCGAACGTGCCTGTCAACAGCATTGAAAATTGCTGCTTGCTGAGCCAGCCAGAGTCAACATCATTGACTTTCCAGCTCGCTCACTTTCTTTAGTCTAAGGTTTCTCTGTGCTGGGTTGCTGAGTGATGGTGCTGGAACATTAAACAAGCTCCCCACCCACTACTGTGTGTGAGCCTGCAAACCTTCCACATCAGCTGCACCATGCCTCTCACGGAATATTCTGGAAGGGTCTCGACCCGGAACGTCCCTCCGGAGATGCTGCCTGTCCCACCGAGTTACTCCAGCACTTTATGTCTCTGTTCGGTGTAAAACAGCATCTGCAGTTCCTTCCTACGCAGGTTCCCCCACAGGGCAAGCTCTCAGTCCGAACAGGCAGCCCTAAGTTTTCATCCACACCACCAGGCCGTGCAGCGTAGGTTCACGAGGTTAATCCCCGGGATGGCGGGACTGTCATATGAGGAAAGATTGGAAAGGCTGGGCTTGTATTCGCTGGTGTTTAGAAGGATGGGAGGGAATCTTATAGAAACGTATAATATTATAAAAAGGACTGGACAAGCTAGATGCAGGAAAAATGGTCCCAATGTTGGGGGGAGTCCAGAACCAGGGGCCACACAGTCTAAGAATAAAGGGGAGTCCATTTAAAACTGAGATGAGAAAAAAACTTTTTCACCCAGAGAGTTGTGAATTTGTGGAATTCTCTGCCACAGAGGGCAGTGGAGGCCAATTAACTGGATGAATTTAAAAGAGAGTTTAGATAGAGCTCTAGGGGCTAGCGGAATCATGGGATATGGGGAGCAGGCAGGCACGGGTTACTGATTGTGGATGATCAGCCATGATCACAATGAATGGCGGTGCTGAAGGGCCGAATGGCCTCCTCCTGCTCCTATTTTCTATGTTTCTATGTTTCTATTCCCTGACCTCTACTATCTTTGATCGGGCTTTACTGGCTTTACCTTGCTCTGAACGTTATTCAGGTTATTCCGTTTATCGTGCTTCTGTTCACTGTGGACGGCCCGATTGGAATGGTGTGTTGTCTTTCTGCTGAATGAATGGATGCTTCATTGTCACATGTGAGAAGTCCTGGTGCCATTCCCTGCTTGCACACCTTGCTGGCTGGATAGCACGCAACAAAATCTTTTCACTTTACCTAACCCTAACCCTAACCCTAACCCTAACCCTAACCCTTTTTTTTTTAAGTGGTAAAAGTTTAGTTTTTTGAAAAATGACAAAACTCAACAAAAGTCAAACTTACATCACTGACGAATATACACACAATTGAAAACAAAACACATTAATGTGCTGGCAGGACATTTCAAATGTAACTGTGAACAGAAGCATGGGGGAATCAGTACACAAGTTGTCAAAAGGTATTCTCCTAGGCTCAATAAGCACCATATACATCTAACCTTTTTTTTTTTTGCACCATTCTAATTCAGTCTTCCTTCACTGAAGGTAGATACTGTGCCACTTTATACACGTGACAATATACTAAACTAAATTAAACTGAACTATACTAAACTAAACTAAACTTAGCTCAACTCTGAGTGATGTTACTAACTTCCTGACGATTTAGTCTTTAGACTTTAGAGATACAGCGCGGAACCAGGCCCTTCGGCCCACCGAGTCCATGCTGACCAGCGATCAGCTTGAACCCCGTGACCTGCGTTTGTACGTTCTCCCCGTGACATGCGTGGGTTTTCCTCCGAGATCTTCGGTTTCCTCCCACACTCCAAAGACGTACAGGTTTGTAGGTTAATTGACTGGGTAAATGTAAAAATTGTCCCTAGTGGGGTGTAGGATAGTGTTAGTGTGCGGGGATCGCTGGGCGGCGCGGACTTGGTGGGCCGAAGGGCCTGTTTCCGCGCTGTATCTCTAAATCTAAAAAAATCTAACCCATGGTAATGACTGAGAGACGTGAGGGTATGGGGGAGGGCGGGAGGGAAAACATGCCCCACATTCTTGACCTTGTCACTTCGAGCTGACTAGTCTTTTCTAATTTAGTTTAGAGATACAGCATGGAAACAGGCCCTTCAGCCCACCGAGTCCACGCCAACCTGCGATTCCCACACACTAGCACTATCCTACACACACACACAAGTGACAATTTACAATTTTACCGATGCCAATTAACCTACAAACCTGTAGGTGTTTGGAGTGTGGGAGGTAACTGGAGCACCCGGGGAAAACCCACACAGGTCAGAGGGAGAACGTACAAACTCCGTACAGACAGCGCCCGTAGTCAGGATTGAACCCGGGTCCCCGGCGCTGTGAAGCAGTAACTCTACCGCTGTGCCACCGCGCCGCTGCTCGTCGATGAGTGATCTCAAGGGTCTTAACCGCCGTCGAGATGCAAGTGACTCAGACAAACGCTCGGTTACAAAGCACTTTGTAATAAAAATGCCTGTGAAATAACTCTGCCCTTATTTACAGCGGTTGCTTCTGTTTAAGCTGAGATTACCTTTCCCCATTTCAAAGCAATTGTGCCCGTCGTCCTTGACAAGAAAATGACAATTCCCACGACAACGAAACAAGGAAATCTACGCAGGGCCCAGCAATAAAAATTGTGCGGCATTATAAGTGAACAGCGAATGATTGAGGACTCGATGTACGGAGCAGGAGCAGCAGGTGGAGGAGGTCAAAACCTGTTGGACCACTGCGGTAGAGTTTAGTTTTGTTTTAGTTTGGTTTAGAGATACAGCATGGAAACAGGCCCTTCGGCCCACCAAGTCCATGCTGACCATCGATCACCCATCATCAAGGACCAGACGCCCCCCCGGCCGCTCCCTCTTCTCCCCTCTCCCATCGGGCAAGCGGTACAGAAGTGTGAAAAGGCACACGTCCAAACTCAGGGACAGTTTCTTCCCAGCTGTCAGCTTCTAAACTGATATACAGCGCCTCACATGGCGGGACTGTCGTATGTTGAAAGACTGGAGCAGCCAGGCTTGTATACACTGGAATTTAGAAGGATGAGAGGGGATCTTATCGAAACACATACGATTATTAAGGGGTTGGACACGTTAGAGGCAGGAAACATGTTCCCAATGTTGGGGGAGTCCAGAACCAGGGACCACAGTTTAAGAATAAGGGGTAGGCCATTTAGAACGGAGATGAGGAAAAACTTTTTCAGTCAGAGAGTTGTGAATCTGTGGAATTCTCTGCCTCAGAAGGCAGTGGAGGCCAATTCTCTGAATGCATTCAAGAGAGAGCTGGATAGAGCTCTTAAGGATAGCGGAGTCAGGGGGTATGGGGAGAAGGCAGGAACGGGGTACTGATTGAGAATGATCAGCCATGATTACATTGAATGGCGGTGCTGGCTCGAAGGGCCGAATGGCCTACTCCTGCACCTATTGTCTATTGTCTATTCAGAAAGGAAACCTGCCACATTTCCCCATCACATGACCTGCTGGAGTAGCTTACGTTTATCCAGTGTGATTTATACGCAACCCCCAGAACTCTTAGTGTTCATTTCATCTCTCTGCCCACTCGAATGGTGGTGCTGGCTCGCAGGGCCGAATGGCCTCCTCCTGCACCTATTGTCTATTGTCTATTGTCTATTGTCTATTGTCTATTGTCTATTGTCTATCACCATCTCGAGAGTAGTCCTGAGCTACTATCTACCTCATTGGAGACTCTCTCGGACTATCTTTGATCGGACTTTACCTTGCACTAAACATTATTCACGTTATTCCTTTTATCCTGTATCTACACACTGTAAATGGCTCGATTATAATCATGTACAGTCTTTCCGCTGACTGGTTAGCACGCAACAAAAGCTTTTCACTGTACCTCGGTACACGTGACAATAAACTAAACTCAATCTCACAGTGTCAGTCGATTCAGAGGCCTTCTTCAAAGGCCTGGCTGCTCCCAACAAAGGTGGCTGTTTGCGTGCTAGCCACAGAAGCAGATCTACAATCACATCTTACAATCACCCCACACTCTTACATCAATATCCACTAAACGTCATTCCCTTCTCATGTATGTACACACTGTGAATGGCTCGATTGTAATCATGTAAAGTCTTTCCGCTGACCGGTTAGCACGCAACAAAAGCTTTTCACTGTACCTCGGTACACGTGACAATAAGCTAAACTCAACTAGACTAAAATAAACTAAACTAAACTGAAGGCCACTCTTCCCACTGGTGACGAGGGGTGAACCGGGGGTCCCTCAGTCTGCTCTTTGGCGTTTTGTAGCACAGGCACGATGGGCTGAATGGCTGGATGTTGACTCTCTCTCTGTGCCGGAAACTTGGACTTGAGTCATGAAGAACAGCATCAAAGCTGGCAACTCTTGTGTGCTGTCTCAGTGTACTATTCCCACACACTTGTACTTCACCAAGATTGTGCTGAAATGTTATACTTTTGCCGTACTGTATGCAAAAAAACGAATTTCACTGTTCATTCTGTGGAGTCACAGAGTCCCTCTGGTCCAACCTGCCCACGCCGACCAACACGTCCCAGCTACACCAGTCCCACCTGCCTGCGTTTGGTCCACAACCCTCCAAACCTGCCCTATCCATGTACCTGTCTAAATGTTTCTTAAACGCTACGATAGTCCCAGCCTCAACCAAGGACAGATGGTGTGGCAATGCCTAGCTAACTGGCACACTGCACGGCATTTGTGCCAGGCCCATCCTTCACAACGATAGACTCTCCCACTAGTGAGAACATCCTCTCCACATCCACTCTTTCGCTGTTCGGCGAGTTTCAATGAGGTCCCCCCTTAAAACTTCTAAACTCCAGCGAGTACAGGCCCAGTGCAGACAAACGCTCACCGTGTGCTAACCCATATGAGATGCTGCCTGACCTGCTGAGTTACTCCAGCGTTTTGTGAATAAATACCTTCGATTTGTACCAGCATCTGCAGTTATTTTCTTATACCATAGGCTAACCCACTCATTCCCGGGATCATTCTCGTAAACCTCCTCTAGACGCTCTCCAGAGCCAGCACATCCTTCCTCAGATACGGGGCCCAAAACTGCTCACAAATGCAGAATGAACAAGGGCCCTATAGAGCCTTAGCATTACATCTCTGTTTGCTCCTGCAGCTACAACTAAACAGGATATAATTCCCGGGTATTTAGGTGTAGGCTTTGGGAATTGGTTTGAGTGTCTCTTTGTCACCCTTGTTTGTTAAAAGAAGTGGTTTGTCAATCTGAGCAAATCCACCCAGTAATGATCTCATCTTGTGCATCCACTGCTCTGCGCTGGGTTCAAACGTCTTGTGTTGTTTCCTGCCCATTGTCACCTGATCTGAGAACACTGGGTGTGTGTGAATAAGATTCTGCAGACTTCCTCCTCCCCTCCCACCTATTTAATTCTTCCTGGAACATTGTGACTCTGGGCGGCACGGTGGCGCAGTGGTAGAGCTGCTTCCTTGCAGCGCTTTCAATAGACAATAGACAATAGGTGCAGGAGGAGGCCATTCGGCCCTTCCAGCCAGCACCGCCATTCAATGTGATCATGGCTGATCATTCTCAATCAGTACCCCGTTCCTGCCTTCTCCCCATACCCCCTGACTCCGCTATCCTTAAGAGCTCTATCTAGCTCTCTCTTGAATGCATTCAGAGAATTGGCCGCCACTGCATTCTGAGGCAGAGAATTCCACAGATTCACAACTCTCTGACTGACTTTCAGCGCCAGTTTTCAAGAGAGAGTTAGTTATAGCTCTTAGGGCTAACGGAATCAAGGGATATGGGGAAAAAGCAGGAACGGGGCACTGATTTTAGATGATCAGCCATGATCATATTGAATAGCGGTGCTGGCTTGAAGGGCCGAATGGCCTGCTCCTGCATCTATGTTTCTATGTTTCAGAGAAGGAACGGGTGACGCTTCGGGTCGACACCCTTCTTTAGACTTCAGTCTGAAGAAGGGTCTCGCCCCGAAACGTCACCCATTCCTTCTCTCCAGAGATGCTGCCTGACCCGCTGAGTGACTCCAACATTTTGTGTCTACCTTTGAACTGAACTTAAGGTGGATCTGAAGAGGGTCTCGACCCGATACGTCACCTATTCATTCCCTGACTTACGATACCATACCCTACCACATCGTCGAACTTTCTTCATCCCCAGAGGGGAATCGGTCTGCCAACAATCACAACACACAAGGTGCATGAAAACCTGAAATTAAAATTGAATTAAAATTGAAAAAAAGTAAAAGACAAGGGGCTGTTGTTGTCTGGGTGCCGTGTGCACAGCGCCTTCACCGGAACAAACGAACAAACAAACGAACAAACGAACACAGGCTTATCCCCTGAGGATCCTAAACTAGCGCCCCTCCCCCCATGCCAGGTCCCCACTTTCCTTGTTCCTCACAGCGCCGCCTGCCCCGAGACTCCTTCCTTTGGCCCAGTTTAGTTTATCTTCACGTGTTACCGAGGGACAGTGAAAAGCTTTTGGTTGCGTGCTATCCAGACCGCTAGAAAGACAACACATGATTGCAATTGAGCCGTCCACAGTGTAGAGATACATGAGAAGGGAATAAGCTCTTTCACTGCCCCATGGTCTGTGGGGCTGTCATTTTACGTGAAGTAATCTCTGTGTTCATCTCGACCCCCCCCCCCCCACCCCACCCCTAACCCCACTGAACGCCCACCACCTTACAGCCTGATGCTCTGTACTCCCTCCCACAACTAAAGTCGAAAGAACATGACCCTGGACATTTAAGATTTGCTCGTTTGGCATTGCGAGTCTAAGCAATGTGGCCTGACACGTTTACGCTATAAGGTCTGCTTGCCTTTCCTTCATTTTAAGAGAATTAGTTTAGTTTAGTTTTGTTTATTCATAAGGTCATAAGTTCTAGGAGCAGAATTGAGCCATTCGGCCAATCAAGTCCACTCCGATATTCAATCATGGCTGATCTATCCTGATCTGTATGCAGGGAGTTTGTACGTTCTCCCCGTGACCTGCGTGGGTTTTCTCCGGGAACTCCGGTTTCGTCCCACACTCCAAAGACGTACAGGTATGTAGCTTCATTGGCTTGGTGTGATTGTAAATTGTCCCCAGCGTGTATGAAGGACAGGGTTAGTGCGCGGGGATCGCTGCTCATCACGGGCTCGGTGGGCCGAAGGGCCTATCTTCCTCCACACTGTATCTCTAAACTCAACTAAAACTAGCTGAGTCAGTGGACATTTCTGTTCCGTGTTAAAACATCTCCTCCATGAAATTACTGACCACCGTCCATATTTTCCTCTTCACACCCAGTTTTTCATTACGATAATGAGACGTCTGCAGTATGGTTTACATCCTCCGTGTGATTGTTGCTCTTTCAATGCTCTCACTGTTGTCAAATGCAAAGACAGTTGTGATTCGGACATGTTTGGGACAGATTGCCAGCTGACAGGGGTTGGGAGTGTAAAATCTCACATTCCTGAGTGTGAGATTCCCAGCAGTCAAACTCAGTGGGTGGTCGGCCTTGGATCCAGTTACCAAACTTGAATGGGTTTATCCTTTAAGTGCACCCAATGGCTACAGACAACGCTCGAAACTTCTCGTTCTCCCACTGCCTTTGTGTGCTTCGAATAGCCGTGCAAACCGCGAGTTAAAAACCACTCCCTTTTAACAGAGAACAGGAGGAGGGGGGGGGGGGGGGGGGGGGGGGAAGAATTTGCCAGCTCTATACAGATTGTCCTCAGGATATTGCAAAGTGGTGCAGGGCGGAAGGATTAATGTTGAGGAGCAGAAACTGTTGTTTCCCTAAACTCAATAGCCAGTTTGGATGAAGCCATCTGAAGATGGAGCTGCTGCCTCACGGCACCAGAGACCCGGGTTCGATCCCGACTGCGGGTGCTGTCTGTACGGAGTTTGCACGTTCTCCCCTTGTGACCAGCGTGGGTTTTCTCCGGGATCTCCGGTTTCCTCCCGCACTCCGAAGACGTACAGGTTTGTAGGTTAATTGGCTTGGTGTAATTGTATATTGTCCCCCAGTGTGTGTAGGATAGTGTTAATGTGCGGGGATCGCTGGTCGGCACGGACTCGTTGGGCCGAAGGGCCTGTTTCTGCGCTGTATCTCTAAACCCCAACTAAAAACAAAATCGTTTGTTTTTGCAGAGGGAGGGAAAAACTCAGCCCAGATCCTGGAGGTATCTCCACCCTTCAAACTAGACGGTAAGAATAAACTTTGTTTAGTTTAGAGATACAGCGCGGAAACAGGCCCTTTGGCCCACCGAGTCCGCGCCGACCAGCGATCCCCGCACACTAGTTCTATCCTCCACACCGGGGACAATGTACTAACGCCAATTCACCCACAAACCTGCACGTCTTTGGAGTGTGGGAGGAAACCGGACCACCTGGAGGGAACCCACGTGGTCCCGGGGAGAACGTACAAACTCCGTACGGACAGCACCATAGTCAGGATCGAACCCGGGTCTCTGGCGCTGTGAGGCAGCAACTCTACCGCTGCGCCACCGTGCTAATGTAGCTGCCATTGATTAGAAACGTTGGCAAATGCATATAAACAGTTAATAGGCGATCTATAAAAGCCAACAGACAAGTTATATTAGCAGCTGACAATGAAATGTTGCGCGGTCGCTCCGAGTAAATAGAAAGTTTGTAAACTAAGTCCATCTTTCAACAACCGAGTGAAGAGGAAGTCTTCATTGTGGAATGGCAGGATATACCAGATCAGCGGTTATCATTATTATACCCATCACCTGTTCATTTCTGCCAATTACCCAGATAAAGGCAGTTAATGGCTTGGGCGTGGAGTATATCTGCTGTCATCAAACTAGATTTTAAACATAATTGCGTGGTGATTGATACTCGCCCACCATTTAGACCATCTTCATGACCTCAGGTCAGAAGAAAACCCAGCTATTTGCGCACACAGTCAGAGTCGTACAGCATGGAAACAGGCCCCTCAGCCCACCTTGCCCACGCCGACCAACATGCCCCATCTGCACTGGTCCCACCTGCCTAGTTGGCCCTTATCCCCCTAAATGTGGCCGAAGATAGACACAAAAAAGCTGGCGTAACTCAGCGGGACAGGCAGCGTCTCTGGAGAGAAGGAATGGGGGATGTTTCGGGTCGAGACCCTTCTTCAGACGTCTGAAGAAGGATCTCGACCTGAAACGTCGCCCATTCCTTCTCACCAGAGATGCTGCCTGTCCCGCTGAGTTACACCAGCTTTTTGTGTCTATCTTTGGTTTAAACCAGCATCTGCAGTTCCTTCCCACACATTAAACCTTTCCTATCCATGTTACCTGTCTAAACGTTGCGATAGTCTCTGCCTCAACTACCTCCTCCGGCAGCTCGTTCTATACACCCACCACCCTTTGTGTGTAAAAAGGTGCCCCTCAGGTTCCTATGAAACCTTTCCCCTCCTCACCTTAAACCTATGTCCTCTGGTCCTCGATTCCCCTGCTCTGGGCAAGAGACTCTGTGCATCCACCCGATCAATTCCTCTCATGATTTTTTACACAGGTAATATAGAATAATCTAGAATATGCTAAACTTGTAGTATAGTATAATACAATTTACTATACTTGTGGTGGAAGTGTAACTTATACTTAACTGTACGTTGTTAAGTTAGTGAACTACTTTTCTGACACACGGAGTATTTATCTACCTACGTAAATTCAAACCCAAATCCACCTTGGCAACAAGGGAATTTGAACTCAAGAAATGAATTAAGGGGCGAGTTAATTATGTGAGGGTCTGAAGAAGTGCCTGGACCCGAAACTTCACCTATCCATGTTCTTCCAGAGTTGTTGGGTTACCCCGGCATTTTTTTGCCCTTTTAACCAGCATCTGCAGTTCCTGGACCCTAATAATGAAGGAACTGGTCTCATTAACAAAAGAGTGAAAGGAAATAATGGAACTCACTTTCTCATCCACTCCCTGCACTCGAGGGGCGAGTTTCAGAGGGCCAATTAACTTACAAACCTGCAAGTCTTTGGTATGCAGGAGAAAACTACAGCCCCCAGGCATTTTTTTTCCAGGAAAGGGTATGGGGGGGTGATCGCTGGTAAACGTCACCCATTCCTTTTCTCCAGAGATGCTGTCTGACCTTTTGAGTCACTCCAGCTTTTTGTATCTATCTTCGGTTTAAACCACCATCTATCTGCAGCTCGTTTCTACACGTTTTTCCGTTCTGTATCTCCAAAGTGACCTGAACTGAGAAAAAACGAAACAAAGACGGTGTCCGATCCATGTTACCAAGTGTTCCCAATAACAACATTTAAAAGACAATTGTGTAGGAAGGAACTGCAGACGCTGGTTTAAACCGAAGGCAGACACAAAATGTTGGGGTAACTCAACGGGACAGGCAGCGTCTCTGGAGAGAAGGAATGGGTGACATTTCGGGTCGAGACACTTCTTCAGGCATTTGGAGAGGTATATGGATAGGAAGGGTTCGGAGGGTTATGGGCCAAACACAGGCAGGTGGGACTAGCATCAATGATCAGCAGGGGCAAGTTGGGCTGAAGGGCCTGTTTCCGTGCTGTATCACTCCAGGCGCAAAGACGTGCTGGAAACGTCCACAATCTCCAGATCAGCATCATGGATTAAGTGTAGGAAAAAAACCCGCAGATGCTGCCTTAAATCGAAGGTAGACACAAAATGCTGGAGTAACTCAGCGGGACAGGCAGCATCTCTGGAGAGAAGGAATGGGAGACGTTTCGGGTCTAGACACAAAATGCTGGAGTAACTCAGCGGGACAGGCAGCATCTCTGGAGAGAAGGAATGGGTGACGTTTCGGGTCTAGACACAAAATGCTGGAGTAACTCAGCGGGACAGGCAGCATCTCTGGAGAGAAGGAATGGGTGATGTTTCAAGTCTAAATACAGAATGCTGGAGTACCCGTTCCTTCTCTCCAGAGATGCCGCCTGTCCCGCTGAGTTACTCCAGCATTCTGTGTCTACCTTCGATCACCAAGTAAGTTATTGATGGACGAGAATATTCCTTTAATGAGGTATATTTTGTTGATTAGTGTATTGATCCTTCTGAGCTATTGAGGGGATGTAGAACATGTACCGTATTAATGCACCCTGCCAGTTGCCTTGGAAGTCAAATGTAATTAGAATCGTTAGCAGTCACAATGGCACATGCTGTGTGGAGTCATGACGGTTTAATTTGATCGTGTGTTTGGGGCCTTTGACCAGTGTGTCTTACTGGCTACCAGGTGTTCAGGACTTTAGAGTCATAGAGTGATACAGCGTGGAAACAGGCCCTTCAGCCCAACTAGCCCACACCGACCAAAATGTCCCATCTACACTCGTCCCACATGCCCATATCCCTCTTAACCTGTCTTATCCATGTACCTCAGCGGGTTAGACAGCATCCCTGACTCTCAGTCTGAAGAAGGGTCTCGACCCAAAACGTCACTTATTCTTTCTCTCCAGAGATGTTGTCTGACCCGTCGAGTTACTCCAGCTTTTTTTTTAGAGATACAGCGCAGAAACAGGCCCTTCGGCCCACCGGGTCCGCGCCGCCCAGCGATCCCCGCACACTAACACTATCCTACACCCACTAGGGACAATTTTTACATTTGCCCAGCCAATTAACCTACATACCTGCACGTCTTTGGAGTGTGGGAGGAAACCGAAGATCTCGGAGAAAACCCACGCAGGTCACGGGGAGAACGTACAAACTCCGTACAGACGGCGCCCATAGACAGGATCGAACCTGAGTCTCCGGCGCTGCATTCGCTGTAAGGCAGCAACTCTACCGCTGCGCCATCGTGCCGTCCGGTGTCTATCTTCTCTTTAAACCAGCATCTGCAGTTCCTTCCTGCACTATCTGTGAACCTGTCTGAATGTTTCTCAAACGTCGCGATTGTACCTGCAACCTCAGTAACCTCAGAGATTCGGCGGGGAAACAGGTCCTTCGGCCCACCGTGTCCGCGCAACCAGCGGTCACCCCGTACACTAACACTATCCGACACACGAGGTGCAATTTACAACCGCTGGTCGGCACGGACCAGGTGGGCCGAGTGGCCTGTTTCCACGCTTGACCGCTGATGTCTATAGTCTAGAGGGGCTAAGGGCACATACTTGTGGGGCACCTGTGTTAAGAATTGGGACACAGGAAGTAACCGGAGTGCCGGACGGAAACTAACACAGTCACAAGGAAAAGACGCCATCTCCAGCCCGAAGTCAGGATCGAACCTGGGACCCTGGAGCCTTGTGGCAGCAGCACTAACAGCCGTGCCAGATATGTGTTTGCTTTAGAGTATGAAATCCTGGAAATTAATATAAGCTTGTCTGACTGTGCTGAAAGGAGATAATATTTGTTGCTCGATTAAAGCAATGTTTGTGCTAGAAAATGAGAAGTGACTGAAGCAGTTAAAACGGCAAGCTGCTGGCTGTAATTAATCTCTGAGGTATAGTGAGGCCACGTTTAAAGACCGCAGTTTGCTTAGCTCTGCAAAGATGTACAAGCTCATTGTACTCGAATTACATGAAGGCTACGCCGACCAAGATCAATTCTGGGAAGGTTTTATTAGCATAAGGAATGTGCATTACACCAGCAATCTTCGAAAAATACTTTGCAGCGTCGTTTAAATGTCTTTTTCTGCTGAGAGCGGGCAATTGTGGAGTGTCGGGCAAGCAGAAATGCGCAGCCAATGCCAGGCTGCGTTTCTTTTTTATCAGTCTCTCGACGCGGAGCCGAATGAAATCATTCGCAAGGGGAGGTTTACGTTTCCGTAGCACCTCGCCCGGCCGCGGCACGGGGCGGAACAAAGGAACCCGCTCTCAGGCCTCACAACTCTTGAAGGGGACACTGCCTCAAAAAGGCAGCCAGCATCATCAAGGATTTGGGGAGGGCACAGCGGTAGAGTTGCTGCCTTACAGCGCTTGCAGCGCCGGAGACCCGGGTTCCATCCCGACCTCGGGCGCTGTCCGTACACAGTTGGTACGTTCTCCCCGTGACCGCGTGGGTTTTCTCCGGGTGCTCCGGTTTCCTCCCGCACTTCCAAGACGTACAGGTTTGTGGGTAAATTAGCTTTCTGCAAATTATAAACTGTCCCCAGTGTGTGGGATAGTGTTAGTGTACGGGGTGATCGCTGGTCGACACGGGCCCTGTGGGTCGAGGGGCCTGTTTCCACGCTGTATCTCTAAAGTCTAAAAAAGCCACACCATCCTGGCTGGCCAGCCACGATCTCATTTCACTCTTAGAAACATAGAAACATAGAAAATAGGTGCAGGAGTAGGCCATTCGGCTCTTCGAGCCTGCACCGTCATTCAATATGATCATGGCTGATCATCCAACTCAGTATCCTGTACCTGCCTTCTCTCCATACCCCCTGATCCCTTTAGCCACAAGGGCCACATCTAACTCCCTCTTAAATATAGCCAATGAACTGGCCTCAACTACCTTCTGTGGCAGAGAATTCCACAGATTCACCACTCTGTGTGAAAAAAAACTTTCTCATCTCGGTCCTAAAAGACTTCCCCCTTATCCTTAAACTGTGACCCCTTGTTCTGGACTTCCCCAACATTGGGAACAATCTTCCTGCATCTAGCCTGCCCAACCCCTTAAGAATTTTGTAAGTTTCTATAAGATCCCCCCTCAATCTTCTAAATTCCAGCGAGTACAAGCCGAGTCTATCCAGTCTTTCTTCATATGAAAGTCCCGCCATCCCAGGGATCAATCTGGTGAACCTTCTCTGTACTCCCTCTATGGCAAGAATGTCTTTCCTCAGATTAGGAGGCCAAAACTGTACGCAATACTCCAGGTGTGGTTTCACCAATGCCCTGTACAACTGCTCCTATACTCAGATCCTTTCGCTATGAATGCCAACATACCATTCGCATCGGGAAGAAAGTATAGGAGTCCGAAAAGCGTGACCTCCAGGTTCAAGAAAAGCTTCTTCAACAACATCAGGCTCTTCAACACTGCCTCATCCAAGACCCGCAAGAAATTGCAGAGAATTGTGTACACACGCCAGACCATCACGCAAACCAACCTCCCTTCCACTGACGCCAACCATGAGGGAGAGATAGATCAGCCATGATTTAATGGCGGGGAAGACTCGATGGGACGAATGGCCTAATTCTGCTCCTATCACTTATGACCTTCTGACAAGAGGCCCGATACTGGTCGATGTGGCTGGCACAGTGTAGGTGAGGTTGGTGCCAGCTTAAAGTGGAAGACCTGGCACCAACAGTTTAGTTTAGAGATACAGCGCGGAAACATGACCTTCGGCCCACCGAGTCCGCGCCGCCCAGCGATCGCCCGCACATTAGCACTGTCCTATACACACTAAGGGCAATTGTTACATTTATGCATTTACACCAAGCCAATCAGCCAACAAACCATTGGAGTGCGGGAGGACGTACAAGATTATTAAGGGGTTGGACACGTTAGAGGCAGGAAACATGTTCCCAATGTTGGGGGAGTCCAGAACAAGGGGCCACAGTTTAAGAATAAGGGGTAGGCCATTTAGAACGGAGATGAGGAAAAACTTTTTCAGTCAGAGAGTTGTGAATCTATGGAATTCTCTGCCTCAGAAGGCAGTGGAGACCAATTCTCTGAATGCATTCAACAGCGAGCTGGATAGAGCTCTTAAGGATAGCGGAGTCAGGGTGTATGGGGAGAAGGCAGGAACGGGGTACTGATTGAGAATGATCAGCCATGATCACATTGAATGGCGGTGCTGGCTCGAAGGGCCGAATGGCCTCCTCCTGCACCTATTGTCTATTGTCATTGAAGATCTCGGAGAAAACCACACACAGGTCACGGGGAGAACGTACAAATTCTGCACAGACTAGTATAAGAAAATAACTGCAGATGCTGGTACAAATCGAAGGTATTTATTCACAAAATGCTGGAGTAACTCAGCAGGTCAGGCAGCATCTCGGGAGAGAAGGAATGGGTGACGTTTCGGGTCGAGACCCTTCAGACAGACTAATAGTCAGCCATCGAACCTGGGTCTCTGGTGCTGCCACCGCTGCGCCACCGTGCCGAAGCTGCTGGCTGAAGGAGGGTATTTGTTGTCTCCGTAAAGAAGACCCTTGGTCGCAGTCAGTCAGTAGCCGAGGAGTGTGCAGGAAGGTGCTAATATCGGGCTTTGTGCTGCCTGAGAGGCCGTTTTAAGAGGTGCGAAGGGTTGGAGCTATTTATTTCTCAGCTGGGGTCACCGAGTCAAATGGGAGAAACAGCTGGGCATTTGGAAAAGCACCAAGTGCTAATCCAGAAAGAACAAGTGTTGTGTGCTTGAAACCATTTGTGCTTACAAATGGCAATGTTGGCTTCTTTCTAAAAACAAAGTCCAGGGAAATAAAATGACTATACAGCAATTTCTGTGCAGAAATAGGTCATTTGATCCAAATGATGCATACTGGTGTTTTATACTGTGGACAAACCTCATCACGGTTTATTTTTATCGTAATCCATTCCCCGACATCAGCACAGCTGGGAGTGCTGCTGCCTCTCAGCTCCAGAGACCCGGGTTCGATCCTGACCTCAGGTGCTGCCCCTGTGGAGTTTGCACGTCCTCCCTCTGACCGCCTCTCGGATTGAAGCCCTTCTTCAGACCCGTCTCGACCCGAAACGTCACCTATTCCTTTATTTCTCCAGAGATTGCTGCCTGTCCCGCTGCGTTACTCCAGCGCTTTGCACCTACGGAGTAAATCAGCATCTGCAGTTCCTTCCTGCACACTCCCACTGAGCGCGTTTAGCTTAGTTTATTGTCACATGCATCGAGGTACAGTGGAAAGCTTTTTGCTTTGGTCGCGAGCTATCCAGTCAGCGGAAAGGCAATACATGGTTACAATCATGTAGCGCAGAGACCGTTCCCTCCGTAACTCCCTGGTCCACTCGTCCCTTCCTACCCAAACCACCCTATCCCTAGGCACTTTCCCCTGCAACCGCACGAGATGCAACACCTGCCCCTTTACCTCCCCTCTCGACTCCATCCAAGGACCCAAACAGTCTTTCCAGGTGAGACAGAGGTTCACCTGCACCTCCTCCAACCTCATCTATTGTATTCGCTGCTCTAGATGACAACCTATTTACATCGGCGAAACCAAACGCAGGCTCGGCGATCGCTTCGCTCAACACCTTCGCTCAGTCCGCCTTAACCAACCTGATCTCCCGGTGGCTGAGCACTTCAACTCCCCCTCCCACTCCCAGTCTGACCTTTCTGTCGTGGGCCTCCTCCAGTGCCATAGTGAGGCCCACCGCAAATTGGAGGAACAGCACCTCATATTTCGCTTGGGCAGCTTACAGCCCAGCGGTATGAACATTGACTTCTCCAACTTTAGATAGTTCCTCTGTCCCTCTCTTCCCCTCCCCTTCCCAGTTCTCCCTCTATCTTCCTGTCTCCACCTATATCCTTCCTTTGTTCCACCCCCCCTGACATCAGTCTGAAGAAGGGTCTCGATCCGAAACGTCACCCATTCCTTCTCTCCTGAGATGCTGCCTGACCTGCTGAGTTACTCCAGTATTTTGTGAAATAAATACCTTCGATTTGTACCAGCATCTGCAGTTATTTTCTTATAACACATGGGCACAATAGTGCCGTCCACAGTGGAGAGAGACAGGACCTGGTGTTGGTGAGGAGGTTTAACAGAGTGGAGTGATTGTAATGAGTGAGGGCAGATCAATTCTGGGCCCAGCACACGGAGAGTTGCCTGGGTTGGACAAACCTAATCACAGTTTAGTTCAGGAAAGAAAACTGCAGGTGCTGGTTTAAATCGAATGCAGACACAAAATGCTGGAGTAACTCAGCGGGTCAGGCAGCATCTCTGGAGAGAAGGAATGGGTGACGTTTCGGGTCGAGACCCTTCTTCAGAAGCTATTTAGGGCGGCACGGTGGCGCAGCGGTAGAGTTGCTGCCTTACAGCGCATGCAGCGCTGGAGACCACGGGTTCGATCCCGACTGCGGGTGCTGTCTGTACGGAGCTCGTATGTTCTCAGGTATGTAGGTTAATTGGCTTGGTGTGTGTGTAATTTGTCCCTGTTGTGTAGGATAGTGTTAGTGCGCGGGGATCGCTGGTCGGCGCGGTCTTGCTGGGCCGAAGGGCCTGTTTCCGCACTGTATCTCTAAACTAAACTAAACAAAGCTATGGCCTCTGGTCCCAGACTCTGCCAGTGGTGGAAACATAACCAGAACTTTGTCGAGCTCAAAGGGCGATGAACTAGAAACCTAAAGAGTGGGGCTGGATAGATAGCAGGTGCATCTGTGAGTTATCCATCCACAGCATGTTTATACATTTGTCAGGCTGTGGAAAAAGTAGGAAAAGATGTGTGAGGAAATAAAGGCAAAAAGAAAACATTGGAAATAGAAAACGCAGCTGTCAAAATGCTTAAAGAACAAATAACGCTCTTTATAAATAGATCCATTTTCTCCCCCCGACAAGCTAAGATTTCAACGTCTGACCATTTGTCATAGGTGACTGATCTGCTGCACATTTCCTGCCTTTTCTGTTTTAATTACAAATTTCTGGCCTTAGCTTTTGACTCAAACATTTTGGGCCACTCTTTCCCCGTCTCCATAATTCTTTTTTTAAAGATGATTTTCTATCTCAGAGACACAAGAAACTAACTGCAGGCGCACTTTAAGCGAGACGCTGAGTGCTGGAGGAACTCAGCGGGTCAGGCAGCATCTGTGGGGTGGAATGGACAGACAGTGTTTCTGGTCGGGGACCTTTAGTTTAGTGTACAGATACAGCACGGAAACAGGCCCTTCGGCCCACCGACTCTACACTGACCCGTGTAAGAAAATAACTGCAGATGCTGGTACAAATCGAAGGTATTTATTCAGAAAATGCTGGAGTAACTCAGCAGGACCCGAAACGTCACCCATTCCTTCTCTCCTGAGATGCTGCCTGACCTGCTGAGTTACTCCAGCATTTTCTGAATAAATACCTACACTGACCAGTGATCCTCGCACATTAACACTATCCTACACACACGGAGGGACAATTTTACATTCATACCAAGCCAATTAACCTGCAAACCTGTACGCTTTGGAGCGTGCAAGGAAATCGAAGATCACGGAGAAAACCCACCCACGCAAGTCACGGGGAGAACGTACAAACTCTGCACAGACAGCACCCGTGGTCAGGATCGAACCCGGGTCTCCGGCTCTGTGAGGCAGCAACTCTGCCGCTGTGCCACCTGGCTGATTCTTCAGACTGATTCAGTCGGACGGGTTCCAACGTGAAGCGTTGTCTGTCCGTCCCCTCTACAGATGCCGCCTGACCCGCTGAGTTACTCCAGCACTTGGACTGCGTTAAACTGAACCACGAACTCTTTCCCAACGCTACCAAGTGGTGATGCAGTTGGAATCTCTAATCAATCAACAATTATTAGTTTTTAAACGTAAAGATATTGCCTGTTTTAAACTTCCTTTTTGTGAAACCAACTTTGACTAGGCATCATGAATAAAATGTAACACTGAATTGTTATTTCTGAGTCTGTTAATAATATTGGCAAATTTCCTTTGTTCCCAATAAAATTCAGGCGTGTGTCTGTTTTTCTGTGTGTGTGTGTCCATGTGTGTGCGTATGTGTTTCTGTGTCTGTGCTTACGAGTTACTGTATCTGTCTGTGTCTATGTCTGTGTGTGCCTGTGTGTGTGTGTCTGTGCGTATGTGTATGTATGTGTGCATGTGAGTGTGTGTGCGTTTGTGTATGTCTGTGTGCGTGTGCGTTTGTGCGTGTGTGTGTGTGTGTGTGTGTGTGTGTCTGTGTGCGCGGGTGTGTGTGTGTGTGTGTGTGTGTGTGTGCGCGTGTGTTACACCAACACGTGGACAGGCAGTAACACGGGGTTCTGGGTGTGTGTTCTCCGCAGCGCAGTCTGCTCCGGTCATCAATACTTCACCTTTCGAGGATGAAACGGATGAACAGCTGTAATGACTTCTTTAACCTCAGCTTTCTTTCCCCCACCAAACTCTTCTGTTCTACCAGGCACTGGAGAGATTTAAATCATTGAAAGAGGGTCGATGTCTTTGTCCCACACTGCACATTCAAAGGTGCAAATAACGAACGTCCTCAGCCAGTGGAACAGCTCCGAGTCTCGCTCGGTAATAATCCGTCCACTGTGGTTTGCATTGTATTCAGCCTCCAGTGTGTTCTGAAGAGGCAGCCACTTTCACATCATGTTCTCTCTAGTCGGCTCAGCCTCAGCACCAAAGATCTGCTTCACCCGTTAATTTGCAGAGCCAGGGATGGCGATGAGTTGTAATCAGCCAGAAACCACTCATTGCCTTTTCATTCAGAAGCCTCCAAAACTAATAAGTCGGGCATTCTTTCCCTTGCTTGAGTTTTCGTGGTCATCTTTTGTTGGAGGATTCCCGCTAAGCCGCGAGATGTATTGTCCTTCAGTAGTGCCGCTGATTGCCTTTACCCTGAACATGTTGCCAGCCAAACACTTCATCCCCTCTGCAGCTGTTTCTCGAGGGAGGGGAATAAAGTGCTCAGTTTAGTTTAGTTTCGAGACACAGCGCGGAAACAGGCCCTTCGGCCCACCGAGTCCGCGCCGACCAGCGATCCCCGCTCACTAACACTATCCTACACACACTACACTAGGGACAATTTACAATCTCGCCAAAGCCAATTAACCTACAAACCTGTATGTCTTTGAGGTGCGGAAGGGAAACCGGAGCACCCGGAGAAAACCCACGCGGGTCACAGGGAGAACGTACAATCTCCTCCTTCAGACTGATTGTAGTCAGTGGGGAAAAAGCACAAAGAGAGCTTCTTCTTCTTATCGTGTCCACACCTGCTAGATACTGTGTTTCAGCCAAAACTGAACACAACTCTAAGACCGCTGAGGGCAGGACAAACTCCGACAAGTGGATAGGTGGATAGACACAAAGTGCTGGAGTAACTCAGGGGGACGGGCAGCATCTCTGGAGAGAAGGAATGGGTTGACGTTTCGGGTCGAGACCCTTCTTCGGACAGTGATAGGTGGATACAGGTGAGGTGGTGGGATTTGATTTTGCAATTTGGTTTGGTTGCAGATGCTGGTTTACAAAAAAATACGTCAGGCAGCATCACGATAGGTGATGTTTCAGGGTTCAGGCTGAAGAAGGGTCCTGACCCGAAACGTCAACTATCCATGTTCTCCAGAGATGCCACCTGACCTGCTGAGTTAATCCCGCACTTTGTGTCTATCTTTGGTCGGCACCCTTCGTCAGACTCCCCTGACTCTGTCAGGAGAAGGGTCTCGACCCGAAACGTCGCCTATCCATGTTCTCCAGAGATGCCACCTGACCCGCTGGGTTAATCCCGCACTTTGTGTCTATCTTTGGTCGGGACCCTTCGTCAGACTCCCCTGACTCTCAGTCGGGAGAAGGATCTCGACCCGAGACGTCACCTTATGCATCTTCTCCAGAGATGTGGCCTGACCCGCTGAGTTACTCCAGCACTCTCTGTCGATCCTCACATAAGAACATTGTTCCCAGTGTTGGGGGAGTCCAGAACCAGGGGCCACACAGTCTAAGAATAAAGGGGAGGCCATTTAAAACTGAGGTGAGAAGGAACTTTTTCACCCAGAGAGTTGTGAATGTGTGGAATTCTCGGCCACAGAGGGCAGTGGAGGCCGATTCACTGGATGAATTTAAAAGAGAGTTAGATGGAGCTCGAGGGGATAGCGGAATCAAGGGATATGGGGAGAAGGCAGGCACGGGTTACTGATTGTGGATGATCAGCCATGATCACAATGAATGGCGGTGCTGGCTTGAAGGGCCGAATGGTCTTCTCCTCCACATTGTAGCGGTGACCAGGATCAGATCGGCACGCTTCCCCTTATTCAAACACACTCCTCACACATTCTGTCAAAGAGGACTTGTTTATTCCCACACACATTTTCTCTAATGTCATATTCCCAGCTGAGTTGCGTAATTGTCCAATGCTTCATTAAGCAATAACTCCTGCGTTGTTGGGAATGTGTTCAACAATAAACAGCGCCACGTTTAGTATGTCCAGAAAGCCCACTTTAGGATTATATATAAAACTGTGAATAGTTGCACCTACTTGCACCACTGTTCATAGAAACATAGAAACGTAGAAAATAGGTGCAGGAGGAGGCCATTCGGCCCTTCGTGCCAGCACCGCCATTCAAGTCAAGTCAAGTCAAGTCAATTTTATTTGTATAGCACATATAAACACAACCCACATTGACCAAAGTGCTGTACATCAGCGCAGGTATTAACAAAGAACATACAATAAATAGCACACAAACCTAACAGCAGACATAAACAGTTCACAGCGCCCCCTCAGAGGGCCTCAAACGCTCGGGAATAGAAGTAGGTTCTGAGCCTGGACTTAAAGGAGTCGGTGGAGGGGGCAGTTCTGATGGGGAGAGGGATGCTGTTCCACAGTCTATGAGCTGCAACCGCAAAAGCGCGGTCACCCCTGAGCTTAATGCTGAAGTTCCCCTGTGTTATATAATTGACATATTCATTGTGATCATGGCTGATCATCCACAATCAGTAACCAAGGGAATCATATCCCTTGATTCCGCTAGCCCCTGTAGCTCTATCGCACTCTCTTTTAAATATGTTCCTAATATTGGAGTTAGTATTCAAGAAAATGTTGATTGCCATTACTTTGATGTGTCACATTTAACGCTTCACAGGGAGATCTCAGTGCTACCTTGCTCAGATGTTAATTAAAATAAATGTTTATTGCACAAAGCTTCTAATAATGGTATGGAAGCTGGTGGAAGTACCAGCAAGGAATAGGGAGCTTTATCTTCGGATGCAACGCTGATTTGTTTTTCCAGCTTACCAAATTCTCTCTCTCCCAACGTTCATCCCCAAATAGTGCTGCGGTTTTATATAAAGCAGTGGTGTGTTGTACAAAATACCACGATTCACTTCAGAATTACATGTATTTACATTGTCGGAATTATTTAAACCACTGCAGACACGCAGCGGTAGAGTTGCTGCCTCACAGCGCCAGAGTCCCGGGTTCGATCGCGACCACGGGCGCTGTCTGTGCGGAGTTTGCACGTTCTCCCCGTGACCTGCGTGGGTTTTCTCCGAGATCCTCGGTTTCCTCCCACACTCCACAGACGTGCAGGTTTGTAGGTTAATTGGCTTTGGTAAGACGTCTGAAGAAGGGGTCTCGACCCGAATCGTCACCCGTTCCTTCTCTCCAGAGATGCTGCTTGTCTCGCTGAGTTACTCCAGCATTTTGTGTCTACCTTCCATTTAAACCGGCATCTACAATTCTTTCCCACACAATCCCTTCTACCTATACATCTTTCATAGATGGTAAGATGCTTGCTAGAATTACAAACACCTTATACAATGACGTTCACTGACGTTGGATGACAGTCTCGGGATAATCGTGGACACCTCATCTATCCGGCCTTGTTATCTTCGAGCCCGGTCATAGAATATTGATGGGGTTGGTTATATGATCATGGACATCAGCTACGGAGAATCCATATGTCCCAGCCAACATCCACACTAGATCGGCAGAGATAGGGTAGACAGTCAGAACCTTAGTCCCAGTGTGGAATTGTCCAACACTAAATTCCACCATTTAAAACTGAGGTGAGAAAACACGTTTTCACCCAGAGAGTTGTGAATTTGTGGAATTCTCTGCCACAGAGGGCAGTGGAGGCCAATTCACTGGATTAATTTAAAAGAGAGTTAGATAGAGCTCTAGGGGCTAGTGGAATCAAGGGATATGGGGAGAAGGCAGGCACGGGTTACTGATTGTGGATGATCAGCCATGATCACAATGGATGGCGGTGCTGGCTCGAAGGGCCGAATGGCCTCCTCCGGAACCCATTGAACCTATCCGCTGCCCGTCTACTCACACACACCTCGATCCGTGACCATATCACCCCCGTCCTTTATAAACTCCACTGGCTCCCCATCCCCCAGAGAATCCAGTACAAAATCCTCCTCATAACCTACAAAGCCCTCCATAACCTGGCCCCATCCTACCTGACCGACCTCCTCCACAGGCACACTCCCACCTGCACCCTCCGCTCTGCCGCTGCCAATCTCCTATCCCCCCACATCCGGACTAAACTCAGATCCTGGGGGGACAGGGCTTTCTCCATCGCTGCTCCCACCCTATGGAACTCACTACCCCAAACCGTTAGAGACTCCCCCACACTCACCACATTCAAAACATCGCTGAAGTCTCACCTGTTCAGTACTGCCTTCAACCACTGAAGGTCACCTCACCTTCTGTCTCCTTTCTCTGTTCATTTATTTATTTACTTATTTATCTATTTATTCATTTCCCTATGTTCTCAAAATCTCTGTAAAGCGTCTTTGAGTATATGAAAAGCGCTATATAAATAAAATGTATTATTATTATTATTATTATTGTCTATGTTTCTATGTTTAGAGGACATGGATATAAGATGAGGGGGGGGGAATTTAATTGAGACTGGACCAAGTGGACCCGTTGGGCCCAAACCTCTCCTGCATTGGTGCAGCACCCTCTCCTACCCCCTCCCTCCTCCCCTCACCCCCTCCCCTCTCTCCACCCCTCCTTCCCTCCCCTTCCCCCTCCCTCCTCCCCTCACCCCCTCCCCTCTTTCCACCCCTCCTTCCCTCCCCCTTCCCCCCCCCCACTCCATCCCCCTTATCCTCCCTCCTCCCCCTCCCTTCCCAGGAGATAGATTTAAACTTTAAAATGTGAATAACTTTAAAAATATAACACCGATTTCAATAAAACCACCATTTGTACCATTAAAGTAACGACGGTGAGTAAGGAAGGCCTAAAACTGTTGCGCTATCAAGCGGCAAAATCAAGAGTTTAGAGATCCAGCGCGGAAACCGGCCATTTCGGCCCACCGGGTCCGTGTCGACCAGTGATCCCCGCACACTAACACTATCCTATACCCACTAGGGACAATTTCTACATTTACCAAGCCAATTAATCTACAGACCTGCACGTCTTTGGAGTGTGGGAGGAAACTGAAGATCTCGAAGACGGGGAGAACGTACAAACTCCGTACAGACAGCACCTGTAGTCGGGATCGAACTCGGGTCTCCGGTGCTGCATTCGCTGTTAGGCAGCAACTTTATCGCTGTGCCAAGAGGTGGTGGAATATGCACCAAGTCAAATCCCTTGTATGTAAATTTACTTGGCGATTCTGATTCCGATTCTGATTCCGATTCCGATTCCGATTCTGATTCTGCTTCTGCTTCTGATTCTGATTCTGATTCTGATTCTGATTCTGATTCTGATTCTGATTCTGATTCTGATTCTGATTCTGGTTCTGATTCTGATTCTGATTCTGATTCTGCTTCTGCTTCTGATTCTGATTCTGATTCTGATTCTGATTCTGATTCTGACTCTGACTCTGACTCTGATTTTGATTCTGGTTCTGGTTCTGATTCTGATTCTGACTCTGATTCTGATTCTGATTCTGATTCTGATTCTGACTCTGATTCTGATTCTGATTCTGATTCTGACTCTGATTCTGATTCTGATTCTGATTCTGATTCTGACTCTGATTCTGATTTTGGTTCTGATTCTGATTCTGATTCTGATTCTGAGTCGATTTGAATGGCAGGTCTAGCGTCAGAACAATTCAACTTACACAAAAAAGACAATTGGAAAAAGACTAAACAAAAAGTCACGAGGACTCCTTCCTTGTGAAATAAGCCAAGCAGGTTCCACAACTGAACGTCTACCTAATGAACAGGGAAGCATCCCATCACCTGCTCTGCTAATGGGTGATCCTCCCTCCCTTTAAATTACGAGAGGAGACGTATGCTTCACTGAGAGCGCACATGTCAGTCTGTGTCTGCATGATCTTAATTCATCCAATTCATCTTTGGCTCCTGCTATCTGAGCTGTATTAATGCCTCTCCATCGTTTATCTCCGGGTTCCTCGTTGGGTTGGGTCCAGCACAAAGCAGGAACAAGCCTGATCCCCCCCCATCGCCAGTTGAACTTTTAATTATTTTGTGGGCCAGCCGTTTATTTGTAGAAGTTCAAAGTTTTGAAGTATGATCTCCCACAGGAATTTGAAAAAACAAAATAGAACTAATTCATCTTGCAGATTTTGCTTTGAAGTTTTTATATTAATTTCCAAAGCTGATAAGATGGGCCAAAGGAAGTTGTGGGAGGGCGGAGAACGAGCACTAACAAGGACCATATGGAGCACGTGGCCTGTTTCTGCGCTGTTCTGACACGGTGGAACAGCAGTAGACTCGCTGCCTCACAGCACCAGAGACGCGGGTTCAATCCTGACCTCGGGTGCTGTCTGTGTGTGGAGTTTGCACGTTCTCCCCGTGACTGCATCACCAGTAGTGCTTCACAAGTTCACCAGTTATAGGAGTGGAAATTAGGCCATTCGGCCCATCGAGTCCACTCCGCCATTCAATCACGGCTGATCTCTGCCTCCTAATCCCACTTTCCCGCCTTCTCCCCGTAACCCTTGACACCCTTTCGAATCAAGAATTTGCCTATCTCTGCCTTAAAAATATCCAGTGACTTGGCCTCCACAGCCCTCTGTGGCAATGAGTTCCACACATTAACTACGCTCTGACTAAAGAAGTTCCTCCTCACCTCCTTTCTAAAAGAGCGCCCTTTAATTCTGAGGCTGTGGCCTCTGGTCCTAGACTCTCCCACCAGTGGAAACATCCTCTCCACATCCACTCGATCCAGGCCTTTCATTATTCCATAAGTTTCAATGAGGCCCCCCCTCATCCTTCTAAACTCCAGCCAGTGCAGGCCCAGTGCTGACAAACGCTCATCGTATGCTAACCCACTCATTCCTGGGATCATTCCTGTAAACCTCCTCTGGACCCTCTCCAGAGCCAGCACCTCCTTCCTCAGGTACGGGGCACAAAGTTGCTCACAGTACTCCAAATGCGGCCCGACCAGCGCCTTGTAGAGCCTCACGAGTGGTTACGGATCGGACAGCAACTGCAGATGATGCACGCTGAGGTTTTGCAATCGTTGAGAGCGAGCCTTTGGACAGAAACTCGGGCAACCCATGAAACATCGTTCCCACTGCGCCATTATTGATGCTGCAAATGCTCATTGATCGCCTTTACCTTCTCGCTCGAGTGCCCTTGAGTTCCGAGCACACCAAGCTCAGCCTCATAACAAAAGGAACCGTAAATACTGGTTTACACACAGAGGCACAGAGTGCCGGAGTAACTCAGTGGGTCAGGCAGCATCGCTGGAGAAAGGGACATGGATGGGTGAGGTTTCGGGTCGGGACCCTTCTTCAGACTGGCTAAGCTTTGCTTCGTCTTGGTTCAGTGTTCAGACCCGGAAACCGATTCCAAACCTGAAGAAGGGTCCTGACCTGAAAGGTGCACAAAATCATGAGAGGAATAGATCGGGTGGAAGCACAGAGTCTCTTGCCCAGAGTAGGGGAATCGTGAACCAGAGTACCGAGGTTTAAGGTGAGGGGGGAAAAATTTGGGAGGAATCTGAGGGGTAACTTTTTCACACAAAGGGTGGTGGGTGTATGGAACGAGCTGCCAAAGGAGGTAGTTGAGGTTGGGACTATCGCAATGTTTAAGAAACAATTAGACAGGTACATGGATAGGACAGGTTTGGAGGGATATGGACCAAGCGCAGGCATGTTGGATTAGTGAAGATGGGACATGTGGGAGCAAGTTGGGTCGAAGGGATTGTTCCTACTCTCTATGAGTCTAGGACTCTTTATGACTAATCCTTTCTCTCCACAGATGCTGCCTGAGCCGCTGAGTTCCTCCAGCACTTTGTGTTTCGCCTTAACCACAGCGACTGATTCAACAACTATAGGACAAGTCAAATTATTGTTAGAGTAAGTGCCCTGTCCCGAAACGCACCTATCCATGTTCTCCAGAGATTCCTGAGATCATTCATTGCCAGCCCTGGTTTGTCCTGAAAATCCATGCAGTCACAGGGGGAACGTGCAAACGCCACACTGACAGCGTTTTTCAAAGGAGATGAAATGGAAACGCTATTCATCTTATGCAATTCCCGGTACCTTTTATTTTTTATTTAAAGATACCGCAGGGAAATAGGCCCTTCGGCCCACTAACTCCACGCCGACCATCAATTACCCATCCACACTAGTTCAATGTTAACAACGTTCTCACCCACTGCCTACACGTTAGGTATTGGGGGCAGTTCTGGTCACCCCATCACAGAAAAGATGTGGACACTTTGGGAAGGATGCAGAGGAGGTTTACCAGAATAATGCCTGGATTAGTGGGTATTAGTTACAGGGACAAGTTGGACAGAAGGTAGACTTTAGGGGCACACCGAGTCCGCACTGACCGGCGATCCCCGCACACTAACACTATCCTACACTATTTACAATTTTACCGAAGCCAATTCACCTGCAAAACCCGTTCGTCTTCGGAGTGTGGGGGGAAACCGGAGCACCCGGAGGAAACCCACGCGGTCACATGGAGAAGGTACAAAACTGCGCACAGACAGCACCCGCGGTCAGGGTTGAACCTGGGTCTCTGGCGCCGTGAGGCAGCAGCTCCACCTGCTGCGCCGCCGTGCCGCCCTGAACAATGAAAGATCAACCTCCCTCTCTCTCACTCACTTCCCCGAGGCATGCTGTTCGTGCCAACCTCTTATAAACCTGGGTGTGACCAGCCACACAGGGAAATGATTAAACGGTCAAGTCTGAACATGTAAACATATCCAAGCCCCATTGTAATAAATGCAGAATTCATAACCTTTCAAAGATAATTAATTGTGTTGCAGTCTTGGTATTTGTTGAACTTTAAGAGTATGGGTAGCAGGATACAGTTTTATAACACATCTGTTCATGTTCTATTAAAACCAAGGGGAGAGCGAGACAGAAATCATTTTTCATATTTCTAAATGTTTATCGCCTTTCGTTTCCACCGGAAGAAATATTTCTGCCAAAGTCAGTTTACCTGAATGATATTATTTTTAAATCGATTCTGCAGGACTTAAATATCAATGGAATGCATTAATTAGAACAGTGCGTTGTTAAGAGAGGAAGGTAGTTCACAGAAGTCTAAGGTTGCCACAGAAGACAATGAAGGCCAAGTCAGTGGATATTTTTAAGGCAGAGATAGATAGATTCTTGATTAGTACGGGTGTCAGGGGTTAAGGGGAAAAGGCATGAGAATGGGGTTAGGAGGGAGAGACGGATTTTTTTTTAGAGATACAGCGCGGAAACAGGCCCTTCGGCCCACCGGGTCCGCGCCGCCCAGCGATCCCCGCACATTAACACTATCCTACACGCACTAGGGACAATTTTTACATTTGCCCAGCCAATTAACCTACATACCTGTACGTCTTTGGAGTGTGGGAGGAAACCGAAGATCTCAGAGAAAACCCACGCAGGTCACGGGGAGAACGTACAAACTCCGTACAGACGGCGCCCGTAGTCAGGATCGAACCTGAGTCTCCGGCGCTGCATTCGCTGTAAGGCAGCAACTCTACCGCTGCGCCACCGTGCCAGCATGATTGAATGGCGGAGTAGACTTGAAGGGCTGAATGGCCTAATTCTGCTTCTGTCACTTATGACATTTAGACTTTTGCCACAAATTAGCAGATGAGTGGATTATCCTGTATTTTTCCTGTACAATGCTGTTTTTTCATACTTAAAAAAAAAGGTATTACTATGGTGGGTTTAGGGGTGGGGGGGGGGGTGGCAAAGATAGAATGATTGCAATGTGTAGGAAGGAACTGCAGATGCTGGTTTAAACCGAAGATAGACACAAAATGCTGGAGTAACGCAGCAGGACAGGCAGCATCTGTAGAGAGAAGGAATGGGTGACGTTTCGGGTCGAGAGCCTTCTTCAGACTGAGAGTCAGGGGAAGGGAAAACAAGAGATATAGATGTATATAGATTTAGACGTATAAATGTACCTATCAATATAAGAAAGGTCTCGACATGAAACATCACCCATTCCTTCTCTCCAGAGATGCTGCCTGACCCGTTGAGTTACTCCAGCATGATTGCAGTAATAGTCTTGATTATGATGTGGCCAATTCAGAGGCTGTAATTTTTAAAGAGAGTAATTGTCGAAGTGCCATGATTCCTCCTGACCGTGTTGCTTTGATAGGCTGGAGAATCGGAATGGATCGATGGATTGTGGTGCTGTTTCTCAAGCAGTGAACATAACACCATGAAAAATCTGTCCTCAATAAGGAGCAGGCAGGGAATCTGCTTATAGTCGGCCGTAGATTATTTCTGTGTAATACCGCAGTAAATATGGCACAAATGCCTGTTTAATGCCCTTCTGTGAAAGTCAGACAGCAAGATCTGCCTTCTGCTAGTTTGCATCATCAGACTGTCACACCCATTGGCCTGGTGCCTTCACTTTGTGCCGCACTTCGACTCTCCCAAATATTATTTCCATAGAAGTCGACCGGAGTAAAAAATCAGTCCGCCTCAACCTACCTGATCTCCCGGTCACTAAACACTTTAACTCCCCCTCTCACTCCCACACCCACCATTCTATCCTGGGCCTCCTCCATTGTCAGAGTGAGGCCCAGCGCAAATTGGAGGAACAGCACCTCTTATCTCGCTTGGGCAGCTTACACCCCAGCGGTATGAACATTGACTTCTCTAACTTCAAGTAACCCTTGCTTTCCCTCTCTCCCCATCCCTCCCCCCCTCCCCCTTCCCAGTTCTCCGACCGGTCTGACTGTCCTCGATTACATTTTACATCTGTTTGCTTTGTCCCAGCTAACAATGATCTATTCTACACTTTCCGTGATCTCCATCCCCTTTGTCTCGTTTTCACACCTTACACTTCCTTATCTCCGTAACTCCCTCACCCCAGACTCAGTCTGAAGAAAGGTCTCCACCCGAAACTTCACCCATTCCTTTCTATCCAGAGATGCTGCCCAAATTCGTTTAGATTATTATAATTGTCACGTGTACCGAGGTGCAGTGAAAATATTTCTGCCATGTGCTATCCAGCCAGCGAAAAGACAATAGATGATTACAATCCCCAGTGTACAGATACAGGCCAAAGGGAGTAATGTTTAGTGCAAGATAGAGTCCAGGAAAGTCCAATTGAAGATAGTCCAAAGGTCTCCAATGAGGTAGATGGTAGCTCAGGACCGTTCTACAGTTGTTGATAGGATGGTTCAGTCGCCTGATAACAGCTGGGAAGAAACCCTCCCTGAATCTGGAGTTGTGCGTTTTCACACTTCTGTACCTCTTGCCCGATGGGAGAAGAGGGGAGAAGACGGAGTGACCTCTTGATGTGAGAGATGTGAGACTAGTCTTTGATTCTGCTGGTGGCCTTGCCGAGACAGCGTGAGGTGTAGATGGAGTGAATGGAATGGAGTGTGTAGGAAAGAACTGCAGATGCTGGTTGAAGAAAGGTCTCGACCCGAAACGTCACCCGTTCCTTCTCTCCAGGGATGCTGCCTGTCCCGCTGAGTTACTCCGGCATTCTGTCTTCAATGGAAGGGAGGTTGGTTTGTGTGATGGTCTGGGCTGCGTCCACAATTCTCTGCGATTCCTTGCAATGTCAAAGCCTCGCAGACTGAAGTGAACAGAAACAAATCAAAAGACATTTAAAACCTGACATTGCTTCTCTTCTCTCTCGCGTGATTGTTGAGTGAAGGAAAAGCACCCTTTAAAATGACAGCTACCACCACAAAACACACCCAGCCAGTTACTTACCTTGCACACTTGCAGTGTAAACGGCAGGACTGGAAATCTGCCAGGCTGCCCAAGCAATATATTGTACATTATATGTAGAATACCCAGCCAGCATAATACGTAATCGATTGAATTTGAGTCTGTAATCAAATCTGTTTCCCAGCAACTTTGACAAACAGCTCAGGTTTTCCTCTCAAGTTTCATGACATCATCTGAACCCTTGAAAGCTATCTACTGCTGTATATATGACCCTGATATTTTATATGACAATTGGCTTGACATCACAGAATAGCCAACTCCGACCGATATCCTATTGAACGATGACACAATAATGCATCGTATCGCCTTTCACCCTCGGCTCGCTGGTGGTTCCCTTGCCTGTGAATCAGAAGGTCATGAACACACACCTCACCCCAGAGATTTAACAGTGTAATTCAGGCTCACGCTTCAGATCAGTAACGAGGATGTGCAGTATTAGTTTTACCCCACGCTGCCGTCCTTCAGATGGTATGTCAAGTCAAGGTCTCCTTCAGTTTAGG
Organism: Rhinoraja longicauda; assembly: GCF_053455715.1. Taxonomy (NCBI): domain Eukaryota; kingdom Metazoa; phylum Chordata; class Chondrichthyes; order Rajiformes; family Arhynchobatidae; genus Rhinoraja; species Rhinoraja longicauda. The sequence continues at coordinate 5,496,239 of NC_135973.1, forward strand.
ATGGACCTACAGACGCTGGTTTAAACCGAAGATAGACACACAAAATGCTGGAGTAACTCGGCGGGACAGGCAGCATCTCCGGAGAGAAAGGATGGGTGACGTTTTCGATTCGAGACCCTTCCTCAGTCTGCCCGACCTGCGAAATCTCCTATAGTTTAGTTTAATTTAGAGATACAGCGTGGAAACAGGCCCTTCATCCCACCGAGTTCACGCCAATAGACAATAGACAATAGACAATAGGTGCAGGAGGAGGCCATTCGGCCCTTCGAGCCAGCACCGCCATTCAAAGTGATCATGGCTGATCATTCTCAATCAGTACCCCGTTCCTGCCTTCTCCCCATACCCCCTGACTCCGTTATCCTTAAAAGCTCTATCATTCAGGGAATTGGCCTCCACTGCCTTCTGAGGCAGAGAATTCCACAGATTCACAACTCTCTGAATGAAAAAGTTTTTCCTCATCTCTGTTCTAAATGGCCTACCCCTTATTCTTAATCTGTGGCCCCTGGTTCTGGACTCCCCCAACATTGGGAACATGTTTCCTGCCTCTAACGTGTCCAACCCCTTAATAATCTTATACGCCGACCAACAATCACCTCTTACACAAGTCCTATCCAACAGTCTGTTACACTCTCGGGACAATCTCCAGAAGCCATTTACAGAGGCCAATTAACCTACAAACCTGCACGTCTTTGGAATGTGGGCGGAAACCAGAGGACCTGGAGAAAACACACACGGTCACAGGGGGAACGTACAAACTCCGTACAGACAGCACCCGTAGTCAGGATCGAACCTGGGTCTCTGGAGCTGTAAGGCAGCAACTCTACCGCTGCACCAGTAGCAGGAAACATGTTCCCAATGTTGGGGGAGTCCAGATACAGGGGCCACAGTTTAAGAATAATGGGTAGGCCATTTAGAACGGAGATGAGGAAAAACTTTTTCAGTCAGAGAGTTGTAAATCTGTGGAATTCTCTGCCTCAGAAGGCAGTGGAGGCCAATTCTCTGAATGCATTCAAGTGAGAGCTAGATAGAGCTCTTAAGGATAATGGAGTCAGGGGGTATGGGGAGAAGGCAGGAACGGGGTACTGATTGAGAATGATCAGCCATGATCACATTGAATGGCGGTGCTGGCTCGAAGGGCCGAATGGCCTCCTCCTGCACCTATTGTCTATTGTCTATTGATAGTAGTTCAGCATTTAGGGTCGAGACCTTTCTTCACCCTCACTGCAAGTTATCGAGCTGCAGTTATAGGGACTGAGGTCATAGGGACTGAGGAAAGACAATAAAGCATGTTGGCATGGTGGCCATGGTATGTTATCTACCATCATAATCTCTGGCCATCGCACCAGCCTGCTCAACAATCCACTCTCCAAAGTTCCTTTTTTTTCCCTGATGTCTTTGTTTCTCCTGTTACTTTCCTTCATCGTTTTCTGTCACCTTCCAAAGTACATTTAAAAATATCTCTGTGTTTGTACCTCCCCGTGTTGTGTTTTACTGACATATCTCAGGTGCCAGGCAATTAAACCTTTCTTGTGTCAACCTGTCCTGTAAAAATGTTCTAAAATCTCGTATTTCGAGAGATAAAAGTGGTTCATTGGCCAAGTGACCAAAGTGAAACAATGACATTCTGATCAGTCCGAGCGAGGAAGGGTGCCGACCAGAAACGTCACCTATCCATGTTCTGCAGAGGTGTTGCCTGACCCGCTGAGTTACTCCAGCACTTTGTGTCCTTTAGTACAATGCAGTTCCTTGTCATGGATTGATAGAGCCATCCAGTGTGGAAACAGGCTCTTGTGCTCTCACTGACCATTGTTCCCCATCTACACTCATCCCACCTGTCTGCATTTGGCCCATTTCCCTCTAAACCTGCCCTATCCATGCACCTGTCTAAATTCTTCACTCGTCGGCTGGGGTGCAAGGCCCCATCAGATGCCAAACATCCTTTGCACCACCTCGCCCAGGATTCACAGCAACTGGGACCTCAACGCCTGTCATCTCGTCACCCTTTCTCCCGTCATGCAGCGACCCTCTGTGGCTCCGGTTTCAACACACTAGGAGCATGGAGAACCAGCTGGGAACAGACATCGCCACCTCCTCGATTCACCGTCGCACCGAACACCCCAGCCCCACCCGGCACGGACACGCCCCGCATAGAGTGGGTCGCCCTGAACCGGCTCCGCACAGGGGTCGGCCGGTTCAACGCCAACGTGCATCGTTGGGGGTTGCGTCCATCAGCAGCCTGCATGTGTGGAGCAAACCAGCAAACAGCGCAACACGGCATGTTCAACTGCACTGTCCTCCGTCCCCCTGGTGGAGGGGTAGACCTCACGGCCCTCGACAACAGCACATTGCACTGGCTACAGCGCCTGGAGGGTGGTACATAACTGCTGCTGCCTCAAACGCAAGAAGAAGAAGCCCTGTTTAAATGTTTCTTAAACGTTGCTGCCTCAACTACCTCATCCAGCAGCTCGTTCCAGACACCCACCACCTTTTGTGTGAAAAAGTTACCACTCAGATTCCCCCTTCAAGGCTGGAGAATGGGGTTAAGAGAAAAAGATTGATCAGCCTTGATTGAATGGCAGAGTAGACTTGATGGGCCAAATGGCCTAATTCTGCCACCAGAACCTATGAACTTAAAACCTATGTCCTCTGCTTCTCGATTCCCCTACTCAGGGCAAGAGATTCTGTGCTTTTACCCGACCTATTCCTCTCATGATTTTGTACACAGTTCTTTCAGCAATGAAACCCTTACGTGCAGCAGCACAACAGGCCCGGCACGATGGCACAGCGGTAGAGTTGCTGCCTCACAGCGCCAGAGACCCGGGTTCCATCCCGACCACGGGCGCTGTCTGTACGGAGTTTGCACGTTCTCCCCGTGACCTGCGTGGGTCTTTTTTCCAAGATCTTCGGTTTCCTCCCACACTCCAAAGACGTGCAGGTACGTAGGTTAATTGGCTTGGTATAAACGTAATATCATCCCTAGTGTGTGTAGGATAGCGTTAGTGCGCGGGGATCGCTGGTCGGTGCGGACTCGGTGGGCCGAAGGGCCTGTTTCTGCGCTGTATCTCTAAACTAAACTCAGCACAACAGGTTTGTAAAGGCTGGGGGGGGGGGGTGGGTGGTTGGAGGTAGACGGGGTTTCGAGTTCTGCCCTCCGTCGTTTGACTTTCTAATAATCATCTAGGCGACTTTATAGAAATTCAATTTTGCTGATGCAGCATGATGTCTTTTTGCTGTTAACTGTAAATGACTGTGGGTTAATTTGGCCGAGCTGATTCTAAATAACCCCTTAGTGCACAGAAACCTCCTTCCAGTGACTGCTGCAGAGCTGCAATCAAACCATCCAGGCACATAACAGCGTTGCCTGGTAGTGCACACAGACCCTGCTTTCATAAACTAAATCCCATTTGGATGCTGAAGTATTGGCTGATATTAAATTTCACGTAAGTGATATTGCGCGATGCTGTGACATTCACATCCCTCAAGGGGCCCTTTCAATCACCTCCCCCAGCCTGTTCAACACCACCATTCTTGTTTATACATTACAGCCCCTGCATGAAAAGTGCTGAATGGGTCCTTTCCCCCCCCCCTTCCCCCCCCTTCTTTTTTTTTATTGACTGCTTCACCCATTTGCATAAATGCAATTAAATCATTTCCAGCCGTGCTGTCTTTTCTTTCGGGCGGAATGCAGTATTTACTGAAACCTGCATTGTCGAGGGGGGAAAAAAGCTCACCTTGTTTTTGAATCCTCCTTTTAACGTTTGATGCTCAATGGTGTTACAGCGAGGGTCACGATGTCATAAGATCATAAGGGCAAAAGTGATAGGAGCGGAATTAGGCCATTCGGCCCGTCAAGTCCACTCCGCCACTCAATCGTGGCTGATCTATCTCTTCCTCCTATCCCCATTCTCCTGCCTTCTCCCCGTAACACCTGACACCCGCACTAATCAAGAATCTATCCATCTCTGCCTTAAACATATCCACTGTCTTTGCCCAGCGAATAAAGGAATTCTGTAGCAAAGAATTCCACACATTTGCTCTTCTGAGCGAAACGCCACTGACGGGGGTCGCCAAACGTGGGGAGAGGGGCAAGGGAGGGGTTATGGTAGGGTCGCCAACTGTCCCATATTAGCCGGGACATCCCGTATATTGGGCTAAATTGGTTTGTCCTGTACAGGATCGCCCTTGTCCCGTATTGGGCCCGGGGGGGGCGCTGTAGGCCCGGGGGGGCGCTGTAGGCCCGGACGCTGTAGGCCCGGACGCTGTAGGCCCGGACGCTGTAGGCCCGGACGCTGTAGGCCCGGACGCTGTAGGTCAGGACAGTGTAGGTTCGGACAATGCAGTAGCAAAAAAACTGCAGATGCTGGTTAAAATCTGCGCCTACCTTCTGGACAGTGTAGGTCCTGACAGTGTAGGCCCGGAGGCCCGGGCGCCGCCTAACGGAGGTTGCGTAGCAACCTGCCACCTGGCCCGGGCGGACGCCATTGGTGGAGCGGGAGCACGTGGCCGCTGGCTGGGCGAGGTCACGTGGGGCGCGGGGCGGTGACGTCACCTTGTCCCGTATTTGGGAGTGAGATAGTTGGCACCCCTAGGTGAGGGTGTTAAGCTGTGTTTAAGCAGACACTGTAAACGGCTCGATTGTAATCGTGTGTTGTCTTTCTGCTGACTTGATAGCACGCAATAAAAACTTTTCGCTGTACCTCGGTACACGTGACCATAAGCTAAACTGAAACTGAAAATGAAACCGTGTCCCGCTGAGATTTAACCTGCATTTCAGCCACTTTGGTTAGGAGACGGTCACAAACTCTCTGTGGAGGTAGGAACTGCAGATGCTGGTTTACACCGAACATAGACACAAAGTGGTGGAGTAACTCCATGGGTCAGGTAGCATCTGGAGAGAAGGAAAAGGTGACGTTTCGGGTCGAGACCCTTCTTCAGATCGAGAGTCATGGGAAAAGGAAACGTGAGATGTAGACGGTGGTGTACAGAGATATAGAAGAAATGAATGAAAGATGTGCGAAAAAGAAACAATGAGAGGGAAAACAGGACGTTGTTAGCTGTGGGCTAGGTGAAAACGAGTTACAGACAATGAGACTCAACAAGACGGCTTTGAAGCCGGTATGACTTGGGTGTGCGAGGGACAGAGAGAGAGGTTAATGAAGGGTTAATGAAGTTAGAGAAGTTAGAGAAATCAATATTCTTTTGCAGTTACTCGGCTGATCAGCGGCAGAGCTGGTTGAGTGGAGCCTCCAGTTTTACTGACTTGCTGCTTGCCCGTGGAGTCACTGCCTCGTCCCTGTCTCTCCGCCCACCCAGCCCCTCCTCTGCTTCCCCACAGCACCTCCACCTCCAAACAAGCTGCCAACTACAAAGTCCGATCAAAGACAGTCCGAGGGTCCCCGATGAGGTGAGGTAGATAGTCGTTCAGGACCGCACTCTGGTTGTGGTAGGATGATTCAGTTGCCTGGTAACAGTGGGGAAGAAAGTGTCCCTCAATCTGGAGGTGTGCGTTTTCACACTTCTGTACCTTTTGCCTAATGGGAGAGGGGAGAAGAGGGAGTGGCCGGGGTGACAACAGACAATAGACAATAGGTGCTGGAGGAGGCCATTCGGCCCTTCGAGCCAGCACCGCCATTCAATGTGATCATGGCTGATCATTCTCAATCAGTACCCCGTTCCTGCCTTCTCCCCATACCCCCTGACTCTGCTATCCTTAAGAGCTCTATCTAGCTCTCTCTTGAGAGAGTCTGGTCCTTGATTGTGTTCCTGGCCTTGCCGAGGCAGCGTGATGTGTGAATGGAGTCAGAGGAAGGGAGGTTGGTTTGTGTGATGGTCCTGCCTCTACCGCCCATTCAGGCAGTAAGTTTCCATCCCTCCCCCCCCCCCCCAACCTCTAAGGTCTTATTTTAAACGTATGTCCTCGAGTTTTCGACATTATTGCTGAAGGGAACAATGTCTACAGTCTAGATGGACACAAACCGCTGGAGTAACTCAGCGGGACAGGCAGCCTCTCTGGAGAGAAGGAACGGGTGACGTTTTGGGTCGAGACCCTTCTTTGGATTGGGAACAGTCAGGGGAGAGGGAAACACAGAGATAAGGAAGGGTTAAGCCCAGCATTTTGGGCCATCTTCGGTGTAAACCAGCATCTGCAGTTCCTTCCAATACAATGTCTACAGTCTACCCTGTCTGTACCCTCTATAATTTTGTGCACCTCTATCATGTCCCCTGTAATTGTGTGCACCTCTATCTATATCCCCTTTAATTGTGTGCATCTCTATCATGTCCCCTGTAATTGTGTGCACCTCTATCTATGTCCCCTTTAATTATGTATACCTCTATCATCTCCCCCTCAGTCCCCTTCGCTCCCAGGCGTTCAAACCCAACCCATTCCCTCTCCCCTCGTAAGTGAGGCATCTTCGACCCATCCAGATCGCCGGTGAATCTCCTCTGCACCTAAACACCTCTGAAACGTATAAGATTATTAAGGGATTGGACACACTAGAGGCAGGAAACATGTTCCCAATGTTGGGGCCACAGTTCAAGAATAAGGGGTAGGCCATTTGGAACGGAGATGACGAAAAACTTTTTCACTCAGAGTTGTGAATCTGTGGAATTCTCTGCCTCAGAAAGCAGGGGAGGCCAATTCTCTGGATGCTTTGAAGAGAGAGTTAGATAGAGCTCTTAATGATAGCGGAGTCAGGGGGTACGGGGAGATGGCAGGAACGGGGTACTGATTGAGAATGATCAGCCATGATCACATTGAATGGCGGTGCTGGCTCGAAGGGCCGAGTGGCCTCCTCCTGCCCCTATTGTCTATTGCCCACTAACTGTTGTCTATTCCCTGCTGGAGAAGAAGGGTCAACCTCGATCACCCTCTGCTAACTCATCCCCACAGCCAAACCTGGCGAAGACCAATGGAGGACATGGCGTGAGGGGACCTCCATGAGGGGGGGGGGGGGGGGGGCGGGGTAGAGAACAATGGGCGACCCGGCAGAGGATGCATTGTAACTTTGTCAATGCCCTTTAGGTGGTAACTCTTTGCATACCTTACTTGTCACATTAAGTATTCATTCATTCATTCAAGTTGCCTGTCCCCGACTGTCCCCATCGCAGTGAACTCATGGCCCGTTCCCGAGGCTTTTAGCCAATGGCCACCAGACAGTGGAGGCTTGAGAATAGCACGCACCACTCCGCCCGGTCAGATGTCACCAGTAGATGGACCATTGCCCGCTACAATAACGGAGAAGCTATCTGGAGGCCATTTCAACACTATTTCCATTTAATCAAAAACAACCTACGGGATATAGTAAGAGACACAAAATGCAGGAGTTGCTCAGCGGGACAGGCAGCATCGCGCAGAAGGAATGGGTGACGTTTCGGTTCGAGACCCTTCTTCAGACTCACTGGGTTAAAACGTGGTGTCGAGTTGGAACCGTTTCACATAGAGGGTGGCGGGTGTACGGAACGAGCTGCCGGAGGAGGTAGTTCAGGCTGGGACTATCCCAACATTTAAGAAAGAGTTGGACAGGTACATGGATAGGACAGGTTTGGAGGGATATGGACCAAACGCGGGCAGGTGGGACTAGTGTAGCTGGGGCATGTTGGCCGGTGTGGGCAAGTTGGGCCAAAGGGCCTGTTTCCACGCTGTATCACTCTGTGTGATTACTCTATGAATCTATGAATCACAGAGGGGGAGAGAGAATGTTACAGAACTCTCGTCTCAACCTGAAACGTCACCCATTCCATCTCTCCGAAGATGCTGTCTGTCCTGTTGCAGCATTTGGATGAAGGGATTAAAAGTACCATTAGCAAATTTGCAGATGATACAAAGCTGGGTGGCAGTGCAAACTGTGAGGAAAATGCTATGAGGTTGCAGGGTGACTTGGACAGGTTGTGTGAGTGGGCGGATGCTTGGCAGATGCAGTTTAATGTGGATAAGTGTGAGGTTATCCACCTTGGTGGTAAGAATAGGAAGGCAGATTATTATCTGAATGGTGTCAAGTTAGGAAAAGGGGACGTACAACGTGATCTGGGTGTCCTAGTGCATCAGTCACTGAAAGGAAGCATGCAGGTACAGCAGGCAGTGAAGAAAGCCAATGGAATGTTGGCCTTCATAACAAGAGGAGTTGAGTATAGGAACAAAGAGGTCCTTCTGCAGTTGTACAGGGCCCTAGTGAGACCGCACCTGGAGTACTGTGTGCAGTTTTGGTCTCCAAATTTGAGGAAGGATATTCTTACTATTGAGGGCGTGCAACGTAGGTTTACTAGGTTAATTCCCGGAATGGCGGGACTGTCATATGTTGAAAGACTGGAGCGACTAGGCTTGTATACACTGGAATTTAGAAGGATGAGAGGAGATCTTATCGAAACGTATAAGATTATTAAGGGGTTGGACACATTAGAGGCAGGAAACATGTTCCCAATGTTGGGGGAGTCCAGAACCAGGGGCCACAGTTTGAGAATAAGGGGTAGGCCATTTAGAACAGAGATGAGGAAAAACTTTTTCAGTCAGAGAGTTGTGAATCTGTGGAATTCTCTGCCTCAGAGGGCAGTGGAGGCCAATTCTCTGAATACATTCAAGAGAGAGCTGGATAGAGCTCTTAAGGATAGCGGAGTCAGGGGGTATGGGGAGAAAGCGGGAACGGGGTACTGATTGAGAATGATCAGCCATGATCACATAGAATTGCGGTGCTGGCTCGAAGGGCCGAATGTCCTACTCCTGCACCTATTGTCTATTGTCTATTTATCTCTATCTCGGTGTCATCCAGCATCTGCAGTTCCTTCTTACACAAACGGGTTATAGTCATCTGTTATCCATAAAGCCTCACATGGGAGGAAATAGCGACCGCTTATAGAATATTAATGTGCACAGACTGTTGTTCCAGACAGTACTTTATTTCCAACCTTATTTAGACTTGCCACCACAGAGGCCCCACGACACTGGTTCACCTGTTGAGAGCATGCAACAACGCCTTTAAATCCAGTGACACTTCAGCACACAGTGTTGCCAGGTCAAACCTGAGCAAAGCTATAAAAAGGGCCAAAGACACCCACAGGCAACGGGTGGAAGACCACTTCAACACCACGGACACCAGAAGCATGTGGCAGGGTGTCAGGGACATCACTGACTATAAGAGCAGCACTGCCTACCAACACAGTGATGCCACACTGGCCAACGAGCTTAACACCTTCTTTGCCCGCTTCGAAACTGGCAACACCACCTTGAGTGGAAGAACCCCAGTCGAGGCGGAGGGACAGGTCTTAACATTGAGCACACAGGAGGTACAGCGCGCTCTGCAAAGGGTCAACCTACGCAAGGCTGTAGGCCCGGACAGAGGTCAAGGAAGGGTACTTAGGGACTGTGCTGAGTGGGAGGGAGGGAGGGGAGGGGGGAGGGAGGGAGGGTGGAGGGAGGGGAAGAGGGGGTGGGAGAGAGGGGGGAGGGAGGGAGGGGTAGGGGAGGGAGGGGAGCGAGGGAGGGGAGGTAGGGTGGGAGGGAGGGGGGAAGAGGGGGTGGAGAGAGGGGGAAGAGGGGGGAGGGAGGGAGGGAGGGAGGGAGGGAGGGAGGGAGGGAGGGAGGGAGGGAGGGAGGGAGGGAGGGAGGAGGGAGGGAGGGAGGGAGGGAGGGAGGAGAGGGGGTGGGAGAGAGGGGGAGGAGGGGTGGGGGGGAGCGCCTCTCCCCGTCGCGAGTAACACATGTTTCCACCAGCGACCTGAGGACAAGGCAAGGTGACTGTGAGGAGTCGGCGCTACACTGGGCGCTCTCTGAGTGCCAGCCAACGCTCGGAATATCCGTCGCTCAGACACACTGAGTATTAAGCTCACAAGGGTCATGGGGAATAGAGCAGAATTAGGCCATTCGGCCATCGAGTCTACTCCGCCATTCAATCATGGCTGATCTATCTCTCCCTCCTAACCCCATTCTCCTGCCTTCTCCCATAACCCCTGACACCCGCACTGATCAAGAAATGTGATTCTTCCCCAACAATAGACTCTCCGTCACTCCCAGCTCTCGCCGGTTCTTTACACATCTATATATATGTATATACTATGTAGATTAATATATCTATAGGTGGATGCAACACGCTGGAGTAACTCAGCGGGACAGCAGCGTCACTGGAGAGAAGGAATGGGTGACGTTCTGGTCGAGACCCTTCTTATATTGACACATATATGTATACATCTACATCTATATACATTCTATGTATCTGACTCTCAGTCTGAAGAAGGATCTCGACCCGAAAAGTCACCCATTCCTTCTCTCCACAGATGCTACCTGTCCCGCTGAGTTACTCCAGCATTTGTATCTGCGATGCTATGTTGCTGCCGTCTTCAGTTTCCAGTCTTGATATATTTATAATCATCTTGTGACTTTTGTTTTGTGTGTGTGTGTGTGTGTGTGGGGGGGGGGGGGGGTTCCTTCCCAACTCCTTCCTAAAAGAACTCCTTTAATTCTGAGGCTGTGGCCTCTAGTCCTAGACTCTCCCACTAGTGGAAACATCCTCTCCAAATCCACTCTATCCAAGCCTTGCACTGTTGGGTAAAGTTTCAATGAGGCCCCCCCCCCCCCCTTCTCATTCTTCTAAACTCCAGCGAGCACAGGCCCAGTGCCGCCAAACGCTCCTCGTAGATTAACCCACTCATTCCTGGGATCATTCTTGTAAAAACCTCCCCAGGGCCAACACGTCCCTTCTCCGATGTGGTGCCTAGTATCGCTCACAATACTCCAAGTGCGGTCTGGCCAGCGCCTTCTAGAGCTCAACATTACCCCCCTGTTTTCCAATTCTAGCCCTCTTGAAATATAGAACAAATGAATGAAAGATATACCAAAAAATGTAACCCGTTATGTAACTGCACTCTTATTGAAGATCCTTCCTCTCCAATGACTGACTCTCGCTCTAGCCTCTTCCCATTTGAGTTGATCTGGACAGAATCATTGCAAACAGACGCCGGCGCTGCCAATTCCACTGCCTTAGCTTCGTACAGTGTAATCTTCGCAAGTTCACGAGTTGTAGGAGTAGTTATTCACTAAATGCTGGAGTAACTCAGCAGGTCCGGCAGCATCTCAGGAGAGAAGGAACGGGCGACGTTTCGGGTCGAGACCCTTCTTCAGACTGAGGAAAGGAGTAGATTCGGCCCATCGAGTCCACTCCGCTGTTCAATCATGGCTGGCTGATCACTGCCTCCCAATCCCGTTTTCCTGCCTTCTCCCCATAATCCTGGACACCCGTTCGAATCAAGAATTTGTCTATCTCTGCCACTGATATCCGCAGATCCACTGATATCTTGCGATTGTGTTTATATTCGTCAATGGTGGAGATGGAGATAGGAGATGGGAGTCACGCCGTCTGAGCCAAAGGACTGGTTTCTATTTTCTTACGTCTTGAGTGGACAGGCCGTAGAAAAATAGACGTTCAATCAAACACCATGGCGCTTTGCAATCGCAGTTTGTGCGTGTTTAACGGGGTCTAAACAATGTTCGGCGTGTCGCTCTAACAAGGAGCCTTGCATTCGCTGCGGCCATTCGCGGGATAAGGCTCCAGTCTCAACGTGTGGGACGGAACTGCGGATGTTGGTTCAAACCGAAGACAGACACAAAAAGCTGGAGTAACTCAGCGGGACAGGCAGCGTCTCTGGAGAAAAGGAATGGGTGACGTTTCGGGTCGAGAAGAAGCGTCACCCATTCCTTCTCTCCAGAGATGCTGCCTGTCCCGCTGAGTTACTCCAGCATTTTGTGTCTATCTTCCACTTTCAATGGGAACCGGTTCTCGAAACGGGGACCGCTTCTAACCCGTGTGACACACTGGCCCGTTTCATTTATCATTGTTACTTTTTTTTGCATATCTTTAAATTTCATTTGTTCTAAACCTCTCTACAGATTATTAAGGGGTTGGACACGTTAGAGGCAGGAAACATGTTCCCAATGTTGGGGGAGTCCAGAACCAGGGGCCCACAGTTTAACAATAAGGCGTCGGCCATTTAGAACTGAGATGAGGAAAAACTTTTTCAGTCAGAGAGTTGTAAATCTGTGGAATTCTCTGCCTCAGAAGGCAGTGGAGGCCAATTCTCTGAATGCATTCAAGAGAGAGCTAGATAGAGCTCTTAAGGATAGCGGAGTCAGGGGGTATGGGGAGAAGGCAGGAACGGGGTACTGATTGAGAATGATCAGCCATGATCACATTGAATGGCGGTGCAGGCTCGAAGGGCCAAATGGCCTCCTCCTGCACCTATTGTCTATTATCACCGTCTATATCATTCATTTCCCTTTCCCCTTCCCCTGATTCTCAGTCTTTAATTCACCCATTCCTTCTCTCCAGAGATGCTGCCTGTCCCGCTGAGTTACTCCAGCATCTTGTGCCTATCTTCGGTTTAAACCAGCATCTGCGCTTCATTCCTACACACTAAAGAGGCGTCTCTTCTACAAGCAACCATCCCCATTACCCGTCCCTGTCGCCGCCGTGTTACCAAGTGGCCCAAACTCTAACGCGAAAAACAATCGCCCAGCTCAATCCGGCTCCTTCTTAGAAATGTGTGTCGAGAGTTACTTAGCAAAACCTGGAAGGATTCGGTTGCAATTTTCTAACCGGCGCTCAACGAATATTCCACGCAAAGTGTTGTTCATTAAAACTCCTTGTATGCAAACGCAAAACAAAATCTCCCCGTGTCACTCTACAATTTCACCGCCGAACTCCTGTTCAACCTTTTTACTCTAAAGTTTGTTTTCCACAAACCTTTCTCGAGATCGCAAGCAACCGAACTGGGTCAAAAAGAAATCATTGAGACCCGACCCCCCCCCCCCCCCCCCCCCCCCACCCAATCCTCCTCTCCAGAGATGCTGCCTGACCCGCTGAGTTACTCCAGCATTTTGTGTCTAATCTTCCACTTTCAATGGGAACCGGTTCCTGAATTGGGGGTATAAGAAAATAACTGCAGATGCTGGTACAAATCGAAGGTATTTATCACAAAGTGCTGGAGTAACTCAGCAGGTCGGGCAGTATCTCGGGAGAGAAGGAATGGGTGACGTTTCGGGTCGAGAGCCTTCTTCAGACTGATTGGGGGACCGCTTCTAACCCGTGTGACACACTGGCCCGTTTCATTTATCATTGTTACTTTTTTTGCACATATTAATTCATTTGTTCTATATCTCTCTACAGTATCACCGTCTTTTCCCTTCCCCTGACTCTCAGGTCTGAAGAAGGGTCTCGACCTGAAACGTCACCCATTCCTTCTCTCCAGAGATGCTGCCTGACCCGCTGAGTGACTCCAACATTTTGCCTCGGTCTTCGGTGTCAATCAGCGTCTGCAGTTCCTACCTGCACAAATCATTGATACCTGCAGGATCGCTCACACCGATTATGGACCCGATATTTTCAGTCGTTATATATTACTTCTTTGTATTCGACTGCTTTAGCTTTCTACAGCATTACCTTGCGCTAGTGTTTCTGCAGTTTATATGTGAATGTAGCAGGGCGTCGCAAAAAAATGCCGGAGTAACTCAGCGGGTCAGGCAGCATCTCAGGATTGTCGTTTCTTCGAAGGGTCTCGACCCGAAACGTCACCCATTCCTTCTCTCCCGAGATGCTGCCTGACCCGCTGAGTTACTCCAGCACTTTGTGTCTGCCTTCGATTTGAACAAGCATCTGCAGTTATCTTTCTGCACTGTTTTGTAGCAGGTATTGTGTTACATGACTGCGTTGATTTCGGGAGGTACAGACCAATAATGTACGCGTCATTCATATTGGTACCAGTAAGCAGACAGATGCTTCTCAATGGATTTTAATAGTTTGGTGCTGTTTGCTTATTTTGGCTTTTAGCCTCGGTGGAAAATCACTGCAGGTTTCGAAGCTGAGTGGGCCGCATTCAGAAAAGGGAAGGGGAGCGCGGGTTATTTGTCGATTGGACAGCAACACAAGGCAAACGCAAATAAAACACGATTCTTTATTTATGCTGTTTTTTATAAAGCAGTACAGAAACGCGTACAGTGTGGACCCGCGACCTGCTAAGCTGGAGGAAAGCCAACCTTTGCCTGAAAAAACTCCAGTGCAAGTGCTAACTTCGTGATCTTACCTAATACATTGACCAAACCAAAAAGGGAATCAGACTTTTTCCATCAGTTGTCGGGCGCCGTCAATTCCGCTTTGCAAACCAGACTTCTCAAAGCTCAGCTGCTCAAGGAATGAATGACTCCACGTGTCCGGGCAGTTGGCTTTAACATGCGACGTGTTTCATTCCTCTGACTTCAAAAATAGAGGTTTATAAAAAAAAAATCAGAATCACCCCAAATGTCAGAATCACCCCAACTGTGAACGTTCAAACAACATTCGGGAGGAATCGGCCCGGCAGCGCTGTTGAAAGAATAAATGTTTGCAGATTAGTGGCATCGTCAAAGAGACTGGGGTCAGTGTTTAAATATTTCTATTTTAATAAAGTGTCTATTATTGAGCGATTTAATCCAGCCACACAAGGCGATCGCCCAAATACAAGTTGGGCACGGCGGATTGGGTAAAATAAAGAGATATTTCATTCATTCGACCTTCCATCCATTCATTCATTTATTTATTTATTCATTCATTCATTTATTCCGCGCTCGCTTCGCATTGTCCGGGATTCTCGCTGGAGTCCGCGGACAGATGCGGGAATGGTTTTCCGAGGGAGCGGTCAATAATTATTGAATTGTACAAGAACCTGGCCGCCCTGAGAGAAAGGCCGCGCACAGTCTCAGCGCCGAGTCCTCCCTCGCCCGCCCGGCACGAAATGCAGGTCAGTCCCAGAAACAAAGACTCCCCAAGTTCACCTTAAACTTCCTACCCGCGCACATGGGACAAACCAGAGGGCCGAGCCCCCACCATCTTCTACACCGCTGAGAGTAACGATCGAGCCCCATTCTCCCTCTCTCTCTCTCCCCCACACGCACAACTCAGCCGCGGATAAGTCCAGCGTCTCATGTCCAATTCCTTGAAGCAGTCTTGAGCCCTTTACCAATCGAGTTCAGGTACCCACCCCATTCGTGTCCAGATCTTGAGGGGGATATACTAATTTGTTATCGTTTATGCCTTTTAAGATAATATAAGAAGATAACTGCAGATGCTGGTACAAATCGAAGGTATTTATTCACAAAATGCTGGAGTAACTCAGCGGGTCAGGCAGCATCTCAGGAGAGAAGGAATGGGCGACGTTTCGGGTCGAGACCCTTTAAGGTACCTATCAGTTTGGCCAAAGACTTGACATATTAGTAGACGTCTCTGTTGGAATTCCACGGCGCTCGTTGCATTTATTTTGTTAAGGAGACATGGACAGACGCTGGTTTACAAAATAAGACACAAAGTGTTGGAGTAAATCAGTGGGTCAGGCAGCATTTCTGGACAGAACGTGGATAGGTCCGAATGTATTCTAAATGTATATTTTTATTGATATTTACTTCTGGATAGGTAAACATTACAGACCGGTTATTAGTCGCGATTAAGATCATGCGTTTGCATTACAGTTCTTTCTCGGCCCCTGGAAAATTCACCTCTTGGCCAAAGCAACTCCCATCTATTCTATGCCCGAGGGATGCACTCATTTCTCGCCTGTCGCCGCAAAGTGAGCGGAGAGTGACACACGGAGAACGCGTGGGTGTGAGAACAGTGAACTTTCCGTGTTCAGGGTGGATGTGGAAGCGCCTTGAAGTGGGCGGCCTGAGCCGAGTGGAGCGGCGGCACCCGAACGCGTTTCACTCCCTCCTGGGCGGAATCGCAGACCGGTTCCCCACCAAGACTATCCACGGGCATAGTCGTTATATGTTGTAGAGATACAGCGCGGAAACAGGCCCTTCAGCCCGCCGAGACCAGCGATCCCCGCACACCAACACTATCCTACACACACACACACACACACACACACACACACACACACACACTAGGGACAATTTACACTTGTACCAAGCCAACCCTGCTCGTCTTTGGAGTGTGGGGGGGGAAACCGAGATCTCGGAGAAAACCCCACGCGGGTCAGGTCACGGGGAGAACGTACAAACTCCGTACAGACAACAAGCACCCGTAGTCGGGATCGAACCCGGGTCTCCGGCGCTGGAAGGCAGCAACTCTACCGCTGCGCCCGAAGTCCAAACATCTTAACTGGGTCTCGTTTTTGTTTGAAGTTGGTCTACCACTTTTTTTTAAAGCAATTTTGGGTTGGGGGTTTTTGTTTTTTTTTGGTGCTTTTTTTTAAGCAAAGTTGACTGGAGAAATAAACATTTAATGGGCGGCAGTCGCCGTCTGTTTGGTGGGATGGGGGCGGACTACAAGGATTACACGAGGAAAGGGGGAGTTTGGACATGTTAGGCTGTGCGCCGGGTAAACGCCGCGATTACGCAATGGAACAGGAATAGAGAACCCGTAAACTGAATTAAAAATAAGCCACACTAACCCCGCAATGATTTATACATAGCCTTCTTCAGTCTGAAGAAGGGTCTCGACCCGAAACGTCACCCATTCCTTCTCTCCCGAGATGCTGCCTGACCTGCTGAGTTACTCCAGCATTTTGTGAATAAATACCTTCGATTTGTACCAGCATCTGCAGTTATTTTCTTATACATAGCCAATGATTAAATTGAGCGTTGCCGTGTGTATCAACTATTCATGTCAAAATTAAACTATTTATCTGAAGAAAGGTCCCGACCAGAAACATAATCTGTCCACGTTCTCCAGAGATGCTGCCTGACCCGCTGAGTTACTCCAGCACTCTGTGTCTTTTCTTTGTAAACTGGCATCTGCAACTCCTCGCGTCTGCAACTATTTTATAGAAACCGGTTTACACTGCGATCAACTCTATGGAGACACGTTGGGACAAACTATCAATAATTACAGATTTTAAAAAAAACCACATTGCCACCCAGGATTGACATTTTTTTCAGTCGGATTCCTCTCCCCCCCCTCCCCCCCCTCCCCCGCCAAAAATAAAATCGCTGCTATTTTAGACAGCTTAAATATACATTTTCATTCTGAA